>NC_058107.1:16155249-16801499 GCF_914725855.1 Thunnus albacares | reverse complement strand
CTTCTGATAGATGTTAGGTAGCTCAACTTTGAAATCCCACTGATCAGTCTTCTCATAAAGATTTGCCAAGCCCTAAAACACCAATGCATTACTGATTTGTTACATAATTACTGGACCTGGGGAGAAATTTAGTATAACATGCAACATCCTCAGTAAAGATGGACACATTTTTTAAGTATTGAGCGCCACTCTGCAGTGGCACCCATTTATAATTTAAGTACCAGCAAGCACTGACCACTACATTTCCCATATTACCTGCCATGCCAGTAGCTGCTCAGGCTCCAGCTCCACTGCCTTCTTGTAGGCTGTCTGTGACTGTTCTGGTTGCTCAAGTTCACTGGCTGCCAAGCCAATAAACACCCATGCATTATAATTGTTCTTCTCAATTTTCAAAACAGCCTGAAAAACACATTGAAGAGAGCAAAGTCAGCTGTGCAACATCTCTGTGGTTGTAGTATCCTGATTTGTTTTGTTAAACAGATGCATATCAACATACTGTAGAACAGAAATACCTCACTTTCATCAGCATCTGAAAATGAGATACCTTACCTTGCAGTGTTTCAAAGCCTCTTTGAATTCTTTGTTTTTTATGGCCTCTCTGGCACTTTTCAGAGCGGCTTTCACTTCTTTATTAGACATCCTGAGATGATCTGAGTGATAAGAAGAAAAAGAGATATTGACACATCATAACTGCCCATATTGCTAAACCAGTTTACAAGCTACCAAGCATTTGAATGACGTATGAGCTTACTAATGCTAGCTTGTATGCTTGACTTAAGTTGCAAAGGTTTTGCTAGTCTTACTGAGAAGCGACGATGATGATGACAGGAAACTTAGGTAGAAAGAGTACAACCTTACGCTAAATTAATTGTTAGAGGTGTTGACTAACTAACTGACTAACATATTTAGCATTAGCTAACTGTTAGCTTGTTGGAGCCTCTAAACCAGGTCAGTTTTCTATGACAATTCGTTTCAAACCTTTAGAAATAGAATAGAAACTTTTTTTAAAGGTAGCTGAGTACGTTTGTCTTGCAGTTAACACAGTAGGCTCTGGACATATGTACAAAAGTTGGAGCCACCCACTGTTTACGTTGACAACTTGCTCTGCTGCTGCTGCTTCTTCTTCCTTGTGTTTAATGGCGGTTTGCAAACCAGCTTATAGGCGCATTACCGCCACCTACTGGAGTGGAGTGGGGGATAGTAGATTGGCAGAAAAAAACAACTAAATTTTCTCTATTATTCCTGTTACTCTTAAGTAATTAATTAATTAGAAGACTGCATACTTTCCACGATGTCTTTCCTAACAGAGTCCCCGATGTAATATTGTGTTTTCCTCTGTTGCTGTTGTCGATGACCCGGAAATGCTCGAGAAGCAGCCACGCCTTTTCAAAATAAGGTTAGTTTACAGTTTGGTCCATTTGAGTGAGCTCAGACAGAAAAAAAGCCAGAAATACAGTGTTGAGATCATTTACTTTAAATACCAAACTACAATAATACTTCATTAGAGGCAATGAATGTGGTGGAGTAAAAAATATATGTGCTTCTGAAAGGTAGAGGAGTGTATAAAGAAGAATAAAATGGAAATGCTGTATTACAAATAGCTCAAAATTTTATTTGAGTGCACTACTTGAGTAACTTGAGTTGCTTTCCACCACTGAAGAAGGCAGGCTGTTTTAATATTAGTCTATTTTTTATTGCGAACATGTAAATAAAATAAAAATGTAAATAAAATTTTAAAAAGATAAAAACTCATATATATAATTTATAAACAACTATCACAATTTTATGTACAACCCAAATATCCACTTGGTGTCAATAAAATAAAAGTTTAACACAATGCTTCCTCATTCATATACTTTTTCAAAATATTTTTTTTTGTATATCTTCTTGAACTGATTTATGTTTGTAATTTATTTTAGCTCCACATTCAGACCATTCCACAAATTCACCCCACAGATTGAAATACACATACTCTTCATAGTGGGGTGAACACAGAGTTTCTTTAAATGAAACTCTCCTCTCAAATTATAACTCCCCTCTCTGTTGAAGAACATTTTTTTGTATATTACCTGGTACCTTTTTACATTATTTGTGCTGTGTTAAATTCTACCAGATCCACGAACATCAAGGTATATGTCTTTAAAAACAGCGTTTTGGTGTATTCGCTATATCCTAAATTGTTTACTATCCTTATGGCTCTTTTTTGTAGTATGCATACTGGCTGTAGGGTACTTTTGTAGGTGTTACCCCATAACTCCACATAGTAACTCAAATACGGCAATACAAGTGAACACAATTTTAACAAAACGATTGAATGTAGGAATCAAAATACTTAAAATACAAGAGGGTCATATTTAATCTACGTCCAAATGAAAGTCTGTGCAGTTGTGTAAAACAGTAAGTGTCCAGCACTTTAAAAAACAGACAATTTAAAGTTATCCATCATTATTACAGTAAAAATATCACAAAGAGCCATAGAGCCACTTGTCAATAGCTCTCTCATTAGCTAATGCATCTTTTTGCCAATCCACATGCCACCTGAGGTTAGCGATGACCTGGCTGTAGTTTTTCCCCTGACTTTGGCGCCAGGCACCAAAAACTTTTTTATTGTAGAGATGGACAGCTGTAGAGACTTTTGGATAGTCTACAATGCTACGCAATAGTTTGTCCAGATGCTCCTGCACATCTGGGAATTTGTGTACCACATTGTGGAGTTCTTCCTTGTCCAGTGTTAGGTCTGCAAAAGAGAAAAATCAAAGTGAACCAGAGCTTTATGATTGCTTTTTTCTTCATGAACGAATAGGAGCAGTTAATTTGAGTGATTGCAGTTTAGTTTCTGAAGCTATGAACTCACCAAAAAGCTGTGGGTGGACACTTTGACCATCTGCATAGGCGATGTATTTCCACTTGCCACTTCTCAGCATGTATGTTGAGGCGTTGACATTACAACCATGATATTCACTCAGAACCCAGTCTGGACGTTGCCTCTTGGACTTGGATAACAGAGGAAGGAGCGAGTGGCCGCTGAGATTACTTACAGGTGAAATACCAGCAATGTCTGCAAAATAATATAAGATTCAGAATTTACACGAGTGTCTTACATGAAATTGAAATACAACAAACAAAATCTAAAAGATATATTATTCTGTTGCTTTCACAGATTGTAAACAAACAGTCTAAAGCTCTAAACACCAATTAGAGGTATATATATCTACCCTTTATGACTCATACTCATCAACAGACATTGCAATCCTATTTTCTGTCCACTTCCTCACCCAGTACAGTAGGATAGAGATCAACCAAAGACACAAGCTGGTTGACCTGCAGGCCAGACATCAGCCCAGGCCCCATGATGAGCAGGGGAACATGGGAACTACCCTCAAACATGGACATCTTGTAGAACTGCCGGTGCTCCATGGCCAGCTCCCCGTGGTCAGCCGTAAAGATCACAACAGTGTTGTTAAGCAGGCCGGTTTCTCTCAGTGCTGAAATGACCTGGCCTAGTGAGAGAGAAAGAGTGGGAGACACAGAGTGAGTATAGGCCTGCTGCTGTGAAAAATGTGTTATTATTTACAACAGCAACAAAACGATAAAGTGATGGTAAACATAACAGGATCTCAATGCTGGCCATAATCTAGACTTTATCTCACTAAGTAAGTTTAACTATAACAACTCTATCAACTAGATAAATTATGTATGTATGTATTATGTATGTTTTAACATGTTCTGTATCATGTAGTGGAACACAGCACTGACATTTGTGTTCTCCTCTTGTGTGAGGAATATTTTTTTAAGTCAAAAGTTGATCAGTATTTATCATTACAGCACTTCTTATGATACTCTCACATCATTGTGCCTATATAAAGCATTTAATACTCACAAAGCTGCCTTGTTATCTCGAGGACTGTAAAAGCAGAATAAGAGCAACTGAGCCAATTGCTGCACTGACCCAACATACATTCTACTAAAGAACTTCAGTGCAATTAGCTTTTTCAATTGTATTTATTACTGATACTACTCAAGTCTAACGATGTGCTATTACCTGCACTGCTAAGCCCTGCTTTATATGCTGAGTGGTGCACTGGTTGAACTGCAAACATTTACTATAGTCCTATTCCAGACATAATAATCTGTCACTATGTGCTCCTCAGTGTTTCGATGTGAATGTGATATTTTTGGCCATGTTGGGATCCTGTAGGAATGTTGACTCAAGTTCTTCACGGCTGATTGGTTCCCTCATACATTACATATTTGGTCTGTAAACCTGAACAAAAACTGCTCCTTGCAGGTTTGGTTTGTGATATTAGTTATCATGGAAACATGATTTGTTCTGAGCTAACACCTGCTTAATGAGACCTGTACTTGGTGAATTTACCGCTATCAACTAACCCAGCATGGCATCTGCCTCGGCACACATGGAATAATAGAAGGCCCGAATTCTTTTGACTTCCTCCTCAGTAAAATCACCACTGCAGTTTTTGGTGAAGGTGGAGTAGTAGTCAACAGGGTGCATGGCAGCCATGGGGAGCCATTTAGGAACTGAGATGAGATCAGAAGAAACCTGTGAGAGTAAAATATACAGAGTTGTGATTTCACAGTGATTTCTATCAAGAAATAAAACGTAGTTCTGCAACAACACTGAGAGAGGGAGAGAGAGAGAGCATTCAAGAAACAGAGGAAGAAAAACATGCCTTTTTTAGCCAGTATGGTGAGGTAAGGAAGGTGGATCCTCCTGCGGTGGGCCCCAGGGATTCAGTTCTGTAGGTGTGGGGTAAATTGAGACCAAGGTAAAGAGCAAAGGGCTGGTGTGGGGATGCAGCTCTCTCGTGGATCCACTTAGTAGCCATATCTGTGTGTCCCCAGTCTTCTTTCTTGATCCTTTTTGTTGACATGTTCCCAACAAGTTGCGTCACAGGCCGGCCCTCTTGGCGCAAGAGGAACTGAACATCTCGTGTCCAGGCCTCAACTCGATTACTGCAGTAATAGCACAAACACACACAAATGCCAACAAAATGCAGGCAGGGAGGGGGGAAAAAAAGGGAAGTGGAAAGAAACATGTGAAACAAGCATCCAAAAAAGATGATTCACATTGTTCTGGAAAATAGCTGCCCACATACACAGTCTGTTGTTGCTTATTACTCATATAGTAGGTCACTAAAAAATTGTTTGTGTGTATTGTGTGCGAGTGTTGTGTTCATGTGAGTTTGGTTATTGAGGTCAAGTAAAGGTGTTTTCTTATCTGAGACTACTTACCTGACAGAGTGACTCCCTGAGGTGTAGTCCAGCTTGCCCATCATCTTTGTGTGATATCCATTCTTCTCCAGTAAATCCATCCATGTTGTTGCATTCGCATCGAGGCACTTGTAGTTGTTCCACGACTGAGTGAGGTGAACAAATTGACCACTCCACATTGCTGGGAGCAAAGATTTGTAAAGTCATATTTATTATTCCATATTTCCCTTTGAATATTTTCCAAATACCTTTATAGTTGGGTAGTCACTGTTGAAGGATAAGGGTTTAGAGTAGGAGTAGAGAAAAGATTACTTTCTGCTTAAATTTCTCACTTGCCTGCTCTTGAGGGGCAGCAGATGGGAGAGTTGGTGTAGGCACTGAGGAAAGTGGTACCGAGCTGTCTGAGGTAGTTTATGTATGGCAGCTGCACAACTTTGCTACCAGGATCAAAGGTCAACCGCCCATCCTGCAGAAACAAGACATTTTCCCCGACACATAATCAAGCAAAGAATTTATATGAGAAATGAATAATCTGTGTATGCTGTTTGATCTGTAAGCCTGTTCTCTCATGCAGCTTTAACCTAATAAACAAGATATTATGGTAGTACAGAACTTCATTCATACTTACAAATGCATCACTCATCACCATCACTATGTTAGGTCTAGTTCCATTTTGGCACAAACCTCCACCATAAATTTGAAAGAGAAAAATCAAAGCCAACGCTTTCATCTTGGCAGCCAACAAATTTGACGATTAGCTGCTGTAAAAACAGGAAAAGACATTCAGAGCTGAACTTTGCTTCTGCTGGTTACTTTCGACTCTGAGGGACTATAAACATCCAGGTGACGATTTCAAAATAAGAGTTTAAATCTACACTAGATCACACTGTGCGAAATGTATATCACTTTTTTTTTATATAAAATTGAAAACATAACCATCTCACATTCTGAGAAATCCTTTAAAAAATATATTCAGATGAAAAAGTCGTTTATCAAGACAGATAAAACCACAAAAATAACTGTTTTCCACATGTAATGACAAGTTTTAAACTCTAGAGGGAAGCATTCATCTTAAAACAAAAACATCTGTATTGAACAACTTTGTTGAGCTGTCACCGTCAACTGCTTAGAGCTGTATAGTATGGTAGTAGTAAACAAACGTATGTCTATGTTTAGGAGAAAAACTAAATATCTAGTTGTAGGCTAATAAATGGTGTAATCAAATTATTTGTAGCCAATTGATTCAGTCTTGCAATTATATATATAATAAGTATAATATGCTTGCTTGAAATGAGATTCATAATTCTTTGGTTTGAAATGTTTCTGTCAGGGTTAAATTTTAATCAAACGCACGTTTCATCCATTGGTACTGTACCAACAATAGTCGACCTACATACACACACATATTAAACACTACTGCAAATTCAACGCCCATCATATGGAAAATATATTAATGAACTGATGTGCACCTTGTAATTGATCAAACTGAAATAAAAGAGGGGATTAAAAGGAACGCAGTCGTTCATTGCTTGTTGAAAGTAGGGCTCAGGAGTTACAGTGCTGTTCAACAGGTGATACTGCAGCTCAGTTTAGAGGCTTTAGTAACCGCGAGGTGGCGTTTTGAGCCTCGGAGTTGTTTTTCTGTATGCTGCGAGTTCAACACAATGAGAAATCCCTAAACCCCCCCACCACCACCCCACCACCCATTTGCGCACGGATCCGTTCAGTCTTGACAGAAAACAACAACATGTGTGATTGATGATTAAATTGCAGGGCTCTCTGAAAGGCTGCTCATCCTCTTTACCCTTAAACTGTAGGCCTGCATGTCTCCAGCATCTCTCCATGGACTGCTGCAGGTATCGTGCCAAAAAAAAAAAAAAAAAATGCAGCTCTGTTGTGCTGTTGATGTAGATGCTGATGGATGTAGAGATTGTAATGAGCCTGGATATTTGTGTGTGAGAGCATATGTTTGGATTATATCATTGATTAATGCACAGACATATTAACCATATGACCACTCTTATGACTGAAAGGTCTATAAACAGATTATGAGGTGATGCACTATTTATGTATGGTTACTATAGCTATAATATACAAATTGGAGATGTGTTTGTAGGTCAATCAGTAGATGAATTCCTCATTTCAGAGCTGAATAAAAATGACTGGAATAAACTGAGAGGAGATTTATCGGAAAGATTTGTTCATCGTGTATTTTATAGATGAAAAATTACAAACTGCTGCGGGGGAACATGGCTTTCTAGCAGTCTTTCAGCTGTTCGACCAAACTTGTCATTGGCTCTGTGCCACACTTCTCCCTCTGCCTTGTTCCAGGAGGCGGAAGGAGGGGGCAGTGAAGCCCCGCGCATGCGCTCAAGGTTGTTTTTCACATAGCCCGTCGCTTAAAGTGAGCTGAGCTACGAGGGTTTCCTTGTCTTTGACTGGAGACCAACTCGCAGAGAGGCGGATGATAACAGCATCCATTGCTGTTATTCAGCCTTCACACATCTCAATGAACTGCTCGCACAGAAGCCACTGATCGTGCCTACTGCTTTTTGCAGGGCAGAGATACTGATCAGTGTCTAAAAACTGCATCCATTTTTTCTTATGAAATTATTTTTTCATAGACTCTTTTTTTAAAATTTCTAGGTCTCTGTAGCCTAACTCCTTTCCACCATGGTGCTAGGAAAGGTAAAGAGCTTCACAGTAAGCTACGACTGTCTCAATGACAGTAATGTTCCCGTGTTTTCCAGCGGGGACTGCGTCTCAGGGAGGGTGATCATCGAAGTCACGGGAGAAATCCGTGTGAAATCTCTCAAAATCCACGCAAAAGGATTTGCAAAAGTTCGTTGGACTGAATCGAGAAATGCTGGATCCAACACTGCCTACACGCAAAACTACACGGAAGAAGTGGAATATCTAAATCACAAAGACGTTTTGATTGGACACGAGAGAGGTAAGAGTTTGTGAATTTATGATTTATTTAGTTTTAAGCAGAAGTTTTTAGAGAAGCTGATCGTGATGCTGTGTATGTGCGTGTTTGTGGAGGATCAGGTTCACAGGAGGATGCTGTTGTCTTGAATGATAGAAACTGTGAAAATTAAGATTATAGACACATTTAAGAATATGTGAAGTTAGATATTGTATTTTTGTAAGGTGGTGTTAAATCTGGTGTGTGTCACTGGCACGTCACAGCTCCATCGTGTTTGTGTCAAGGTGTCAGAATGAATGACAGCCATAGCGCAGCTGTGTTTTTCACTGTATTTCAAGTGAAAAAACGACTATCAAAGTCATTTTCGAGTCGCGGATGACAAAGAAACAACTTGCACGTATGTGTCTGCAGCTTTTGTGAGGATTTTTCAATGCATTACCGCATCGTATAGGGTGTTTCTTTGTGGCTTTTTCTTAAGTTTCCACCCATTGTTCAAAGCGGTTCAATCCTGTTCAGAAAACTGGACCGGGAGAGGGCGGAGAAAAGGGCAGACCCCTCCCCTCGCCTCTCCCCGATTGGCTTAGGTGCTCATGTGTGGCCAATGACATCACTCTCTTGCAGAAGAGTGGCAGAAAATTCTGCAACTTTTTAAATGAAGGAAACACCTGCAACATTTAGTGTTGCGTTGACAGAAGTCTCCAGTTTTAGAAATATCAGGAAGCTGATACTTAGTTTCCATTTCACTTTCATTTAATTTATTCTTCCTCTGCAATATGTTTTTTCTGCAGGAAAATATAATATATTGCATTGCCTACCTGTATATCTCCTGCAGTAAAAATGGTTTTTTATCCACAATTTGTGAGCATTTGTATTTACAAATGTGTGTCCATGATGGTTTGGGTTAACTTGTTGTTTTCCACCATCTAAACAATGAATGGACTAATACAGTAGTTTCTGGTCCACTGTGAGTTTAGCAGGTGAACTGGGTCAGTCCAGCTGTAATTCCACTTTTGGGTTATTTTGCAACTATAAGGCAAACTGTAAATCAGAGAAGAATTCACTTTTTAATTATCTGTTACAATTAAGGAGATACACTGTTGCAAAAAGCGCCAAGCTATGTCACTGGTCGAGAATAACACTTTAATAAAAGATACATTTTTGCAACAAACGCCTTATCAAAGCTTTCCTGTTGTGTTGAAGCGGTCTAGAAACTGTGGATAAGTGCTGTAGTTGGTGATCGTAGCAGGGCTGTAGTGACTGCGGTGTTGCACAGTGAATGCGTAATGAGAGCTGAGCGGCTGTGGGAAGCTGCTCGCACCGGTTTAGGCCGGTCTCCTCCTGCTGGAGTCTGCCGTTTGACTGACAGCTCCGCACTTGTTTACCACACGGCTGCCTGGCTGCTAGGGGGAGGGAGTGCTGAGCTGGCAGACCCAGCCTGTCGACCCAGCTCTTCAAAATGCACTCTGGATGTTGTAAATGAAAAATTATATTTAATCATTTAATAAAGTGTCCCCGCCTGGAAAAAAATATATTAAAAAAACGGTATTTTATTCCGGAGGAAAACAGGAAACATCTTGGTCCTTGTTCGTGAAACAGATTAATCTGCAGATTAAGATTTTATTGTTGTCCCATATAGTCTAGTTTCCCGTCCTAGCCTATGGATTCTCTCTCATATAGGCCACAATACGCTGTCCAGGATGTGGTTCTTTGTTCCTCTAAAAAGCAAAATCTTGCAAGCTTAGTTTCTGGCACCATTTCACCCCCCCTATCCCCCCCCAAAAGAATCAACTTCTCTGGTGTGCTCTAAATAGTGGCCTGCTGCTTATCTCTCAATACATTAATTATTTACGGACAGATATGATAGTAAAATCCACTTTATTCTCTTTTGTCTCCCCCACCCTGTGTTTTTTGGTATGACTTTCAGATGCCTTCGTAGAGCATTTTACCCAGGTATGGTATACATGTGTTTGGAATATTGTCCTCCTTGTTTTTCAGACGATGACAACTCTGAGGAAGGACTCACCACTATCCATTCAGGAAGACATGAGTATGCATTCAGCCTCGAGCTTCCACAGACGTGAGTGTCTTGATATTACACTTGAGATTAGATATCAGTCTGCATCATTATTCAGCAGTATTCTATGTGGGCTTAAGGTTGGGTTAAGTATAACCTGTTTTTTTTGTTTTTTTTCTCTCTCTTCCTCTTCTGTCCTGCAGACCTCTGGCTACCTCTTTCGAAGGGAAGCATGGCAGTGTGCGCTATTGGGTAAAGGCAGAACTCCACAGGCCATGGCTCCTGCCTATGAAGACCAAGAAGGAATTTACAGTCTTTGAGCACATTGACATCAACACTCCATTATTGCTGGTGAGACTTAAGTTTTGAATATGCTTTTCTGCTGGCATTGTATGAAGGAAATATGATTTTAGGGTGACTCAGTCTAGACGTAGTTTTCCTAATTATGGGGCAACGTTGGAAAGAATTTGCCCTTTTTTTTTAATCTTTCGCAGCTCGTTTCCATATGTGTTATTCCTGCCGTTGTGTTCTCAGAAATATGTCAGCAGTTTTGGTTGTACGTCCTGAATTGTGGAAAAATACATATCAGAATGAGTGTCGAAACGAAAAAGTTATCTAGTTTCGACTGATTTAGCCAATGAATAGCTGGAACAGAGCCCGCACGGTAGTAACAACCCAGAGCGGCTCCTTAACCAGCTCTTTCTTTATGATCCTGGGGAGGAATATTAAGGAAATGTTCTCCAGTTTTTAACTAAGGCATCTTTTTTTCTTCAGTCACCACAGGCCGGCACGAAAGACAAGACGCTTTGCTGTTGGTTCTGCACCTCAGGTCCTATTTCCCTAAGTGCCAAAATTGAAAGGAAGGGATACACCCCAGGTAAGAATAAGTTAATGATTAGTAATGCAGCTGCAGCAACCTTGTTAGTCATATATTAACCAGATACATTAAACACATATATTATCACTTCCTACAGATTACTTCATTGATTAGTAATTAAATACTGGATACTGATGATGGAAAAGTCTAAACTGAGGTAGTGAAACTTCATTTAACATCTCCTTCCCCCTACTCCAACTCTGTAGGAGAGTCGATCCAGATCTTTGCTGAGATCGAAAACTGCTCATCCCGCATGGTGGTGCCAAAGGCAGCCATCTACCAGACTCAGACTTTCTATGCCAAAGGGAAGATGAAGGAGGTCAAGCAACTGGTGGCCAACCTGAGGGGAGAGTCCCTGTCCTCGGGCAAAACCGAGACCTGGAGTGGCAAAATGCTGAAGATCCCACCTGTCTCGCCCTCCATCCTGGACTGCAGCATCATCAGAGTGGAGTACTCCCTCATGGTAAGCACAGTTTTTTTTCTGTACTTGGGCTACATTCAACCTATTCTTTTTACCTGCGATTGTTAAGATTGTAATTCAAATAGATGTTTCTGCCTTTGTTAGTTTCCTCTTGTCCTCATCAATGTATAAGTACAGAATCGATATTTCCTAGTAAGCCAACACATCTCCTGGTAAAGAACCTGGCTGACTCAGCTAGCATTGCCAAATCTGGGTCTTGGATTGCACCAGGTGTTATCTCCACATGCTGCTAAGAGCATTAGCCCAGAATATCTGTGGTAACACCTGCCTTGAGGGTGCTTATAACCTCTTTACCCTGTGAACAGACAGCCACCAGGCGACGACTTGCATAAGCAACTGACCTCAAGACATTGACCCACATATTGTTCAACTGCTGCACAAATCACATAACCCTGACTAGCATGGTTTTATCTGACAAACAATCAAAACATTATTTAATTTCATGCTGAATTATCTGCTCCAGAGCCCTGAACTACTCCCCTTATACCACAGAATGTCTTGCATTATTCTAACCTGCTCTGGTGTCTGTGCTCAGGTGTACGTGGACATACCTGGGGCAATAAACCTGTCCCTGAACCTGCCCCTGGTCATCGGAACCATCCCTCTCCACCCCTTCGGCTCGCGTACCTCCAGCGTCAGCAGCCAGTGCAGCATGAGCTGGCTGGGCATAGGTCTGCCTGAGAGGCCTGAAGGTAGGTTGGATCTCATGCTTGTGATACAAATTTTATAAATGTAGTTTAGGTATAATGCCTTTAGTATGCTAACACTCGGTCTCTTCTTTAGCTCCTCCAAGCTATGCAGAAATTGTGACGGATGAGCAGAGGCAGAGCAGTCTGGATGTCCCAGCAGCCCGCGAGGAGCTGGACGGTCCTCTCTTTGCCTACATTCATGAGTTCCGCTTCCAGCCCCCTCCTCTGTACTCTGAGGTGAGCAACAGTTGGCACAGAACAGAGCATTTGTCCACTTATCTTCCTATTACATAGTAAATTAAATCAACTCTGTGTTGCTATAAATAAACCCTCCTTTTCCTGTTCTTCTCTCCACCCCAGATCGATCCTAACCCAGATCATGCCAGCCGTACAGAGGAGCGCAGGCTCGACACCTGCCCATCACGCTGAGGGTATCCCTTCAATTCCCCTGACTGAATGGGGGATCCCAAAGGAACCTGCCTGCAAGGCTCAGCTTTGTTTATTTTTCTCCAACAACAGCGTTTGCACAGCACTGTTGACGACAAGAGAAAAACAAAGTATCCAACCAACCAACAAAGACTTGGACAAATACCCGCCGTTGAGTTGGGTTGGACAAATCTGTTCCTGCCTTCCCTCAGTGAGAGAAACAGGAGTCACTAGTTTGGGGTCTCACCTCCTTCCTGTGTCAGCCTGCTGAGGGTGGGATATGTACAGATGAACACGTATTCAGTCCGTATGAAAACCCCCACTAGTAGCAAGAACCCTGGTGATAGTATTGATGATGTCGAGGAAGAATCACCAAGGCTCTGCCCGCCAAGCTCCTCTTTAACCGTTGATTCTTCTGTACCCATGGCACATATGGACATGGCTCCTCACACAAAGGGCAGAACTAATCATGTCCAGACTTCAGCAGAATCACCTTAAGAAAATGGGATGAAGAGAGAAAAATAACAACAACAACAACAACAACAACAACAACAACAAAGTTCTTACCACCATAGTCTGTATGAATGAAAGCGGCAGCAGTCAACAACAGAGCAAAGACTAGGTCCTCCTGCCTCATTTGGGATTTTGTTTTGCACATTTTATTCTTTACTTGAGTTGTGTGGCTCCGTTTAATGAGAAATGAAAAAAAAAAAAAAAAATCACTCATAGTTTGGTTTCAGTCTTGTAATGCACCAGACTAAGAATATGAGACTGCAAGCTTAACTTTGAAGACTTTCATTTGCATAACTTTGAGCAACGCAGAGAACAGGATTTGATTTTTGGAAAAAAAAAAAAGAGACTGAAAAGGACAAGAACAATGCACTGAATTTCTTTAAGCTGTTCAAGAAATTTCTTTTTTTTCCTTATGACATTTCCTCAGTGACTTATAACAACTAGACTGGACTTTTACAAAAAAAAAAAACAGACAAAAAAAAAAAAAAAGACTGCAGCACACTAACTCCATCTGGAAGCTCTTTAAGGTGTTGCCTCCTCAGCTTGGATCCAAGTGTGGCTTCCCTCCTCTTGAGTTTAGTTCCGTTCTGTTCTTGTATTTAGCTCCAATCATAGAATAGCTTTTAGCCTTGTTTTGTTGTTGAGATTGCTCTGGATTTGGACTAGGGGGGTTGCAGACCTGCATTTGCCACTCAAATTGTAGCTGAAAACAGAAATGTGTGACTGTGTGTGTGTGTGTGTGTGTGTGTGTGCGCGTGTGTGCGTGCGTGATGGAAGGTGGTACATTGTGGAGGGACTCGCCTCACCCTAATTGCCTGCAGCCCCTCTACTCCTAATCTCAGGGCAAGCCAGGCTTGCATAACTGCCCAAAAAGCACTGTCTCAGGTGGTCTTCTCACTTGCCAAACGGTTGGAAAAAAAAGAGAAAAAAATGTTAGGGTTTTTTTTTTTTTTTTTTTAATTGCACTGTTAAAAAATAATGAAGTTTTTATTTTAAACTACCAAAACGAGAGAAAAGACCTGCAGAGATGCAAGGCAGCTTTCTGAGATGAATCACATTCCCTTTTTGTCCTGCTGCACTTGCCCAGTTCATCCAACCAAACAGTTAGATTTGACCAGACCAGTGAAGCCAGAATGCTAACTTATAATAAAAAATAAAGGTAAAAGAGGAATGACACTGCTTCTGTATTAAAGGAGCAAATCCAGCACAAACAAAAAGCTGGAGACGTTGCTAAACTTCTGTTCAGACTGGTCAGAACAAGTAGTAGTAGGTTGACATGAGTAATACATTGGTTTTCTAACTCATTCAACGTAATAGACCAGTTGTAACAGAAGTTTGACATAGTCAGGAAAAAAAAGATGAGCAGCACTTTTTTATAAGAAAAAAAGAAAAAACAAAAAGCATTCAGTGGTGAAGGTCTGGGGATAAAACATTTGGTACTAACATGTTATTACTAGAGAATTTTTCAGTAAAGCAGTGATGTGTAGGACATTTATGCATTATTTAATCTTTTGAGGTTAGTGACTTTTTTTAAAAGTTTACATTTTAAACGTAGCTGACACAAATTTGTATGTGTTGTGTGTACGTGTGAGTGTGTGCGTGTGTGCGTGTGTGTGTGTGCGTGCACGCTCTTATCGAGATCCAGCTGGCAACTAAATATATACAGCTTCTGACAGTAATCAACGAACTGCAGATCATTTAAGTGATCTTATCTTAGTGGCCTTGACACAGAAAAGACCTGATCATGATTCTTCATTTTTCAGCGTCTATGTTGACTCTTTTTCTCCTTTTTAATTTTGTTTTTGTTTGTACACATCTGTATGTTTTAAATCTTTCCATGTTTATTCAAAGAGGACAAAAAGGGAAGAGAGAAAAAAAAAAAAAGTGTATTAAGAAACGACATCCTGGACAGGCCTCTCGATTCTGTTGTTTTTCTGAAGCTGATGAGGGTTAACTATAATTTTTTCCATGTATTTCTGGGCATTGATGTAGTTTTGCTTCCTAGTTTAATAAGCAACATTACTGAGTTTGTAGTCTCCCTGACCTCTCTTGATCCCCCTCAGGCCTGGGGGTGGCAGCTGTTGATCAGCACCCTTCCCCCATCTGAGAAACATTTAGTTAACATGGGATAGCAGACTCCTCCACGGTAAACTCACGTTCTATCCTGTTATGTTTCTTTGCAGTTCTTTGTTTGGATTTTATCTTAGGGAAACCGAATCAAGCTACACGGTAATGAATAAGCTTACATATTTGTTTCAGGTTGGTCAATTCCATAGTCCATTTGCTTGGGTCTCTGAGTAGTCCAGTGTCAAAACTAAGCTAAACTCCTGACTTTATAAAGGCAGGAACTGAAATGTTCAGAGAAAAAGTACCAGGAGACGGGATCTGAAACATTTTAGAAACAAAGTGCAATATCACTCACTGAATTTTCTTTATTCTCCATTTGTATGTCTTGTTTTTATCTTTTTTTGTCTGTTAATCATGACGATGTATAGATATTCTATGAATATACTATGTTCTGAATGATTTAACCTTTTGTCTAGTTCTTCCTTTTGATTTGAATAAACACTTTGTTCTAAATTACACTTCACTGTGATGTGAGTTTTTGTGCGTATGATTGAACACAGTTATACAACAACACCACATTGTAAGCTTTCCTGTGTTAATACATGTCCGAGAAAGAAAATTCACCTTTGTTTTGTCATCAAACACATTTAGTAAATCTTTAACAAAATTACAAAAAAAAGCATCCCTTCAACTGAAAAACAAACAGATATAAAATGACTTAAAGGTGAAAATGATTCATCATTACCACCTGCTTTACCTCTATAGAAATCTATTTTATTTGGGTCATGACAGCACTAGATTAGAAGCACACAGGTTGCTGGACCCAGATTATTTCCCAAATACTAGTACAATGGTGCCCCTAGAGGTGATTTAAAGAACTGCATCTGGCCTGGCTGGGAGTAAATTGCATGAGAAGGCCTTTGAAACTGGATGATACCTGTGAGAGTCATGCTTTTATTCTAAACAGCGGCCAGTTTTTAACAAATGTACCACATAAATGTGATCTCTTTTTTTTTTTTCTAGTTCTGTGCCAGTTTTCAGTTTCACAGATGGGATCCTCCTTAACAGACATGCATACACTTGAGACAAATGTGGCACAGAGCACTCAGGAGACATTCCTCTTTTCACTGTGTTTGCACATGTTCACTCTGGTCTTTTGCTGACCAAAGTTTCCAGCGATTAACTGCAGGGATTCCTCAGGTCAGAGGAGGAGAGAGAGAGCCAGAGAGAAAAGCAACACTTGCCTATTTGCTGAAGTACCACTTGTGTGCATTAGGTCTGAGTGATTCAGAGTGCCGAATCATTTACTCAGAATCATCTCACCTTATATTATTGGCGTAGTTGTTGTTATTGGTGGAGCAAAATATTAAAGTTCTTGATAGGTTATTGACTATTTCTCTCAAATTAGACATATGATGGATAACAGATCAGGTCTTTGACTTCCTTGAAAAGAAACATGGTTGACTCACAGCACCCCTTTCTAGGAAAACTCTCAGTGAAACCTGATATGAGTTGATGGCTACAGGCCAAGTGACCCACAGTGACAGGTCGACATATAGCAAAACACATGATATATTGATCCTGGCTGATTGTGCTGCATACACACTAAAGGACATGCTGGCCTGCTGCAAAGCAGTGATGGACGAGGTGTCAGCATGAGACCTAACTGTGCAAAACATTTTTTTCATAGTTCAGTCTTTAATCTTTATAATCTCAAATACACAATCCTCTAGCACCAAAGAATAACTTTTGTTGACATTGGACTTTCTAGGTTGTATCAAGTCTTAATTGCACAACTATGTCAGGCCTATGTAAAGTTATTTTTGTAGAAGTGGCACTTATCATGTTGATACATATTGTTCTGAAATCCTTGTGGTTTGATTTGTTTCAAGTTGAAGTCAATATTTAACCTGCACAGGTTGCAACTTTCTATCTCGAAATAGGCCTGCTCTCATTCCGATAACAGTTTGTCTACACATGACCTATTTGTAATGTTCACCAGGCCGTTTTGCAAGCAGTCAATCAATTTTACTCGTAGAGAAACTCATATTACGTCAACCTGGGTTTATACTAATTGATTTTCTTGGAAAATACGAGCATGTATGCACAAATGAGCTCAGCAAATTCGATCATTCCGGATGTGAATGAATATATTGTACCGCGTGTCTCGTAGGTCAAGCTGGAACAAAATGCACAGAACGAGCTCTGAAAAGTATGAAAGCCATTGCTGTTGCATAACTGAACCTGGCAGTTTGATGTCTAAATGTCCTCTGTGGCTCATGAAAGAAATAACTGTTCCCAAACTCGACATGTTAAACGCAAAGTGATCGCTCATCGACCTTACTGGGAATTTTAGAATATTATCAGTTCAAGCCTGCATCAGTGATGACTCAGCTTTGACCAAGCACTTCAGTTTGCCTTTGTCCCCACCCTCCTCCCCTCAGTCCCCCCCACCCCCTGCCCCCAGCCCCCTTTGACTTTTGTGGGCCCAGGCCTTTGTGGGTGTCTGACCCCTGTGGATTGAAAAAAAAGGAGGAGGGGATTATTGTGGGAGAGCATAGATTGGGGCGGTGTGCATGTATGTGTGTGCGGTGGGAGTGTTGATTAGCAAGTGCTGACACTACACAGGCCTCAGCTGTTTCCTCTCACCGGCTAATCCCACTACCCAGAAGCCCCTGTGATTCAGAGGTTCTCGGCAAGCTTGGTGTGACCAGGCACGTTCAGCATGGATGTGTGTGTATTGGGGGGGTTGGACTGAGGCCCCCGTACGCCTGCTTGCCAGTGCCACATCATCACTGTGACATAATAGAAATACACACACACACGCTCATCTCTGTACTGAGGCATAGAGCGCAGCATTGATGTGAGCCCACGCATTCCTCGAAACAATGGAACAACCAATATTATTACAGGTCTGCAAATGTTGTGGAGGAGGGGATATGAGTTAACAAATGTGAGAGTTTGTGACTGCTGTTTTGTAACTGCCAAAGAAGTATAGTGCCCTCATAGAGTTTAATTGTTTTCCTGGCATCGTTAAATTATATTTTAAAATTATATGATACATATCCAGTGCCATAAAATATATTGCACTCGAGGAACGTCTCTTAATAAATATGTTAGTGATTCAGGTGTTTTGCAGACACATCCATGTCAAACCATCTGACCCTTTGAAGAGGCAGTCCGACCTCTGCAGCTGAGAACTTGAATAATTGACAGAATTTGGCTACTGTTGACTTATCATTAACACACGTGCTCCTCTGTTAATGTCACTGCTTTGTGTCAAACATTAATTGCTTCCAACTTGTTCTACATAAATAAAGCTACAACAAAAGTTCCCCTTCCAGCACAGGCCTCCGCACCTCATACTTCCCTGAAATGCAAGTTTTTCTAGTTCAATCACTTATCACTCCAAACTCATATAACCAATATATTTGTCTTACGTTTTTTTTCCAGAGGCTGGTCTCAAACCACTCATAACCTTCCTGTCAAATAATTATACATAGTGTATTCTCATCCTCTTATCAAGTCTTTCTGTGTGCTGAGACATCAAAGGTCACAGTTTGTCTTCTTCAGTCAGTAACTCGGTTAATATGGCAAGGTTTATATCAAATTATCTTGTGTCATGGATCAATGACCATATAAGTAAATTATTCTTTATTATTTCTTGTATGTCAACATCAACCTCACTGACCAAAGAAAGTTTATGGCTCATTTATGGGTCTTTATTTTGATTTATTACTTCAAGAATGATAAAGATGGGCTTTTAATAAGTCTGTGTTTGGATTTATTTATTTAATACATCCTGTGTAAAAGTACGTCTGGGAAGTCACTAGTCATTTTCATCATCTTGTACTCACACACACATACACACAAACATCAGCAGCAGCAGCAGCAGCTCTCCATCTGCCCTGTGTTGTACAGACTATACTCCTTTTTTCTTGCCGGGCACAAAGAAAGAAACAGAACGAGCTTGGATAGACTGAACGGAGGCGGAGGAGGCTAGGAGGGGGGAGCAATGTTCTTTTTTTTTCAAGGGCTTTTCTTCATGATCTTCCTCGGCAGCTGGTTCATTCCAGTTTGAAGCACTTCTGCACGAGGACGCTGACAGCAGAGACTGCTGCTTTTTTGTCACTGATTTTCGACCTTGCCAGGAGGTTGTTTACCTTCACCGAATACACCGTGTCGCACTGCTGAACAAGAGAATAACTTACCATGACGCAAAGCAGGACATTGCTTACTTTATTCACCCTGTTGTGATATTAGTTAAGCAGAGAGGGAACATACATTAAGAGGAACCTCGTGCCGACCTTTTGTCCCTTCATTTTGTCACTGTCTATGCATGCGTGCACATGCCTTTTCACTGCAAAAACATTTCAAATGAACATTAATACAGTGCATGCATGTCAACAGCAGCTGCAGCACATAAACAGTATCTGTCACTTGTCAGTTTTTAGAGTGCGTGACTCTAAGTTGGTCCCTCCGTGAAAGATAGATGTCAGATTCCTCTTCTAATCTCAGCCTCAAGTCCTCAGGGTCTGTCTTCACCTCACTGATGTGTCATATTTTCTGTTGTGTCTGTATTGTATGAAAATCAAATTCTTGGTTTTAAAGAAAGCGTAGACATTGTCTGCCCTTGGGCTAACAGTGATTATGGCCTTGATACCCAGACTGAGTGTGATTTATGATGATGGTGCTAATTGAAAATCCTTTTAAATATCCTCAGTGGAGCTCTTTGGGGGGTATTGTGGCCCTCCATGTTTAGTAGGACAGGAACCTGATAGCCAGAGTGACACTGTGCAATGTTCCCATGCCAGGACTCCCATCCCCGCCATACCAAAGTCCCAGCATGGTCAGAATTCCACCTCCAACCCTCCTTCACACACACACAAACACACACACACACACACACACACACACACATACAAACACACACACTGCACTGGCGTGTTTGCAACTCTTACGCAGCACCAAAAGTTCAAGACCTTAGTGCTACTACTGTTGGGTGAAGCCCTGCACAGTCTGCACCTATTTTTGCTCCCACTGCAGAACTGGCAATGGTCAAAATAGACAAAGTTAAAGAAAGAGGTCAAGTTCAAGGTACTAAAGTTAATATTAGGTGTCATTTTAATTATCCAAGGAGAAATACTGTACCGAACTGCGTCATCTTGATCCCTAAATTGACTTATGAGATATAAGATGAGACGTTGAGAGAATCCAGCGATAAAGTGACTGCTGTAAGAGAGAAAACAGAGTCATGCAAAAACAAGGAGCTCAATGCACAGCGGAGAATGACGTCACTTTGATTTCTGTTATGCAGGCTGCTCGGGGATTAAAAAGCCTACAGCTTTACTGTTGCGTAGGTAGGTTCCACCCTCCCAGCCAGAGGAGGCAAACAGAAGGCTTTGTCAGGCCTGATTATAATTCTCTAGAATCATGTCAGAGCCAGGCCACTAGGAAAAGTCACCTGGAGTTCATTTTTGATGTGACTCGTTGCATTTGGGCAAATGCCTTTCTTGCGCTCTCTCTCTCTCTCTCTCTTTTCCACTATTTGTCATCTGCAGCATCTCGGAGCATCCACCAAGCTTACTTTCTCACCTAAAGTTTCTCTCTTAATGAGGTGTTTGAAAAACTTTACAGAAGCCAAAGCTGCTCTGATGGCTATGGCCGCACATCTCTTCCTTATCATAACCATATTAGAAAGACGGATGACTTTGGGGACTCATGACATGAATCCAAGGAGAAAAACAAAGTCAGCTTGACATTACTGACACCCTTCACTGTGTTCAAAATGTACCACACAACGTAAAGCGAAGCAGTATACCATGCAACTCAGATGCTTGGTGCTCTGCTGTATTTTTAGAGCTCGAGAGGAGGAATGGGAGATACCTCCTTCACCAGTGACACCCTACCTCCCCTGTTATGTCACAGAGAATTTGAGAAAGTACAAGTGGGTGAAATTCTGTTGTAACCCTAAAAAAAGATTGAGATGCTCTCTCTATAAACCGCAGAGATGCTGCAGTTAATACCTTGTTCAGTTGTAATTTGATTATATGTCTGCATGAATAGCTGTGTGTGTCTAAAGAGTCTTGATATAGTATCTATAATCTCCTTCACTAATTCATTCAGTACGACAAGAAGCTGTATCTGAGAGCACAGCTGCAGACGGCTAGACAAAATCATGTCAGCGCCTCATGGAAGAGGTGATGGCAGGTGATGTGGTTACTTTAAAGTCCCTTTTCATGTTTGTTATTAAGTGTTATTAAGTCTGTTTGTGTGTGGTATAAAATATGATATCTAATGGCGAGCCACCAAGCCAAGCATGATTATGCGAGGTGAAACTTGACATGCTTTTTATGCAACTAGCTCCCCAAAGTCCTTGGTCACCTTAAGTTCCTGTTCAAGGGGATAAGAGGCTGAGGAGTGCTGTTTCACCACTTATCTTATTTTACCTCGCTGGTCCCCAGTGGTAGTTGCTCACTTTCCTTTTTTAGCCACGGCTGACTCATTGCATAGCTCCCATCCCCCCTCAGCTCCCTTTCTGTGCCTGCTCAGATTCTCCTGAGTCACAGGGAGCAAAGGCACCCCTTTCCTCACCCCTCCTCTCTTTGCTCTTCCCATTCTGACCCCCCACCCCCACCCCCACCCCCCACCCTCAACCCCACCACCCCCCACCCTCTGTCTCGCTCCTGAAAAACAACAGGTGCAGCGGGGCCTGCAGAGGGCGGGCTGTCTGGTTGGCAGCGCATCCAAGCCTTCCAGTCACTTCTCACTGTTATTTTACCCTCTCTGCCTCCAAACTTCCAATCTGTCACCTCTTCCCCATCCTTCACCCAATCTCGCTAAACCCTTTTACCCCATGTCTGCCCCCCTCCATCCCCACTCCCCCCCCCCTCACCCCTCCACCTCTATCTCTGTACTTGTTCCACCTCTTCCACTACTCAGCTCCTCTAATCTCAAACGCCTGCCACTCTCCTACTAACTAGATGCACATTCTTTCCAGGCAAATTATATTCTGTCCTCTATGATCTCGCCTGCACAGCATGGAGTTTACCACAAACATGACCTTCTGTTTCAAAACAGACGGATTAATTTTAGTGTCTGATACAGTCTCGCTCTTCCCTCCAACTCTGTCTTTCTTTGCAACCCCTTTTCTCTGTCTTTACCTCTCTCTGTACTGTATGCCACACCACTCAGTATTTGAAAAACACCATGCATACTGCAACTACACCTCATACAGGTAGGTGCGTGATGCAGATGTTTTGTTACTCACAATTTGTGTACTGTCACAATCTTCACATTCTCAAACACCGGCAACAGCAGACTGTTTTGTGGGTCAACAAGTTGCTCTTTGTATGCAGCATATATGGTTTCTAGGCCATCACTGGTGCACGCGACAGGTTCCAAACATCACATGTTCTTCACTCTCTAACCCAGATCCCTGTGTCAGATACCCTCTAGCCCAGTGACTTCCAAAATTGTATGATGGCCTCATACACAAAGTAAAATGGGGCAAGTTGTACAATACAGCTTTAGAGGGGAAAGTAAAAATGTTCACAGGTGTAAAGGGGGATTTTGTTGGCGGGTTAGTTGTGGTTAGTTCCAATTATTTCAACTGTGGAACAGCAGTAAAATAAATCTACAGCAAAACAATGTAGTTTATCTTATCTCCTACGAGATAAGATAAAATACACTCTACGCAGAACTCCATTTTACAGTCCACAAAAAACTGCATGCAATGCAACTACATTAAAGCCGCTGAATAAATGTTTATAAGGATGTCTGTTGATTGGCCTTGAGGTAGAACATTGCCTTGCTATTTTGAATTTACACTCATGCTTTGCCTTTAGATCTGATGTTGCACTGTTAAAAACTTAAGCCATCTTTATGGTGAAGAGACCTTTTAAAAAATTTCTCTTTGGCCTTGCTCAAAATAGGACTAGGACACTTGCTGTTGATTAGTCTGAGCTGACATTAAAAAACGACCCTGAAGCAGCGGCTCAATTGTAAACAGTTGAAAAAACTCTTGAGTTTTCTGTAAATCAATTGTTCCCTTTCGCTCTGACGTTATAGTGAAAAGGGAAAAAAAATCACTAATTTGATGTCCAGGGGTTAATCATTATTGTGTCTTCTCTGCCTGATCAGTTATTTACCAGCTCCAAGTAGTATGTTGAAAGGTATAATCTTCTAGAAAGACATTTTTGCAGGAAACAAGATGTAAAGTTAAACTCAGTAATACTGTTTCACACGAGAGTTCAGTTATTAATGGAGCACAATATCAAAAAACACTTTACAATCCAACATTTTATCAACATGTCAGGTGTAGCGTGGCTCACTGCTGACAAGACTTAAATTTCTCGTCCTTATATTTGTTGCCAGATATCCCGAGACTCCATATCATGTTCCAGATTTTTCCATCCGTCTAGACTTGCCTGGACCGGTGGGCATTTCCCCGAGTCTGACTTTGCTTCTTGGGTTAGACTGATATGTAAACAACATGGCCAGTCAGCCCAGCTGGTGCCTGTAAAGCTGAATCCAGTAGAATGGATAGGAATGACCAGGTGGCTAAACAAGATGCAGGCACACATACATGCACAGTCAGGACTAAACACACACATGCACACAAGCATGAGTCATTATAAGCCTGAGTTGTGTGTCCAAATTGTCCCCTGGCAACACTCTTAGTTGTGGCCAAATGACAATTTGATGAAAGCCACAAAAGATATTAATCATAACAAAGTAAGAGCTGCTGAAATGTTGATGTGATTGGCTCTGAGACAGCAGAGAACGTACATAACAGAGCTGCGTTACACAACAGATAAATGACCTGCACCAATTCTGAAGATGCGTCATTATAAAACCTTCTCTGAGTTGTTGCTCATGCACAAACGCACACTTGTGTACGCGGTGTTTGAGATGTATTGACACAATACATTTTCTCCACAAGATATATCAAGGACAGTGACATTGCTGCTTCACTCTCATGCTCATTATCATCCGAAATGACATGAGAAGATTTGGAGCGCGGCTGAATCTTCTGTCGGGTCTGTGAGTTTTGGCAAAGATTGTTAGCCAGTGGAGGCAGAGGGATGTGAGAAGAATTTGCTTAGGAAGGGGTTTAACTACTTTCTGGAACTTTCTGAGCTTCATATTCATATTTTTATTTTTCCTATAATCTGACAATTCTTGATAGTGGAACGTCCCAGCTATTTACTTTCTCTTTCAATCTTTTCTCAATCACACCAGCTCCGCTTCTTTAAATTGTTTCAGTTTTTGTTTGTTTTTCCCCTCCTTGATTCCTCTCTTTGTTGAAAACTCTGCTGCAGTTCCTGACTTTCACTAATCCTCTTCTCTCCTCTCCTCTCCTCTCCTCTCCTCACCTCCCCTCTTCCCTGAGCAATGAATCACCACTGCATCAGGAGGGTCCTGGGCTGTGGGCTAACTACTTCAGCTGACCAGAATCGGCCAATAGGAAAAAGGGGATGAATCACACCCCTACTAGATCCACCCCTGCTTCTTCCTACTCCAACATATGACTACACACACACACACACACACACACACACACACACTTCCACGTGGTATCACCAAAAGCGTACTGAGTGTTTTTTCTGTACTATCAAGTGAATTCTCTAATTCTGTTGTACACATTTTTCATATTCTATTTAAAATCACACTGCATCTTTTCAGTGACTTTGTCATTTTTTTTTGCTCCTTTTGCTCTTTATCTTCTATGATGCTTGAAGTCAGGATATAATTCACACAATAGTCTGGTTTGTGTTCTCTGTCCCCAGCTATTTTTATCATTTTACAGAAGAGACGTTCACACCAGAGTCACTTTAGGACAAGGGCAGCCCGGTCCGGTCTGCTCCAGTTCTGTGACTCATTTTAATCATTTGGAGCGGCTGCCTGATGAAAAAAAAGAGACTAAAAGGCCTCTCTCATTTCATCCAACTGAGTCAGTTTTTGGCAGCCGGTCTCTTTTCCCTCCAAATGAGGGGAGCTGGAGCAGTGAGTGCCTCTAAGAGCTACGTTCGTCGTCACTGTGAGCTGAGCAGACAGAGAGGAATGTGTGACACATATCAGTGCAATCGTCTTCTGACCAGTTCACTCTCTTCTCACCATGTGCTCAGCTGCTCACTGGTTCCCGCTTCTTTTCACAGCAAACTGGATCAAGAAAATTTTGACATGGATGTTTTATAAGGTGAATGTTAAGGACATTTTAGCATTATATATTACGTTATAGTTGCTGTCCGCCTTTTTAAACACCTAACTACAGTAAGATGATTTTTTTACATCTTGCACTAAAAAACTAGCTCTGAACATGTTTTGTGATGGTAACATAAACTGTAAAAAAAAATAATGGGCGTAGCCACCATGACGCCACCCATTGGTTTGTGGACTCCCGTTTTGAACCCTCAAGTTCGACATTTTGACTGTCACGATGTTGGATTTTTGGAGCCAGAAGTGACCATATTTGGACGAGAGGGTGGACCTGGACCTAACACTCGCTGCTAGTTGCTAGCTTGGTTAGAATCACGTATTTACAGTCTATGGTTAACTGTGATAATGCTAATGCAAATGCTAATTTTGGCTGGCGAAAAACAGGCTTAAAACAAAATGTAACTTACTTACCTGAAAAACTGAACAGCTGATTCTTAAGAGCACCTCTTAGTACAACCAAACGCTGAACAAGACTTTTTTATGCAACCAAAAAGTTAAAATTAACTTTCACAAACTGAAAACACACTAAAATAGCAAGAGCTACACCTATATCTTACTCCTATTTTAATCTGGGGTTACAATATGTAACATACGTAACCATCGTTGTCGCCATGGTAGTGACTTGTCAATCACAAGGTAGCCACGCCCTAAAGCATACCCTGCTTTATCATCTATTTTACTCTAAACGGGATCATAATTTACAACATGAACATCATGCTGTATTGAAGAAGAATTGAAAATAGCAATTGAGACCATAAACTCAGTGGGAAAATGTTTACTGCGGTAATAAATCAAGTGAGTAGTCAATTTCTCATAGACTTCTATACAATCAGATTTCTGGAGTTTCCCACTGCTGGCCATTAGAAAGAATGCAGGTTTAAGGCTGGTACCTTGGATGGTACCAGCCTCAAACCTGATGACAACAGCAGAGAGATGACCGGTAACAAGGGGAAAGAGACATACAACAAGGGTCGGCTGCTGGAATCAAACTATGAACTTTGTCTTAACCAGTAGGCTGTCTGGGCACCCCAGAAATGCACAATGACACACAGGTGCAACACATTAGGGCAGGGCAGGTAATCACACAGGAGGGAGACACATGAAGGCAGGAAGTAAAGGACCTGAAATGAGACAAGAGGTGAGTATCAAAATAAAAAAAACAGGAAGTACAAAACAAAGAACACTGGGAGAAACAAAAGGCAACTCAACTATCCAGCCGGGGCGTGACAGTTTCAAGACTGTTTGCTCTAAAAAAGTGCAGCAGTGTCAGCTGAGGGCCCGTCTTGCACATCTCTCATCAAAGTTGATATTTGACTAATTTTGGGCAGGAAAATAACATTGATACAAATAACTTAAGATACTGATAACGAAAGCAGAATTGAGTCATCGTCAGACAGGAATTAAATCCATAGTACAGTTCGACAAAAATCCAGAAGTTAATGAAGTATGATTTACTCATTGATTACAATGAAGAACTGTGGTCGGTTAAAATACTTCAACACCCACACAGCTAACTGTAATGCTAGTAAGAGTACACTGCAAGCGGTTCCCTCTTTTGTTCTCCATGCTTGGCAATATGAAACAACAGGTGGGAGACGACAAACAGTTTGACCTATGAAGCATGCAGCATTTTAAAGATCACATTAACTCTGAATAAACGCTTCCCAGTAAAGATATTCAAGGTACCATGAACACTCAAGGTAAGAGATCTGCATGGGAAAGGGATTACTGTACTAGACAACAATTTAAGAATAAATTAAGCATCTCTATTCTTGTTCTTTGACCTAATTTTTGTCCTCAGTTCTTGGACGCAGATTGTGGACTCTCAGAGCATGTGGCTGAGGGGAAGTCATGGGAATGGTGGATGAGAACAGACATAACAGATATAAAACTTCATTAACCTTTCATTATCCTGATGAAAAGTGTACTTGTTCCTCTGCTCTGATCTGGTCTTTTTCCCCTCATCACAGTAACTCCATTGTTCTGAGTTGGTCAGTCTGCTACCCCACCACCAACCCTCAGGTCCTGCACTGACTGCCTTGCATTTTACATTTCATCACGGACACACAACAATAACTGATATTGTTCTCGTATGCAGCCAGAGCCTGATCGGGCCGGTTACTCTGTCTCATGCCATGTTGTTGCTGCTGCTGCTGCTGCTGCGGCTGCTGTTGGTGTAGACAAACTGCTGGATCAAACCAGCTGAGTCTGGCTGAGCTCACACACACAGAGGAACCACTGTGACACGATGACTTTCTCTCTCTCTGATGTGTCATTTCCATTGGTTTGGAAAGGTCACACGTCTCTCCACTGAGGTCACCAGTGGTTTCCCTCTGCATTGCTCCACTCCAGCAACTTTCTCCTTACTTCCTTCCTCGTTTGCTTAGTTGGTATCCTTTTCTAGTGGTCTGTTATCTGTTAGGTGTGCTTGTAGATGCGAATAGAAATGCTGTGATATCTGACAGCGAGATAGCCCACATTTCCACTCATTGTGTTCAGATTGTGGTATTTATAGAGTGCATCCTCACCACTGAGGTCAGAAAGTGCTGTTCCATCCAGACAAGCAACATTTACTCATATGAGTGTCCAGTTTTATACTGAACTGAAGAAAACAAGACTGAATCAAACTAAAATTAGGAAATGAAGCATAGTGAGTTCATATTTATCATTATTTAGTCATCTCTTTTCTTCATTTATGTCAATCAAAGACAGAATTTACCACACAGATGCTGCTGCTGTTGATGATGACAAATTAGAAAACTATGACAATGATAATGATGATGATACTGGTGACTACAGTCATGATAGTGAATGTGGTGGTCACAATAAACAGCCATGTTCCACACAGGATGACAGGAGGGCAGCTATCGCTCTCTCACATGTCTTAAGTTGCCACAGCAAAAGCGACTTGCGGGTGATAAGCAAGAACTGGTCTCAGCCTGTTTGAGTGAGAAATCAATGTGAGCTGGAGTTAGAGAGTCAGAGAAGGACAGTGAGAGTGAAAAGAGCTAGAGAGAGTTTGTGACTGACTTCACTCCTTGCCACAGTTAGCTGCTGACTTTGAAATACATTATCAAGGCTCTGCTTGTAATCTGCACACGCATACATTCATGAGGCACATATGGCCCTACAAACATTCTCGCATGTGCACACTCAAGCACAAATGGGTGTGGCAGTGGTGATGATGACAGCGCAGCTTACATAGACCAGTCCTGTTGACTTGACCTGCACTGGAACACTTTGACCCTGTTTACAACAAGCAGACAAAAGGTTATTTCAATACATATCACTATAATAAAGACACTTTATCAATCTAAATGTAAGGCAAACCTTTTATGCTTCAAACGCTTTGATTGAATAAAGCTTTGACACACAAAAGCCCACTTGGGATAAAAGGGAAGCTGGATGAGTTTCAGACCTGACTCTGATGCTTTGTGGTTCTCAATAAGGTCTGTGTTTCCAGCAAAACAACTTATCTGCCCAAACGTGACGTCTATTTCAGGTTGCTGGAGGGGTTCCAAATATATATCAGCCTGTAGCTTCCAGTGTCAATTTTCAAGCACATGGAAGCGTACAGTATGTACAGTATCAACACTCAGGCATGCATACACTGAGGGCAAAGTTGTTTGCTCACATATTTGCATGCATTAACACATGCATGCACTCAAAAACACACAAAAAAAAACAACACATGCATGGACATATATTAAAATACAAACATATAAGCAAGCAAGCACATGCTATAGAGGGGACAATCTAGTAATCCTGCCAACCAGACCACATAGTGAGAACAAGATAGAGTGTCATTTGCAGACATGAAATGTCTAGCCCCAACCCCCTTCCCCGGTCAGGCATGTTGGCAAGGCTGCCATGGACAGTGTTGCCTTTCACTTTGCAGAATCTCATTTCATAGAGCAGCAACAGCCTGCAGTTACAGCACACTGTGTCCACAGTAATGTAGCAAAGAGACAACAAAAGGCATCAAAGAAACATTTTAGAAGCCTCTCAAAAGAGAAGTCTGTCCGGGCTGCTCTGCTACACGCCGCTGTCAACTTCAATCAATAAACCAGCTCATTTCAATAAACATGCTGCATGATCTATGATGTCTATGTCTATGGCTCAAGACGGTCCGTTCGCTCCGGTGTTCCTGGCTACATCTCCACAAGGCTCCCTTCTAATCTGCCTGACCTTTGGAGTCAGTGGACGGAAAGAGCCAAAAGGTCATGTTATCTGACCTGAGTGTCAGCAGCTTCAAATAAAAACGGAGCGAATGTGGGAATACGAACGTCATCCCACTAACCGAGTGTATCTCATCTCTTTTAATAAATTAGTTTGTACAGTCCCACTGAAACACATTTCATGTGTGTGGAATGTGTGTTCTCACGCATGTAAAGTGAATGACATTGTTGATTGAGTTTACCTCTCTTTGTATATGAAAGGTAGGCTACTTAGACACTACAGTTCCAAGACAGTGAGCGTATTTCTACTATTCCTTTGGGTATTTATGGACTGATCAATGAAGCATTTAACCAATAAAAACAATTATTTACAATTTATAAACCATTTTTAAACTAAGCCTTATGAGAAAGTGGTGCCCAGTTCTATATACTTCCATATTTGGCTGGAGAAGGCCAAAGTCTTCATCTAATGACCCAAGAATAAACACATACTCAGAGTTTTCAAGCAGTGACACCACTGGGACTGCTGAAGCCACCGGATACCCTCTTGGACTGGTTGGTCATGTCAGACACACCAGTGTTTCTGTGATGAGTGCGATGTAATTGACCATGATGGTATAAGTCACTTTGGCTTGTTGAAGTAAAGTAAGAAAAGCTCTGCTCTGATCTCATTATAGAAAAGGTCATCATTTGCCATCTTAATGAGGGACAATATAATGTGTGCATATGCTTACACACACACACACACACACACACACACACACACACACACACACACACACACACACACACACACACACACACACACACACACGCATGTGATGTAAACTGTAAATTATTTCCGGGATTTAACAAGTTTTAACTGTACTATTTGACAATCAATTACACTATTATCACTTTACAGACTTTAACTGTAATATTTCACCATATAATACTGTACTCTGAACGTTACAGTGAAATCAGTGCAGATGTGGACGTTACACAGGAAATTACTCTGAAATTTTGATTTGAACTTGAACTTCATTGCACAGCCATGTAGGATTGACAATTAGTAGTAATAGAGTAGCAGTAGAGTAATGAAATCAGATTTGTTATCTAACTGATCGACAAGGTTTTCGATCTGACAATGTGTATTATTTTACCTTGTGACTTAACTTAACTAGCATTAGCTGTTTGTCATATGTGTGTTTTTTAAGCCAGAGTAAAGAATTAGCACACAGTAGATCCGGTGGACCCCCCCGGTATATTAACGTTTTTACCAACCAGAGGAATAATTATGATGATTCAGGACAGAGGCAGAGATTCAGCTTAGTTGCTTAGTTATGTTAACGCTAGTGCTTGTTCGAAGCTCCGTCCACCATGTGCTGTGGCGCAACCGCTGCATGATTCTTTCACTGAAAGTGTGCAGGATGATAACACATAGCTGTCCTCCGAAAAGCCTTAAATTCTCTTAAATTGAATGTTCAATATATATTTGTCTGGTCCTTGTTGTCTTACGTTATGTAAATTAAATTGTTTCACCAACAAGAAGCATTCACCTTTCTTAAAGTTAGTTTTTATGTGTGAAAAAATATAGATTAGCAGAGCAGCTAGCGTCATATGAGAAATTTGACACTATTTCTGTAGAAGTGGCCCAACCACCAACAGTAACCTGCAGTTATACTTTGAAATGAAATGTTGCTGGAGCTGTTACAACTGCACAGCCAGAAATAACATTACTGTCCATGCACTTTGGAGTATTAGTCAAATATATTTAGTGGCCTACACAGTTTGTAAAACTTCAAACTAAGACACCATTGCTTATTTTTGTTTGATAATGGGACTGCTATTAGTAGTAAACATCTAAACTCCTCAGCTAGTTAGCCTGGTAGCTCAGCTTCAGGCTTGTTTCCAGTTCACAGATCCAGATGCCAAACACACTGCTGATGTGACCTGTCATCACACAGCTGCTAGTGGTTAATTGCTGAATATATGGACTTGAAAACTTGTCAAAAAACAAATAGCTACCTCTGTTCCAGTCTGCCATGTTGGTGAAGGACGTCACGAATAACCTGTGCAGGGTTTTAATAAATGTACATGACCACCCCACGGGAGTCGCTATGGTCATTTCCTGTGGGAAGCAAACGTATAGTATTTTCATCAGCATCAGTTTTCTGAAAGTCCCAGATGATGGTGGTTTAAAACACTGACTGCACATCTTAAGGTGTTTTCCTGAATATTCACATGATTTGTTAAATTTGTTGAGTAATTAAAAATATCAGAATCAGTCTTTAAAAAGACCCTCATGTGTAACTGGTGTAATAAACCCCCATAATCCCAGAAACAACACAGAGGACATGACCTCGGTGCCCTGCACCCAGTGATGCCCTTTGTGAGGTAATATTTCTGCACTTGTTTCCCCAGAGTTGTTTACTTGTTTTCCCATAAGGCCTTTTAAATGATCTGATCTTCCTGTATCCCTACAGTCACAAAGTCCCTGTCAGACCAGATCTACACCTCTGACCAATGAGTTTGTGTTTTTCAGGAAGGCCTCTGTCAAATCCCAGAGGAAGGAGACATGGCCAGCAACTCTTTTTATGGGTTCAGTCTACTTAGAGATGTCTTTGATTGTTTCTGGTGCTGTTTGTCATTTTGTTATGCCAGGATATGCTTGTTTTCTTTCTCTCTACTGTACTCAGGTTTCTCCCACAAAATAGATCTTGATTTCAAAGAGATTACCTGATTAAATAGAGGTTATATACTGTATAATGTTGGACCAACAGATGTTAGATTAAGTGTAAACTCATTTTAATAGAGTAAGCCAGGATCAGGACATGTAGAGTGATGTGTCTCCCACTGCAGATTTAGATGGAAACTCAGAGGGCATCGACAGAAGGAAACGGGAGTTCGGACAGAATGTCACCCTTCCTAAAAAAGCCCAAAACCTTTGTGCAGTGTGTGTAGAAAGCCCTGCAGAACAAATTCAACACCCTGCACTTGGTTGCAATCATTTTAGTAGGCATTTATGTACGGGTAGACGCTGCGAGACAGCGTGAGTTTATCTTTTTGTTTTAAATTGTCAAACAGTCACTCTGTTTGTTTAAATATTTTCTGTTGTCTCATTATCAGGTTTCAGTCAGCGGGGAGGTTTGGGACTCAATGTACTTCCTGTCGCGCTTCCTGTCATATCAGCAGTACATGTGATAACACTTGTTCCTAAAAATCATGTTCACACGCTAAGCAGCTGAGCTACTGCTTCTCATCTACACACATTAATTCATCTTTAAATTTACTTCATATTATTACTGATGTTTATTATCAATATGTCTTACTTGCAATATGAGAAAAACTTGTGCTGTGTTGTCTATGTTGAGACCGCTGGTGGTGTGGAGGGGGAGGGTGAGGTGGAGGCCGGCCGGATTGAAGGTGCTATTTTTCTGCTATCGATGGGTTGGGTGGTCGTAGTAATGATCTTGAAAGGATTGATCGGAGAGAAGCGGCACTGTAGCCTCAGGATTGAGCAGGACCTGAAGTTCACCGTGGTCCGAGGGGGTAGGTTATTCAGATCAAAGTGTCCGAGATCATCGCCAGTGACATTTATACAAGTGAAATATGATGAGAGCATGCATGCACTGATCGGTAAGGTCAGTTCACCTGAGTTTACCAGTTTTACCCCAGGTGATGTTTAGAGCAGGGTAGGACGGGGCGATATATCCAAAAATGTTATCACAATAAAAATCTTCATATCAGTCTATCGTTACTTATCTCGATAAATGTCAAATCATTCTTTCTTTCCAGTTTAAAGGCTGATTTCTGCTCCTGAGTAACAGTTAAAGAAACTAGATGGTTAATTGTGGTTTTAAACTATTCATTATGGTGAGAACTCAGTGTAGCTCCTGTGATGGCTTCTCTCTCTCCCTCTCAGTTTAATTACTTCGAACATTTGTTGTATTTCTATCAAGGAAAATTATATCAAGATAATTATTGTTGTCATTTTATCACCCAGCCCTAGAGCAGGGTGTCAAAAGTCAATACTTTCTGGTACTGACTGAAATATGTCCACAGCACTAAGGATCATAAAGTTGACATCAAAAGTCCTGTCAGATTCATTATCTTGTTGACTTTTTCTTTGATCAGATAGTTATCAATTTAAATAATCATTTTGCCAGTTTTGACAACTTTTGAATGTTGTGTTCAATAAAAAAAAAGGTTTTTTTTGTAGAGAAACATGTTTACATTTATTTCTCAAAGTGAGATATCAAAAGAAGTAATGTTTTAGTATCAATGCTGAAGTTCTGGTCACACAGTGGTGGAATGAACTCCCCCCAGTACACAGGACAGCAGAGCGTCCATCTTCCAGCAGCTGAATCCACCTTTTAACAATACACCCTAGAGGGACCATGATAGACCATACTGATTTAAAAAAAAAAACATAGCTGTCCAAACATACCTCTAGTTGTTTGCTTGAGAAGGTTGTTAATCAACTCAGTCAATTTTATTTCAAACATGTAAATAAAAACATAAAAACAAAACATAAATCACAATAAAATGTTGCACTTCCAATTCGTGATGATATCTATCTCTTGTTCCTTTTGGGTTTGAATCCACTTATTGTAAGTGAATGTCATGTAATGTAATGAAATTCATGTATCCTATCTGCACCAGTATTGAAAAAAATCCAATCATACCCAGCCTCAGTTGTGTTTAGTGATGCAGATAGTCTCAGTTTTGTGTGACAAGCTTTTAAGATATCTGTCTTTGGAGACCACGCTGGCACCACAAAACGATGGAAGTGAATAAAATTTAATTGTGGTCCTCGAAACATTTTTAAAAATTCCATTTGAAAATCTGAACTGCAGGGAGTCCTTCCAGAGACAGTGCCCTTGTTCCTCTGGCTTATCCACAGAGCCCACTGTTAGCAGATCATTAGGACAGATCAAAATTTCAGTCCAGAAGACTGCATATGAAATGTATGTCATTGTCATGAAATGTTTTCATGATGACAGAATAATCTTGTCATTTCAACACAAACCTAACTACCTTGTGGGGATAATTAAATAGTCCTATAGGTAGGTAGTTAAATCATGTCATAAGGTTGAAAACCATAGCAGAATAGTTGTTAATGATAAAGAGCCAATTTCGCTCTGTTGGTGTCACAACATCACTATTTCATAATCATTAGATAACACATAATAAAAATATTCCCACCCCTCCGCTGCTGCATTTGTTATTTTCTTCGGCTGTTGTGGTGTGACAGACAGATGCTGTAATGATGATGTAACATAATGACCTGATAAGGGTGAACTGTTTTTACCGTGTACGTGTGTGTGTGTTGGTGTTCCAAGTGACCACCTCCCTGCTGACGGCGTCCTGATTCAGGGCAACGATCTCAAGACAGATGAGAGCTCTGTGACTGGAGTGTCAGATCATGTCAAGAAGGGAATGGATAAAGACCCTATTATGCTTTCAGGAGCTTCATTCTGTCCCATTCATATCAAATTACAGCAAAGTTCAGTGTGACCTGAACTGTCGTTATCAGCTCTCATCATCCAGTTTCTGCTGCTGCTTTTCCGCTACCAAATCTGATCCTCTCTTTGGGTTTCACACTTACAGACCGAACACTGAAAAAATGCATCTTTAAACCAGCTGAAATATCAGTAATATTTTTGTTTTAACTGAGTGTCCAAAAACCAGTTTCATGGTGATTATTGAGAGATGAGAGTCACCATTGTAACAGGAATATTGATGATTTAAAAACTTATTTTATATACTTAATTTACTTAATTTTAATTTTTGGAGAATTATCTTTCTCTCATGGCCGTCTCTTGTTCCCTGTCATTTGTCAGTGTAAATTAGTCTGGTTAAGTCTGTTACTGTTCATTGACTTCAAATGGTGTTTTCAAATATTAAACATGAATTTAATTATACACTATACTACATTTAAATTTAATTTAAAAATATTTTCCCTGAACATATCACTCAGTCATAATAGAATGGGAAAGACTGTCCGCGGAAACACAAAGAGGGAATTTGATGCTAAAAAGACTGTAAATGTGTCAGATATCCACTTGATATGACTAACTCAGACTGCTGAAGCCTCATATAAGCTTCAGATAAACTTTTAAATGCATTTTTGCACAAAATGACTGTGTGGACACACTGGATTTTGGCCCCCTTTACTTACATTGAAGGCACATTTGAAGGGGATCTTTAAATAGTCAGTATGAACAGGAGGAATGATTACAGCGAGGAAAACCTCTTTTTAGTGTTCATATGGACACCTGACTGTTTTAAGACACACTTGAAAAATTGCGAACCTATCCTTTCATGAGATCTAAGAGTTTCTTTTCTCTATGAGTTGACATTCCAGCTGACATTTCAACACATAATAAATGGTTTTAATTGTGGAACTTATTGGGGTTAATTGCTCCTTTTTTACATGATTTATGTCATAAATAAAATAGCTTAGTAGTTCATCTTTATTTTAACTGTCATGTGGCTCTTAGAGGAAATAAAGAGTTTATTTCCATAACCAAATGAGATTAAATTCTAATTTAATAAAAGCCTTAACAGATTTTAACAATATATGATATCAAAAGTTAAATATCCATATGCCCCAGAGACACAGGGCTGTAAGCAGGATTTACACCCCAACACAGAGTCTCCATTTAAATTTTATTTTAATATTAAGGTGTTTTCAGTTATGTTTGTGTAAGTTTTATTTAATGGAATAAAGTATTTTGAATTTTGTGGCCTTAACAGTGTTCAAAATTAATTTTTGATTCTAAAAAGACTGGAATCACTCTTTAAATGTTTGAAACATTGTAAGTAGAGAACACAAACTCCCCTCAGCTTTCTAAAACCTCAGATTTTCCAGAGAAAATACCAAACACATGACTTGGTGTCCTCACTGGTAATTATGGCTCAGTTTAGAAAACTCTGCTAAAAATCTACTTACGTAAAAGTACACAAGTATCAGCAGTAAAATGTAGTTGAAGTATTGTAGTAAAAGTAGTGGTTTGGTCCCTCTGACTGATATTATTTATGACAGATTATTAATACTGAAGCATCAGTGTGTAAACAGCATGTTACTGTTGTAGCTGCTGGAGGTGGAGCTAGTTTGAACTACTTTATATACAGTTATCTAGTTTAGTCCAGTGGTTCCCAACCTAGGGGTCGGGCCCCTCCAAAGGATCACCAGATAAATCTGAGAGGTTGTGAGATGATTAGTGGGAGAGAAAAGAAGAAAAAACAAAGTTCTGATACACAAATCTGTTTTCAGTTTTTGGACTTTTTCTCTAATATTTGATTTTTGGTGAAATATTGGATCATTTGAACATTTATTGAAATGAAACCATGTGAGAAGTTTAGAGGGAAAAATCATTATTTGGTGCAGCTGTTATTAACTCATAGACATCTGAAATGTGACCCCGACTACACACTGCTTTTTGTAAGACGTTTCATCTTTAACAATGTGTTGTATTTTAACAGCTTGTTATATTATCCATTGTCTCAAATCTTCATCTGAAAAGTAACTAAAGCTGTAAAATAAATGTGGTGGAGTAGAAAGTACAATAGTTCCCCCTGAAATGTAGTGTGTAGTGGAGTAGCAGTATAAAGTAGCATGGATGTTTCCTGCTCTTATTTAACATTTGGGTGATCCATCTGCACAGACTGAAAATTATGGGGATATTATTGTATGGAATATTATTCAAAAATGTGTACTTGAAAACAGGATTTTGTTTTTTAGTTTTCTAAACTTGTACATTTATGTTTGTAACTGTAAATTCTGTGCTGCAAGCTTGCTGCACACTTGCAGGCTGAACATTTCGGTGACTGAATGCAAACTCAGTTTTGCCAGTTTGTGCATCAGTCACGGGCCTGCAAGCAAGTATTCATGACCTGCGAGGCAAAAACACTCACACAGGAGTGTATGTGCATGCACACAGACTTTTGACATGCTTACTGCATGTTGCACATGTTACAGTCATGTTCTGTACACTGAGCTTTGTAAAAGGAGGGTGGGACCTTCAACTTTTGACCATTCAGCTTTGTTGGAGGCTAAACCCCTTAAAGCTTCATAAGGGGAGTGTGTGACCACTAAGATGACTCAAAAACGAACTCATAGCAGCAGCCCTGATAAACATTTGGATTGTCATACTCCATGAAGTCACAGTATACTGCAGCTGTCTGGAAAGACAGTACAAGCAACCTTTTGAAATTAGAGGGTGCCACTTGATTTAGCATTCATTGAAAACATCTTTAATAGAGGTTGACAGTGAGGCTCAGCTTCGGTTTCAATTAGTGTTTACTGATAGTGAAAGCAAGACAGGTTGAAGAAAAACTGCTAAAATATTATTGGGGATATTAGCTAATTCTTCCTTTTACAGTTATTTATATGCTTCTCTGATGCTTATTCATATCTTTAACCTTCCAGACTTGCAAAGGGTGCATCTTACACTGCCCAGCGTTAGGTCTTAAAGGATAGGTTCACATTTTTCAAGTCCGTCATAAAACAATTAAGACATGTCCTGATGTATCTTGAAAAAGTTGTTGGTTGTTGTAAGTGTTCCCTCTGTTCACACTAGAAGAGAAGAGATTCTAAAACAATTCCCATGTAAGTGATGGGGGACAAAATCTACTTGTCATTCTGTGCAAAAGTTTCAAAATTCAGCCAAAGCTAATATAAGACTTCAGCATCTTGAGTTAACAGAGCATCCTCCCATGGACGGGAAGATGAGATGATAACTTTAACATATGCAAACACACAAATTCCTTCATTTATCAGGTCTACTTTGAACCGTCTATGGGTCATTCTGTTCTCTCTCCTCACATTTTGCAACTTTGTGCAACATCAGAGCGCCTGCAAATTAAGTTTCTGCTGACTTGGTGTCCTACCTGACTTTTTTTGCTCTGTGGTGTGTTTCAGGGAAAACCGACATGAGCATGGGGAATGTACTGGGAGTTGTAGCTCCATGTGCGTAATACACAGATTCACAAATGCTTACCAAAGGTGCAAATCATCTGTACTTGAACTCAACCGAATTCTTTGGTCTTGGACGAAGACGGTAGTGCTTACTCAGTGGTCTCTGTAGGATACAGAGAACTGTTTCAGTTGTGTGTCAAACATGCACTTGTACAAAAGTTATGTTGTCTGTTAGGTAAGTTAGTTAGGAAGGTATGCATACATGAGAGTGTGTTGTGAACCGTACATCTGTATTGGATGTATTAGCAGTTCTCAATTTGATCTTATCTTGAATGGCTAATGGCAATCTCTATTGTGACTTAAACCTGTAAAATCGTCTTCTGTACTGTTCAAATTACCTTTAAGCAAGTTAATGATTATCACGTAACAGGGAGCTGATTGGTTGATTAAATTACACGTATACTACTAAGCCACTAGTATTGACGTATGTGAGACTTGAAGTGCACAAGACGTACATGAACTGCAATAACATGTACCTTGTCTCCACAACAAGGCTGAATGTTATGCAACACAGACTATTTTGAAGATGTGAACAGGAAGTATGTAATTAATTAGCCTCTTTTGTTGTTATTCTGCTTCTTGTTTTACCCATTCATCAGCATCAGTGGTTCCTGACTCACTGTCTGGCTGTATTGATTTAACAGATGAAGACTGTTGCCGCCAGGCTTTATATGTGGAACTGGGTCACTCTTTTGTAGTCTGAGATGAGGTGTTGCATCCATTAAAAGGTTACACTTATTTATATTCTCACCCAAACTGCACACTCATTCAGAGCCTCAAGAATTAAAGACGGGTTTTCTTACATTCATTATATTGTGAAGAAAAGAGAAAGCGAAAACAGTCGAACGATGGCATTATCATGTTTCGGAAATTCACACCCCTCCATTGAATTTAAAGAAATGATATAATCCATAGAGATTTTGTTGTCATAATAGACTTCAGATGAAGAAAACACAATGACATTGTTTTCCTTTGAGGGTCTACCTTAATTTCCTATGGCTTTTCTGGAAAAACAAATGCATTCATTTTTCCACAGGAACCCACCCCCCACCCTCGCTCCCAAGCGAGGTGTTAAAAGAGAGCAATCACTGATGGGATGTGACTGATAAGAAGCAGTCCTCTTTTCATCACCGTGTGTTTGCTGTTTCCCCTCCTTTATATTGTCAGACAACCTTGCTTTGAGGATGTGGTGATTCACTGAGAGCTATAAATGCAGAGTCATCATCTGTGTGTGTGAGAGAGAGAGTATCTATACAGGCGGACTGTGAGCCAGCATGAATCAGCTGTTGCCTGGATGTCTAAAGTGTTATCTCTGTTGTTCCCTCTGGGCACAGACAGATAGAGAGGGCACGCAGGCAAGAAGACCAAGGACTTCAACATAAACATGTTTGCCTCCAGTCTGGTGGCTCTGGGACCGCGGCTGGTGGGTTGGGACATTGAGCTGTTTGCTGTGGCTGTTTAATTGCTTTCCCCCTATGGCTGAGAGAGACAATTTAGATAATTTGAACACTTTTATTGATGCTCTCAGCATCTCATCTGAGACTCTGTGAAGTGCTGGCAGAAAAGTTTTATTACTTTTATATCAGCAACCAAATCAGCACCTCACAAATCTCAAAATGCCTCTTTGAGAAACCCTACATTCAGCCGACTGAGTACTTTTAATCAGGAAGAACCAATTCCACAGTCGCACAATATTTAAATCCCCTTTAGTCCTCGGGCCTGAGGGGTCATTCTTAACAGACGCCACTTACTTGGTTTATCTGGACCTTTTAATCATATCTCATGGGCTTCGACAGCTGATGTTCAGTTATCATGGAGATTCTTTATGTGGCTGGGTTGTCAGAACATCTAGTAAGAGTTTTCAAGTCATCGGGAGTCAGCACTTACTACAACCAATCAACACCTAAAAGAGGACATATCATACATATTTCAAGGTCTATATTTTCATTCTGGCATTTGCATGATTTACAGTTCCTTATTTATCTTAAACTGCAGCCCCTCAATTAAGCCTCTGTGTGAAACAGGCCATTTAAGGTCCTGTCTCTTTAAGGCCCCCCTCCCTATGAGCCAACTCTGTTCTGATTGGTTAGCGTAAACTATGTAAACAACCAATATTAATCAGATCTAACTTTTTTCCTCCCATTCTTTACTCAAAATATAAACTTCTCAAATACAGACATATATGTTCGAGCCTAAATTTGATCTGGAATATGCAAGTGGGCTTTTGATTTCAAAAAAATCGAAAAAACATTATATGTCCCCTTTAAGATCTCTGCTGGTATACCAAAAAGACAAGACCCCCCCGAGAGCAGGAGACTAGATCATATGGTGTATGACATCATTACCATCTATCCATAAATATAAAAACACAATAAGATGATATTAAACATCTATTTTTTTCATTGTCAGCTATAGTTGTCTTTTTGACACCTGCTGATGCACTTTACTGAAGACTAGACAGATCCATATCTTAGTGTTCATAAACTGATCTAAGCTTGGTCCCTAATGAAACACTTGACCTACAGGATAAAACTAAATTATGGCAAGACTGTACACCACAGTTAATTACATAACTACAGTATACTATAAAATACGTCATGTGCACTGGTCTAACTTGCAGTCAGCAGTTTTTTATGCAGCAGTTAATTGAGATCAGCAGGTTTGACTAAAGGGCAGGAAGTCTTGCTGTTTTTCAGCAGATCCATTGTCCTTGTATCCCTAAAGCTTAATAGGTTACTGATGACAGCTGTTGTTCATGTTAATGTCTCATTAACAATGATGACATAATGTAGCCTACAGACATTGCAGTTTACCCTAATGGATACGTAATGGAAATATATGTGGAGTTTGTAATGCTATCGTGATGGCTGACTGCAATGCATGAAAATTAATTGCTTGTGTCTTAAATGCTTTTCTTAGGAGGTGAACAATGAAACAGGCCCCTTGGAAATGCTACATGACAATCAAAAGTTCTTACTGCACTATTATGAGCTCATTTGCTGCTGGAAAAAAACAAACCCGGAAGCTGCTGCCATCAAACATTGGAGTGTTATTTTGTTAAATGAAGTAATGACCTCTTTGCTCTCCTTTGCTCATTACAGCAATGTTTTTCTTCAAATCCCCGAGGACAGGCTCCTACTGACAGTTAAAGGATGGGTCTGAAAGCGATGTAATCATATTGCAGGAAACAGAGAGGACATGCAGACTGAACATTGTTGTGTTTTGGGAATTGATATGATTTCTTTCAGGGTAGAGGTGTCTTCTCCACCCTCCATTGACGACAAATCCAAAAGTTCACCCGCTGCTTCTCCCTCAGGGGGTGGACAAAGGCCTGAGAGGTGGACAGAAAAATAAAAACAGGGGAAAAGAAAAGTCCTGCACTTCCAGCCACGCTTGAGAGTGGGGAGAGGAGGATCAATAAGTTTTATAGATTTCTGTGTGAGAAAATAGTGGCTCTGAGTCACTTCCTAAATAAAAATAAACTACTTCATGGGTAAAGGGGAAAAAAAATCATCTTTTTTTCTCTCCTTTTATTCTTCCCTCCACTTTCTCACCTCTATTTGCTGTGGGAGGGAGAATGAAGTCATTAGCCAGTGGGAGGGAGGTACTGTATATCTAAAGGCAACATTTTATATCTAGCTGGTTCCTCACTGTTGAAATATCTTCAAGTAGCACACTCATCTCCTGCTGCTGCTGCTCTCTCATTATCTGTTGGCAAAATGACCTCAAGCATCCAGCCTACGTCTGGAAGGGTAGCTGTAATGAGCAAAGTACGGTGTTTCTCGCAACAAATAGACAGCTGGATGTTTCTGCTTCTGTTCAGTCTGTTTCTGTTTCCTTTTTACATTTGCAAATTTCACATTCTTGCTCTTTCTTGAACAGTAAAAGTAACAGCCTCCCGTGCAAACCAGTAACCAAGTTCAGAAGTCGAGTTGATGGAGGACAGAGGTTAAAGGTCGGTGCAAGTGTCAAGTAGACGGTGGATTCCAGGAGGATCAAAGCTGCTGTCAAAGTTGAAAGGGGAATATTCGCTTATACATTCACAACTTCTTCACAGCAGCAGATCAAAGACCAGACTTTGCTTTAAAAAATGTATGACATTAAGTGAAACTGAATTAAATATGACTGAAAAGCTAACATAATGCAATTTTTAAAGTATTTAGAGCTTACTCCACATTCCTCTGCTTTGCATTGATTACATTTTTTTTTAAAATTTTCTGACTCATTCATTGCTCTCTGCCAGGGTGCGTATCTTCTGCAGACAACAGCACAGCAGTCAGACCTCTCCTCGTCTCTCAGCTCTCAGATGATGCAGAACCAGTTTGTGAAATTCCTTTGAGGCAGCGATCATTCACACAAACCATCTTTCGTGAGGGCGTGACCCTTGACCTCTGTAGAGACTCACTTACATAACTGTCAGAGAACCCCCCCCCCACTGCCCCCACCCAGTCATAAGCTGCGTCTTTACAGTTTGACATTTTTGATTTTTGGCAATTTTGAATGATCAGTAAAAATGGAATCAGCACAGCTAGATGTAAAATATAGAGTAAATGATTTATTAACAATGTTACACAATTTCCATCCCTAGCAGCAGTAGTTGTGCTGTGGGCACATCCGGCTATCTCATTTGCTAGGTCTCTACAGAAAAAAAAGATCCAAATATACATTCAGAAAACAATTCCATCAAGGACTTTAAAAAAATTAATTTAGTAAAACATTTATGTATAGGTTCATACATATATATAAAAAACAGATGTACAGTAAAAATCACAAGGTTTCATATCAAACATCTATATGAAAATGTTCTATTCAAAAAACTGTTTTAGTGCAAAAGCATTTTATAATATAAAAATACTGTGTTGTAATTTCTCTGTCTGATATGAAGAGTAGAGGACGTGGGATCTGTGTGAGAGGAAAAGGTTAGAGGTGTGTGTCGGCGATGGGGATTCGTCTCAGCTCAACGATTTGGGAGTTGGTTACGCTCCCTCCGTCGTGGCTTCCAGGGATGGACTCGTTATCGCTGACATTAAGGCCGGTCCCTAAAACAGACAGAAATGACACCTTACACTTCAGTCACAAAACATGATTCATGTCTTTGTATTATGTGTTTGTGCAGAATATGTACAAACACATGTGTTTTTAAATATCTATTAGCTGTATACATTACAACAAATCTGCACAGCTAGTCATTTGCAATGCTGATTATCTGTCACATTTGCCCTGCTAGCGCAAACATGTCATTATGTAATTAATAATCTTTGTACTGTACTGTATCTGATCAGGCATGGTAATTGGTTGGACAAGGAGCAGACCTACAGACTGTGATGCAAGAGTGGAATTCGGCAATGAAACAAAGTACCTCAGAAGTCGAAGGATAAATCGTACAGAAGGCCTGTTGGTAAAACTGTGGCACTGTATGTATAGTAATGTATAGTAAACACATGCTCAGTAATGCTATACAGTAAGTACGCAAAATCACATTTCCATATGTTGAAATATTACTACTGCTACAGACTTTATATAACAGTCACCAAGGCATATGTGCTATCTACTGTTTATGCTCAGCAAGACAGTAGTTAACTCCACCGAGGAGGTTACTAGATATATACTGCATTGTTTATTTGCAGGATAACTTGAGAGCTTCCAGGGTTCAATATATTTTGGTGGAAGGTTAGGCAATGGGCCAAGACACAAGAGATATTTCTTTGTGTAGATTCAGAAACTGTTGCAAAGATTTCTTCATATTGTGGGATAGGGTATTTCACTATTTTTACATGAACTTCTGCACTTATTTAATACAATACACAAAAAATCACAAGATGTATTTTGAAGAAAATCCTGATCTAGATAAAGATTAAAAATAACTAAACAGCTTTTAGTATTAAAATTCATATGATTATTGAGTCTAGTGTTAAATTTCTTATTACATGCTATTTCTAAATGTCTGACTTTGAATGTGGTCTCTGTCTTGATAAAGGATGGTGACCTGTGTAAATCAGGGACACTGATGGAACTATGCACAGTACCAGTCAAAAGTTTGGACACACTTTCTCATTCAAGTGAATGGGAAGGTGTGTCCAAACCTAAAGTCCAGGACTTAATCATTCTATCCCTGACAAAGTCTGATGTTTTATTATATAAATATATTAAAATGTTGTCAATACATGCTGTCTTTGTCCAACGAGGCTGCTTGATGGATGACACTGACTCCAAACTGGACGTTATCAGGATCATATAACATCACAATTAGCAAACTTTTATTTATATATTAAGCATCCTGACTTGCGTTCTGACTCCTGACCCATAATGCTTCATGCTTTCAGGTATGTCAAGGTTCCTTTTGCCATGTATGATAAGAAAAAGCTGCCCTTTCACTGTCAAACTGACATGTTAATGATCAGCCCTCAGTAGTACTACGTAGAGTACATGTGCTGACGCTACGTGTACCTCAGCGTGTGCGTGTTAATGGTTCACTACCAAATGAAGTGTGAAGACCCTCATTACAGCGCTACTTACTGACCCCGTCAGGCGGTGCCCTATTATGTAATACTGATTAACGAATTATCTTTATTGCTGACTGACTGGTTGAGATTAAACCAGGTTATAAATTCAGTGTAACGTGTATGGACGAAGAGAAGGTCAGAGGTGAGCAGGGAAAGTGTGAAGACTGTGCTGGTGGTTTATAGAAGACCTTGAGACTGGTTAAGTAACAAGTGTAAAAAACACATTAAATCGCGTTAATTAGCTGATTTTTACTGTTTTACTAAAATCAGACAAAAAAGTTTCTATTTTTTAACACAGCAAAAATCAAGTTTTCCCTTTTACTTTTTACCTGAGGCCATGCCAGAGACCTGTGAGGAGCCAACTGCTTTGAATTAATTAAATCTTGCAAACTTGCCTCTTTGCTACACTGAATAATATGAATGATTACTTCATACTGCTGAGTTTGCAGCTAAGGGCACCAATAAATTCCCCCGGCTTGTGTGCTGCAGCCCCAAGACTATTTAAGGTTGAGCACCATACCGACTCAGGACAGCGGGAAGGGTTCAAGATAAGAGCAGAGCAGAGACAACTGTCCTGCTGCTACAACTGTCTGTTTATTTGAGATGCAGCCTGACACATGTACGTGTACAAACAACACAACTCTGGCTCTGGTTCACTTTGTCACCACACAATCAATAAGAGGGTGAGAGGCTATCTCTGTTCATGTTTTTCGCTTAGTGTAATGCTATCCTCTCAGCCTAATCCACATTTATTAACACCCCTAAGTCTCTCGAAGTCACAGCTGCTAGCAGGACTATAAATTTGGCTATCTCCTTGGTGACAAGTTTTGTTTTTCTTGGATGCACGCTAACAGGTCTCCAGTGCTGCATCCTAGAGGCCTATGCTCTTCACTATTAAGTACCTGAACAAACAGAGTGAAGTTTGATGATTGTTTCGAGATAAAAACCTGATGTCAAAGTCAAATCAAACCCCAGGCGTGCAGCTTTTACTGGGCTGAAAGCCATCAGGAGCTTGGAGTTGCTCAATAATTGTTAATGATTAATTTTGTCTCCTTGAAAGTATTTTGACCAAAGCCTTCAATAATTCTAAGAATAATCCTGAGAAATTCAGTGTGACCTGACTCAGCCCCATTAACTTCAAGTTCTTATCAGGCTCAGTTATGTCACTCTGTCTATCTTCACTACATATCTCTTATCTCTCCCGAGGCAGCCACCATTTGGCGGATCAGACTCTTGCTCTTTCTATGACGTGAGATAAAAGCTGACGGGGATATATTTGAAGATCAAATGGTTAGCTGTCCATCAGTAGGAGCACTCACTACTGCTGCAGAGTAACAGGGACAGACAGTTATCTCTGATAACCATAAAATAGTTGATCCCATGAATTTACAACTTGTTAATTCATTTCCAAACTGTACGTGATCTAAAAACAATCAATATACTTTTTTTAATTACAAGAAAGTCGATACTTTCACTTGTGTTTTTCCACAAGATTTGTCATAAGACAATTTCAAGTTCAACTTCCTGTAGCTGTAAGGCACCACAGATGGATTCATTTCCTGAGCTGAAGCCATAACAAGAACAATCATGTAGATTTTCATGATTCATAACAGAAAAGACTCTTCGTTGCCACATTACAATGCTACTGCTGAATGCCTCAGCTGGTTCGGTGCCTAAATTTTGCAATGTGACTCTAAAACTGATTATTACTGATTTCATGTCTGCAAATTAGATCTACACCAGCACAACTGAAGCTCACGACTTGCTCACAATCCTCAAAGTTTAGAAAAATAGTTCTTACCTGTTGAGGGGAGATTATTTCATTAATTTGCTGACTAAATGAGATATAGATATAGAAATTATATTTATGAATAATTTATTTGGTGTTTCTTGTGCTTATTTTAAAGTTGTGGATCATTGCTTATTTATATTGTAACACTTTAGGTAGGACAGCTGCCTCTGTAAGAGTGTAAGACCATGACATCATCAGATTGGTTGTTTTTCAGCAGTGGTGACAGTTACTCGAGTGGAGTCCTTCTCTTTCTGGTAATGTCTCACATTAACAGCAGAGGAGTGTCCTGGTGTACTGAGGCTCCTTTTGGCTCTTGTCCAGCTGGGCCTGATTCTTATACAGACACTGTGAAGCAATTACTCAGTGATTTGAAAGAGTGAAGAGAGGACTGTGTGTGCTGGACTGGTGATATATCAGTGAGCAGTTTGGGCCCTCAGCTCATTAAACATTGATGGCAATTGAGGAAGAATGGTTTCCATGGCAGCAGAGAGATTTAAGGTCAGCAGAGGAATGACTGCACAGGGCTGAGGCTCATGGATGCAATGGATATGTATGTACACTATGGAATAATCAGATACACACACCACACACACACACATGTACACACTCATTTTGGCATTCAATCACCACAGTATAAACTCATAATATCTTTTTTGTGTTTGTGCTTTAAGCCACATGTGCCACGCCTGGTTAAAAAGAGGCAGAAATTAAGGTCATATTTTGGAAGCAGGTTGTGTTTTTCTTGTAATGTTTAAAAAAGAATAGCCACCACATTGTGTTGGATTGTGGTGACCTTCTGCACAGTACACAGTGCCTGTATTTTTATATTTCATGGAAAAGTACTAGACAGACTTACTCATAGGATGTTTTTATGCTTTCGGTTAGGATTGGGAAACAGGTAGTTTACGTGTGTTCTGCTCTATCTGCTTGGAATACGTTACAGATTAACACAAAATGTAACAAATTAATCTTCGTAAGTGCTTTTTCATATAAAAAATGATGGGACCAAAGGTAAAATCATTAGTATATCACTGTGTTTGATTAACAATTACCAGAATGTGAACTAGAAACTCTTGGAATTCTATTGTTTTTCTGCCATTAGTTTCTTACTGCTGTGTAATCTGCAGGAAACATGTTTTTTGTGTGCTGCTTATGTGTGTTGGTAGGATCCTCACCAGTTTTTAAGGCAAATATGAGGTCGTCAAACTCCTGCGACTCCTCGTCTGCAGTGACCAGGTTGGTGTTGATGAAGCCTCCCTCGGTGGTGTATGTCCCCATCACAGGACTGGGCTTAAACACACTGCTGGGCTGACTGCTGGGCCGCAGCGACGCTCGCTCCCAGTCTGCTGACACCTGACACACACACACACGTATACATACACATACAGTTAATGAAGTGCCATACCGATGTATTACAGTCATTGTTGGCCAAGAACCTGGATTGAACCTTGATTTTATGATTTAACCTTAATTCCTTCTAAACCACATTGAATAAAAACAAAACAATATGTTAATAATCCTGGTATTTAATTTTACTGTACTGCATTTGTGACATATGATGTTTTTGCTTGATAGTTGCAAAATAATACAAATATTAACTTTATTTATATAATACTTAATTTTAATTTAGTACCTTAATTTATCACAGAAAACATTTTAGAGGTTTTCAACAGTCCCTTCTTTAGGTACAAGTAACAGTCTTCACGAATTGTAGACTATGATAAGTTCAACGCCCCAAAACCTTAACTTGACATTAATGCAGGGCAAAATTGGGTCAACTTTTCATCTCGTCAATACACTCACACATACACACACATGCATGCTTGATACAGAGAATGGCTGTGTCTGTCAGCCGTGTAATCATGTCTGTGATGAGTTAGGGTCAGGCAGAGTGCATGTTGTCCAAGCACCCCAAAGGGTTAAGGCCAGCCCAAAGGGTCACTTCGGGTTCATGGGGTGAGAGTGAGGTCAGTGGGTTTTGGGTTTCGGGTTTCATATTTAATTAGCCTAAAATCATACAAACGATGCTGCCAGCACAGTCAGAAAGATGACACAGAGTCTAAAACTGTCAATTTGGGGAAAGATAAAACGCTCTATTTATGCATCCGTGAGGCGAAAGAAAGGAGTGATGGGATAAAAAAAAAGAGATGATGGCAGAGATGGAATTAAAAAGAGGAAACTGAGATTCTGTTTTTTTCTCTCTACACAAGCATATCACTGTATGTGTGTGTTTCCCCTTTTATTTATCTGCATAAAAAAACGCAATCCATTATCTCTTGTTTTCTTCAGTGTTCATTTATTATGAATGCCTCATCTGTTCATGTACATGCATAAATTTGTGTGTGCCTGTGTGTTCTACCAGCTTATGATGCTTGCTGGGTTGTAACAGGTACAGAGCCTCCCAGTGAGGTGAATTAAGCACCACCAGGCACCTCAGATCCACTTTGAGGAGAGCAGTGACTGGATGATTCCAACCTTTCAATAAGCAATTCAACCCTAAAATTACATGTTTCTATCCTTATTCTAATCTCACTCCAATTTCTTTTAAACCAATCCTCTCCACAAATCATCACTCATCCAACACCCACGTCGCTCTTCTTAGCTCTTAGTCTCTTGTCTGTGCTCTGCCTCTTATTTTTCTTACTGGGCTGCAGCCAAATATCAGAAAGGCAGGAGTGTGCTCTCATGAATAAAACAAGATTACTGGATTGCTACGTGGGGAGAGAGATCGAGAAAGAAAGAGGGAGGGGAGAGTTCCCAGGAGTAATGAAGCTAAACCGGCCTCCTTTTTTTCTCCTTCTTTTCTCTCCCTCTCACCAGCTCACTCCTTATAGGGTATTCTCGAGGGAAAAAGTTGCTGAGGAGACTGAGTGACTATAGTAGTAGTGTGTGTGTGTGTGTCTGTGTATGTGTGTGTACATTATGTTTTCAGTGTTTGCTTGCATGCGATGTGCCGGTCTGACAGGGGCTTGAGGAGACAGGCCACAAGAGGAGTTGATGTGGCTGTTATGAAGGAGTTATGAAGACTGACCGTTTACACATGCACAATTTCACACTGATGTTACATAACGGGAATCAGTCTGAAGCGGCCAGAGCAAACGAGTGTGAGTGAGTATGAATGTTCCCTCTAGAGTCACGCTCAGCTGATGTGAGAAATGTGTGAAGGAGGAGCAGGAATGGGCAAATAGAGCCATGGGAATGAGGGCATGGGAAAAATAGGAGGAGGAGGAGGAAAGTCAGCTTTACATCAGTCAATCAGTATTTACAGGAAAATTACTTTTTTTTTTTTTTTATATCCTACGTCTTATTTTCATAGTTCTGGTCATCATTCCTAACAGTTATAATAAAATTTTACTAATGAAGTTAATAGCTTAGATCTGGAGACACAGGAACATCCCTACCCTTTTGTTAGAAGGAACATGAGCACTCAGACAACTGCTGTAAGGGTTGTAAATTTGTCCATATTATCTCAACCACTATTAGAGGTGAAATCAAATGTGAGTGCATCCGATTTGTCCTCGTTGCACAGAAAAACTGCATGCTTACTCAACTGCAGCAGGTACATTATGTTAAAGTGGAACCAGGAAGTGAATTTTGGACTGGTTGTTGCATTTGCAGATCTCAGCAAAGAAGTTGATGGACAAAATGTTTTCATAACCAATACATATGACCCAGATAATAAAAGACATCATTTTCCTTTCAGTTATGAGAAGAAATTATAATTAAGAGTTGACAATGAAGTACACTGTAGCTAAAATAAAAATGATATGTATTAGAACAGACGAGTATGGAGAATATGGGCAACAAATACTGTTAATCTATATAATTTACTATGTACTAAATGTCTACCTTTGATTATAAATGTGTCTATCTATCTGACAGCCCTCTAAGATCTGTGTGTGTATGTTTGTGTCATACCTCCTCCATGGCGCTGATGAGGTTCTGAGTTGATTTACTGATGTCACCCCCAACAGTGGTGGGTCCCCCTCCCTGGTAAGTAGAGTCTGGACTGTCATGGCCGCTCATCTCCACTGTGTAACTGGCTTTAGTCGGCCAACACAGCTGGTTGTGCATGACAAAGTACACTGCGAACACATACAAGCCCTGTAAAGAGAGAAAGAGAGAGAGAGAAAGGGGGGATTCAGCATTAGCATATAAGTTCTACATTGTCCACAGTCCTTTTGCAGAGCTTAAGCTTGTGTCAGACACAGAATCTGTAAGATTACTGGCTTCATAAAATCTCTTTGACGCGGGCAGGTTTTATGGTTGCTTGTAATGCTGGTGATTGAAGGAGTTAAATGTATTCTGTTATACTCATTGTGCCCTATTGGGTGAGACAGTGAGGTAAATGTTTAGTGTATAGATTTTCAACTTGCAAAAGACAACTGAAAATTATATTATAGGTTTCATTATTATTAAGAATATAATAAAAAATGAGGTGAAAATCCTTGCACATCATTATCAGCAGCAGCAGCAGCGTCTGTTCAAGCATGATGAATGGACAATTACTTCATCTTTGGGCCATGACATCATCGGCACCCTGGTACTTCTCCTCTCTCCACTTCCTTGTCATTACCAAATCCTCTTGGTCAACGGCACCGGGCTGCGAATTACCCCAAAACACCGGAGTGTCAAATACCACAGGGCCCTCCTGTATTTCACAACACCCATCACCGGGTGATGACGGCAGCCGCAGACAGAGATGGAACGCACAAGAGGGCCGGGCACCAGTTTGTGAATGTGTGTGCATACAGGTGCACATCCTGTACACATACACGACCCATTCTGCACACATAGAAACACTTTAGCATGTTTAGAAATGACGGTGGTTTGGTCTAATTTCATGTGACGACATGGTTTAAAGAGCACCAGACATGCAGACATTCAGAATCATCTGTTATGCCAATTGTTAAATTGATAAATCCAGATTTCCTCAGTAGCTTTGTTTATGGTCACTACACTTAAAGCAAAAAGACAAATTTCCCTCTGTCTGGTAAGCAAAGTAACAAATTAGTTTTCAACAAGTCCCAGTGGGTACGAATGTCCCAAATGTCATAAATATTTCACGACATCTCACTATGCAACATGCAGTTTTGTTGCATATTGGAACTATAAAGCTGCATGTTAGCAAACCACAGGCACGCTCCTACAGTATATATAGTGAAGCGATCATCATTACCCATGCACCCGGGGGATATTGACAAAGAAATGGGGTTATAAACAGTGCTGATGGCTGCAATCAACATTATGAGAAAGTCAACAGGGGACGTAACTGGAAACTGTGTGTTTATGGTTGTGCTTTAAAACAGGAAAATCCAGCTCGTAAGAAGGGAAAAAAAGCCCTGAAAGTAGATAACACACATGGAACACCTAACAGGTCATTAGCTGTGCTTTTTAGCCTGAGTTACACAGTGTCTGTGAGTGCCGTACGTTTACGTACGTACCTTTGAGGACAGGTAAGTGTGACTGAGCTTCTATTTAAGAAATTTATACCATGTCACTTAAGAAATGGGACACTTCAGAGTTAGGAGCTCAGTTTAGTGTTGTTTTAGGTGATTTGTATAGTTGGGACTTTTTGTTTGCATGTTCTTCTGATGAAGTTAAAGAAATAATCACTTAAAACACCGAACAAAAGCAAACAGGTGTGTCTATCACATCTGGGTGTGCGTGTTGCCGTCCATGATTGCAGCTCCATCATAACAGCGCTGTGGGTGATTAGCACAGATCATTAGCAGCCTGAGGAACAGGCTTTACTACCATAGGCTTGTTATGTAAGTGTTCCCTGATCAGTGGAGAGGTCACGTCTTTAGAGATGGAAAGCGCAGACCTAAGGAGAGCAGGAAGGACAGGGAAGGTGGAAGGTAGTTGGGGGGGGGGGGCAGAGCTGAGGTCAAGAGAGAGAAATGAGGAATAAAGGAGAGAGCACAAGAGGCATGTAAGGGGGAAGAGGAACAAAAAAAGTTGTTTACAAAAAAAGTAGGGGTCATTCAAAAGACAAATCTCTGCCTCCGAAGATGTAAAGCTCTCAGAGACATATTGTTGTCTTCTCCTGGACTGACTCATGTCAGCGTGACAGTGTTGCTGACAGTGTAATTCTTGTTTTCAGCTGAATAATTGATGCAATATTCCCTTCATTCCTAACACAGAAAAGTGTTGTGTGTTGTGTGCAACACATTTTCTGGTGCTTATAAAAGCAACAGATCTCTTTGCCATGAATCCTAATTCTTTGAAGGCTTCGCACAGCTGATTGCGTGAGTGTGGACATGCGTGGGTCTTCTTTTCCATAATAACACACAGATATGCTGTGCCCTATTTTTAAGCGAGTACAAAGGTTGAACGAGGAAGCGGGGGTGGAATTGAATTTTAATGGAGCATGGTGCTGCTTCACGGTTATGGATGATTCTAACTGTGATGATACAATAAGGTAAGGTTTACCGGCAGCAGGGCCGCCACAGGAGGAGATAATGAGGGGTAGTGCTGTCATGATTTGATTATTGTCTCCTGGTTCAGCCTGATGTGGCACAGATGTGGATCCAGACTAACCACGTGGCATGATGGAAAATGGGGGATGGAAGGAAAAGGGAGAGAAAAAGAATGAAAATAGTAATCTGTGCATCAAAATAGTCTTAATTTCCTCATTACTGATGCAAAGATGAACGCTTTCACAGTTTGGTTCTATTGAATTTCCTGCCGGAGACTAAAGGTCGCTTTCTACAAACAGCGCTCAGAGACGAAAGAGTAATATCTGCCCTGCAACACAAACACAGTTGTGCACAGCTGTAACATCTGCAGCTGTTTAATGGTGTTCAGTAATCAGCTGTTGGGAAGTGGGCCACACAACCACATCAACAACACCAAGGTAAACATGGAAAATTCTCCTAATGGAAAATTCACGGCACGAACGCAACAAAAACAAGACTACTATTCTTTGCAGTAGAGACCTACAGTATCATAGCATGTAACCTTAAGGCAATGGAACAAAAGGGAAAATAATACATTAAAGACATAAATAAAGGATAAAAGAGCATGTTTAAATAAACAGCTAGTGGAATACTTTATGCAGCACCTTAGCCTGTACAATATGTTGTTAAGTACAAAGTTTGTTAACCGCAAGGGCTTTTTTCTTTCTTCTGTTAATTTAAGCTTTTCCACATTGTGTGCAGAACTAGATGAGGCTAAATTTGTTCGACTTTACAACTTATGCATCTGTTGTGAATCATGACAAACAAGGTGTGTTTGTTCACATTTGTTTCATTAAACTCTCATTCAGTCTCTAATGGAAGTCTCACAATAGCATAAAATGTCAGACTTGTAACAGCAACTTTTTCCCCTTCACAGCTAAAAAAAACCTTTTTTCCATAAAACTTTTTTTTTTTTCCCTTATATGCATGCACGCACGCACGCACACACACACAAATCTAATTGCAACCATGCTTGGTAGATGGCAACAGCATCTCTATCGATACTCTATCTAGTCTGTTTCCTAAGCAGCTAAAAAAAAAACTGTAAAAACTAGGTCAGATGGGTTTGTTTACTGCTAATCAATGTTTTCGGACTTTGGCTTTGGGGCTCTCTACCTGTCTGTTCCACTCTGATGAATCCTTCCTCATTCCTGCTGCAGATGCAGACTGAAACCCAGAGGCTCCTGTTTTAGTCTGAGCTCTGAGATTGCAATGTGGGAGGAAGGACTGGAAATCAATTGCCATACTTCTTTTTTAAAAATACCTTTTTTTAAAAAAAAAAAAAGAGAAGTCAGAGTTTGAAAAGTTGACTGTGGGTGCAAACTTGTTACCAGAATATGTCCCCTCCTGAAGCAAAGGGCAAACTGGACGCAATGGAAATCAGTGTGTTTGTCTGTGTGTGTGTGTGTGTCTGTGTTTGTTTGTGTGTGTGTGTGTGTGTGTGTGTGTGTGTAAGATAATAAGAAAAGCACAAAAGACTGTGATGTTGCTCAAAAAACTGACATCTATCAAGTTGTCCTCCAATATATAAATGTGTTTATACTTTAAAGAGCACCATCATACTATTGGTCAACTGAAGAAACTGACCACATGATGTCACAGAGGACAAACAATACTGGAGCTCATAAACAAGTGCTAAGTGCAACCGTTGGCATTGACATCATTTCTCTTCATCAGTCAGTCTACCAATAGAAGAAGTTTACTTTGGTGCAACACTGTTGTCTTTGGCATGTGGATGCCACATATCACTCTAGGTTACCACAGACCTCTTATGGCACACTTTACAGACAGATGATGTCTGTAAGGCGATGACAGAGGAGACCGCAAACATTTATAGACCACACAAGGAAGAAAAGGTCCTTTTGTACCAAAAAGAGCGGGGTGTGGTCAGGAGAGCTTCCTGGATATCTTTGTAAAGACACATTGTTCTGTTGCGCTAGAAGCAAGACATTTCCACTCAACTACATCCCATCCAGCTTGGAGGAGATATTTGGTGATAGAGTTATTTTGTGTCTCGTTAACGTCCTCTTTATCCCCACTGATACTTGGAGCACAGAGTCAGAATAAAGGGAGGGAGCAGCAAGAGAGAGAGAGGCAAACACAGAGACAACAAACGGAGTGACACACAAATGGTGAGTGGAGACCGAGTGAGATGGTGGTTAGAGGCTTCACTGAGATGATAGCCCTTCTCTCTCTCCACTCCTGAGGCACTCCTCTTGCTCTGCCTCCCAACACTTCAAAGCAGAGCTTCAAAGTGGGATGAAGTAGCCTTCATCACTCCCTTGCTCCTCAAGTCAACAAAGCATCAACACACATCGTGAAATGCAAACACACTGAGAAATGACCACACAGAAGAAAAAAAGAGTTACTGTAATCCAAAAATACATTTCCTGATATTATTAATGTGCCCCGTAGCACCCTCAAATCCCCACATGTTCCCCTGGCGTAGTGTGCACATCTCATAGCTGAGTTTCAGAACAAAAACATTTGGCTGGGAGGTAAATTTTGAGATTTGGGAGAGCCGTGGGAGCTTTATAACAAAATAAAGGAGTGAAGCTTTAATGATGTCAACTAAAATCAAACTTGAAAAAGGGAATGCTTGGCAAACAAACTCCAACACATTTCAAGCTTGGAGGTGCACATCAAAACATCTTTTATGTCAGTTTCACTTCATAACTCTACATTAGCAAAGATGACAACTAAAATGTATGTTGATGGCACCAGTGAAAATGACAACACTAATGATGAGATTAAAGATGATGATGAACAGCAAATCAGTCCATTAATCTCATTGGTACGGTGTTTAATCGAGAGGGGAATGCAATACAACAAACTTTGAGATACAAGCCAGGAGATGCTGCTTTTTTTCATAAGTGTGTTGGAAAAATAATTGCATAAATGAACAAAAAAATAAGTAAGCTAGCAAACAAATGGATAAATAAAGCAATGAGCTCACCAGCAGGCAGTTAAAGATGACGTAGAGGATGAGCATCCACAGGTACCTGTAGCCCATATGGAGTCCTGCCCACAGCCAGACCAGAGAGATGAGCAGGAACAGGTAGAGGACCAGCGGCACCTCTGGAACACACGATAACAACAGAGAGGCATCGAAAACAATATTACATAAAGTATATCAATAACTAAACAATATGCATATCAGATTTTGATTCATCTTATGACTACTGTAAAATCCAGCTGATAAGTTTTATCTTTTTTATAGTACCTTAGATGAGTAAAAGCTTTTGAGTGCGTTACTGGAGAACACACACACACACATACACACACACACACATACACACACACACACACACACACACACACACACACACACACACACACACACACAGACTATCACATATGCCAGTAAACAAACACACATGTAAACATGCACAAGAAGTAGTGAAGTGTGCAAAATCATTATGTTTGAGTGGAACGGAGAAAATTTGCATGTTTAGTCACATTTATGTATAATTTACTGTAAAATACCAAACGGAGTAGATTATCAACATGACAGAAATGATCGCTCTGACCAAATGACTAAACTAGGTGTGAAAATGTGTCTGGTATGCATCACCCAGAGGTCGAACAGTTCTTACAACAAGAAATCCATGGCTGGGTTTAAGACATGGCTGGGTGGCTGATCATCTATTTGATAATCTATTGCTTCCAAATGTTCAAGAATGAGAGTAAAATGCACCATGAATTATCTAATGATATTCCTTAGTATAATAAGACTAATATTGATATTTAAAATGTTTAAAGAACTAAAAATGAACCTCCAGAGACATGCTATTCCAGTTTTGACAAACCTTGCGGCAAGCCTTCATCTCTAGTCTTTGGCACACCTCACCTCTCTAGGGAAAAATAATAAATTGCCTTTTTGTGTCACATATACATTTGTTTCTTTCATTGAGATAATAAGATATTATGTTGAATATAAACTTAAAGAAGAGGCCAGAGCAAGATTTGAAGCAAAATTATTTTAATATAAAGATCAATGGTTAATCAAATCAAATCAAGTTTATTTGTAGAGCTGGTGTTCTACTTTATCCAGCAGTGTAACGGATAGCCTTCCTAGATTTAAGGAAGTCTTTCTGCACGTGAGCTGTACTATAGTAACAGGTGTCAGTCTTAACCCACTTTTCTGTCAGGGCTAATACACTGCTTTCAGACATGCACAGGCCAAGTTGAATACTGGGCTCCAGACTCTAGCTGTAAATTTATATTCCCTGTTAACCACTGACCGTTCCAGTCTATTCATAATTCATAGCGTAAGAGTTCAAGGGAACGACCTGAGTCTCACATCGAAGTGAAGACTGAAGAAAGCCCACTGAGGTATCCCTGCACCCTCATCTATATCAGATCACGGTGTTCCTCACAGCTTGAAAAATCACTCCTTCACCTATTATTGGAACAGCTAATTAGAGGACAAACAAAATGAGGTCTGCCAATCAGGAGCGGACTGACTAAACTGGCAAAATGAGTCATCACATCAGAGAGCAACCCGTTCTCACTCGAACTCGAGAGAGAGAGAGAGAGAGAGAGAGAGAGAGAGAGAGAGAGAGAGAGAGAGAGAGAGAGAGAAGAGAGAGAGAGAGAGAGTGGGAGGCCTGATAAATAAAACAGCTCATTACTAAGCAGCATGTATTCTTTGAAAATAATGAACAGAACATGAAGGTAGCAGCTGTAGAAACAAGAAAACAAAATAATCTTGTCCTTACAAATTCTGTGCAACATTTTGAAAATTTTTTAAAAAGGCTGCACTCGATGAATAAATTTTATGGCCTGCTTGTTCAGTTTCTTCACCGAGAAATAAAGAGATTTTTTTGCCACTTCGCTGCCACAGGTATACAGGTCAAATTACAACACTGTCAGCAGGAAAACCACATCCAATGCAGTGGTTAAGTGTTGTAAAAACATGAGGTTCCAAATGATGCAGTTATTGGCCACTGCCATGAAATTAGAGGCCTTGGTCTGAGATATATACTGAACAGCTGATATAATAAAGCTTTTACATGGCAGAATATTAGGACTGAAAAGGACCAAATGGAAAAAGTGAAGATAGAAGAGGGATTGAAACAGAGTGTGAGAACTGAGAATGTAAAAATGACCCAAGATTATGATCATTATTTGTTGTTAGCTCAAGAGGAAGTTAAGACCACAGATGTTAATCAAATATCTAAAAAGTGCTTTAACAATGAGTGCTTTACTTTAGATATGCCTTTGAAATATATAGAAAGTACTGTAGTGTATGTATTTGGGTGTGTGTATGTGTGATGGGGTGTAGCGGGCTGGAATATGCAGCAGCATGTCTCCATTAGTGACAATCCCGTGTGGCTGAGAGCATGATGTACCATTGATAACATTCATTCATGCTTCATTTTGTCATATTTGCCATGACCATATGGAGCACACTTTAACAAACAGACCATAAGAACACACCATAACCTGAATCTTACATAAACAAGATTCCAAGACAACACCTTCAATAACTGAACTCAAACGTACCCCAGATGGGCTTAAATGCTGATTTCAAACTGACCTTCTAATCTCAAAGAGCAAACATACAAATTCAAAATTGTGCTGTTGAGTCACTCTAGCTGCACTCTGCTAGCTGGTGTTATTCAGGACAGACTGTACAGTTCACCTCACAAGTAGGATGGAAACACAGGGCACAGGGCCCAAGTTTGCACGAAAAGCCCTCACGTAGGTGCTACTTCCACCACCCTGTCAGCTCCTCTCTGCTCCAGGTTCTGCTCCTTATCTCACTGCAACTTTCCTTTGGCTCTCTCCCTTCCCCTTTATTAAAGCCGTCTTCTCTTTTTCTTCTTTTCCATGCCTCTCCCTCTCTCTTTAGACTTTTTTTCCCTATAAGTCTTTATTTGCGCATTGTTTTCCACTGCTTCACTATTATTATTTCACGCCCAGTCTCCTCATGCCTTATGCCCAGTCTGGACATTCTGTCTCACTTTGGTGAATATTTTCTCAGAGTCAATAAATCTGCCTAATAAGCCATTTCATCTGCTGCTTTATCTGTCCTCTCAAACTTCCTACTCCTTCCAGTTAGAGCAGCATAGACTTTTTCTATCTCTCTCTCTTCTTTCTTGCACATCTGTCTCCATCTCCTCCCGCCCTGGTATTATTTTTCCAACCATGTAAGCACATTCCAGCCTGTGGACAGGGCAGCGCTCCCACAGTAAGAACAGGTTCCCAGAACCAAATGGAGATGGACTGCAAAATGCTGACTGACTGACTGACTGACTGACTGGCTTCAAACCACTACGAAGAGGCAGAAAGAAGCTGAGCAGGCAAAAGTTTTCATTAGTTATGCGTGTGTGCAGTTAACATTTGTGTAAACATGCATGAATGCATCTTCAACTCTCTGCCAGACAGACAATGAAGCTGAGAGTGATGTCATGGGCATCTTTCTGTCTGGGAGATCTAAAATAAACAAACATAATAATCCCCTAGTGGTGCAACTTTTGCGCTAAACTACTCCTAGGCATTTTTGCTAGACACAAGGGACCTACTTTTCTCCACAGGTGGACAGTTTACATTTGATCAGAGTGGGTTCCTGGTATGAGAAGACAAACTGAGAGGGGAGTGTTGGTTCAACAAAAACAGACAGACACAAACTTAAGATGGTGCTGACATTGCTGTCACAGAGGTCAGCAGCTGTAATAACAAGCAGCTGTAATAAGCATGTGTTGAGCATGCATGAACACATATACACAAGTAATGTGTGTGCACTAAGTATGAACATACATACATAGTAACGCTATGTTTTTTTGTAAACGTTGCTTAATTGCTGTGAATATTCCGTTAAGAGTAATGACACTATTAGACTACTGACAGGCTGACTGAGCACTACAGTTTCACAGTCATGTTTTCTTGTATACTTTTACGCCAGCAGAAAAACACTGAATGAGTGTGAATGTTTCCTTCAGGAAAAATGGCACCCCCCTAATATAAACTCAGCTCTAACTTTATAACTGTGCAGTTTGGAATTATGTTACTAATATCCGTTCCGTCCTCCAGAAAACAGAAAACAGGAAGCAGTGGTCTTGAATTACAAATCTTATTTACATTAGAATACACAAGCACATTGAGGCTTTGCTGTTTTAGTATTTACATTCATCTCAATTATAGTTACAAACAGGAAAGGTGTTTATACCAAATAATCTCAGTATCAAGTTGACATCTTGGTATGTGGATAATGGAGCCATTACTAATACATCTGTTAAACCAGGTATGAGAAAACTAATCCAGTCCTAATCCATTGTGAACAACATTTACATATGGTTTTGCATTTCAAGGCAATTGATCATGATGCTGTGACAGCAAAACATAAACACGTGTCTGGCATCCAGATATAGCAATAGCACCGCCTCAAACACAACAAGTACATAATGCAGCACTGTGCAATCAAACCTCACCCATCACATTTATTTGTTTCCACATTCCTGACCAATCAATGATCAAAGTGCATTGAGGGAGCACTCAGAGCCATAAAATAGAACAATAACAGTTATTCATTCAACTCTGCTCTGCTGAAAACTGAGAGTCTGCTCACTACTGCATCAAAAGAACATCATGTCTTGAAAACACACCTTGTGGGTGGGGGGGGGGGGGTGTCATAAGTACTCACTGATGTGATTAGAATTGACACCGCTGTGTATGGTTGGTTAAGCTGATGTTTTGTTTTTTGCTGGCGAGTCTTACATAAGGCACAGCGGCAGAGTTCCAATCTATGCTGAGGTACAGGTACATGTCTGCAGGTTGGGACAAATATGCAGGCACACATGCTTGATTTCACTGACGTCAGAGGTCCTGCTCTATCTCACATGGCCCTGTGAGTTTTACATGTGGGCTTCTCACACTCACGCACACACACAGATTAACCCTCACCTTATCTCCTCACTTCTTTATTGTAGTAAGGAATTTGGAAATGTTGGTGACCTATATATATTCTGTCTAACTGTAAAAAGTACCTGCAAAACCTGTCAGGTTGAAAAATCAATCTAATCAAAGGATGTTTTCATGTTGTTTTTACTGTACTTCTGTTTTGCAGCAGTGCATGTGGTTTTGAAATCTTCTCTGATACATTGCAGATACGTCAGTAAGTCGAGGGAATTAGCAGACACACAGCCTGTGATTAGAACAATAGAATATGAAAATCCTTTCCCTCAAATATGTTTTATTCCCCTTTGGACTCTGAACATGTTGAGACAAAGCAGATGCTGATATTTAATACAGAGAATCATACACTGTGCCTGAAACCAAAACCAACAATAAAGAAAATGTTAAGGAAAGAAAACCGAGACAAAATGTAGTCCATACTGTTTGTGTGCATGCTGTGTTCATAGTTTTATATATGTGTCATGTGTCACTATGTGTCAAGATAAAAAACACTACAGCCTCAACAAACACTGATCCCTCATTGCATGAACTTTTTACCAAGAATGTAGTTGTTTAATTGTCTGTTTTTGAATGAATTTGAATTCCCATTCACCAGCAGCCTTTTCACAGTGAAGCTGTTTTACACAAAATTGAACACATAGATACACACCTCAAGGGCTGTCCTGTCTGTGCTCACACACTCCTCACACAGTCACTGCTGCTGCTTTGAATAGTGTATGTGAGGTACCTACCTTTCCCCTCATTTACGCTCTCTCTCTCTCTCTCTCAGAGTAAACACTGAGTTTTAGAGGCTGCTGTAACCTTCTTTGCTGTGCTGACTGCTTCATCTCTGCTTTCCTCATTCAATATACAACACAGTACCGTATTCTTATTCCTCAACCCACCCCAAACCTATCCTGTCTACTCCTGATCTCTGCCTCTCCTTTTCCTGCATGTCCCTTTGCTATCCCTCAAAGTAAAACGCTCCTGTTAGGTAAAAAATCTTACATGATCAGATTTAGCCTCAGTCTGGTGGTGTATATGAGAAAGTATTGCTCTCTTGTTAAGTAATGCACACTTAACTGCAGCTCAACAAAGCACTGTTTTGGTTTCCTACCCTACTTCAGAGGCCACACACAGCGTGTAGGGCAAACTGCTCGCCAGCCAAAGGAGTGGCACTAATTCAGGCTTTGCTTTGTCATTGGAGGACCAAGACTGAGCAAAACAAGCTTAGGCCATGACACTGTGGGACTAAAGTGCTTTGGCAAGAATTCCCATGTGCGGGGTGGAATGATCGACTGCACTGAATAATTTCAACTGATTCATACTAACCATAACTCTACGATGGTTGTTTCCCAGCAAAGAAGAACGCCACAGAAAAAACAACTTTGAGGTCGTGTGCATACTAGTTATTGTCTTACTACACTGCATTTAATGTATTTAGTGCTTTAAATGAAGTTAAATATGCAATTAAAACAGATCAGATGTGGTAGAGGTTTTGGAGTTGCAGTGTGTACCACAAGCACATCCCACACTTCTACTACAATCTGTAACAGCTGCATACATCTTTCTTAAAACTGTGTCAAGTTCTGCAAATCATTTCATTAAGTCAAAGAAGTAAAATGGCTGAATAAAGGCGAGACTGTTATAGCATTAAATCATCAGTCAAGCAGGTATTGGTGATGCATTGTCCCTTTTGAGCTCCTGTAAATGCATATTACGGATCTCTTGGGTACACACAGCAGACAGAGACAGAGTCTGTAGCTGAGCAAAATAGGGGCCGAAACCTATAGCCAAAAATAGGGGTGGATGCAGTCCGGTTCCTGAGGGCATCTTGGCAGCAGGCTACTTGTTTCTGTGGCGTTTGTGTTTGTGCATGAGAGAGATACAAAATGAGATTGTGTGATTGCACACGTAGGCACTTTTATCTTGAGTTTTTATCGTTTTGTGTACCTTTTCCCTCCTAAAGTGCAATATATAATATCTATAATTGGAACATTCTCAAAGTCATGCTCATGTATAAAGATGTAAGTGTGTTTGTGTACTTATTTGCTGGTGTGTTGGGTACCTGTGCTGTTAGTGCGTCCACGATAAATGTCATCATAGGCCTTCCACTGCTGAGTGACCTGGTAGGCGTGGATGAATACCACCAGCACTGCAACCAGACAGATGAGAGGCACCAGCACTGCTGTGCACAGTGCTGCGTAGATGTTCGGGATAAAGCACCTAGAGGAGGGACGGACAGAGATGTGAGTGATTGGTTTTTGTCTTAGTGTATGTAGAAAAGGGCAGAACAAAGAGAGAAAAGAAGGGGAAAGGGAGGGCGAGAGAGGGGGAAGTCAAGCTAAAAAGCACGATGTTAAGAGTGCGCCCAGCTCAAGGATAAGCTCTAGAAAACAGAACCGCATTACATGTCTTTATTGCTCTATATTTACTCCAGTTAAAACCTTGTTTTCTCAAGTTTCACAAACAGGATCTGTTTGGTGAGACCTCTGAGCCTGCCTAAGACTCACAGCATTCTTGCTCAACAGCAGCCTTCGCCTTCAGTAGCAAAATAAGCATGTTTTTAAATCTTCTCAACAACCAGGTCACCCTGCAGCTACAGTTGGATAATATCTGAGGCCAAAGACGCTTAAAAGTGTTTTTTCTATTTTAAAGATGAAAGAACATTTGCAAGAACAAACAACAAGATACATTTGTCTGCTTTGAGAAGGAGATGAATGAGGAATAGTTATGCGAGTTCATCTGCTGATCCTGCCAAAGGAGCAATGTTTAACGCTCATTGAGGACAAACTGAATTTCAGTCTTGATACAAAAGGTCGAAAGGAAGCTGGCAAAAAGTGAAATTTATTCCTTCATTATCTTAACTTATTGCTCTTTCGGTTTCTACTGTTTTTTTTTATTGGTGTGTGTCAGTATGTTTCAGTTATTTTTCACTGTCTTTCTCATTTTTCTGGGAAATCTCAGGAGTCTTTCCCAAGATTCTGTCCAGTCAGATGCATTTTTTCTTCATTTAAGAAAACTGAGCAAAATATTTGTCTCTGGGAAAATCAACATCCTCATGTAAACTGTAACAGCCAAACAACTCAATCAAAACACTCGTGACTTTGTCCTTTTCACAAGACAAGCTCAGCTCCCGGTTTGGTGGGAGCGCAAAATACAGATAGGACCTCACCACAGGCTTGAGTAATCCCAGAGAAATATTTGGCACAATGCTAGCCATAACATGACACGAAGTATGCCAAATAAAGCATTGCATCACACTGTCCCAGCAAGACAGCCAGACTGTGAGAGTGTAAACACACTGTAATATGGATATTTGTACTGTTGTGGCCTTGTGGGGGGATGAGATCCTACTGTACTCAAAGTCTCACAAGAAAGTGAAATCTCAGGGATTCTTGCAGTGGATGAAAAAAGAAACATTACCCAGAGGTCTCTTTTCCTGACTTCAGGGTGGTTAGTGAGAGCACAAATGAAATGAGCAATGTTCTATCATTTGAAGAATATAACCGAGGTTGGACCTTTGTTTTTCCTCTCAGAGATGCACAGAGGCTTGTGCATACTTTTTTCACAAGTAGGCTTGACTACTGCAATGCACCATTCACAGGTCTCCCTAAAAAGTTTAAAAAACAGTGACAGCCCATTCAGAACGCTGCTGCCAGAGTTCATATCGCTCCTGTTTTAAAGTCTCTGCACTGGTTTTCAGTTAGTTTAGGGATAAATTTTAATATTCTTGTTCTTGTATATAAAGATATTTATGGACTTGCCCCTGGCTACTTAGTTTATATGATGCAATGCCCCTGATAGATCCCTTAGCTTCACAGATTCTCTGCTACTAAAGGCATAAAAAACAAAAACCTATGGTGAAGCTGCTTTCTGTAGTTCTGTACCCAAACTGTGGAAAAATCTGCCTTTGAATCTTTTAAGCAACTGTTAACAAAAGACATTGACTATTTTACTTCCTTCCTCTTTTTCAGTGTATTGACTGATTGTATATCTTCTCTTTTATTTTTTTGTTATTTTATAAAGCACTTTGAGGGGAATTTTCTTATGGATGCTGTGGGGTTTTGTTTTATACATACAGCACATTTACAGTGTGAAGTAATGGTTTATATACATTTATTGATATGAATCAAATATATCTTGTCTCTACAGGAAATTACTGACAGCAAGGCAATAAAGTAGCCACACTAACCGTGACTCAGTGTGTCCAGGTAACACAGTTCATCATGCTGGACTTAAACAAGAGTTACAGTAGCAAGATACTATAACTGTATTTAAGTTGTATTTTGTACAAATCTAAATCTAATCAAAATTATGGTTATGAGATGTACTGCATTAGAGAAAGTTTTATCCACACTTTAATCTAAAGATGCATTAAATTTAAGAGGGGCCTCAATTTAATTAAAAGATGTACAACCTACCAAAACCGCAGTAAAAATTAAATGAGGTCCAAGCTCTCAACCACACAAACTGAGACCTAGCTCGATAAAGGAAAACCTTTAGGCACTCTGTGTAATTACTTACTATATGGAAGACAGGGTATCAGCATGAGCTCATGACAGGAGGGTTGACAATTAAAGGAATGTGATATTATGACAAATACAGGATACAAATACAGAGAAAAAAGTATCATTCAGTAGTGCCTTTCCCTATTATGTTCTTATCTCATTATACTTCTACATGTATGTAGTATCAAGTACTATAAAAAAGGTGTTTCACTAATGAAAAACAAAACGGTTTTACAATAATACAATTTACAAAAACGCCTAATGACGCAAGGTCTGAGCCTGACACCTTTTTGTACGCAGGCAGGCTGAAAACAACTTCAGAAAACAAGAAGCTACCTGTTTACACTGATGAAGAGAGAGAGAGAGAGAGAGAGAGAGAGAGGTCAAAGTCGAAGGCTGCCTCATTGCCTCAAAGAGGAAGGTAAGCTTCCCAGGAAACTGAATACCCCTCGGTATCCTTGAATCTCACATGTATACACCAGTGGAGGCTGCTGGTCCATAGAGGCAGAGGAGGTTGATCCTCCTCTATTTTTTGAGAGGCAAAAGGGAGATCAAAATATAAAAAAGAATATTTGGTTGAAATAAACCATTACCAAATCTCAGTATTATTTATAAAGTATTTTTTCTCTCCTCTTTGGAAAAAAATCCATTACTGAAATTCTGTTTAAAATGCTTCAACAGCGACACCTGCAGGGCGGGAGGAGAAAGGGAAGTGTGTGAAGTGGTGGGGGTGGGCGCGCGATTGGTGGAGAGTGGGGGACAGAGGAGGACGGGTGCCTGCTGTCCTCCGCAGGGCGGGATCTCTTACATTGGACTTAATGTATTTCATTTTTTTTCATGCTAATCTGTGATTGGCCATGACATGTAAAATGACACTCCAAAGGAGGACGTCCTCCCTAACCAATCAACAACCAGAATGCAATATTGACATCAAGTTGATTCAATGATAGTTTCCAGATTTCATCTTCAATTCTCTCCACTGTAAGGCAGAGTAGCAGCAGTAGATAGCTCCTTGCGTTAGCCAACGCAACAGTTAGCTTGTTGTAGCAGCCTGAAGGACTCTTATACATCCATGGAAGGACTGTTAAGGACTGTTGTTAAGCTAGTGGGAGAAATTATCTGGTCTGTGCAGTGCAGCAGCAGCAGGACGCTGCCGGGGAGGCTGGAGAGAGAAGCAACTGGAGAAACAACCAGGAGAGTTAGCTTGTTTGTCATTGTTGCTAATGATATCAGACTGGTTAACCAGCAGCCACAAAGTTCTGTTAACTAACAAACAAGATGACCAACAGCTACAAATGGACGTTATGACATGAATACTACATAACGTGAGTCAGATACAGCTTCTCTCTCTCTGTCTCTTTGGTCGCTAATTTCATCTCTGATGGTCAAATGTCTCTGTGTGGCTTTTTTGTGTTTTTTTATCTCCCTAACAAGAATGCAGCAGAGATCATATAATGTGTTGTGGGTAACGTTAGTTTGCTTGTTGAAGTTACAGTGAGCTGTCTGGACTCACTCATTCATTCGTTTTTAATTGAGTGGTTGTTCAGACACCTGTTGATGTTGTATGATTAGTGTGCAGGAGGTCTGGCTGCTTGCTTCTGACAGTTTCTTTAGTTCGTTATTAAGCTGAGCCGTATATTGAGCAATAAGCTTAAAGTAACTAGAATAACAAGTGTTAACTAGTGGTGTAACTGATTGTAGTTGATCCGTGATCTGTACGGATCGTACAGATCACGGATCAACTACCCCCCACGGTTCAGCAGGCATATGAACTGCGGATTAATTGCAAAATTTAATGTCTCATTTAAGACAACGTAAACAAACTGCTCTAAGTACAAGTCATGGACAGACAGCATGTCGCTAACGTTAACAGGGATTTTGAAGAGCAACGATCAAACCAGCATCTAACGGGTCCAATGTGACATTTGAGTTATGTTTACCCGCTGTTTAATGTGCTGCAGCTGAGCAGCTAATTAGTATCTAGCTGCTAACTGATGTTAGCGGTGAATGTTTGTTATCATCAAGTTTTGATGATGTGGACAGAGGCTGTTTCATTCACTGTTTAAAAGAGGAAGGTTTCGTGCCTCATATTGCAATAACTGAGCACTGAATATTTTATACATTTTATTTTATTTTATTTTATTTAAACATTGGACATCTTAAATGTTGTTTTCATTCAAGACCATGGGCCAAAGTTCGCTGCTGTTTCTGGCTGAAAGTGTGTTACAGAGTAAATGGAAAACAAAGTTTTATTTGTCTCCCCCCTTTTTTTCGCTGATCCTAATAATGATCTGATCCGTAACTCAAATCCGTGATATGATCCGAACCGTGAGTTTTGTGTTCATGTTAGCACCCTTAGTGTTAACATATCAGCTTTGTAGACTATATTTTGTATATCGTACATATAGATAAGAGTGTGTAAGTCATGTATTTGATACATGCATTAATACTTTCTGATGTGAACCTACACTTTTAGATCTGTGAATGTTTTTAGTGTTCAATCTTTCTAGTATTCAGCACTGATCTGAACCTGTATCACATTATAAGCTTTGTGCTACTTTATATATTTCTGTATACTAAGAAAATACATAGGAAACATGTGTAAATCATGTGATATCTTGTCTGTTTTTGATGAGAACATAAATTTGTTGTCACAATAGAACAATACTATAAATTTGAATTTCACTTTGTTGGTAAAATGACACATTTGATCCACTCCATGGCTAAAATAAGCACTTATATGTTTAGAGACAATATATATATGCTAAATGTCTTTAAAGAAGCAGCCTTTACACCACTCAAGCAAATTGTTTTATTGGCATATAAAATTGCCCCCCACCCCTCCGATTTCATCAGGTGGGACAATGATATAGTTTGAGGCGGTTAGTTGTAAGATCCCATGTTGGTTTTCTTCCTGTCCTTCCCTCACCAGCCGCCACTGGTATACACTCACTGTCTCACATCCTCCCACCCACAGGAAGCACGCATACACACTCGATACCAAGGATAACAGCCACACCTAAGACCACTGGCTAATTTTAGATGTGATTTAAGGGTTCTAACTTAATCAGTGTTTGACTTCGCCCATCATGGACACACATGAAAGACAGCCACTCAGAAGAAAGACACACATGTTGCAAAGTAAAAAAGTTTGCTTCACACTAAGCACTACATAGACACCCACACACACTAAAACATGGTCACATCTCTAGGGACCATTGTGCAAGTTTTTTTCAAAGTGACCTCATTTGTAGTGTTTTAGGATTGAGGTGCTCTCTAAATATAGACAGAAACTGGTTATTTATACCTCACACATAAAACACACACACACACACACACACAGAGCTATACAATATATAGGTTATTCCAGGTTTCCCCCCTTCTCACTACACTCCCGCTGTGTGAAAGCCTCCACCTCCAAGGTAAAGAGTTTCTATGTGGGGAGACGTGTGCAAACACTGAACCTCATTCATTTATTCATTCAGTTGATTGGGTAAGCCACCTCCTCACATGATGTCACTGGCTCAGGTGTTTTCTGTTTGCTCTACTCTAGTGTGCAGTGGAATTTACCTAAGCCTAAAAAAAGAAACTGAGGTCACCATGACTGACTCGGACCGGTTTAAAAAACACACAACTATGAAAACAGATGACGTTGGCGTTGGGTCTATTACATCTCCCTTTCAACTGTTGTAAAGAAACAAACACATACACCCTTTTTTACATATTTGTATACACTTACACATCCCCTTGCACCAGTCCATAAACAGTGTGTATGGTCCATCCGAAGCCTCCAAGTAAGACGATAACCAGGATGATGATGACTAGAGCAGGAAGCCCCCAGCCCAACAGGAAGTACAGCAGGTATCGACGCTCTGTATGTTCGTCATTCATCACCAGCACTTGCCAGAAGTTCACCGCCTGGGGACACAGTTTGACATAAACATCTTGTGTATAAGACTGTGAGCAGAAAAAAAAAAAAAAACAGACACGTGCCAACAAAAGCAAGACCTTCACTGACTACATACATTCCCTTAACCCTATATCAGCCTCTTACTGTGGTCAGTGAAGACAAAACATCGTCACTTTGGGGGATTTTTTTCATCTTTCTATGCTTATGAGGACATTTGATCCACATAGTTACTGAAGTTTGAAAACAAACACACGCACACACTTAATATCACACCCACAATAGCTGTGTTTGCTTTGTAATCTAACAGGCTTTGATATTCTCATCCGTCTGATACACCGAGCCCTTCATTGTTACATAAGAGGCTTTTCTGAACACCTGTTGGTTAAAACACAGACACAATGTCTTATCCCTGCGTGAAGACTTCAACAGATAAGAGTGTAGCTTTCTAACACAGATTTGAGCAAATGCACTGCAGAAGAGCAAAGGGCAAAGTTTATTTTAAGTTTAAAAGGTGAGCTCAAGGGCAAAATGAAGCAGTTCCTCATTTTGCAAGCCTACTCTCTCGGGGTGGGGTTAAAGTTGATGACCTTGATCCTGTCTAGCCTCGCTAAGGCTAAGACTTTTAAAGCATAAGAATTCAAGGAAATAAAGGAAACCAAAAAGGACAAAAAAGATTTAGGCATTATGACTTAAGCAATTAAAAGTTCCTTCTTTTGTTCATGGTGATAAACATTTATGCAACACTTAAGTCTGTGAACACTTAAGTAGGACATTTGCACAGAGGGCACTGTGATGCAACTAATGGCAGGAGGTTAAGCAGATGCTGACCTCTTCCTCAGATAACCTCTGTCTCCCCCATAACCATAACCATATTGTATAACCACTGACACAACAAACATCGCTGCACAAACCCACAACAATGAACACACATTAACACATATGCAGCATGCGAAACCACACTACAGTTGTATAACAGCTTGACTGCACTGCACAATAGCACAATATCCATCAGATTCAAGAAAAGCCTTCACTTTCCTGTGAGCAGGCTGGATCCACTGAGATACAGTAAATGGATTATGGGTAACTTTGTGCTGAACTTTTTCCTCTGCAGCAGCTGCTTCTCTCACTGACTGTTGCTACTGCAGTTATAAGAAAAGGCAGGAATACAGGTCAATATGCTCGCTGACTGGTTAGCCTGACGATTGGCTATGCTTTGGTCATGCTGGTTGTTTAAAAGGCCAATATGCCTAAATAACATATTTTCTCATTCGGTATTGAGCCATGCAGATAGTTTTGTTTTTATTTGTCCTGGTTTTGATATATGTGATACAATGGAGATGAATGGAATTTTGATAATAGTTTCACAGCATTGAAAATGTGTCTATTCAGAAATAATATCTTAGATACTCTGAATAATCCACAGTTTTCATTAGACCTACTTTCTGATGAATAAATACTCCCAAACAGTGGATTATCCAGATTGTATTTAGGGGAGCAGCAGAGAGACAGAATCTCAAAAAAACTATCTACAGATGATGAATACCAATAAAGGTAAGTACTTTTTTGTAATTTGGGTGAACTGGCTCTTTAACCATGATTGAAGCAGTACTGTAGCACTGTTGGAAAGCTGTTTGTCTGACCACTGACCACTTAATCAATTACTACATCTACAGACACATAATTAGCAAAACACTGGCAGGTTTTGTCTAACTGAAGAGCTGTGAAATTGACAACCTAGCTGGCTGTTTGGTTTGTTTGCTTGTTTGTTTGGCTGTCTGGTTAACTAGTGCAGTGAAACAGGGCAGAAACACACAGTAGGCCACTGCTAAGGCTTTGGCAGGTCTCTCTCGACTGTAAGAACTGTATTGTTATGTAATATTATGCAGCCTCTCAGTAAGCTGATGTTGGCGAGCCTCTGCAGTCAAGAAAAATCTGGTCTGGATAGTGATTTAATTATTGGCCATTTTCTGGCATTATGTCAGCGCATATTCCCCTGATCATCTATTGGACGTTCACATCCACACACACACACACACATACACACACACACACACACACACTGCAGCTATTGATTTAACTCTTCTTTGTGGTCTGAGATGGGTTGCTGGCGCCCACTCATATCAGCCACTTAGCTGGAAGCAGCTACCTGATAGGAGGGAAAAATGAGCGGTGAGACATCACCGAGGTCAATACGGAGACGTCTGTGAGGACAAAGGGGTTTTAGTGCCACACATCAATGAAAGCCAGAGTGGCAGCAATATTTTCATTGTCAACTACTACAGTTGCTGACAGTAAAGAAATGACTAGAGATGATTGCTGGCAGTGGTGTTACAGAACAAGAGCAGTACGAGAAAAAGTAAATCTCTGTGTATGATAAAAAGTGTACTTTTTTCCTTAGATTTGAACTCCCTCTGGGGTGAATTATAGTTTAGTCCTAGTTTCGTTTTAGATCTAGTTCCACTAGATCATATCAGCTCTGCTACTATTCTAACCACTACCATGTGTGTCTAAATCCGCTTTTTTTTTTTTTTTTTAACGTCAAAACACATTTAATCTCACTGCCAATTCTCTTGATCCAAATTCTAACACTTCTTAAGCAACATGAAAGCCTTTGGGCTAATCCATCATCTTTGAAGATATCTCAGAGGTCATCTGGTAAACATTCTGATATGGAAAAAAAAAAGAAGAAACCTAGCCTGCATACATTCAGCAGAGCTCTGTCCCAGTATAACCCTGTTGTGGTCAATCTTCATTAGCTTATTCAAAGGGCTAATCTTATAATACTCCACCAATAATAACGTATGTGCCAGAAGAGATTATATCCACTACATAAACAATTATTATGTTCACTTACAAACGTCACACGTTGTAAAAAGACTGAGGAGTGATGGAAACAAAGCAATAGTCAGCTGCTTACGCAAGAGGAGGACAACGAGAGGAAAAAAGGGGGGAGATGAGGAAGTTCATTTAGGGACAGGTCTCCTTGGGATACTGGTCTAGTACAGTACATACTGCTGAAATGTGTGGCCTGTGTTTATCTGGTAGAACTCTAACTTTTTTACCTCAGTTTGGGTCTGATTCATGGTCGAGTCAGTCACAGAACGGTTTTAAGAGATAATGGGTTATGATAATGGATCACTGCAAAATGTGACATATTATTTGGACCTATAAGCGTTCATTACTATTTCATCAACTGGTGAATCTAGTTTGTCAGGTAGTTTGCAGTCATTTCTAAGTGCCACCAGCATTTTAAAAACCCCAATAAAACATTAAATTGCCTTCCTAGCACAGATCAGCAGATTATTTCTGATGGAATTTCTTAATTTCTCTCCTTTATAGAGGTGTTTCCAAACCTCTATGGAACCTGTTTAACCAGGCTATAATACATATGTTTTAATCCTAAACAAATCAACAGGAAATCAGTCTATTTTACTACGAGACAGGATTTGGAGGAGGAGGATCAGCTGAGGTAAAGGGTCTATCCCTAGGGCAGCGTTCCTCTCTAGAGCGGCTCATGAAGTACTCCGGGCCACATTCACCACATTCCTGTGCTCTCTCAGCAGGTCACAAGTCATCCATAGTCTCTCTGAAGGATTAAAATTGGCTTAGGTAAGATTTACACTGCTAGCTGAAAATCATATTCTTTTCTTTGGCTTTGTGTGTGGCATAAATCTGATATATTTTATATAGATGTATTAACAATGAAAAGATAAAAATAAGTGTCACATTTTGGTGTTTAATCATTAAAGAAAAGATCATTTTCACATTTCTGATGTCAGTTAGACTCCCAGAGGCTGCCAGAGTATATGAAGCTTTAATATCTTCTTCATGTGGGCATGTAAACCTACGTGTAAGGACTTTGACTGGTTGGCTTTGTTCTTGGCAGTTACGTCACAAAAGAGAGACCAAAAAGAAATAGAGGCCGGATGGTCAAGAAGGGGGGGTTAGACGCTGTGGTCTGGGGTGAGGTGTTACTAAGTGGTACCAGTCTAGGGTCATAGGTCATGTTATGCAGCATCCTGGTACCTTCATCTCACCCTCTAATGAAAACCTACCTAAGCCCACATGGTGTAGGAATGGAGTTTCACTTCTTAATATGTTTAAAAAAACACATGCTTCACATAAAGAACAAAAGGAAGAATGGGAACCCTGTTTCTGCCAAGTCATGGGGAAAATAAGCAGGAAAGGAAATTTTAAAAACAGGTGCGCTTCAGTAAAAATCATATTTCCTGTTCTTACAGAAAACCCATACCTCTCTTAAAACACACCTGTGTCATTAACTACAGGAAACTACAGTGAAGAAATAACCTGATCTTAACATGGCATATAAGGACACTTAATCTGTTGTACTATAGATCTCTGATCGATATCTTTATCTTTGATCAACAAACTGACTTCATTGAGCCTCTCATGTTTCTTATCAACACTGTGGCTCATTGTCTGATTGAAATCCTGGTGTATGGACATTATTGTTGAGGTTTTCAGACTGGACAGACACAATGTGACAATGTGATGCTGGTAAAGGGGTTAACCAGTCTCCTCCTCATCTATTTTTCCAGGTGAATGAGCACAAATGGAACATTTTGCCCATCTCTGCTAAAATTATTATCTGTAATAGTCTAGCTGCATGGGACAATGGCAACAATTATAACAGAAACATTTATTGACTGGGCACTCTCTCCTAGGGGTATGTCCAGGACTATTATTACTGTTCCTGCAGAAATCTAAAGGGAATAATAGTGTTTATGTCCAAATATTTAATGCTATAAGGAGCACAAGTTTTTAGTTACCATGTAGACTGTCTAGTGTTTCCTGATACATTTATTACCTGTATAAGCATCCAAAAGAATTGACTGAGGTGGAAATAGTGAGAGAAGAGCGCCAGAGCAGCACAGCTGTCCTCTGAAAACATTCGACCACGGAAAGCTGACACCAGGAAACAGATCTGTAAAGAAAGAGATAGAGAAAAAAAACAAATTTAAAATATATGGTATAAGCAACTATATGGTATAAACAAGTACAATAGATTATGCTATTCACTGCTCATTTACCATTGTGTGTATTTTTTTTTCATTCTTATGGCAATTACTGTATGTACACAATTTTCTCTTTTTAGAGAACATGTTGACATTTTTTATGACTAGTTGGCACACATATGTACACAGGTGCAGTACTCCTTTCCTTGTCAGCGGGTCATATTGAGCATGAAGCCTTTTATTGCCAGCTTTATAGTCTATGCATTTTTAAAGAAGGACAGCAGGATTCAGATAGCCCCCTCCCAAAGAGAGACATCCTATCCTGCAGACCTGTTACATCACCATGCAGCAAGCTACAATATGCAGGCTGGAACAAAAATAAAGACATCAACAACATAAACAACACTGACTCCTTTCATATTATCCCACATGTACAAAGATTTGTACAAATGTGTGGGTGTTGCACTTCTCCAAATAACAGAATAAAGGGCACAGCAGAATCTCACTGCAGAAAACAGCATGTGTGTGTGTGTGTGTGTGTTTGTATCAGTGAAGGAGAGAGTGGGAGAGATAGCAGAAGAGAAAGGGAGAGAGAGAGAGATTTGTAGGCGGGAACGTATCAGGGCCAAGATTCAATTTGTAACACTGGAAACCCATGAGGGCAGCAGAAAATACTGCTGCTCTGCTGTCCATCAGAGAGCTTCATTAACCTCCGGCACTGAGAAAGTGTGGTGCCAACGCAGCCGGGCGACCGTTGCATAACCTGCAGCCTGTTGGCAAGCTGCCAGCGCCATAGACCAGAAAGACTAAGGAGTAGAGGGATGTGGGGTGAATGACAACTTGGTGTCAAATGTTACTTAAATTGCTTTCATTACACTCAGCTGCCAGGGACATACAGTAGCAGACACAGCTTCAGGTAAAGAAGGAAGGTTTCGTTTTACATAACAGAGCCAAGAAAATGGTTATGAAGGAAGACGATATGAGCTCTGAACATCTCCATAAAAGCTAGTGTATACTGTTGGCACCACCCATTCACCTAATTTATATAACAAGACTGTCTCTATAGTAACCAAGTAAATAGGCATGGTGAGCTGTGAGATTACCTGTTTTCCACATTTATATACAAGCATACACGGCTTCTGTTTGTATGACTTGTGTTGTGGTTACGCCGCATAAAGGTTGATGTTAAGTGACATGCCCTTCAGATGATACCAGAAATCTTACCTATTTGAGTGAGGTGATGTCAGCCTCCTTGCTCCTCAAATGTCTCCTCTCTACATGCTTTCTCAATTTGTTCATTCTGTTTCATTGCAATTTCTGTCTCTCTGTCTTCCTCTTCCCTTCCTTGTAATTTTTTTCCCCCTTTTCACATTTTGGAAACTTAGCAGGAAAAACCCTAAATGACCATTTCTGGATTTTCCAGCACTTACTAACCCTGTCGAGTAAGTGGAAAAGTCAAGGCCTTTAAAGAAAAATAAGAATCATGAGTCAGTTTCCCATCCATGCTCCAAGCCCTGCAGGGTGTGAGTGGGAGGGATGGCACAGGAAGGAAACTTGTGCCTGAACTGCCTGGAATTGGGCCTGAGCGGAAAAGCTGTTCAGGTAGCTTATGAGAGCAAAGATCAAGCTGCAGGTCTGTGTGTTTTTGGCAGAGGGTAGCCTCATTTGGCCAAAGGCACAGCGTGGCACACCATCTACCCTCTCAAAAGCGAAACAATGAGGAAAGTACCAAGTGAGAAATGCTAAATAAACTGCAGGACGCTATGCACATAATCATAAGCAAACATGCATACGCGCATGTTTGTGTAACACTAAGGGCTCTGATTCCATGAATTCAAGCACAGGGCACCGAGCCCGGTCAAGTCTGCCAGGCACAATGGGGGTGGCAGCACACTTACATGGCACAGCTTTGTGCAATGCATCCACACAAAATTACTATAACCTTTCATGGCAAATCCTAATAGCCACAGGGACAAGTATCAAATAATTGAAACTACTGACCTGTGGTGACACAATGACATAACTGCTAGAGAGAAATCGCCTTGTCGGGAAAGGAGAGCAAAGGGCTTAAGTGAGTGTGTGTGTGTGTGTGTGTGTTGTGGTTTGAGTAGACTCTTTAACAGGTAGTTGCCCTCCAGATGTGCATGTATCTCTGTGTGTGTTTGTGTCCTCCATGGCCCTGAGCTTCCAACTACCTGGCTCAGGTCAAGGATAGAAACCAGGTAAACAGGTATAGTGAACCAGGTTGGGTGAGTCAGCAGGTGACAGGGGGACTCCATGAAGGTTTTATTTGATTAGAGACTGTTTGGTGGCCATCTGCCTTTTCAAAAGGCCCTAAGATAAGCAATCACACAGACAGGTACACACATAAAACTGCACTCTGACAGGAACTTGACGGGACTTTTTATTGCTTTGTCCTTATTGCATAATACTCTATTGTCACCTTCAGGGTCTAGTTATTATATCACACTTCATATCATATGGCTAAAATAAAGTGAAGGACATGAAACTATACATAAACCTAAAATATTACAAAGTTATTTGGGATTTACAGTTTTTTACATATGAGATTGGGGAAGAGGCTTGTAATGTACGCAAGCCCAAGTGCAGTTAAAATCAAACCAAACTATAATCATGATTTACGAGTTCTATATAAATATACATGTAAGACTGCTGTTGCCATTGGCAGCAGCGGCAGCAGCAGCACTGTGGCAGTTGAAAGGAGCAATCAGATTTTAGCTGTAAACTGCTTAAATTAACAGATATTCTGTGTTGATTTGTGTTCCCAAAAGAGGTTAAAAGGACAGGATTTCGGAAGCCTAAATATCCTGTAATCTGAGTGTGGAATAAACTGGAACCTGTTAATGAAACCACAGCAGTGAGGACTCTCTATTCTGAAACTAAAGTGAGAAATTGGGTGTAAGAGAGATAAGGGAGGTATCCACCCGCCCTGTAGCTAATTACACTTAGGACAAACAAACTGAATGTCTAACACTAGCTAAATGTCACAACACACACAGCACTAACTGAACACTAAAACAGAAGAGGGGGGAGGTTAGCAAAGGGGAGTCAATCAGGTTTTATGACAAAGTGGACTGATTCTTGAGGCATTCATTAATGACTGTACACATCATCAGTACTGACATGCAAAGCACATGAACTAATTAACTGTGAAGGTATAATTATGTAACTGCCTCTCATTAAACAGTCACCTGTGAGGATAAAGCAAGTATCCTTGGACAAATCTAAACTATAGCCATTAATTCTGGGATGGCATAGCTCCTTTCACCTGTTGCTTGAGTTTTGTTGAAGAAACAACACAGTAAAGAGATTTGCTATCATTTGAGCCACTGAGGGAAGTCTGTGTCCAGGTCAAGCTCTGCGGTTTTGAAAAGATATGCTACTCTATGCTACAGGGCCAGGATTATATATGGATATGGACTTTGTGGAGGCCTATTATCTGAGGTTAGCTAAGTAGGTATGGAGGTCATGGTTACAACTGTGGCCATTATTCATTCCATTGCGAAAGTAACACAGGTATATGTCAGCACTGCAGTAATGATGACCTGCCAGAGGGAATAGGTTAGCAGGGTGGGGAGGTGACAGGTGCGGATGTAGGGTTTATCAGAGCCTATCTACCGCTCTGCCCTTTGTCCCCAGGTCTCCCTCACTTTTATGTAAGACACCAGGAGTCGACCTGTCTAGACCCTCAGGCTACAGACTTATTCATAGCAAAGAATGGGAGGTGTTGTAGGAACGCTAAGTACAAGTCATGTCAGTGCAGATTGTGTTATGTGTGTGCTTGTGTGCTCTTTTGTCTGGTAAAACAGGAACCACCACAGCACACACACAACTAACTGAATGCCTACTAATTTATTACCCTATTGTACAAAGATTACATATCAAGGTGCTGTCTCGCTCTGTTCACAACACCCAGGAAACTGCCAGAGACAGCAAATGAGAGTGAGATAGACATACAGTATATAGAAAGAGGCCTTGAAGAGGCCTTTGAGAATAAATCTAAAAAAGTAGAAAAATAAAGCCGCTCTTCTATTACAGAATGCTTTTGTGTCCTTGTCTCGCCCCAGATCTTTAGCCTGATCTATTGGTCCATCTCCTATAGGCTAAATGTCCAATCAGAGAGCTCCCCTTTATTTTGTGGCCCTTAAGCACAGCAGACACTGTCAGTTCACTGTTGTTGTTTTTGCTCCAGATCTATTGCTGCTTTGAGAATGATTTTGTTTTTCTGCAGACACGATTTAAACTCATTTTGATATGATAAGCATGTCTGACATAAACAAAATGCCTTTTTTCCAATCTTAGCTCAACAGAGGGAAATGATACAGAACTTGACAGCAAACTGGCACAACGCAAAAATGCCTCCTAAAAAAAATTAAAAGACGCATTATTTTTACCATACCGTACAAAACAAAATAAAGTTATGCACTGCACATCAAATAACACCAGCCTATTTACTTGTAAAACCCAACAAAGGAGATTAGAGAAATGCTGCAACAACAAGCTGCACAGATGAAAAATAATGCAACTACTTTGTGTGGCTGGTGGCTGCAGCTCTCGTCCTCTCAGTGGGTTTCATTGCTGATCGATAACCCTGTGTGCTGACGCTAAGGAAGCTGTGTACCAGAGTGGCTAAAAATAGCATCTGCCTGATGCATTACATCACTGAGGGAATGGGGCCTTAGCTGTCCGCCTGCCAGACGATCCATCTAGACTCGTGTCCAAAACACTTAACCTCCACCTCTTCCCTCCTCCAGTCATGCCATCCTATTCTTCTACTCCCAACTCCATCTCCATCCTCTGCTACACCCTGCATCTCATCTCCCCCTCTTCCCCCCTCCTCCTCCTCCCCCTCCTCTCTCCTTCACCTCCCCCTTCTCTCTAACAGCTACCGGTCTGATCTAGCTGGTTCCAGCCTCAGCCTGCACCCTGGGTGTTTCCTCTTAAGCCTTTGTTCAGAAAGAGATAAAGCAAAAGAAAAGGAAAAAGAGAAATATAAGATTACCATTCCACCCTCACGCTTTTCATTTTCTAACTGGAGCAATGCCTTCCTATCAAGCAACATCACTATCACACCAACTCTCCTCCTCCACAGTGGAGCGATTCTATTTTAAAAACCAAAGCAAAGCCAGCTCTGATATGTAGAACTACACGTTTATGTATAAGGTACAATTACGGCTGCTTTAAAGTGAGCAATGTGACTGGCCAACAGTATTGATTTCAGTGCTACTGACTGTGTGTTAATGAGAATGCCATTTCTTTTTTTGCCTTACTGTATGTGCAGGCATCACCAGTCTCCTCACGTGCTGCAGCCTCTCACTTCATGCAAGCGTGTTGTTTATGTGCTAAAGGTGCACAGGACAGGCAGTTGCAAGAAGCGGGTCACACGGGGATGGCTGATAGCTGGGTTAGTGGGCCAGTGTGTGTGGAGAAGGAGGTGATATAAGTGAGGTGATTTAACATTTGCTGACAAGATGGGTGAGGTTGTTAAAATAAAAAGAGAAAACAAAAACAGATGAGCCCAACGAGAGCTGCATGCATCACAGCTGAGCAGGAAATATTATATCTGACCCGTGTCGAGTGTCTAATGTAACATTTTGAGAGCACCGTCCAAGACATAGCTACTGCTGTCATGTCTTTTATATTTTGAGCCTCACTGGATAGTTCAAAACAACATAGCCTGTATGCGTGCTAATGAGCTATCTTACAGTAAGTGTTTTTTTTAAGCATGTCCAGTTGCTTAAGGTCATAGTGTAGAAGTAAAGTTCACAGGTGTTTTGGGTTGAACCTCAGGCTGAGGCTTACTTGCTGAGCCAGCTGTTGGCAAATAAACACCCACTCCCTTTTGGTCTGTTTCACATCCAAACAACCACAACACTGCATCTACATTTGCTTACGTGAGCACACACTGCGATACAGTAATACCTGTCTATGTGCCTGTGTGAAACAGGAAGGGACATAATCGGGAGCCACTACCACGCTGACAATGAGTGATATATTCCCAGAAGAAATGATAACCTTAGAGTCTGCAGGTTTTGGACTTCCAAGTGTGATCCTGTGTGACACAACAATAGGGGACTGTCAGCACTTTGAAGTTTACAGTGTCATTAGCGTCGCTGTTTCAAGTCTAGGGAATGCGGAAACCAAGGAGCATCCCAGGCTTGTTTTTGTGGAGTGTGATCATTTGAAGAAAAAAGCTAAATGTAATAATATAATCTGTACTGTATGTATTTCTGCTGTGTCACATTCCAAAGGTCTATGCACCAAATCAGTGTACATTTTTTTTAAAAGCATCTTAAACTGTGATTGTTTTAATTGCCATTTTCTCTGTAGAGCTGTAGAGACCTGTGCAAACTAAATCTAATGGCAATGACTCATTATAATTAGTTCCTATTTAGTTACAGCACATGTAGATAGAAACTATTTTCAATGTTATTTCTTGCTGTTGCTGCATGTCCTATCAATACTCGTGCTAAATCCTCCTTACAGAGAATCTCAGCAGTACCACCCACATGAAGCACATTTAGCTGCATTCCAGCAGGCCTTCTCTTCTTTCTCCCATTCACATTTGAGTCAAAGGGAGTCTGCTGCTGGAAACTTGCAGCTGCTTTCGAACAGGGCTACTTTCAAGACGCCTCTTGAATTTCCTTCCTCAACATCTGGTGGGAGCCAGTCTGGAGATCAGACAGTGAACTCTTTGGGCTGCAGGACACTAGACACATGCACACATGGATGCACGTGCATACACATAGCTATAAAAACACTGCGACCAGCTGCTCAAGGTCAGCTCCCTAAACACACATACTCAATGGGTCTTCTTCTCTCTACCACAACTGTGTTTGCGCACGCATACTTATGTGAATACATGATGTGGGTGTGCACCAACCCACAAATAGAATTCTACTGGCATGGTGTGACTATTATACATGTTTTCTTTAAGCTATTCTAAGTCAGCAGACAAAATGCCATATAGCAAAACATCATGAAAACATGGCCATCTTTTTTCAAATTCACAAATCTTTTTTTACAATCTTTCACAATTTTTTTTAGCAGGTGCTTTTATCCAAAGTGACGTACATCTGAGAGTTGATACAACGTAAGCAGGGACCTAGTCAGGAGAGAACAACACGATTAAGTGCCATAAAGCTAAGTTCGGGTCAGACAGGACATAGGTGCCAATAGGCAGTGCACAGAGGCAATGCATAGAACGCATAGAAGTATGGTCTATCAAGTTTGGAGGTTATTGTGAAAGAGCTGGGTCTTGAGTTTTTACTTAAATATTGAGAGGGCCTCTGCAGATCGGATGGAGTTTGGTAACTCATTCCACTACCAGGGAACTACAAAAGAGAAGAGTCTGGCTAGCGACTTAGGGCCCTGTTGTGGTGGTGGTACCAGGCGCCTTTCATTTGCAGGTTTACTTCAAAGAGAAACTACAGCAGCACAGAAAGATATTTCTTTGTTGTATGGCTGCCAAGGCTTTGTAGCCTCAATTCGATAAACAAAATGTAATGAATAGTGCAATGGATGTGACATGTCTTACTGATATATGCACAAGTATGCTCAATTTGACAGTGCCATGTGGTTTACAACTCAAGTAAGCATGAAACAATTAAGCTGTCTGAAAGAAAGCACACACAGATTTCTTCTTTTATGGTGACCTGTTGCATCACTTCCAGATCTGTAGTACTGTCATGCTTCAGCTAGTTATCAGTAGGATGAGTGCAAGTCTAATCATATTGATCGGAAAGCCTACAGAATCCTACATTGACCCACTAAAACAGCCTCATCCACTACAGTCCAAGAGGCCATCGATCTAGGAACGATCTCTTCTGTGCAAAGTGGTTGATCCACAGCAGCTCTCAGTGTCTATCATTGAGAGACTGTAAAGGCAATCAATTTGTGAAGAGTCTGATCGAGATAAATACTTTATGCTTCATTCATGCTGCTTCTGCACACACACTCTGCTATACAGTACAATGTTCTTTGCTATTCACGTCTATATTATCATGTGCTGTATAATGCCTCCATTCAACTACCATATCCAAACTAGACTAAATTAGCACAATCTTTTGAAGACTTTGGCTTACTGTTATAGTTGTAATGCAACATTAAACTGTTTTGTAATTTGTATATATATACTTAGATGAATCAGCAATAGATGAGCAATCGTTTGGCTGTTCAGATTCCGTAAGGGGGAAGTTGTTTACAGTTTAGATATGAGTAAAAGCGAATTCATCCTAAGAACAGTGCAGCAACATCATAGTGTGCTCCAAAAAGGTCTAGTCATAAAAATGAGTAAGAGTAAGTAAATAAGTAAGAGTAAGTCTGGGGAGTCATTGATTAGGCACCTCAATCACATCTGCTGTTGAACTTGGCTCTGGCTGTGGAGCTACAGAGACCTCTACAGGTCAATAGCTGAAGGCTGAGTGAACTTGTGTGATGTTATTTGCCTCTCTGTGTATGTGTGTATTGGTTAGAGTGGATATTTGTTCACCAAGCCATCTGGACATGCTTATATATGTTTGTGCATCCATTAATACAAGCATATGCATGTGTTGCATAACTACCACATTGAGGAGCTGGCTGTGGTACTTGAAAAACAGTGTGAACAACATTTGCATATGTTTTTGTATGTTGGGTGTACATGAGCATATTCCCACGCACTTGGTGGAATATGTGTATGTATGTGTTCATCGGTGTATGTGTTTAATGTGTTTGTCGTTAAGATATGTTTGTGAGCTAATGCACTCGTAATCAGCGGCTTGCCTGCTGTTGTCATCGCGTCACTCCAATTATTAAATCACGTTCAAGATGAGACTGAGATTGAGGATTCAAGCTAGAAACAAACTGACAAAGTGGACTGTTTACAATGTGCTGATAAACCGAGAACAAAAGATCTTTTTATAGATACAGTTCAATTTGATTAGACCATTCGCCATTTCCTTCCTCCATTCAACATTTCCTGATTCTTCGAGGAAGTTCGGCGACTCATTTTCTATTTCAGGCCATTAAGCTGGCATCACACAGCTTACTCCATCATTCTCTCTCATGTTTTCCCAGCACAAGAAATCCTCAAATGGTTTCAACAAAAGAATCTTCATAATTAATGGGTACATATAAATATTCAGTAAATATTAATTGCACAATGTAGCTAAACACAGACAACATTAATGCTACAGTAATATGCTGTGTCATATGTTACAGCAACTGGGAAACTTCCTATACAACCTAACCTAGAAAACCACTGGAATTATCTATCTAGGATGGCAACACCACTGAGTTCAATAGTTTCAGGGTAAATCGGGTTTTCACTCCTCTAAACCTCCAAAGTTCACTCCACTCTACACATAAAGGTCTGCCAAGACAAGCTGTCAAACTCCAAAAATAGAGCAGGATACTGCAGACTTCTGAGGGCCCCACTTTGTTTATCATTCATGGTGTCAGCAGCCCTGTTTGATAAAGTCCTTCATGGCAAACAGAATGACCCCGCTGAATCAGGTAAAGGTGCCTGCTGCTACAGAGTTTAGAAAGTATAGCAGGCCAACAATGACAGCTGTTAGTTTTTCAACAGATTTTCTACATGCTAATACATTTACTACCCACTGGCCTTTTAAATTATTACTCCTTCATAATGGCATAAGATTACAGGGATACCAGCAACTGATATACGATAGAGCCCCTGACTTGACTTGCCTTGAGTAATTTTGCTCTCAGATATCATCTGTTGATTGTATTATCTTTATCTACTGAAGCAGGTAATTAATGGGAAGTCAATGTGTACAGCTCAAGGGAAGTAATAGGTCATATATGTTGAATAGATAGATTAATTAATTAATTAATTCCTACTGCACAGGGAGTTTTCATACATACAGTATATTGTAGCTGAACACCCATATTTATCAATACTTTTATAAGTTGTACTGTGAAGGATCTGATCTGCTCCAAGTGTACTGAACATTGCTATTTTCTTTGATGCACTCAACACAGTGACTTGTTATATTGTCAAAGGGTGTGTATAACTGAAATATCCTGTCACCCCAGAAATAACCGCCCAAGGAATTGACAGCTTGTATAATTTGCTCTTGGATATGTGCTGTCTTGTGTCTCACAGCTCCAAGACAAGGCAGGAGCTAACGGTTGAATCCTGATAAAGGTGAGAGGCTACTGTGGCCTCCTGTTGCTGTTTACTGTGCTTTTTCTGGAAATAGAGGAAAGTTCATGGTAGTGTTTCTAGGGTCACCAGTTCTTAGGACAACACACATTTGGCAAAAATGAGAGTGTAACTTCCATAGTCCAAAAAGGGCAGAGTCTGGCGCAGCACAGGGGATCATTAGGAAATCAGTTTGATTAATCCAGCTTAAATTGCTCTTTCTCATGAACAAATCAAAAATCAGAGGTGCAGACAGGTGACCACAATTTCTTGCAACGTATGCACAGTAAACTGAAATGATTAATGCTGCAAATACTACACTGCTGAATCAGTTTAATATGACCGATCAATAGTTTACCACGAAAATGTGTACTGGACATACAAGGATGACCTGCATTACTGGAAGATTGCATGTGTGTGTGTGGGTGTGTGTGTGTGCTACATCCTAATGGCTGCCCCATGATGTAATCCAGATAAGACTGTCTGACCACGCTGGTAGATAAATAACTAGACCGATTCATGAGTAGTTGCTGCCTTTAAGGTTCTGTATTTGTGTGACGGTATGTAGTTGACAGCTACAGAGGAGGTTACATTTCTATCACAACACAAATTAAATTGATGATGTCGCACATGTAAGATTTAAAGAATGTATGTAGTGTTTCAGAAAAAGGATTTCAGATTTGATGACAAAAATTAGTTGATTACTTTAAGCAATGTATTACTGTAACCTTACAAAAAGAAGTAAGGATATAAAACATGTAAATAACGCAGTACTTTCACCACTAGTTGCACTATGGGGCAAGGCATCTTATGCATTACTGTGAGGACAATTAATAGCATGTGGGTGACGAGATACACATTTCTGCCGACTGCAGAGGGCACTAATGCAAATGTGTAGTGCATGCACGCTATATGAAGTCTGTTGTTTTTATGCAATCCAAGTGATGGACAGTTGTGATCCAAGAAAAATATGAGTCAATGTAAACACGGATGTAAAAAAATGCAGGTTTCAAAATATATACAAAAATCTGATTTGAAAATGTTTTATGCGGGAAAAAATGCATTCAGCACATTTGTTATGCCTCAAGGATACGCACAACGTGTCCTTGTGAGAAACACCAAATGTAAACAAACAAGAACTCCACGGGGTGCCTTTAGGGACTAGCAGTAAGGCCACTGTTGATGATATTAAAACATGACGAAAACGGTCCTGGCAGACATCCCTATGTTTGGTCTCTCAGAGTCAGTGGACTGTCTGTAACCAGTTTAGGGAAAAGCAACATCAAAACTGATGAGTCACACAGGACGTGCCCGGCCACTTCCACAGGGATAACGACAGAGGGAGAGGCTGAGACAGAGTGAGACAGTCTTTTTGTGGCTCATAATGTCAGAGCTCCCAGCTAAGCCCAGCAGCAGCCAGAATGATAAAGGGGACAGAGAATAGAAATAGGCACATCAGTCATCATTTTGAGAAATAAAGCCACGGTGAGAGGAGAAAGAAGAAGCCACAAGGACAAGGTGAAAGTGAAACGGGAAGATGAAGACATGGAAATAACTTTATGAGAGAAAAATTATAGTTTTTACTTTGTGTGGTTTATCGTTGTTTTTCAGTGTCAGACAATAGACACAGGGACGTCAAGAAGGGCACAATGAACACTGAGTGTTGTATAAAAGAAAGATCCTCCTGTGTCGAGCAGAGACGGGTCAGATGAGGAGGAGGTGAGTCAGGGCAAACACTATGCGCAAGGTGTTGGACCAGCCAGTGGAGTGTAATGTGAGTCTCCCAAGAGGCCGTCTTCACCTCTCCACTGTCCTGTCCATACACACACACACTCACACACACAGTAACTGCTGATACTTTATACCCTTCCAGCACTTGTCTGCCATTAGCTCAGGCTGACAGACAGTAAAAAGCTTAGACTTGCATTAAAATCAAGATATATACTTTATATAAGACTGGAGAGTAAGGAAATCTCACTGTAAAGAACATTTTTGTCAAAGCGTTAAGGACCCTTTTCTTTATTATAGCTGAGAAAAATATACTGGACGAATCTATTGACTGAGAATCGACATGAGAAGTAAGAAGAAAACATGAAAAACAGCATGTTTTCCTCTCATTCTGTCCCTCCTTTAGCTTTCTCATTCTGTGTCCAAACACTTGTGGGCATAAAGCACTGAATAGGATAAGATATGCATATTGTCTGACGTCAATCAGAGGAGTAGACACACAAAAACCCACTCTCTGTTTATTGATTTAATGATTGATTGGCTATGATGGGAACTTCCTCAGGAAAAACAGTCACTCACATTGTTTACAAAGACTTGTGTTGATCTTACGTTCTACAGACAAGGACACGGTAAGGTCTTGGATTACGCAATTCTCCCCCTTTCCTGGAGAGCTGAGAAACTGCATGCACGCTTCTCAAAAACTGCACCGCCCCCACATATGCGTACACACTGACGACAGACACGAACTTTTAGGTATCCCTGCAGCAATTAGACAGTTTCTTTATTCTGCTGAAAGACGGGAAGTGAGGGTGGTGGGTGTGGTGTCGGGTTAGCGTGCTGTATGTGCTTGTGGACTGAGTAGTAGTAGTTCTGAATGCTGGAGCCGGTCCCAGAGCTACCAGGAAATCCTTTATAACCAGAACTAAGAGTCACCTAAACACCTCCCAAATACTGGAATAAAGCACTGGGGTAAACACTTATCTGAGCATGTGGGAATGGCTGTCTGAGTCGTGGAAGGCTGTTAAATCACAATGGATGAGAAATTAAATTGTGTTTTGTTTGCAGTCGAGAGGGAGATTAGATTTTCCTTTCTCACACTGGCACTTGAATACATGTTTCTGAGAACACACGCGATCTTGACTGGGCTTACATACTTTATATGAAATATTAAAGTTCTGTCAATAATATGTATTTAATAAATAAGAAGCTGTAAGTTTACAGTTTCTTCAGTGACACTCTAGCTACAGTATACAGTACTATAGGAGAACTATAAGTTCTTTGACAGTTCTCTATCTTTTTACAACTATGGGGATATCTTTAAGGCCATGGCCTGAAGGCAAACATTGACCACTTTCTTTAAAATTAGTGGGAAATGGATGAATCTGAATGATGAGATGAGAAAGTGCTTGAGGAGCCAAATTATAGGAAAAGATTATGGGACCATCAGTCATCTAGTTGTGTTTAAATTGAGGTATCTACCCAAAAATGTCCATCAAATTTATGACCTGTCTCTGCTGTCACCATTTTATGTTTTGGTAAAAATGAATGCAAAATTACGCCAGCAATGTAAAACCACATGTGGGTGTACTGGGACTACATACTACTGTAGTTCAAGTCAAAGAGAAATTGCTGGTAGATTGATGAGCTCTTACATGATTGGCACACACAAAATCCAATGCACACACACACACACGTACACACACGTACAGGTGAGGTTCACTTACACAGTACATATGCACTGGGTAAATTTCCACTCTACACAGACAATCTTCAGTTGTCTTGCTGAGCGGAGGGCAAACTGCTGGCCAGAGCCTGTCAACGCACTACCTCTGATGTGACAAAGTGGCGCGCACACACACAGACACACATAAACCACGATCGTTTAAAGTGAGACGACTCTCCCTGGAAGTGGTGGACAGGACAAATCATTATTTTCTCTCAGTAGGTGGTCTGACGTCTGTATCGTTGTCAGCTCTCTGTCGCCCCGTGTGTGTCTTGATACCAACACAGATCAGTTCCAGTCTATTTGACCTCCTGACACCTTCAACAACCTGCTTCTATGACTGAAATAACGTTGGAAAAAAATATGTAAGTCTGCAGAATGTATCGAATACTGTACAATCAGAGTTACAGTATTTACCCATCATTAAAATGAAAATCTTGAAGATTAAGACTTTAAGGCTTTAAGGATATTAGACTTCTGGACACACATTAGATAGAAAACACCGGGGATATGTCGCAATGGCAGTTTGAAGACATCTGAAGTACATTTCCTGCTTTTCCTGAGTTGAGGAGTGGGATATTATTCTAGTTCTTTCTTGCTGACTGTAGCTGTTGCAGAGAGAAATAAATCAAACCGGCAGCTTTAATTTTCTGCCCACAGAGGGCAGCGTCAGTGACTAATTACAGCCCAGCCACCACAGATGGAGAGTCCTTTCTGTCAGAGGTGGTTGGAGCTGGTCCTGACAGTTCAAATCAATGGTGAGACACGAGCAAGGCTGAGACCCACACGTTCAGGAGACGTTTCTGTCACCCTAATTGCATCTCTTCTATCAAAGATGCAAGATCCTTGGACTTCTTAATACAGAGATTTAACACGAATCACTTCATAATGCCTAGCCTTGACTGTAAATATAATACCGCAGAGCATTACAGATTCAAAACGATGCAAGACTTGAAAAAACAACAGAGGACTGACTTTGATCTACCGGTGGCACGTCATGTGTCTGATCATGTAGTGTTGTAGCAGCAACAGTTACGGTCTCAGTTTTACCAAGATGTGGATTCAGATGAATCCTTACTGTCATAGACGCATCATATAGTAAAGGTGCATCAAAAAACAGGCAGATACTGTGCGCTGCACTGTAAAAAATACAAATTGATCTCTACAGTGATGCTCTTACTAAGTACTGCTCACAGATGAAAAGAAATGAAAATAAATATTGTTAGTCACAAGCCAGAGGGCAAAATGAATTTAGTTTACTTTAATTATTTATTTATATGATAGGATTTTTTTCTGAAAAAAGGCTGAGGATTGATTGAATTTGACCTATCCTTCCACCAAAAACCTCTAAATCCACTGGATATAAGTGTGCCTGCTTTGCTCCATTTAATAGATGCAGACTGACTCCAGTATATAAGTTTTAGCATGACAGAATTACTTAGTTTTATTAGTGTGCTTATACAACAATTGGGGAAAAACAAACAAGATTAGGAGAGCCTACTTCACTGGAACTGCAATTGGGGAAAACAAACAAGATTAGGAAAGCCTACTTCACTGGAACTGCAGAAGGAAGTCAGAAACTAAAACCTAAAATAATCCCGTCTACAATACAGGAATATAGCTCATCCTGAATGAAATGCGGAACGCCCTTCTGAGGGATCAAGGCAGTTAACCAAACACAAAACCAAATGGTAAAAACAAAAATGTCAGAACAGTTACTAAATAGACCTTGTGGTGATATTGTTTTGTCAATTTGTCACATGTTTTAGCCTCATGTCCACTGCATACATGTGCATACATGTTTTAACAATGGAAGTCAATCAATAAGGCATATTCAGTCCATTTGATGATCCATTTGACCATCTCATTGGTTTGTCAGTAAGAACACTGGATAGTTGACGTGTTGGACACAAAGAAGAGACTAGGGAAGAACTAGAGCACACAAACAAATATGCTCCTAGAGGTTAACATAAAAGGGAGGTTATGTTCTGTGTGTTTCTAGCTAGCCAGTCCAGATCCAAGATAAAGTGCATAGTTAAGTGAGGACAATGACGTCAACTGGTCTATTTTAATTCAGCACATCCTGCACTGTGAGCCCATCATTACCTCAAAAATACTCCCAACAGAACTGGACAACTACTTAGAAGGAATATCTTAATACCAGAGTGCACATTCAGTTAGGCCTTCAGTTTGACAGTCTGGAATTCAACCAGGCCTTCGTCAACTGGCCTCGACCAGAAGGCCACAGAAAAACACGCATGTATTTTATAAACTATAGCACCATCTCAGACATGTGCACATCCAAGGAAGAAGGCCTTAACATACAGTACAGTATCAACAAAGAAACAGAACAGGACGGAATTTTCCATCCAAAACCCTTTTAGGTTCAGGGGCTCTCTCTGGGCCATAAACAGGTCGAGCCCGAGGTGGTTAGCCCCCAACGACAGTCTGCTTTAGTAGGGGCTCATGTTTGTCAACCAAAGAGAGGGGGGACCAGTGGAAAATTACCAGTCCCGCACTCACTCACGCACACACACACACACACACACGGTTAGGACCAGCTGAGAGACTAACCTGCAGCCGCATATCTATCTCGCTCACTGCTTATGTGACAGCTTGCGTTTTTAATGGGCGAGAGTGCGGGGGGCATGGTTGCGTTGTCAGGACGCATCGGCCCGCAAACTACGCAACCAATGACATTTGATGATGTTTTTTCATGTCTATGCACATTTCCAAGAAAAAACCTGTGTCATGTGTGGTGGCCAGTGAGAGAAGGTGGCAGCGCATATATGTGTGTGTGTGTGTGTGTGTGTGTGTGTGTGTGTGTGTGTGTGTGTGTGTGAGAGCACATGTAAAAGATTTTTATAAAAAAAAGAGTACATGCATGTGTATTTTCTTCTGTTTTTGAGTCAGTATTTGGACATGCGCTTGTGAAGGTGTGTGTTGCACGACAGACACATTACAGCTGTGTTAATGTATGTGTGCTAATGATCCATAGAGCAAATAGAGATAAATGTGTCTATAACAACCTCTACAAGTTCCCCATCCATCTAAATTTCTAGCCATATAGAAAATCAGTAGATGCGAACAGATGAAAATGCCAAAGAAACAGATAATACAGATGGTGTGGGAGTGAAGGTCTCAGCTTTCATAAGCAGTCAATTGAGGGTGTTGATACTGTGGCCTGTATAGAAAAAGTGTTGCAGTACTACACAAGAGGATCTTAGCAGAATAGTATTACCTGGGTTCCAAGGCAGCTCACCATCATGTGAGTGAGAAGTTTGGCAGCAAACATGGGGAAACGGGAGCACAGCACGTGGGATATAATGGCCAATGCAAAGCCTGAGGAGGGGAAAAAAATGGAACCAATATTTATTAGAAATTAATGACTATTGGGATGAATATGGAAGAGAGGAAGCTAAATAGGGAGGTGGGCAGGTATTGGGCAGACATAAAAACACAGGAAAACAAGGTAAGAAATGCTGAAGAGAAGATATGGGAAGATGTTATTTTGTACCTGAGATGCAGATAAATCCGGAAGCATAGAAGGCCTCGTTGTAAGATGCAAGAGTTGTAAACTCTGCGTAGGCCGTGTAGATAGACAAGTGGGAGCAGGCACATTCCACATAGTTCCCACTCTCTTTCACAACCCTGCAGTACTGACCATCTGATGACCAGCTAGAGGTGAGGAGAGGAGGTGGAGAAACAATGTGGAAAAAGGTGAGAAAAAACAAGGAAAAGACAAGTTAAGACACTACCCTTACTACAAATTGTGAAAAAACAGGGACAAGGCATCTGCTCTCTGGTATTTTGGCTTCTGTTATTGTTATTTGCTGTCACATTTACCCTTCAAAGATTCTGTGACAAACAAGAACATTATAATTTGTGCCGGATTCAATGGCACAAACATTGAATGAACAGACAGGTTTTTGAGCCGTTTCTCAAAAGCAAAAAACATCCTCAGTGACATTTTAATTTTGACCTGCCAATCACAGCAGGAGAGTCTTGCTGTAACAGTGTCCTTTCCCTGTCTGTGACTTTGCTTCTCTCTCCACCTTTTGCTCTCTTTCCCTATCAGTTCTCTCATCAGTTTTGTTATCTGGAATACATCGTTCAAGTCGCTGTTCCGGCCAAACCAAACCTGCCAATTCTTAACTTGTAACACTGTGTTCCAGCCAAGTCCCACTCCAAGCCCCAGGAATGTCCTCAACAAACTGAGGGCGAGTGGGAGGATTCAGAGTGCGCAGATTTTAAACAGAAAGCAATGTGACTTCACCCACGGTCACAGAGAGGCTCCACTTAACAAACTGACCTTACACACGCAATAAGTGTGGGGATGACGAACTATTCAAATAGTATAAATATATCAAGCATCAAAGAGAGGCTGTAAAGGATGTAGTTGAGACAAATAACAATTCATAAAAGAAAAAAATGTATACAGTACCAGTCAAAAGTTTGGATACACAAAATGAATGGGAATGGGAAGGTGTGTACAAACTTTTAACTGGTACTGTATTTTTATCAGGCATACGTTGGAATACAATACAAACCACCTAAACCACTCACACTGACTAGCAATGGAAGTTAATATATATTGTAGGTGTCAAGTAGCTGTCTTAAGCCTATTTAGAAGCTGAGCATGAACCTGCATATGTCTGTCTGTGGTGGATTACCTTGCAGTGGTCTGGTTCCAGAGAAGGCACAGAGACCGGCCAGGTTTAACTCGCTGACCAGGTGTGTGGATACGATATACCACCTCATTACCGTCTCCTAGGGGTCGTGACCCTCTGTCCTGGAGGCTTGCTGAGAATACCTACATATCAACAGAGGCAACAGAAGAGGGGACTTAAGCTGTGGAGTGAACTAGAAAAGGTATGGCTAGTTTATTTTGGGGCAATACTGCCACCTGCTGTTTCAATCAAATAATTTTCCCAGCAGTAAAAAAAAAATCATTAACTTCCTTTGTTATTTACAGTAAACTAAGTAAAACTACATGAGCTTCCCTACCTTCCCATTGAGAGCAGTGGTTGTATCATTGGTGAGAAACCAGTGTTCAGTTCTAAACTCGGTCAGCTGAATCCGACTGAGGTTGCCACAGTCGGGAGTCAAGGCTGCTGGCACTGCCAGCAAGGTATCTGGGAGCTGGAAGAAGTCTGCATTACGGCCCCTGAATTTGTGTCCATTGATCTGTGTGGGGTACCATTGGAAGGCAGAGATGGACATATATGGACATTTGTCCAGGATGGTTCCCCCTCTGGAGAAATCACACAAAAATACACATTTATAATACCAAGCATGAAAACTGTGCTAATAATATTTAAGAGAAAAAAAAACCTCAGTGTGCACAACATGTTCAACATCTCAAAATTTCAAAGCAAGATATCTCCCAAATCTTAAAAGACCAACAACCCAAAAAGTCTTCTGTAGATTTAATAGCATTCCTCACTCTTCACTCTTTTTTTCACAGGGACACTCACATTTCACATTGGCTGTGTGTAAGGAGGGAGAACGCAAATCGCTCAGCCACCTCAGCAAGGTGGCTAAGGCCCCGTGTGTCAACTCTGCTGGGATTGGCCAATGCACACAGCAGGTCATAGGTCAAATTCCGGCTGCTTTCCTGTAAAGGAGTCCTCTCTGCCACTGCAAGCACCTGGCTCAGGAAAAACAGAGAGAGAAACAAAAATGCATTGAGAATTCCAGGTATTATTGCATCCATCTGTCACTGATATGCATGTGATCTGTATTTGAGTAAACTTTAGGGTGCAATATTTCTCTTTTCCAACACTTCTGGCTCTGGCACTGTCACTTTTGTGGTTTAGGCCTCGATATTATGCAGCACTTATAACTCTTTTAAAGTGAGTTAATGTCATTTTCGTCTGCAGTGTTTCATCTCCTCCTCACTCTCTCTCTGCTCCCACGTATCCTCATGCTGGCATTTCTGCTGTCTTTGCTTTCTCTCTTCCGTCCCCCCACACACTCCGTCATATTAAAGCGGTGTCTTTGCTTGTCTGGAGGCTGAGCACGCGCAATATTGTAGACTTGAACATCAGAGCAGTAGTAATAACAGCGCTCATGTAGAATGACAAGTGAGACCTTTTCAAGTGGTTCTTAGAGTTGTCAGAATAGTGCAGTGGAGATGACGTGTGCCCTTTAGCGCAGAGCTGTCTGACACAACTACTATACTGACTCTCAGGCTTCAACTGGTGAAAAAATTTAATCAGAAGAACATTTAGAAGCAAGAAAGTGTTCCCCTCATCATAGACTCATTAATCATACTGTTTTAAAAATCTGATGTGAGTGAAAATAAACTGTAAAACGCCATTCTGTCGTTTCTGTTGAGACCAGAGTTAGCTTCATCATTTTGACAATGTGTTGACATTCTGGGGAGATTTACTTTTGGTTTCAGAGGATATTAAACATGAAAATCATAGTGCAATTAGTAAAAAAAAGTAATGTATGCTTTAACAAAATCTCTCTCCAACCCTCTTACCTTTCCCACAGCTTCAAGCACAGCAGCCATCTGCTCACGCGTGAGAGGTGTAGTGACCTTATTGATCAGTCTTTGCAGCACCTGGTTCAATATAGTTGTGTCAAGAGGCTGGTGTAATTGGTCCAGTAAGACCCACACAGCTTCACTTGCTGCATTTGACACTAGAGTCACATTGGCGATCCCATACTCAGGGTGCACTCTGGTGCCTCCTGTAGCATTGTAGAGCTCAACTTGGAAGCGCTTCGGTGTGGGCAAGGACGAAGCAAGGTCAGGTGTCAGGTAAATTTCCAAAGATGTGTTATGGTGGCCCGCATCAAAGGTTAGCCTACCCTCCTGTTTAGGAAAATCCATTCCTGCTTTAGCAGGCCGGATTATAGAGGTTCCCACCATCTCATCCCTGGGAAGTTCCTAGGGGAGAAAAAAAACACAGATGTGTGATGTTTCATGGAGTCAGATTAACCAGCATTACTCTGCAAAATAAACCAACAGTGCCACAATTGCCTTGTTTGAGATATACCTGCAAAATGTAAGAACAATGACACAATGACAAAAACTTACTACCTGAAAACACTCAACAAAAACAACTGTACCTCAGGCTACTCTATTAAAAAGGCTCAGTTCTCTTTTGGTGCACAGCATCCACATGGTCCACAATCCAATTGCAGCACATGTAGATGAGTGAAGTTGACCATGTTGTGAAAGTTGGGATGAAAGCTTAATGTAAATGAGAGATTAGGCTTTTGTTATGTATAAAAGCTTATATGTCACGACATGCTTCAGTTCTGAGAGATGAAAGCAGATGACCTGGCCATGTGTCTCAGTGAGGCTTTTCAATTTTGTTGAGTGCACTAGACACTCTCTACCTTTCATCTCTAATATCAAATACTGTGAGTGCCAGTAGAGACTTTATGCCCCTGAGCTGGGTCTAGCCAAGATATCTCTAATCATTATTCCTCAGACACAGAAAGGGTGGCAATGAGATAAAAGATGTGAGGAGAGGAGGGAACACTGGTCTCTTTGAACTTTATAAGTATCAATAAACCATGACCACTATGTCCATATAGTTGAGGGAGAGAGTGAAATCTTCCAGGGACAACCATCAAGTGAAATGTAAAATAACTACTAGATGCAGTCCTGTTATTTGCATTCCATTTTAAAATACCTACATAAATTAAGGACTATATCATGCAAAGTTGGTGGCATTTGGTATCTTTCTAGCATTAGGATACAGAATTCAACTATGACTCTATTTTTCTCTAAATTGATCTGAGGAAGTGTCCAAAATGAGAAAACAACAACAGCTGTAAATAATCATGCTCCTGAAAAAGAATGCTTCCAATTTTCCAGTATTGTGAAATAAGGGAAAATCTGTGACAAAACCACTGTACATACCTCGGTTGTAGCAGGTAAAATGTGACATAATAAAATGATCATGTTTTTCTAACTGGCTTATATAATGACAGTGTTATAAAAGAGCCAAATTAGATCAGTATACTTTAGATATGTGATAGGGTCAACAAAACCAGGTCAGTTGGAGACAAATAAACGTTGTTCAGGTGTTATGATTTCAACGATTGGGGAAAATCCTATTTGGCCTGGTAAATGGCTGGAATCATATTGGCCTAGATTGAAAATGGGATTTCCTACTATCCAGAATAACACCTCCAAGACAAAGGCGAACGGACAAAAACTGGTCCTATTTGTTTCACACAAAAGTCAAAGTCAAATAGAAGCAACTGTAAATACTGTATCAAGATATGTGCATGATGTTTGTTTGCGTGCCCAATTGTATTTATAGTACTTTATGTGTGCATGCGTATGCAATAATGTATGTTTGTGCTTAGTAACTACAGATATGTGTGTGTAACCTACCAGTGTGCGATATTGTACAGACATGGTGGAAGTTGTGATTGCTTGTCTGTAGACCTGGAGACTGAGCCTTGTGGTCATCAGGGTGGCGATGGGCAGTCTGTGGCCCACAGCAAAGTACACGATGCCTAGTGGATTGTCGCTCTCAACCAAGGTGATGTTGGCAAAACGGGTTGTTGCATTAATGGTGGCGCCTGCACCCACCTGATAAATCTCCACTAAGAACCACGCTTGGTACTCTGGTTCCTACAGCAACACAGACGAGTGGTTGTTTTATTTTGTGCCCCACAGCATTTCTTATGATTACATGTATAAAGTAAATCATTATTCCCCCAAATATGTTGGCTTATAAACTGTATAATCAATTCTTATAGCGTGGAACAATCAGCTGCATTATAGCACACTGAAGCATATGTAAATCTTGCATAAAGTGTATTTAAAGGTCAGGAAGATACCAACATGCCCTGTTGCTGGATGCACCAGGGGCTTCTCCCTCTTCTATTACCTCATCATCCTGGACCTCCACAGTGAGAGCACAGATTATCTCTCCTCTCCTACACAGCACAGTTCCTGAGGTTTGCACCAGCTGTTTGGTTAGGTTGACTCCATTACTGACAAGAGTTAAAGTTGTCTTGTTGAAGGTAGCTCTCCAGAAGACCTGCACATCCTCAAAGGCTCTGAACAGAGAGAAAAGACCATACAAAAAATTAAAACAGTTTCTTTGAGGCAATATCATATTAAGCTTAATTTTTACCAAATGGGTAAAAAAAAGCAGTTTTATTACCTGTTTTCCTGTCTCTGCAGGTAGAGACGAGTGGTTCTGTTCTCTGAATCCTCATCCAGAACTTGGCCCATCAGAGAATTAAGACTGAAGCCCACAATACCATTGTGGAAGTCGCTCCCTGGTATGGGTAGTACAGATTAATGGTACAAATTAATTTCATCATAACCAGACAACCACATAATTATGTACTTTGTAATCAATCATAATAATCTGCCCACTGCAGTGATTATGTGAGAAGTAATGCCAGAAGGCCCAAAATAGCCGCAGGATACTAATGTAACAGTGACCTAATGCAAATCAAATAGCATTACTGAAACTGGAGGAGGACACTGAATCACTCTTTCAAATAACAAACACATGTCTGCAGGTTTTTTGATTAGACCCCAAGGACACACTTGGAATTAATTTAGTGCTATAATCAGAGGAACATAGTTTAGAAAACATAGCAAGAAATGAATATGTTGGAACATTTTTATTTGCTAATAAATTTGCAGAACTAGAAAAGAACTAGTAATAAATACTACTTAATCTTGATAGTGGAGTCAAAGAAAGGTCTTTCTTCGTTATTTTACCAAGGATGGTGATCTTGGCAAAAGCCCCAAAGCCCTGGTCTGGACTGTCTGTGATCTGCGCCCCTCCCTCGGGATCACTGAGGTAGATGAAGAATACTTCCTGTCCCTCAGGCTCAGAGTCATCCAGGATGAGGAGAATAACCTCGGCTTCATTTTGACCAGCCTGCAGGGACACTATAGTGGACTCCAAGTGGAAGTCCTGATTCTCCTTTGCTAAGGTCTCAACAGGCTCCACAGCGAAGGGGAGAGGTGTTGTGCTTCCATCTGGATTAAATCACATAGCAACACAAACTAAAGCAAAACTGTAAACATCACAGTAAATTCAAATATAATTAACTATATTGTAATTGAGCAATAGCGAAGTGCTATAAAACAAACACACCTCCATATGCTTGTACCCGGACTCTCACAGGCCCTGCCACACCGTTAGACCTGCGCACCCTTAGAACCACCTTCTGCTCCAGCTGGGTCTCCTCATCCCTGTCCTCTGGTACTTGGACCAGTCCAGGGCCAATACTCAGCACACCGCCAGTCACATCACTAGCCAGGATGGTGACAGTGGCCAAACTGTGCTGAGGGTTGAGACGAGGAGAAGTATTTGCCAATGCTGAGACTTGAGTAAGGACTTGAACATCTGTTAGGTTGATTTGAAAGTATTCATCAGGCTCTGAAAGGGAGTCGTCAAGTACTGAAAGGCGGAGAGAAGAGTTGGTTTGGCGAGGGGAGTCAAAGACCAAGCGGCCGTCTGGCACTGCAATAAAGTCCTCTCCTGCTGCTGCGCTGCCTGCTATTGTTGAATAGGACAGGCGGGTGCTGTTGCTACGAGAACCGTAGAGTCTCTGAACATAAAGTGTTATGGTCTGGATGTCTTCTGCGATAACCAGCTGCCGGGATTCAGGAGCAAACTGGTAGATTCCCAGTGGCTCCACTTCTGCCACAGTATATCCTGACCTGTGCAGGGAGACAGATTCATTTGATTAAGTAAATCTTTGCTAACCCTAACCCTATTTTTTTTTATAAAATATTGTTCCATAATGACTTTATAAATAATTTTTACCTAAACTATAATGATTTTTTTTGTCTTTATGTTTTATGCAGCAGACTTCTAAATCTCCATACTGACTGTACTACAACTTCAGTCCACTGTGAAAGCATTACCTGAGCTTGACACTTCTGGTTGCAACAGTGCTGGAGGTGGCAGCAGTAAGGTGTATAGCATAGGTAGCCGGCTCAAGTGCGTCATCAATAGCTGTCAGAGATATGGCTTTAGTCTTCTCTCCATGGGCCAGGTTTAGTGAGCCTGAATATGAGGAAGGAGAACATTATCAAAATCAACTGACATAAATAATGCAAGTTCAGTGAAATGTCAGAATCTGCGCTGCTATCATTCAGTATTTCAGGGTTTATTTTCTTACTGGGTATCTTACCTGAACTTGGCAGGATAGCTCCAAGTCTGAAGCCAGGAGGAGCCTGTCCTGAAGGATACCCTGCTCTCCACTGCACCCTGATGTCTCCAAACAGCCCCGCTCGCGTCACTTTTGCTTCACATTTCCCAGTTTCTACATTTGAAACCTGCAGAGCCAGGGAGGCAAAACCAACCTGCACAACATAAGTGAGAGAGGACAATTACTAATGTTGTTATCTTGTTGTCTCCTTTATTATTAACCAGCAAAAAACAATATAAGTGCACTGTTGTCTCTTATAATTATTCTGTATTTCACAGCACTGAGCTAGAATTGGATTAGATTAGATTGGATTGGATTAAAAATACACAGTAGAATGTTCTGTGGGTAGCTGTAGCCAGTTATTTGTTGTAAAATGTCTTTTTGTGGTGTCCACAAGGTTTGTCATGTACTGTAAATTTCATTGTTAGCAGCGAGCTAAATGCATTAGCTCTGTTGTGTTACATGGACCTTTCAAAAGGTTGGACAAGGAACAGTTCAGTGTTCACAGAGCTGTCAAGGACTCAGCACTAACTCAGTTATAAAGGCTTTAAGTGAGTTTTACATGATATTAAAGTCTGTGGGGAGAGATTTCAGAGGGGTATGGTGCAGTGCGTCAAAGTTTGTCCTCTGGTGGCTGAGAAATAATTAAACAAACTGATGTTTATTGATTAATTTTCTGTAAGTGTAAATTACTCTACCTTAACGAAAGAAAACAGATGCATTATGTCCATGTTGTTTATGTGGGAACCTAATATTCAACTAAGGAATTATTCCTAAGCAAAAAACTGCAAAGTAACACAGTAAGTATATCACCAGAAGACAAATCCACCCTGACAAAATGTCCTTGAGCAAGGCTGTGAGGCCCTTCCACTTTTTACAATTCTGAGTGCCCTGAAAGAGGGCGATATAAAGGAAGTTATCTTTGCGAGGTCATATATCAACAAACAAACAAAAAAACCCAAATCCACAACTCACCTCTGAGCTGGCAGCTTCTTCAGGCACAGTCACCGTAGCAATGCTGGCCTCATAAAGGAGATGAGGCGGAGAGCCGAGAATAGGACCGACTAGTTTAACATCAGTCAGCTCTGCTATGAAGCTCTCACCCACTGCCAAAAACACCTACAGAGAAAAGAGTAGAAAAACAAACAAGTGCTGTATGGGTGCTTAAAAACCAACAAACTACTTAAAAACTTAAATAGGGTCCTTTTAATCATTCACAGAATTTTCAAGTCTTAATTGTTATTAAGTATCCTCATCCTTACCTGGCTGCTGATGGGCAAAGTGACAGTGATGAAGGCCTCTCCTTCTCTCAACAACAGCCTCCCTTCAGCTCGTCCTCCCAGTATCTCCTCAATGTCCATCACTTCATCTATCACTCCACTGATCCTATAGCCCACACTAGCATTGCCAAACAGCCCTGCGAGCCGTGTCACGTTCATAACCAGAACTCTGCTGACCTCTGACCCTGACCCCACTACCACTATAGACTGTCGCTCAGGGTTCAGGGAAAACACGCCATGGGGCTCATCATTAGCTCGCACCCTAAGGATGAGAGAGGGAGGCAAATTTTGAGTTAATTAAATCTTTGACTTTTTAACTTTTCATATATGTGAGTGAGTATAACAGAACCATCACGACAAACCTAATGCGGGTGCTGATGAGGTTTGGGTTGGCATCTAGGGTGGCACCACCCTCCACAGATGTGAGCTGGACAGTGTAGAGCTCCTCCAGCTCTGGCACTGTATCGGGCATCAGGCTCAGAACAATTTCTGCTTCCCTTTGGCCCTCCAGGATCATCACTGAGCCAGATAAGGCTAGGAAGTCACCTGCCATATCAGAGTCACTCTGTATCTGCCAGTGGACCTAAGGTGTTGGAGAAATGTATGTGTGTGTTTCAGTGAGAGATTGAGGAAAGGACAAAGGATTTGACTGATAACTGACACATTTCCTTATTGTTCCAGTTATTTTGTTTTTCTGCTGCTTGTTGGTGACAGAGGGGGCATGTACTACCTAATGCATATAAATACACATTGATGTAATCTGATGTTCATGTAATCTTACCGTGATGTTACCCATGACACCCTCTCTGCGTGTAATATATAGGGAAACGTTGAATGGGCCCTCTGCTTCTGTGGATTCATTGTAGACACGTTCTCGAAGAGCATTCTCAGTAAACTGGACTATACCATTTGGGTCACCAAACTTCTCAATCTGGGAGACAAAAACACATTGAGAGATGCTGAAGCCCGCTATTAGATTTCCTTCTGCAAAAGGTGTTCTAATTCATCATAGTGAAATCAACCTTGCAGACATTAATCAATGAAGTACCTTCAGTGTTACAGAGCCAGCCTGAGGATCTATATCCATGTCCCCAGACAGGATGTTGAGCTCTACAACAAATGTCTCCTCCACCTCCACTTCACCATGGGGGAGAATAAGCAGCTCTATGGTACGTGTACCTTCCTCTCCATCCCTGAAGAAGAAGGACCCGTTCACAGGGTCTCTAATGTCTGTATTGAATGGAGGAAGGACCTTTCTGCTGTTAGGGCCAAGGATGATCCAGCCAACCTGTCAAAGGGTAAACAAGTTTAAAAAGCTAAGATCTGACAGTAATTTGGAAGCAACAAGGACTGAGAGAGCTGAAGTGATGTAATTTTCTCTGTCTGATACCGTTGCATTGCCCACTAGACCGCCTGCTCTCTCCAAGACAAGGTTGAGCTTTAGAGTGGAGTTTGGGTTGACCAAGGTGATTAGGCTCTCGTTGAGGAAACGCAACACCCCGTTTGGAGAGTCATTTTTGGTGATGGTGACCCTGGCAACATTTTGAGAGCCTAGGACTGCTCCCCCCGTAGCTCCAACCAGCAGGACTTCAAATATCTCAGCATATTCACTGGGGAAGACAATTTCAACTTTGAATTATAATAAAAGAATATCTTTATAAATTGTATGAGAATTTCAAAACAAATTTGATGATTTATGTACAAGTCAGCACTGATATTTTATCCTAAATATACAGTATACTTTAAATAATCAACCTAAAATGTTTTCTTAATTTCTCCTCTCACCTGTCCTGGTCATCTATGATAGTAACATTAATGTAGCTGGTATTCTGGCCATGGTTGAACACAACTGAGCCATTATTCAGGATGTAGTCGAGGTCAGGAGTTGCACTCAGGCCTTTTGAAATGAACTGAGCTGAGACCTGTCCATATGAACCCACTCTCCTCACCACTGGGATCAATAAAGTGCCCGCATCCTCCTCAACTGAAAGAAAGAAGCCAGGAGGAAACAGGGATTTATTCTCTGTAACACACAGTGTTATTGCAAACTTTGCATGGCAGCTGATTTATATTTGTGTGTTTGCCTCACTTGAACATTGCACATAAGTTAGAATTAAACAGCTACTTTTCAATGTGCCTTTGTTTTGACTTACTTGTAATGCTGATGTAGTCCTGCCTAAACTCCAGGATACCCTCAGCATTGTCATTTGTCTGTATGACCACAGTAAGAGAAGAGATGTTGCCTATAGCTGGAGGCTGGTCCAGCTGGAGACCTGACTCTCTCACTGCGTAGTCCACAGCACTGACCACCAGAGGGAGACACAGAATGAAGAGTGACTGACAAGAAGTCTTTGAAAGTCATATCAACACAATATTTTGACTAAATTAAGGCTCTGCAGTGTCTGTGATGTGAATGACGAGGACTTTCCAGTCCCACCTGCAACATAATTTCTGAAATTACTATAAACATTATGACCAACCATTTGTGGCCTTTACCCAACTAATTTTACTGTACCTGACATTGACTAGCTCCACTGCGGTGATGTTGAGGAAGAACACCTCAGGCCCCTCTGGAAGACTGTCATCATAGATACGCAGTGAGATTTGTTGTGAGTTCTGGCCTGGGGTGAAAAGTAGTCTTCCTGAAGCTGGAGTGAAGTCAACTCCGCTGACTGCTGTGTCGCTGGAGGTCTGATAGGTGACCCGCACACTACCTTGACTGCCTAAAGAGCGATTAACTGTCACATTCACCTGGGGAAAAGCATGTAGCTGTGGGTTAGGTTTTTGACTATAGTATATCAGATGTAGTCTATATGTTTTCTGTACATGACTCTGTACTCACCATTCCCTCCTCCTCAGTCGCCCTGATCTGGTGCTGGGTGAAGGAGAACAGGCCATGGGGGTTGTCGCTGGCTGCCATAATAACTCTGGCATGCTGCGCTATGGGACTGATTTCCAGTCCTGGGGTGGCAGACATGAGTGTAAGCCTGTACTCACGTCGTTCCTCAGGGAAATCATCATCCAGGGCCTGGTATCATGATGGATATGACAAGGTTACTTATGGAAAGCACGCAGAAGGTCATTATTATGATGCATTTTTATCTACATATGTGTATTCTGCAGACAATCTCCTAATTTTTCAATGAACACCACAATCCATATTACTCAGTACCTTCAGAATGATGGTGGCAACAGACTGTCTGTCTCTCATAATCACAATGCCAGAGATCTCTTTGAACTCCGAAACCACAGCTGGGGTGATATTCCAGTAAACCTGGACCTCCCCAAAAACACCTGGCCCTCGCACAAGGCTGGGAGACACACACATATAGAAAATGATACATACACCAAAGGATTTTCACATTCAATTCTTAACCAAACAAAGGAGGCACTGAAAATTAAAGCTCTCATATATCTTCCAGTGATGTTTATCTCACCTGACCACAGCACTGCCATTGTAATCTCCCTGAGGTTCTCCAATGATGATGTTCCTGGATGACTCTGCTATTCCAATAATCCCCAGGGCAGCTTTGTCTGCCCTGATAGTGATGGTGGCCAAGCCTGGAGGAGTGCATGACCAGTGAAGGGAGCACATATCAATGAAAGACAATAAATAATAAATTGATGCAGTAGCCATGCAACTTTTTTTTCCTAAATACTGACCATTTAGGGGGTCAATGACAGTGCCACTCTCAGCAGGAAACAGTTGGACAGTGAAGTGCTCATCTCCTTCCAGCACAGTGTCAGTGAGGGCTCTTATCACAAACGTCTTTATTGACTCAGTCTGGAAGGTTTAAAACACTATCACTGTATAGCAGACATCATGAAGAAACTTGCATCATACCTATGTATTGACCTTTATAAATACAAAAAGAACAACAAAATGTCGTGAGTGATGTTGCATATTATTACACGCAGACTAAATTGTTACATAGAAATAATACTGTACTGTGTGGTGGGACAATGACACCACCCCTTTTATATTGTACCTCAGTGAAGACAAGTGTTCCATTGAAAGGTGAGAGGTCATCTTTAGCCTGGCCTTCCAGCTGCCACACAAGTGTCACCACCCCCTCTCCTCCTTCACTACGCAGCACTGCTAGTGTCGCCACAGCAGCGGGATCATCCACAAAATCTGGCTCACTGACAGTAACCTGAGAGAGGACAGAGTAAGGTGATTATATAATGACACTAACAATAAAATCACATGCATCACCAGTTATACCAGAGTTGAGGATCACTGTGATGATATTTGAAGGATCTGAGATGGTGTTGGTGCTTTATTTTGTCGCAGTGGAGGAATGAGAAGGTATCAAAGTATGTAGGTGTATTTAAGTCTAGGTGATCCACAAATCTGCTTATGGAGGAGGTGTACATAAGTATGACTAATTTAGACTCACCTCCAGTTCCCGAAATCCAAATCGTCCGAGAGGTGAGTCATTAGGTGGAATGCTGATAGTTACAGAAGTCACGTCTCCGAGTCGAGCACCACCAATCACACGCAGTAAATTTACTCTGAAGGTTTCTGAAGTCTCTACTTGTTCATCGTCCAAGATGGTGATGGCAATAATGGCTTCACTCTAAGAACAATGATAGGAAACAAAATCTAACACTGAGGATTTCAAGATAATGACACCTGTATCGTCTGTGGTTGTGGACAGTCTCTACTTGTGGCTCAATGATATTTAATACAAGTTCATTCTAAATATGGATAATCTAACCATTTACCTGCTCATCTTGAAAGGTGATGTTCCCAGATGTAGGGCTGAAATCATTCAAATCAGCAGTGAGGGGCTGAGCCTCCCAGTAGATGACCAGTCTTCCAGTTGTACCAGCAAGTCGCACTACTGACAGATGGAGGATGTTGTCTGGTGGTGGTATCTCATAGGCCAGCATGCTTCCAGGGAAATCCTGGAGAAGAGGTTTAGAAATAATATCTAATTTTTGAAGAATACAATTTAGGATTTAAATATCTATTACATTATTACATTACATTATTCATTTAGTCTTTTGGTTGTGTCATTATGCATCAGTTCAGAGGTTGTTGAAGAGGACTGAAACTCTTTAACATGGTAATTTCAAAGTCATAGTCACAGAGATGATCCTGCTCTCACCTCAGACACATTAAACTGCAGAATCCCTCGAGGGTCATCGTTCTCCTGGATGGTTACTTCCGCCACTTCCATACCAGGTCTCTTTACACTGGGCTGGCCTGCTCCAACTGACCCTCTAACTAGCTCCACACTGGTGATATTTACCAGGAAACTCTCTGCCAGCTCTGGGATGTCATCCTTAGAAAACACACATTTAGGCAAACACACATATGCATGAACAGATGCTCTTACTCTCTCTCAAAGTCATAAGCTTTGTCACTAAATTTAGCTTTGTGGTTACACAACTGCAGTTAATGGTGCAAACAGGAATCATCTTGGATAGCGCAACATTTTAAGAGATTTATACAACTTATCCTCATAAAAGTATTAATGAAGCCTTGCAGTCACAAAAGACTGGCAAACTGTGTCTCACATCATTTACTTCAACCTCTAGTATAAACACACAAAATAATCATAAAATCCCATTAGTGGGAGGTTGAAATGGACATTATAGGGCCCAGAAATGTATCTGGGAGAGAAAAAGCAAAAAAAGCAAAGAGAAGAGATAGACAGTAACCATAGATACAAGGAAAGGAAAAGTTGATGAAAAGTGAATGGGTATAGAGGGAGTATTTGAATGGAATGCAGAAAGGAAGGGACAGAGCTGCATTTTCCCTCTTTTGATTGACTACACGTGGCATTTTAAGGCTAGTCTGATAGTCAGCAGGGCTGCTTGGTTAGTTTTATCCTGAAGGGAAGAAACAGACCCCAATCTACACACACACCAGTCTGAATGGGCATAAGTGTGGGAGGTGTGAGATGAAGGAAAACTTAGAAAGGAAGATTAAAATTGTGACAAAGATTGAGCAAGAAAATCTATTATACCTCATTCCAAAAGATGATGGGAGACAGTGCATTTTAAGAAGAGCATTATCATAACACTGTCATATTCCTAATTTATTTTTCTTCATTCAGATAGATTTAATCAGCTCTATTACACAACAGTCCATACTTACCGGTAGGACTGTGATAGTAACAAGGGCCACAGTAGCACCATCAATCATGATGATGGTGTCGTCTTTGGTGGTGTAGTCCCGTCCTGCGGTGGCCTGGTTGGATGGGGGCTGGTATAGGGCTGGTCTGGTCTGGTAATGGATTGCCACCTCACCTGAGGAGCCCTGCTCCCTCACTATGGACAGGGTCACATTGACTGGAACCCCTGCAGGTTGGAAGAAAAGGGAGGTTACACAATGTTAAAAAAACAGCATGAAAATTATTATTTCCAAGATGTGTCATGTTAAGGAAGATGGCAACAACAACTTGAAACTGTAAAAATCCCATACATGTAGGTTAAATAATATTTGAAGGACAGAGGTATGTTACTGTACCACACAGACTACTCTTACATCTCGGCTAACCTCCAAAACACAGATTAAGACAAATCCTAAATTACTTCAAATCCTGGAAACCGCTGCAGATCTCCTTTACAGTAAATCTCAAAGCGTGATTACCGTAATAGCTCCTTAAGAATCCTTATTCAAAAATAAAATGAATGACTGGTATTCAGCAACCAGCTTAACTCTATTAGAGAGGATTATCTTTCAATATGTAACTGCAATGCGCTGTGAAATAAACATTTAGTGACTAATCATCACTCGTTCATTCATCTCTTGCAACAGAAATTCTTACTCTGTGGTTCTTGTGTTAGTGTAAACTGTGAGTCCAGATGCCATCCAATCACCCCGTAGGGAGAACCATTTGGTAGGATGGTGAGTAGAGCTTGTGCCCGCTGCTTGTCAACGACTGCAGCCTGCTGTAGGTCCTGAAGCCCCACAGTGGTGACATCCATGAGGGTGATAGTGACACTCTCTCTCAGTTCTGGCACACCATCTGCTATCACAGTCAGTGAGATGATCGCTACCGATTGGCCCTCTGAAAACGTTACCTATTATGGAAAACAAAATGTTAACTTCATTTCACAAATCAGTGACATTACTTTATTATTATTATGCCACTTTTAAACTTTGATAACATTGCATATTCAAACATGTTGTCAATAGATACAGTAATGTGTCTGTTTTATTATGATAAGTAAGTATAATAGGAGGTTAACTCACCACTCCTGAAGTGGGATAAATGTCTGCCAGACTGCCATTAGCAGTCCAATGAACAGTCAGTCTGCCAAAAGTCCCTCTTCTCCTCTGAACACTCAGAGAAATTTGATTATTTTGTTCCAGTTCCTCCACTTCCATAGATAGAGAATTCTGCAGAGAGGTAATGATAATGTGATGAATATGATGCTTAAAAATGACCTTCAAATGATTCTGATGTGGTTTACCTAACTTTAAGTGGCTTTTAACACAATTGCTGTAATATGAAGACTACTATGGCACAGGCTATCTTACATCAAAAGGTTTATCTGCTAACCTGAGCAAAGCCAATGACTCCATGGGCATCATCGTTGGTCGGGACAATGACAGTCACTTGACCACCAAATCCAATCTCAGCCCCACCCTTTGGATTCTTCAGGCTAACCTGAAAGCTCTCCTGCTTCTCAGGGATGTCATCATCTATGACATTCACTGCTATCTGCAGTTCACTATCGCCTGGTAAAAAGTGCAACTCGCCATAACTGAATGTGAGGAAATGAAGAAAACGACATAAATTAGTTTGTCTTTTTTGTCTTACTTGTCCTTGAGCAGGATTTGCCTTCATGAGCAAACACTAGCACATTCCAGACTTAGAAAAAACTATTTGGATACCTGGGTATGAAATCAGATTGATTGGAGACAGAAGTGAATTCATAAACTGTGGAACTGTTCTCCTCAGTGGAAGCCAAGAGGATCTTGGTGGTGTTGAGGGACGGGACCATGAAAGAGAGGAAGCTAATGGCTGGAGGGGCCCTCAGCATCATGGTGAACAGGTTGACATCAGACCTCCAAGAGTAGAGCGATGAGCTATTTCTACCAGCTAGCAGGAAATAAGCTGTGAGAGGAGATGAGATTTAATTGATTTAATCAAGATGTCCAATGAAAGGATTTCAATAGTGCAACTGGATTAAAATGATGAAAGCTATCTTTACAAACAAAGCACTTTATCCGATAACATATGTACTTACTGACTCCAGAAGGAGCAGTAAAGGGATGAATAGAGGTGAGGCCTGGGTGAGGAATGGATTGATACAGCTGAGGTAAACGCTGCCCTGAGCCCCACCATAACACCTCACAGGATGGAGAGAGACCTGAAGAAAGATACATGAACACACATTTACATTCTTTCACACTAGAATAACACGTTTATGTAAAGTAAGGACTGGTCTTACTGACACACCCAAGACTGACAAATTACAACCTCTGTGTCCCTCTGTGGCTCTGCTCTCCTCCGCACTGAGGCCTTTCCAGTAAACCCACAACAGGTCTGAGACAGGGAAACTCACCACTTTTGCAGACTCAGAGAGATTATGTCTCATCAAAATATACAGAGTGTAGTATAAATATATGATCTGGCACTACCTTGTGCATTTTGTCATGTTAGTTGAGACAACTGTACAAGGCTATTTTGTCTGTAATAGACACATAGTTTCTGTGTCCCTTCTAAAGTATCACCGATTTGTTTGTGCTATCCTAACCAGCATCTAACCACCACCCAATCCACTAAAAAGTACAGTGAACCGCAGAAAATAGCATCTCATTATTGTAAAAACACAACTATCCTCTTAACATAGCATAGATTAAGTGCATTTAACTTCCATTCTGAGCCATTTCTAAATATGTAGTCTCTGCAATACAGTCAACTAACACATACATTTTAAATTTACAAATTTTGCTTGTCACATCTGCTCATTGATGCTCTCATAATTCAAGACGAGACTGGCAGTGGTTGTTTAAATGTGCAAAATAAAAAGACAATTTATTAATGTTATGGGAAGTCAAAGTAAGACAATTACCCTCAATAACAACCAACAGAAGAGTGTCATCTGCTCTTGTGTGGATTGCCTCCACCAGACTGGCTCTGCCGTTGAGTGGGAGCGGCTCTGGATTCAGAAACCTTCCGCTCATCCACTGAAGCAGGAGGCAGCTGAGAGTCTGTTTGTCTACGCACACCACCAAGTAAGGAACAGCTGCACGAGTGAATGGAGTCACACTGAGGATGTCCTGTTCAAAGTCAAGGGTCTGGAGAAGGGTGAAGGAGCCTCCACTCCAAACAAAAATCTATAGCACAAAAAAAACAAAATAACAGGACTTGAAATTACTCCAATGAGGAATTTTACCCGTTTTAATGATCTTGACACACCTGAAAACACATAAAAATCTGTGTTATTGAGTTCAAGCCTCACTTAAAGTCTAGACAGTGGAACAGTAAGCCTCACCTGGCTTGATGCGATCAGATAATCTCTGCCTTCAGTGGAAAAGTGTTTCACATCCAAAGCTTCAACACCTAAGGTTTGTGCCTAAAGAAATCAGATTGCACTAATTCATATGAAGGCAACACAAAACAAGGGAATGAAACTGTGCCAATGTACAAAAACTTGATGTAAGCAACGAGTACCACAATTGGGATGATACTTACCAATGTGACATTGAGGTCCATTTGTAGTTTAAAGATGCTGAGGTTGGCAGCAGGGGAAAAGGGAGGGCCACTATGTGTGATGGCTATGTAGGTAGAGTTATTAACTGCAAACCCGATACAAGAGCTTGGGTCCTGAATCCTGACAGACTGGAATGACAAAAAAGATTACGATTTTTTTTATGATTATAATGTAAATAGTTATAAATTAGTTCTGTGAGCATATGTGTTTGCAGTAGGAGGATCAGGTGCTGGTTGAGAGGAACAATACTGTAGTTATCCTACCTCTACTGGCACAAAAACACCCTGCCATCGATAGAGAGTGGCCAAAGTGTGGGAGGATCCAACAGTGGGACTCTTATCCAGCCTCATAGCAAGGAAAGCAGGCCCTTCAGGGAGGGAGCACCAAGCAGAAGTGGGGTTGTCCTCAAAGCTCTGGTACACACCCATCACTGGGAGATGACCCTCTGGAGGAAACAAGTAAGAAAAAGGAATTATAATGACATTGATTATTAGAAGAGAAGGGGGATAAAAGGAGCGACAGAAGAAAAGAGGAGATTACAGGAGCTTGAGACTTTGAATACAAACATTTATTGGTCTCACCAGAGGCAAAAGCTGTGACAGACTGTGTCTCCCATTCCACACTGACAGCTGACTCCAGACCATTGCTGCGAGACACGATGAGGAAGACTGCTCCACCACCTTCATTAATCACCACTTCTGTGTTAGATCTGTCCAGAAAATGCATATACAATTGATAAAACTACATTTACATGTTTTACATGTGTGTACATGCTTATGTATTTGTACACATTTTCAACAAGGGTTTATGTTTTCTTAAGTTTGAGGGCCTTCTTAGTGCAATTCGATCCAGACCTGTTGAGAGCAGGTCTGATGCGGAACAAGCCAGAAGGAGCAAGGTTCTCCAGGACGGTGATAAGAGTGTGGAGTCGGTCACCCAGCCGTGCACCTCCTGTTGGGTCTGACAGGGTCACTGTGAAAGTTTCATTCACTTCAGGCTCAGCATCCAGCACTGCCCAGATCTCCAGCATCTGAAACAACACAGATAAAACAATAACTCACTAGCCAAATAAACATAACTGGCAAAATGCTTTTCTGTATGTTATAGGCAGAAGAATGAAGGCTCAAAACATAAAATCCATTTTACATTACAAAAACAGTAAACATAAAATCTGAAACTGATATTTGAAGTAACTAAATACTGACTACTAATATGTATTATACAGTAAAATTTCAAAGCTTTGAGTGAAAAAGAAATATCAGTCTTTTATAATGTACATGACTTCTCATGTTTAAATGCTGTAAATCTATTTTCTCTCACCTTAAACCTGACTCCATCCTCCAGTACCACAAACCCTTGTGCTGGCATCAGGTCGCCCTCTGCTAGGCTGCCATTGGCATCTGTGATGGAAAACTGAACGGTTATGGTGCCAAATGTGCCTTTCTCAGGGTTCCGTACCACGTACAGGGTGGCCACACTTTCACTCAGCACCGACACAGATGTGGGCTCCTTCAATAAGAAATGCTCGCTGGTGTTAAAGGAGATGACACCATGTCCATCGTCACTGGCCAGGATATTCACGGTTGCTGTAAGTAAATAGAGAGACGTATTTAAGGAGAATAATATCAAAGTTACATATGGTTACATGAGAATAAATTCTTATATATTATCAATTCTTGTAAACTTGACATTAATTTAATATCTTTTAAATACTTTTTTAGTGTTAAGCAATCATGTATAATGCCTCATTTCATGTCCTGTCCAGTTTAAGAGTACACGATAAGGTATTTAACCTGATATGCCGTGATGCAAATAACTGATTGAATGGTGGCCTCCACAGAGTCTGTTTTCATAAACCATTTCACCACATTGTGTGGTACTGTGTTTATTTTACCGCTTACCATAAAGAAAAAAGTTGCGTTGTGTTTACATTAATATTTTTTTTTTAGTTTGTTAGTGGTCAGTCGAACTCATGGTTAGGAACAACACGAAGAAGATGTACAGTTGCTGTGGTTACCCACTGTTTAATTTACTTTGCCCTGTGATGTAGACCAGTGATTAAACTGTTAATTGGAACAATGTGAGAATGATAAAGAACTTTAAAAATCCTACAAATCCTATAAAGCCTCCCATTCAGTCAGAAACAAGTATTTTCTTTGGCCTTGGTATAACACCTCTTTTATCTCACATGTTAATTTATCAAATTCCTAACCCTCTTAACGAAAATCTCCACTAATTCTTCACCATGAATTGCACATTTTGTAGATTTTGACCAAATATACAGTTTTTTTCGAAAGTCTTGTGCTTCTTGATTCTACTGCACTGAAAATTTCCCAAATTCTATTCTATTCTATTCTGCTCTATTTACCTGTAGTATTGGTGCCCAATTGCAGCCCAGGGGAAGGCTCGGACATGATCAGCTGGAATCTTTCAGCTCCCTCTGGAATGTCGTCATCAATGATCTGCACTTCTACAAACTTATGCCTTTCGCCATCAACAAAATGAAGCATCTGGGTGGACAGAAGGATTTTCAGTTGAAAAAAATCATACTACTACAAATATTACACAGTGCATGATATTCCATGTTAGTGTGTAAGTGTGGGTCTCTGATTGTGTGTGTGAATGGCTGACCATTTCGCTGGTGTTGTAGTCCAGTCCTTGCTGAGCCTCGAGGTTCTGAGCGTAGAAGAAAAGAGAGACATTTCCATATGTCCCTTTGTTCCTGTAGGCCACTAGAGTCAGCACCCCTATCGATTCATTCACTTCAAACCTGGAAACCACAAACATATTTGTATGGGAAAAAAACATTCTAATTACAGCATGTGTAAATCAATATAAGAAATCTGTTAATCATAGGTGCTTTCTTACATGGTGTTTGTCCATTCAATGACTCCTCTAATTCCATCATTAGCAGCAATGCTGACCTCTGCCACCAAACCCTGAGTGTCTAGGGGAAAAAAAAAAACACTTAGCACTAGCAACGGCACTGGCACTGACTTTAGGGCTATAGCTGCAGTGCAAGCTCCAACAGCAAGTTGTGCAAGATCAAACTCTAGAGGATCTAATTTTTCTCATGCCACATTTGAGCAAAGGATTACAGCTAAGAAGCGTCTTCTGTAAGTGGCTTGGGAGGTTGAGCAGCCAAGTCTTTTGGGTGGACTGATTTATGACCCCCTGAATAGTCTTCTCCCATTCACTCTATGGCCAAGGTACTGGGAGGCCAGCTATGGGTTTAGTTTGGCTTTCTCTCACCTCACCACACAGTGCTACTCGGCTCCCACCAAATCCCCAGGCTTCCTCAATCATGGAAAGCATCAATCTCACCATCCAAGCCACATAATGACTGCTGCCAAAAGAACGGCCGTGTGTTTACTGTGCGTCTCCAGGCAGAAGGCCGATAGTATTCTGGGAGTCTCCAAGTCCTGCTCAGCCCATAGTATTCTGTCTACTCATCACTTTCTAAAGTTACTCATTCATAAATTGGACTGTGGTTTGCATTATGCAAAAACAGTAGCAGTAACTACCAAAGCTCTGTCATGGCGCACTTTGACAGTCAACTACAATGTTGTAATTCAATGTACAATACAAGACTATTGTACATCAGGCTACATGGCATTTTAGGCAAAGCTTGTGAGCATATGAAAGTGTATTTTACCTGGCAATGTGCAATACACTACCTCTACTCATCAAACAGAGCAAAGTGATGTAGAATTGGGATAAATTATAGGAAGAAAAGGAAGAAAGTAAATTCACAAATTTCACTAGAGAACTAAAGAAGATGCTGAATACATCAGAAAAATAAAACTAACAGGGAGAGACAATGAGGATAATCTATTAAGATCTTTACTCGTAATTTGCTGCAGTAATGGCACAAAGTAATTCAATAATCAGTACAGATCAGATTTAAGCTGCTTAACTGCTCTATACCTAGTTGGGGAACAGTGGCAAGGGTTGTGATGAGTACTGCTGATGTAATGTTGACCAGGAAGAACTCCTGCAACTCTGGAATGTCGTCCTGGTAAAACAAAGGGAAATGAAAAGCTTAAAATTCAACATTCAAACAAATCTGCTTCAACTGAGTAGAGCTTGCATAACATAAGAGCTTATCTTGGCAGAGATCAAATCATTTCCAACCCCACAAACAATGCAGGTAACACTAATAGCAGTCAGCACAAAAATGCCATGTCTCAATGTTTTCTTAATATCAGACTGATGGTGGAGCAATGGTTAAAATTTGCTGCTTCTTGATTGATGATGCTTTCCCCTACTGCTTTCCCCTCAATAAGCAAAGCAATAAAGAATTGTAAATGATGAAGTATAGTGGAAAGATAAATCATGCCACAATGGTATGTTAAAAATCCATCTTTTCTCATATATCACCTTAGCTAACAAGTTTGATGGACAGACCAATTAAAGAATAGAATAAATAGAAGACGGTCACAGTCTTTACCTCCAGTATGGTGACAGGAATGGCAACAGAAGTCTGTCCATCCTGAAGGATCACAAAACCAGTTCCAGAGACAAAGTCTTGTCCCGGGTCAGCGAGAGCACCCTCTACCTGGGATAAGTCCTGTAGAGAACCTCTGATAACCTCATAGGTGATATTCACAGCTCCTGGATGAAAACATTTAGGCATAATATCAGCTAAAAAAGCCAAGGATTCAAATATGTATATAATCAACAAATTAGTGATTAGCAGTTAAATGGAATAAATCTAATTCACAGGGAACTTATTCATTCCTACTACACATTTTTGTCTTTACACTCAGCCCACTGACCTGAAGCTCCAAACTCCCTGTTGATGTAGATGTTAATAGTTCGGTCCTGTTCTTCTGTGGACACCCTGAGGGATGATGGGGCAATGCTCAGTATCCCATAGGGTACATCGCTGGTGTCAACAGTAAGCACTGCCTCTCTGCCCTGAACATCAAGGACAGCATGGCCGGTCACCGCAACACCTGTGTCAGGAAAATGTCAATCTGTGTAAGAATTCTGATTAGGGTTATTTTGAGGTACTTGTGGTTTTATTAGAAAATATAGCTCATGTGTATCATAATACAATAAGCTAATGCATGATTATCAACCACAGAGGTACTAAGAGCAGATGTGTTACCAAAAGTTTGTATGTTGGACAAGGAAACTTTGTATTCGTCTTTGTCCTCTGGTGTGGCATCATCAAGAAGCTGTAGGTCAATGGTGTCATTCAGCTTTCCCTGTAGGAGATACATAATAAAATACATAGTTCCTGCTGTAGATACCAAACCACAGTTTATAACAATTTAAATTACGAACAATGATCAACAATCAACAACAATGACAACATGCTGGTATATGCCATTGTCTGCATTGCTACAGTGCACAACTGAACTGGCCCTTTGTACACATTTCTGTAACCGTGCTGTCACAACAAACTGTAAAATGATCTCCATCCAGTATTTTACCTCAGCAAAGAAAAGCCTCCCTGAGGTTTTGGTGAAAGTCCGGTCTACCAGGGACCCTTGTATAGTCCAGTCCACAGTGACATTACCCAGACCTGGAGCTGTCCTCAAAACTAACAAGGACAGCTTCTCACCTGTAATACAAAATATGACACAGTCAGCCCCAACGTTCGATGCAAAACCAGGAGTGGTCTTCTTTTCTCCTTTTCATTAACTGTGAGTGAAATTTATGCATAATCAGAATAGGATAGTGCAGTACATGAGAAGCCTTTCCAAAGCTTTAACTCCCAAAGCTTTGCAGATACTCATTTTATGAGTTTAAATTATAAGTGAAGATAATGTAAAAAGGTTTTCTTATAGATCCAGGTAAAGACAGTTGAGGGTCTCTAATTGTATGGATTATACTCAGTGAGACGTCAACTGCTCATGCATACATAATTTCCTGATAATGACAGACAGCCACAGGGACCACCTGTTGCTGCAAGCTGCCATTGCTATGAGTGTATTCCCTTACCTTTGCACTCACACATAATTAGGACACATCTCTAGTGACAATGGAAAAAGGTTTGAAATACAATGTATGGGTGTGATAATGGACATACATGATGTATATTGTACATCCAAACAAACTTACAAAGCATCAAAAATAACTACGCACCCTCTCTGGCGATGACAGAACGTGAGGATGGATGGAGTCCTACTATCCCAGCCACATTATCATTAGCCAGTATCACTATGGTTACAGTATCAGAGCTGGGCAGGATTCGACTTCCTCCCTCCGTATTGACAAGACCAATCATGAGGCTCTCGTTGTCCTCTGGTTCAATATCATCTCTGATTACTATCTCTATTGTCTTCTTCAGATCACCTGTAGACACAGAGGATAAAGTATGTGGAACATGGTTAAGAGTACATGCTAGGATCTTTCAATTCTCCTGACTATTAGATAAATGAAAGCAAACACATTTAAATGTCATGTGAAGAATTCCAAGATACATGGACCAATGGTGAAGGTTTAATTAGGACATTGTCCCAAGTAACTACTTCTAAGGAGTTGAAATGCATTTTTTTAAATATAATTCTTCATAGAGAATTATAAAAGTGCATGCTTTTGCTCATCAGTGAGTGATCCACCTACCATTAAAAACCAGAGTCCCTCCAGTCCCTGTGAAGTCAGCATCCGGTGTGGCTTTCCCTCCAACAAACCTCCACTCTACAGTGACAGCCCCTACATTTCCTCCCCTCCTTTCTACAACCAGGGGCACCACAACCATAGGTTCTTCTCGAACCTCTAGATAGAGCCCCTCGTTAGTGGCGTTGGAGCTGAGGCTGTATATCAAAAATATGCCAAATGCATCGCCATTCATCCCTATAGTCACCACAGCTTTGTCTGGCTGGCCAATCGAGGGCAGGTTCTTCTGTGCCACCGTCAGATTCATCAGCTCGACCTTCAAACAACACATGGTTATATGTTTTATTTGTTATACAATTTGCTGTAACCTTGAATAAACTTGAATAGAATGTGTGTAAGAAACCATTAATATTGAGCAATACACTGTACATATTATTGGATTTTACCTTTAAGATCTTTATGGAGAAACTCTCGGCCATTTCAGGGAATTTATCAGTCAAAATTTGGACTGTGAGGTTGGCGACCCCTGAACCATCCTCCATGAAGGCACTTTGAGCTGTCACAGGGGTGTAATCACTCCCTGCCACAGCCTGGGCACTGAACAGGACTGCGGCTGCAGTGACATTTTTTACGTAAGTCATAACCTGGGATTTTGTGGTCAGCTGGTCTGCCCCTGAAGTTACCCAAGTGCAGGATGGTGGGGTCACGGCTGATGAAAGAGAGAAGGCCTGGCAGGCATGCTCTCTCAGACATGCAGCAGCACATGCAGCCAGGGGGTCTCTCTGACCAGTGATGTTTATTGTCCTATGGGGGGCTGTGGATGGAACGCCTGGTTTTGGGGGTTCATAGTACATAAGCAGGTTCTGGCCCTCGGCCTGAGCTGAGCCAACAACATCAATCTCGGAGGTGCTGTACAGGATCTTTAAGCGACCAAAGTGACCCCCTCTGAAACGAAAGCAATGGTGATGATGGAAAAAAGACAGATGATAGGAAAAGGGGGGTTAGTGTAAGTAGTAAAAAACAGCAAAAAAACTATTTTTGCAGAAAAAAAAAAATCATCAAAAGTACCTCCTGTGGACACTAATATTGGCTCTATACACTCCTTCCAATGGCTCCTGAATGCGGTAAACAGACTGTTCAAAGAAGACTGTCCCATAGGGGTTGTCATTGGCAGGCACTATAATGTTAACAGATGTGTCAGCTCCAAGGTTTCCCCCATTACTGGCACCAGTAAGCTCTACCTTAATTATCTAGAAAAGACAGAAAGAGTTTATATACACTGCGACCTGTAAATACAGTAAATGTCCTAATTTAGACCATTCATATTGTTATGTTCAGTCTCAGTTCCTTACCTCAGTGATTTCAGGAACATCATCAGCTAAGACCTCCACTCGAAGTGTCTTCATGGTCTCTCCAGGAGCAAACCTCACTTCTCCTGATGTGGGTCGGATGTCCCCCACAGCTAGTTTACCATTGACAGTGGCCTGCCATTGAACTACCACTGTTCCAATAGTACCAGCATTACGGACTATAGGCAGCGTGACCTCAATGGAGCTAGATCCTGGTTCCTCTATGGTGACTGGGACAGCCTGGAAGACTAAGTAGAAATAAAACAAAGTCAAGAACTTGCTGAAGGACCCTGTAACTTATTGAAATCAAACCATAATACTGAAAACAGTATAATTGTGCATACAAGATGAAAAGACTGAAACTAACCAAAGGCACCAAAAGGGTCATCAGAAGGCAGTATGGTGATAATGGCACGTGTGAGCTCTCCCAGCAGAGCTCCTCCAGTGGTCTGGTTGAGCAGTTCAATAAGAAAGGTCTCCTCCAGCTCAGGGATCAGGTCATTGATGACATAGATGGGTACAGATTTACTGGACTCCCCCTCAAGAAGGACCACATCAGTGGAGGCTACGCTGTAGTCCTCACCTACAGGATGACACATATGCACACATGTATGAACATGGCAAACCTCTATACACACAAACTGTAGAGACAATTTACACTGCCCAACACTTACTGACTCTGGCGGTCAAAGGCACGGCTCTGAACTTGACAGATACGTCAGCAAAAATCCCCCCTACACGTGTGACGTTTATTATGGGACCAACATAGTGCTCAGCCACACTGACGGCAGAAGCTGACAGTTGAAGGATTCCAAAAGCATCGTCACTGGCCTCCACTATCACCTGGGCTACAATGTCTGTCTTGGGGCCCAGAGAAGGGGAACTGGAAACTGTAAGGGACAGTAAGAGGATATTTTATCAGTGTAGTGTAGTATGGTTGAAGTATCATTACATTTAAAATTACTTTTTCAGGTAAAATCTGTGTCAGTAGCTTACTGAGCCTCTCCTGCTCTCCTTTGATGAGTTGAACACCGATCAACTTCACAAACACTGACTCGTCTCTTTCTGGATCCTCATCATCCAGAATTCTGAGGGTGATGTTTGCTTCACTCTGATTGGCAAAGAACACGACGGAATCCAGGAGAGGAACAAAGTCCCGCCCCTCAGAGGCTCGGCCCACATCGGGGGTCATGTAAGGTGCCGGATCGGCCTCTTTTAGTGTCACGTACGTGACTCGCACCTGGGTAAATGAATATTGCAAAAATATAATTATATTATATAATTAATCCATAACAAGTGAGCATCTATCAATTTGGTTTAATTATTTATTCCAAGTCAAAGACACAGAATCATCATCTTAAAATTCACCTCAATAAAACATATCACATTATTTTATTAAAGAATGCTGCCAGTCACAGAATTGGCAGTAATTTCTATACTTCTACACCTATTCAGTTCATAAATCTTCTATAGTGGGACACACCCGTCCCATCAGGCCTCTCTGTCGCAGGATGGTAAGGGTGACGGTTGAGTCTGCTTCAGGAAGTGGGACGGGCGTCGTGACATTAGAAAATACAAAAACACCATAAGGATCGTCATTGGCGAGCACAGTCAGAGTAGCAGAAGTCTGGACACCCAGGCGACCGTGGGAGACGTTAACCAAGGACACGGTGAAACTCTTGTCCAGTTCAGGGATTTCATCCTGGGCAACTCTGATGGTGATGTTCTCTGATGTCTGACCTACACCAAAGGTGATGTTACCAAACCTGCTGACGAGTTCCCCCTCGGAGCTGGGATCAGCCTCCCAGAACAAAGTTACATTGGAAAGGTCACCAAAGGACCGATCCACCTGGGAGAGGAAAAAAAGATTTTGTATGATGATGAACATTACTGTATGTTATGCTGCATTTAAAAATAGTAACTAACTTTGTTCTCAGAGCAGTATCAACATCTTGACTACTGACCTGTAGGACCACAGAGCTACGTCCATCCTCAGGTTCTGTCCCGTTAACAGACAGGGAATCAGGACTGAACTGGAACACTCCGTGGGCATCATCAGAAGCAGCGATGGTCACTGTAATGTGGGAAGCAGCTCCCAAGCTGGCTACACACACACAATACAAGATACAATCCTGCGTTACTGTTAAGAGATATAGTTTGGATTTGCATTTTTAAGAGTGAAGTAAATGAAAAGTACCCAACGGCTAGAGAAGAGGGAATGGAAATGTGACACATCTTTCAATCAAATCAAGCTGCTGATTTTGAACAAGAAAGCTTAATAATATTAATAATAACAAAAATAATAATAAAAATACACACTTTCTTACCACTACATAAAGTGATATTATGTTCATGTGCATCAGACTGAAGTGTGTATGTGGAGGTTATTTCAGAGTGCCCAATTTAGTGTAAAGCACTTGGGTTTGCAACACGTCATGTGAACCACTTACCACTACTACCACTGCTGAAAGGCTATTTGCTTTTCCCATATCACTCTCTTTGGGTACCTCTCACAAGGGTCATAGTACAATGTAAATAGCACACACTATCAAACACACACATGCATGTGCACATACACATTCACAGCTGTGTGTGAATGTATATGCACTTAAGACTGCACTGGTAGATACTAACTATGATGTTGGTGGTGATTTTTGTGCACCATGTTTGAGCCAATTTGTATCTAAATTAATGGAAGACCAGTGTATTAGTTTGCCAATATACTGTGTTGATAATATATTTGAGAGTTGGTCAGTGGCATACTAACAACATGATCATGGTTTTATCTCTGCCCATGGTCAGTGTATACAATATGTTTATTATCATCTTATCAGTATCACTTATTTCACATGGCTGACCAGAGAAATCAATACAGTGGTTTGGGAATATTTCACTCAACAGCTTCAAGATTGGTTGTCCAATTCACCCACAAATTTCATTAATATAGGTTTCAGAGGAGACTTCCCCAGCTTTTATGGCCCAAATGTTCATATTGATCATTCTTATCTAAGTTTAGAGGTCAGATTTAAACATCAGATCCAAACAGTATTTGTCAGCAGCCACACATCACTTGGTTCCATGATAGAACTTGACTTTTAGATATACAACCTTGGGGAGTGAGAAATTATGTCGGTGTGGGAGTTGACGTAATACAGACGAGGAGTTCAGGGATTTAGGGAAGGGGAGACTTACCATGGTGTTGATAGGATGGAAGTAGGAAGTCAGAGTCACTCTCCCCACTACCACTTCCTTCACCATGCAGAAACTGATCCACTGATGTATCACACACCAGGATCACACAGGTGTCACACCAGGTTAGAATCAGACCAGAGGAGTAGGTATCAAAGGGCAAATAGGAAGGATGGTTGGTAGGTAGGTATGTGGGAAGCACGCAGGAGCACAGCACACAAACACACAAATCACAAAACACACAAAAACAGAAAGGCAGAATACAGGTTCACTTCAACTCTAAATCAGAGGATAGAAAATGGAAGGCTTCTAATAAAAATATAGTGAATTAAAGAAAAAGTGCAGATAAAGTAGTTCTAAAACACACTATCTATTAAAACACTATGTTGAATTTCTCACCTCCTCCATCAGCATTGTAGAGCTCTACTCTAAAAATCTTGTCCAGTTCAGGGACAGGATTGTCTATGATGGTGACAGTAATGAACTTCAACCTCTCCCCTGGAAGAAAGTCCAGCATGCCCTCTGAGTCCTGACAATGAAATACAGAAAAACAGGAATCAATCGAAGCTGCACGGCAGAAAGTTGAAAACTGGGGCCAAAAGTTAAAATCTCTACATTTATCAATAAGTCATCAGAATGGCATCAGTAAGATAGAAGACTTGAGGGAAAACTGACCTCATAGTCTTCAGGACTGGATGCTGTGAAGGGGGTGGTCCTGTATCCTACCATGACCCTTCCCAAAAGGCCTTGGGCCCTGGCCACAGGCAGACGGACTTGTCCATCTTCCTCATTAACAGTGACGTGGGCAGGTTCTAATGCTGGAGCAATCAACCCCTCCCCTGGAGGGCTAGGCTGAAACTGCAGCAGTCCTGGAAGAAAATGTGTTTGTGAGTTATAGTGATGATCAGAACAAAGGAGATGGGGGAGAAAAATGTGACGCATGAAGAAGGAGGGGGGAATAATTCACACAGCAGGGAGAAGTAGAGAGAAAGTTGTACTTATGTTCAGCTGACCGAATAAGCCACTTATCACAACATACTGCTAATAATCGCAACACTGTTTTTTAGATGTGTGAGTGAGTACCATAGGGGTGGTCGCTGGCTGTGACAGTGACAGTGTTAACAGAGTTGCTGGGGTCAATGCTTGCTCCGCTGGTGGGGGTGGAGCCTGGCTTCCCATCACCGGACTCTGCTGACACCAGTGTGATCTGAAAGGATTCTGCCAGCTCTGGGAGGTTGTCATCCAACACCAACAGGTTCAGCACCTAACAGAAAGATGCACATACAGTACATTTGTGTTATGTTTGACTCCAGGCTGTACATCAATCAGTCGCCATTAAATGCTTGATTTGTCATAACTAAGTCTCACAGAAAGTACATTATTTTTGTACAATGTGTTCATGGTGTGTGTGTTGTGTGCTGCAGGCTTAAAGACTAAGCTTAATCATCAGCTGACACCTGTTGACTCATCAGTAAATGCCAAACAAGCAACCACTAGGTGGGGCTGGTTGTCAAGTAACAATGCAATTAGGTGACTGTAAAATACTGCTGTTAAACTGGACATATAGTGTTTATTTGAAATCAATTAGCTGATGTGTAAATACAGTGCATGATAGGTGCATCACACTTGTTTTACCTACAATGTGACCGTTTTCTACGTGAACCTGGATTAACTCAGAGGGGTTTTCCTCAGCTCATATAAGGTCACATTAATTCATGTCCAACAGTTGAGTCACTCTCACACACAGTACCCACACCTCAGAGCGCTGTCCAGGCACAAAGAGCACAGCTCCAGTGGCATTAACAAAATCCTCATGGGCTGGCGTCCCGCTGTCCGAGATATCCAGTTGGGTAACAGTGTAGTTAATATAAACGTGGTCCAGAGATCCTCGCATACGCTCAATCACACAAGAAATGGTGGAACCCTCCTCAGTGGTCTAAGAGGACAAACAAGAGAATAAAAATGACAATATTGGAGGAAGTGATCAATACTGAATGCATTTTACTACAGTAATTTACTATAGTTATGCTTAACTGTTAATGGCTCTATCTAATTCCTGCACAGTAATAATGTGATTTAGAGAGTGGGCACCTGATAGCCCACATGCCTGTGCGTCTTTTTTATCCCCAAAGGGTCTTGTATATAAAGAGGAGTTCTGATGGAATGCCATCGCCAGCCCTGCCACCTGTTGTGCTGATGGAAATGAGGAACTAGATCTCCTGTTTCCAGTGCTGGAACTCCTGATCTACTTCTACAGGAATGCCCGAACTGGTAGACCTACTGCAGCCATACCAGCTGTCGCTCTACCTCTACCTACCATCCATCCAATCCAACTAAAAAGAGAGAGCACACTCTTGCTGCAGCCAAGCATGAAGACTGATGAAATATGCAGCAGGACAGGGACTGACAAACCAGTGGGTTCCCATTACATGTGTTTCTATGCATACGTTTTCTCTGTAAACACAACTGAGTGATGACACTGACAAATGCTACTATAATGGTGGTCATGTAGACTCAGACTCATTCAAAAGATACCTAATTTAACCTTGATTAACAGTCTGATTTACAATTTTAAAAATTCAGTTTGAACTTCAGTGTTTGTGAGGTGCTTAGATATGCTTAAAGCAGCAAGTATGTTCCACTAAAAACCACTCACTAAATACTGTGCACTTACATCAGGTATGCAGGCACCGGTGAATCCGAAAAGTCCATTGGCATTGTCACTCTTCATGATTCGTAATATGGCAGTGGGTCTGGGGAGGGGGAGGCGGGCTCCACCATGCACTGCCACCAGCTGAAGATAGAACACCTCCTCTCCCTCTTCCTCATTATCATCCCTGACTTCCACCACAAATGACTTCTGCCTCTCCTCCTGCCGGTACCGTAAGTAACCTGAGATGTTTCGCATGTCTGTTTTAGCAGGCTGGGTGTGAAGCTCGTGGATGTGGCTGCGGTTCAGTTTCGTCCTGTACAACCGAACATCCTGGAGAAGGCCTGTGTACCGCTGTTCACCCTCAGGATCTGATCCAATAAACACTGAAGCGGGTCCTGGAGTAGACATATCCAAAAACAGTGCACAATATTTTATACAACCAGCAGCTGGACATAGCATACGTAGCATATGAAATCACAGATGATATGACTGCCAAAATAAAGGAAACACTGACATTTAGTCGTAGATTAATGTGGTGCTGAGTGGGTCACAAACTGCTACATTAACTCGAAGTGTTTCGCAATTTTTGTGTGTGTGTGTGTATGTGTGTTGTATAATTCTCCTGGAGGACCCACATACAAACACATGCGCGCACACACACACACTTAAGAAAGGATGTACCCATTTTTGAAAATAACTTACATAATTCTAATTCTTGAATTGTTTGGATGCTCTAAAAGTCACAGGCTGACAAATAACACCAGTACATTTGCTATTATTTAATTTACATTCTCCTGGGATTCTGTGATTTAATATTTATCTATGAATTCATAAATTGGTTTGAGATCTGGTGTAATCATAGCAACATAGTATGAACTGCATAATTTTCACATGGATGAATATGACTTTTTTTGACCCAGAGGGAGACCTGTACTATTACAATAATAATAATCATATTATTGTTAATGGTGGAACTACTTTGGTTGCTATGGTTGGTGTATTAAGACCAAAAACAGAATCTTGATTAAGGCACCAAATGCTGTTAAGGTCTAGCCCTTTCTCATTACTCATTTATATACTTACACCTCACATGGCTATCGTTTTCTGTTCTTGTACAAAAAGGGACAAATGCAGGAAATCTGCCACAGTGAGCAAGTACAATGCCCTGACACAACGTGGTCCATCTGCAGGTTGAGTTGCCAGTAGCAGACAATAACACATGACATGACTACTGATTATGTATATATCTATGGTGATTGAAGTTAGCCAAAGAGCCATCAGGATATTTCGCCTCTGGGAGCTTTTGGTTCAATACAGGCTGTCACTATTGTCTCCATTAATTAGAGAGAAAAGGAAGAAAAGAAAATGCTGACTGATTCCCTTTCGCAGTAACAATATCCAGTAGTGCTGAGGCAAAGCGGTCACTCAAGCATCGCAGAGTCCCAGTAGTTCTGAACAATGAGGAAGCAACTGTGTGTGTGTGTGTGTGTGTGTGTGCACGTGAATGTGCATTAATGTGTGTGAGGGTGCATGCATCTATATGTTTGCAAGAAGACTTGTTTTCTTTCCATATGTGAACAATGAGAAGAGAAAAGAAAGAAGCTTGGACGGCCCCCCCATACAGTCACACATACAGTATGCCATGCACAAACACACTAACAGACACACACACACACACAAAATAATACTAGCTGATTCAAAAACTCACACATAGGCTGCCAATCACATCATAATTACAGAGACATGAGCATGATATTTGTGCCTCTCTGACACTGACCATGGTGCTGAAACAGCAGTAAACATAATAACCTGGATTTACAGGGCGAGAAAAGTCAAAGTCACAATTTGGCCTGAGTAGATTTTGTCCTTTGGGTTACAATTTGGCATAATAAATTGAATGTTAATGTAAAAAAGACTTTCAGACAAAATAATTTAAACACTCAATTTGTCATCAAAACATTTCATCTGTGAATGTGATCTGGTATCAGTACTTTGGTATAGAGTTTTCAAAGCAACATGAGTGAGGCAACTAACAGTGATGCACTGGGGCCCAATCTTTTATGCCCAAGTAGATGTCAAGGGGAACAAGCTAAAAGGTCATGACAACATATCGTAAACATAAATAAACTGTATTTACAAGAAAGAACAACAGACACAAGTTGAAAGTAACCAACAGGGATATGTCAGACAATCTACATACAACCTGATTCATGTCAGTATGTTATGTTTAATACATCTCTAATACTGTAAAATAGCTCACCATCAGTGATTCCCTCTCCTTTGATGCTCTTCAACCCTCCAGGAATGGGGTTTCCATCCAGGAAGAACTCAATAATCCCATCATCGACTGTAATGATCAAATGTAACCATGTATTATCCTCCACAAACTTCTCAGCAGTGGCCCTGGCCACTTGGGTATTGTTTGATCCTATCACTGTATAGTACAGCATCACTGTGACATGAGACTCGTTGGTGTGGACCTTCACTCCATAATACAAGGTCCCGTTCCTGATGCCTTTGGAGACTACGAAGCCATCTGTATTTGGTCTAGGCACTAGCCATGCAGAAAAGGTAAAGTTGCCCAGGGCAGCGGGCCCATCTTCAGGGGAGATGGTCCCATAGGCTCCTGGAAGGCCAGAGAAAAACCATGTGTCTGTGGCTGAGTGGTGTCTTCTGGCATGAGGCCTGAGCTCAACCTCGTCTGGGAAGGAAGCTACAAGGAGCAGGTCATCCATCAGTGGAAGGCCGTTTGGGAAGCGGCCAGAGACAATCTCCCAGGCAACCTGCACATCACCAAAAATACCCTGCTGTCGGAGGATGGTGAAGGAAGTGACATCAGCCATATCATCCATTGAGAGTACATCTTCAGCTACTTCTTGATCCAGGTTGCTGTCAGCGATGGCAAAGACACCGAATGGGTCGTCATTGAAAGGGATGACAAGCGAGGCATTCAGAGAAGTCTCAGCCAGTCGTCCACCCTCCCCTGGGTAACCACCTTAAAAAATTAGACAAGAGCTGAAGGGTTTTTGAAACAAAATATAATTTAAAGGGTTTGGCTGGCAATTTTCTATATTTTTCTTACTGTCGATAAATCTCATGTGCAGAGCAAAACCGACAATGAACTCACAAGTATTGTGGCTGTATCCAAAGTCTGATAAATCGTGTTACTGTCTGCCATAGACCTCTGTTGTTGTCCAAAAACTATTAAAAACACATCAATGAGCCACATCACCACATTGGGTGACATGTTCCTTCATCCCTGAAGGCAGTGGTTACCGTAGCTTGTTTAGAAATAGCACCAAAGAGTAAAAATAGCAATAAGATATAGTAACCCTCAGAAGTGAGGCTCCTAGTACAGCAGACGCCACTGTGTTACTGTGCATGCACAGTGGCAGGTTACTGTCATATCACTATTTTTACTCTTTGGTGCCGTGTCTAAACAAGCTATGGTAATGTCACTGTACCACTGTCATCAGGGACAAAGGAACATGTCACCTAGTGCAGCAGTATGGCTCTTTGATACGTTTTTAATAGTTTTTGGACAACAACAGAGCTCTGTCAAACAGTGGAATAAGATATTCTCAATACTGAAAGCCTAAGCTGATGACTAAAGTTATATTTCCTCAGTATCAGTAATCATTCGTTATGGTAGCTGCCACATCTCAAATGGTGACTTTTTACATGTTTACATTATCTGTTAAATCTATCACTTTTCTCTTGAACTCACCTGTGATATTAACCAGCCTAAGGACAAAGAACTCATTGAACTCTGGAAGCTTATCTGAGATCGCCTCCAGGACAATGGGCTTGGACTCTTCCCCAGTGGTGAAGGTAATGGAGCCAGATGTGTTGGTAAACTCCTGGTTTTCATCCAGTGGAGTTATTGAGTCATTGGCATAAAGCTGCCAGAAGACTGTAACATTACCAAAATGACCCCTTGCACGCAGGACACTGGCACAGATGAGAGAATAATTTTAACAACAGTGAAAACTTCATCTCAAAAATGGCAATTTTCACAGAATGTTGTCAATGCATTAGAGGTAAAAAAAAAAAAAAATCATTTGAAGCCATTCTTCAAAAAAAATGTTCAATTAATATGACAACCACCAATATTTTAAATTATTGTAAGATGTTTTGCACAAGATAAGCATCTATTGAAGAACTGTTCCTTACTAGAAGTTATTGGTTTTGCCCTCTTCAACACTTTTTTCTGTTGGCTCCAGGGAGAAAATCCCATTGGCATCATCATTGGCCTCAATCACCACAGTAGCCGTATCTGCTCCATACACAACAGCATCACCTGTGTACACACACACACATATAATCAGGTTAGATCAGGACCTACATAATGATTTTATGTCAGTCTGTATCCTCAAAGAGATGAAAGATGCTTTGCTTAAATAGATGTATAGATAGGCGCAAGAGAGACTAACATGGATTTCACTGGCCATATTGTTATTGTCATGCTAAATTTCATGCAATACGGGGAGGCTGTCCAATAACATAGCACACCATAACTATGGCAACCAAGACAAGAAGGAAAGGGCTTCTTACTCATGAAAAAACGAGAGTCCAAGAGTAAGGGCTTCTCTCAGTAAAGGAGTTAAAATGAATAAAGTCAAAGATAGAGCCTCAATAAACTTTTAAGCTTTTTTTGTATAAAATTAAGGAAGGAATAAGAACTACTAAAGAATATTTAGCAGAAATAGCATTCACACAAGTGCAGTAACCTCCCACAAGCAGATACTTCAAGTTGCCAGACTACAAGAACACTGAAATAGGAATGCAAATCTGCTCATAATTAAAAAGACAAGGTAAAGAGTGTCAGTGTCCCAGTATGAGTTTGATTGACTCCAACATGAGGGTCATTGACTTTTAACGCAATCCCTATATAAAGGACAATCCCCTGGCATAAACCAGAGCCTAACCCTTACTCTACTCTACTCCATGTCATTAAGTAAAAAGAAAGAGGCCAGTGGAGTAGTCAGTCTTTGTGTCTTAGAAAGTCTGGAGTCTGGTAATTAAGGTCCTGTTGGGGCCCACCAGTCTTTCATTCCCATCCCTGACAGACAATACTGGGATTAGAAGAGCTTTCAGTGTTACCACAGACAATGCTAAATAAACCCAGCTACTCCTCTGTGTACATATACAACTGGCATTAAGACAAGAAAGGATAAAGGGAAGGGAAAGGGTAGTTATATGGAGGTGAGATGTGTAACTAACTTTCAGTTATTGGTTACATTCTTTTAGAGGGATCAATATATGCATATGAAGTTTCGACACATGCACTATATTACATGACATAAGCACTGATTCACAAACAATATCCTTATAATATACAATACACCGCTGAACTAACCACTTGTTTAAAAGGAAGAATATACTCACCTGTGGCGTTGTACAGAACAATATAGAAGGGTTCATCAGTCTCTGGTATGTTGTCATCTTCCACAGCCACGGAGATGTTCTTCATCCATTCACCCACCTCATACACCAGCAGCGTGTCATTACTCAGCAAGGTGAGGTCATCTGGCAATGCATCACCGTATTCCACACGATACATCACTGTGGCAAGGAAGTCTGCACGTCCCGCCCTCAGAACAGTGAAGTTGGCCACGCTGCCTTCCCGAAGCTGTGCGACAACAGGTTCTTAAGATGAGGCAAGAGAGATGACCGGAGACAGGGGAGAGGAGTGAGTGGCTGTAGTAATAATATATGAATATATCATTATAGTCTTTCAGAAGATCCTTCATATACAGTAAATTTCTTACCAGAAAAGTAAATGGGATCATCGTTCTTATTAATCTGTAAACTGGCATTGAGGATGTTTCCCATTCTTGCTCCACCTGTAGCATTTAACAGCGTGATGGTGAAATTCTCCATGTCCTCTGGGATCTTAAATAAAAAATAAATAAAAATTCAAACAAGGAATATAACTCTAATTGGGTTGGCATGCATTGTTGAGTGTAGTTAATTGTTTTACCTCATCAGGTACGGAGAAGAGAGTGAGGTTTTTCAGGTACTCCCCCTCCTTGAAGGTGATGTTTCCCTGGAGGGGGCTAACGTCTCCGGACAGGGCTGGCTCCAGAACCCATGAAACAGACACCTCTCCAAAGTGACCCCTGTTCCTGACTACAGGGTACATCGCTGTGAGAGAGTCAGAATAGACAGAGACAATCTGTTTAGTCAATCAACTTTCCCTCAAGTCATCAAATGTGGTCCTATTACTCTTGGTATAGAACATAATGATCATGTATTCTTCTGGTGCCCAGCTTAACTTTTTATGTTTTAAATTCACATTTTTTGCCTGCCGGCTCCACAAGTTGAACAAAGCACTAGTTAACCTGCGTGAACTTTCTGCTACAAACAAATTTTATTTACTACATAAACTCTAATTGTTCAGTTTTTAATTAACTAGCACATAAAAGTTCATTTACAGTAAAATACAAACTTTTATCACAGTCCAGCTCATCCTACATGTAGACAAACGTGCTGTGATTCATCCAATTAGATTAATTTTAAGTGTCAGTGAGATATCACTTGACATGGAAAAGTATCACTATTATCTAAAAGAGTGCCACTCCAATGTACCTTTGTGCATCTCGTTCCCTTTGCTTTCATTGATGGCCATTGTCAGTCCTGATTGGACAAACTCAATGACCCCAAAGGGGTCGTCATTCCTCCGCACTGTGATGTTGACCTCCTTGTGGTTGCCAAGGCGACTGGGTGGAGTGCTGTGGCTGCTAAGTACCACAGAGAAAGTTTCGTCCAGCTGCATGCACACACATACGCACATAAAAACACACAGACACACACACACACAGGTTTTCATGCATCAAAAACAGCGTAATTTTTACAATCTGTTATATAACTATAACTATCTTGCAAAAATTAAATTTGAGATACATTACAGCAGTATGTAGGACAGATGAAAACCAGGTGACTTATTTTTGCCTTATTTCATGAGACACACTTGCAAAAATCTTGAATCAAATGATGGGTGACTTGTTAAATTATCTTAAATAAGATTTTAAGCTAGTTAGATGGACATTATTTTGTCATGATGGAAATTAATGTTATATAAACTTCAAAGGTCATATTCTTACCTCAGGCACCCCATCAGGCCTAGCCACCAGTGCCACCACCACCTCTCTCTCCCCTGGTTTAAACTCCAAGATGCCCGTGGCACCATAGAATTCGGTGTTGCCTGAAGGCATGACAGCATATCGTACCAGCTGTTTGAGCAGCTGTCCCTGGGCTCTGACCACATGCAGCTCCACAGCCTCACCCTCCTAGGTGAGTAAGTTTAAAGTTTATGATGTAATGTCACCACATCCAGAGACAACAGAGAAAATAACTTTATTTAATTACTGTAATTATCAATTCACACTGTTTGTAGCTAGTTAGATACAAACTACACAAACAAATTTAGTCTTATAGTTTGAAACCGCAGTATAAATCTTAGACTTACATTGATGACCCACGGACCTCTGGAGAATGGAGAGAACTCAAAGACTCCCCCGGGATCATCGTTCTCCAAGATGACAATCTCCCTGCTGGTGAAGCCAGCCTTCAGGATCTGATTCTCCACATTACTCCTGGGATACATACATGCAAAAACAGTATAAGTATCATCATAATAGTTAGCAAGCATTACTAAAACATAGCAAAAAATAGATTGCAAGAGATTGTATTTGGCTAAATATTAGTTATTATGCCTTCCTTAATGAGGGATTGTAGAAAGCAAAGAAGGCACATAAATGCCCCCTACATTGCAGTCGATGAAAAGTGTTTGTGTGTTTGCTTCTGTTGTGTTTTGTGCTTCTACAACATTATGCAAAATATCACGACAAAACAGCTGAGCTTTAATTTGAACATTCCCTGTATTGTGTAATGCTCATTCATTATTTGTTCCGTATGCTGTTAAGACAACTCTTATTAACAATGTCAATCAACACCGTGCCTGCATCTTTATTGCTCTAGATGGGTGTGTGTATGTGTGTGTGCGTTGAGAAAATTGGAGCCAAGTAAGCATCACATAATGGGTAAATTAGAGACAAAGACATGACAGAATGAAGTACTCCAAACAAACAGTCACAGCCAAGGCACTGCATGCATACAAACACTGACATCTTTAAAAGGGTATACAATCAAGCCTGGTTAAATTAGAGCGAAACACATAAAGAAGATACTCTGTTTACTCCTCACAACCACTTTCTTTTGGATTCCCTTTTTTTCACACCATCGCAGAATCCCCCCACCCCATCTCAAAGCCCCTCATCCCCAAATCAACCATAGACCCCTGAAATCCTGAAGTAGGCCCTTCTCTGAGAAACAAGGTCCTGATTCACACCACACAAAAGGCCCAGGTTCACTCCACTCTCCACTTACCCGAAGTACACTATAAAGCGTGCAGTCTCCACCCTGCAGGGGAGGAGTGGGAGGGAAGCAAAGCTGCCGTTCTCATCAGAGCATAGACTAACAGATGAACCCATCCCCAAACCACCACCACAAACACACACACACACACACACATATTTACAGAGAACCAAGGGAGGTAGGGGATGAGATCACATCCACTCTGTTTTCCGATCCCACTGGACTCACTCATAGTTACATAATATTTACACTCTAAACCCCTCAAATGTATTTTATCATAATTATGTTTGTGGACATAAGGTTCTAATAAACCTTGAAAATTCTTAACAAAATTACTGTGTTCAATATCTCTCCATACCTATCCAGAGTGAGCAGTAAGGTCTCATTGACTTCTGGTATATTGTCAGCCAAGACAGTGAGATTGATGGAGGCATCGCTCTGCCCAGAGAGGAAGATAACAGAACCACTTAAAGGCTCCAGATCATTCACTGTTACGTCTTCAGGATTGGCCCCTATTGGATGGAGACTCCAGAACACTACAGCCTGACCATCTGTCCCATCACGCCGCAGAGGGAGGTTCACCTGCAACAAACATTGCGAAAATGAATTACAGTACATTTATATATGTACACACAGAAGACTTGCTTTATGAACACAGATTGGAGTTGGCAAAGACAGGGGGGGGGGGCTTTCCTGACTAGAAGCATGGAGTTTTGTTAATTTAACACTGTGTATGAGGGTATGACAAACAAAACCAAAATATGATCTTGTAGTGCCACCACCTCATACAAAAGGAAGAAGATCGTATTTGGCACTGGAAACCTTTGAAGGGATGTTGAACAAAGCAGGTCAGCAGACTGAAGTGTGTGCACTAAAAGGTGATATTTATTAACAGAAATATAAATGAAACCGAGGCAAAAATGAACCCTGTGAAATTCAACAAAAATAACCTAAGCTGAAGCAAAGAACAAACAAATAAAATCTGCAGCCTCACCGAACTGGAACGTACCATCTACTCAGGTTACCACAGGGTGAGCTAGACTGATAACAAGCCTTCAAAACATACAGAACAACACTGATGTAGAATTTATTTGTTATTGCTATCACAATTTTCTATGGTCACACACACAGCTATGAGTGCACCAAATCATACAGAATGTCATTTAGTACAGAACAGTTTTATCCTTCTTACCTCAACTTGACAGTGCCTAATGACTCAGTGCTTAGTGCAGCTAATGATGTACACTTGTTGTTACTATTACTGAGTAAGCAGATGATCTGCCCTACCATCACCAAACTCTCAAAAAGAATAAGAGGGCTGAAGCCCTTCGACAAAATATAAAATTACGAAACACCAACTACTTGAATGAAACCTGTATTCCACTATTTGTGTAACATGACTGGTAAATTAACAAAAACATTGAACTTGAATTAGTGATTTAACGCAAAAACACTAAGAATGTTGGGAACCAAGTCCCAGTGAAAAGGGAGAGGAGCAACCTTTTCACAGATGTTCATCAATAATTAAACATGACACTTTTTCTCACAAAGTCATTGATATGGTAATATAAAAAACAAGGTAGATTAAAGGCTGTCAGGTAACTTAAGATCTTAGCTAAAAATTGTTTTGTGACTCCCTGACAGGATCATTTATATTTAATAGTTCATTAATGGTTCATTTTTGCTTCCCGGTACATTCTTTTTAATAAAATAAAAAAATAAAGATCCTGAACACAGAAATTATACTATTTGTATGTACCACCGCTAAAATGGGGGTTATATCTTACCATGCTGGTATTGCTGTCCTCTGGTTCATAAACCACCACCGTGGTATTACTGGTAAAACCAATTTCCCCGTTGGCAATGTCTGGGGTGACTGTCAGGTTTAGGTTGAGAGGTCCCCCAAACCTTGGGCTGTTTGAGGGAATTGGGGGATTGATATCTACCAGCTCCAGTGCATTCAACTAGGAGAAAGAGAAAAAACACCAAGACTCAAACTAGGGATAGATATTTAGATGAAAACTTTTTTAAAAATAAAGCATGTTTCTATAATCAGTCATCAATAAAGAATACAGCTGTAACTACATCTCATTATTTCTATTCTGTCACATTTCAAGAACGGTTGAATTACCCCTCAGTGCTCCATTCACAGCTTTTATGTTGGTGCATGTAAATGTTGAAAGGCCTGAATTTAAGTGTGTGGTGTGATTATAGTTTTGAATGTGAAGAAGGCTTTTCTAGTACTTTTTTTTGCTTGCTTTAAGAGCTGGGTGATGTTGTTAGTTTGGACAGTTAGGCAATTCCCATAGCAACATGCCAGATTTGAGTGCCAAATGTCAAACGATTCACAAATTCAAATGAGGATGTAACTGATGTGGCCTGAAAAACAAACACGAACGGAAAGTGTATATATTTAGACGTGTGAGCAAAATGTTTCCTGGATTACAACTTTACAAAACCATTATATCACTAAAATGGAAAAAAATATCACATTTCATCCAAACATGTGTCACTCATGTGTTGCACTTTAACTTGTTCCCAGAATTGTTACCTGTATTAAGAAATGAGCCCCGTTCTGCAGAAAGGCATCATTCCTGATTGGCAGTATGAGGTGGACCGCCCGCTCATTGGAGAACACCACATTAATGGATCTGCTAACATTCAAAACCTGGTCACGGGCCAACGCTGGGTCTATTGGACCTGCAGGAATGTAGAGGGCTGTGAGAGTCATAGACACATCACCCAGAGTGCCACCGTCGCGCAGGAAGTTTAGAGACAGGAAACGGCCCTCAGGTTGGCTCTGGATGCTTTGCTCTTTTTCCAGGTTAAACCGAAACATCCCATAGACATCGTCACTGTCCTGGATGTAGAACACCATCTGGGGAAAGAGTGGAGGAAGACCATGGAAAGAATAGGAGTAAAATTGACAAATTAGCAAAAGAAAGGAGAAGTACGCAGATTTTGCATTTTGACTGAAGACAACATGATTAAATATACATTCTCCATATTTCAAAGAACACATAGAACTTGCTTTTGGAGCCTTGTTTGCAGATACAGTGAGAAAAAAAGAAGAGAGACTGAAGCATGAGGAGAAAACTGAGAACTGAGGTACTTTTTCAATAGTGCAAGATATTGTTTTCTGCTGACCACATTTGAATTCCGTGAATTTATTTTTATACACTTTGTCTTGGAAAAGAAAAGGGATTTCACATGTTTGACACATGGGCCTCGGAGGCAGCAACTCCAAACTGGTTTCAGTCCCATGCTCAGTGTGGAGTGAGGTGACTGATCTTTAGAGTGTAAGGGGGTAATTGCACTGAGCTCAAGGTTCCTCATCAATACCTTGTTGGAATTTTGTTGTATATCCTGTTTTTCAGTTACTAAAATTAAACCTTGAAAATTGAAGGAAATAAGGAGAGGTAAGGAACAGAGAGGAAAGAAAACAAGTGGGACTGAAAGTAGTAAAACAGAGCCCTGAGCTAACTTTAGAGAGGCATCCTCTTTAATTAACTCTGCTAAGACTGCTAGAGTAGTTTTCATGAGCATTTTAACTGTGGCTCATTCATTTCCCTGAAACCTACACTTGTCTCATGCATTGCCTGGCATGTTCACAAATCAGTTCTATGTAATGTGTGTTGGTTTGTGCGATTTATCATGTGTAACATTAATGAAACTTAACAGTGATTCACTTGTCCCAACTATTAAAGTCATCTGTTAATTCTTAAAGGGATTTCTGCTGAGCATACTCGCTCTACACAGATGGCAAACAGGCCCTGTAACCTCACAACCCGAGGTGCTGTGCTTATGTGTGTTTGTGTGTGAACAAAGCAGAGTTTGTATGCACCTCATCTCATGCCTTAAACATAAACAAGACCTAGATGCGCCCACTGCTTTCGCACATAGCCAAGAGGCTTGGACAAAGATGGAAGCTATAAAAAAACCTGTCACCACTTCACCCATGCTTTCTAAAAAAAACACACAGACAGACACCACACACAGAGTGCGCCTGCTGTTTCTGCTTTGTTTTGATTCAGCCACATTAAGGGAACACCCACAGAGCAACGTGACAGACTAAAGGGTCGATTTTTGCAGAATGTGCCAAGTTTGCCACTGTACCTTACAGTAAATCACACACAAACACACACCCATGCAAAACACATGTACAACATCTGGAGGATATGTTCCCTAACAAGTGCACCCTTCCCTCTCTGTTCGTTCTCTGTTGCAAACACATCATAGCATCAAACAGAAGCTGTAAATAAATACATAAATACTGGCCAATCAAAGATCTTCTATGAACTGACCTCCATGGGTTCGTCAACCTCAGCATTTCCAGTTACAGTATTGGGCAGCAGCTTGAGAACAAAGGCCTCTGCCTCTTCAGGTAGCTCATCTGCCACGATGTTTATTGGAATCACAGCTGTCACCTGACCGGCAGAGAATTTCACTGTCCCCGCTGCAGGCCTCAAGTCATCTGACACTGGGGAGCGGTCACTGGAGTTTCTACTGATGGTCCAATTGGCAGACACATCACCGTAGCTGCCTCCATTTCTTACAATAATAATGCCATCGAATCTAGGGGAATGATAGAAGAAAACACAAGTTGTCAACTTTTTATTATGATGCTTTTACACTTAGATTTAGACATACATTATAGCTATTATTTGTAAGTTTTCCACCTCTGTGTCAGGTCTTCATTGATGCTGATTGGCTGAATGACTGCACTGCTGCTGATTGACAGGACGCCGTGAGGCTTGTCGTTGGGCTCGATGGTCACTTGGACAGCATTGGGTGATACTAGCACAGCATCTCCTCTGACTGTCTCCTCTAGCAGGACCACGTGGAAGGATTCTGCGATTTCTGGCACTTTGTCATCGTTGATGTTAAACTGCAGGCTGGTCGTGTAGACAAACGGAGGGAATGTAATCGTTCTGACTTGCTGTAGGTCAAGGAAATCCACAGCTGGTGTGGCACTGCCCAGTCCTTCACCGCTCACCACCATGTAATCTACAGAGACCTAAAGACAGTATGTCCAGATGTTTTATATGAATGTATCTAATGTTTTTTTATGCTGCAATATGCTGTATATATATACTGTATATACTGTACTGCATGTTTGTAATTAAAAGGTTGAGCCCTATTCTTCATCAGCCAGAATTTTACACACTGCAGAAGTTAACATGCACAATTCTCCAAGTTGATAAGGTCAATAGGTCATGAATATTGCTAGCTTTTGAACAACAAACAAAAAACTGTATCTTAGAAATGTACCTCAGTGTCAACAGAGCCGATGAGTGGCCCATCCTCAGTCAAATGACCGCGGGTCACATTGAGGGCAATGACTCCAGCAGACTCTGGTACTGCCAGGATAGGGTAGGAGAACCTCAGCGGGCTGTCATTACGCCGGATTCTCAGCTGGACACTGCTGGCGTTGGACCTGAGGAGTGCTCCACCTGCCACACCCGTTAGTCTGACCGAAAAAACCTCATCATCCTCTGGGATCTGGTCCACAGAGAAAGGGAAGCACATTCACAGTTACACACAGTACATGGTACATTTTATGCAGCTGTTTTTAAAAGTCTGAACATGTAACTTTGAACATTTTAAAGTCAAAATAATTCAAATTTTATGTTCAGACGAATGATGCACATGTGGCCTCTCATGAAGGGGTCTTTAGAAATGTTAACCTTTAATCATCAGTTAGGCCAATTTGTACAGATAGCAGGATGTGTGTGGTTAGTTTTGTATCAGTCAAACATATTGTATAGTATAGGGGTTTGTCCTATCAAACTTTGAACTTTGACCTTTAAAATAGCAACAACACACATCAGAGCAATCTGGGTAATCTGGGTAATTTTGTCAAGCAAAATCTAAGAGAATGATAGAGAGACAGATGGACGGACAGATCGTCACAAGCTAATCCATATCTGTGACATGGTGGTTTGAATGGGGAGCTTGTTCAGTACCTGGTCATCCTGGATGAAAATATTGAAGTGAACTACAGCCTGTCCTACAGGGATGGTGATGTTCCCTCTGTCTGGACTGAGGTCCTCAATGGCAGGATTGGGACCTCCAGAGATCTAAACACCAAGGAGTCACAGTGATGTTTACACTTCAGTATGTGTAACGAGAGAATTACATGTTCCTCTTTAGGTCAAAATTCTCCAAGCTCTTGGATTGACAAGTCTTGTTTTAACCAATAGGGAAAAACTTACAAACGCGTCTTCATCAAGTTAAAAACAAGCCAGTTTGTCAGATACATATCAATAACATATAAGCAGATATAAATACAGTATCTTAGTTCTGCTAGTTTTATGTATATTGTCCTCTCACCTCAAAGTTCACAGTCACAGTCCCATATGTTCCCTTTTCTCTAATCAGGGTGAAAGGCACATAATGGTTCCTTCCTCTCGGTTCGTCGACTATGACCTCTTCAGTCTGAGATGAGGAAGGTGAAGTAGACAAGAAGAAACAGACAGAAATAGAGCCCCAATCAATTAAATTTAATCAATTTCAACAGAGTTTCTTATTCACAATTAGAATAAACCAAGTTATACTATATTATATTATAATGAGAGCAGGGATAAAGCAGTGGCAAGTTAAACAAAATTGTTTCGTATTCTGTTTCAGTAAATAAATGTGATTGAGCGCTAACAAATATATTCCATCATAACATGGAGTAAAAATTACATTCAGTCTCACTGTATTTAGAGTCATTATCATTGACTTAACATTTGGAAAGTAGATTTGTTTTTCTATGTAATTCTAGGTTCATTTGTCATGACCAAAAAAATTCAGGAGTATGCAAAAAAGAAGGAGAAAGGAAAGCAAAGAAATGCTGCACAAGAATTAGTTTAGTATCCTAAATACATAAATAAATACATAAATGCATCCACCAAGGCCAAGAGGCCTTTATAGATTCTAAGCAAGCCAAATCATTATCCAGCATATGAGACCATCTGGAGGTGTTAGGGCAAACAGTTCCCAATATACCACAGCTACCATGGAAACGCTATAAACTCCCACTGATAAGTTAATCCAGGGAGTGTTGTGGTTTTATTTGCCCCTGGAAACCCGCAACCACTAGATGGTTACATCGCCCACAACCACAATACTGGTATGATTGGACCATTCTCTGCTGTAATAGACCCACATTACTCCACCTCTGACCCTTTTCTTTCTACTGGTAAGTAATGTCTGCGGAATCAACTTTTATAAAAGTGGTCGCAATGCAAGTGCATGCTCATGGTGCAAATGCACATTGGTGTGGCCAGTTACATTTTGGAATTTGTGTGACTACACAACTGCCAATATGGTACCAAATAGTTTTTCTCTGACTATATTCCATATTATTGTAGACTGAATTAATCATAGAATCTAAATTTGATATTATCACATAATTTATGCTCTTAAGTTTATTGTATACAGGACCAAAGTGAATAAACAAATGAAGACAAGATGCATGACAGGGTTTCTTACAGAGTTGAAGGCAATGATTCCAAAGGCGTTGTCATTGGACAGGATGGTGATGGTTGCCTTGCTTGGTGTTCCCAGTTTCACGCCATTGGAGGAGCTCTAGACAGTAGAAAGAATTGAAATGGTTAGATAAAACGAGGCCAAATATACAATATGTACCTTAACACACCTCATCAGCTAACCCTGACACCCGTGTGAAAAACCAGAGCGCCTGCCTTATCCACTGTCTTCACTTCATTCTTGTGCTCCCACTGAGAGGCCCTGGTGAGAAGGTACAAAGACAGGAAGTACTGGTCTCAGCCCAGTTGATTTGTCAGGTTCCCTCTCTGTGGGATACCTCTTCAGGACTTGTGCTGTGCTCTGTGACTCGGCACTAAGACCTGACAAACTCCAAATTTCAGTGTGCTTAACATCAAACAATGACTTCACGAGGCTTAGACTGTGAGTTTTTAACTTGACAAATAGGACCATAACCTGTGATCTGTACAAGCAAAGTTTCCCTTTTTCTGAACCCTGTTAGACTTGTTATTTTGTGTTGCTTTCCAAGGTTTCCATTTGTGAGCTTACCAATGTTTTCATAAGCATCTCCAATACTAACTATGCTGCTTACCACCATGTCTCAGCTCGAGTGCACGGGCTTTCCCTTTGCAGCATACAAACATCTGGATACAGGCTAATTTGTGCATGTGCAGGCATTCACGGTAATATCATCGACTATGAGAGTCATGACAAATTATAATAACCAGAAACAGAAGACACTCCTGTTGAAAGTCCTTTACAAAACCACCGTGTGTGTGCATGTGTGTGTGTGCATGTGTGTGTGTGCGTGTGCGCGCATGTTAGGGTGACAACAAACAAAAGAGAAAATGAAAAACAAGTAAGTGCTTAGGCCTTCTGCATTCACTCCTCTATTCAAACAGGGCTTTTCCCAGCTGTAACAGAGCTTTCTTTTCGCTGCTGAGCTCTTGTAACGGTCAACTCACAGACACAGATTCCAAACAGTTTAACGAAGCCAAGCCACTGAGTGAGCCAGGAGTCTGCTCACACACATACACACACACGTATGCCCAACATAGACGTAGACATTAGACACAGACATAGACATTCACATACCCAAATATGCAGCGACACACAAACACAAACATTGGCTTCTTTAAAGCCAGCCTTGTCATATGCACTGTATGTAATGCTACAAAAAATGCTGCCTCCCCCAGTTAATGCTGGTATTGGCTGGTATTGGCTGCACCTGCTCTGGTTTACAACAATTCTACACTATTTCTATATAACGTTTTGTCATATTCGCCCTTTCTAATAAGGTAGCACTATATTTTCTATTGTAACAGATTGTTGGAAATGATAAATGTTTCCTGATAAATCCTTTGTTTCTTTCTTGTGCTTGATGTGTGACACCTCTGGTAATGCACATCCATCTTCCAGACAGTCTTTCAGTAAGCTGATAGGGTAGCATTTGGTCAAAGCTTTGTCTTCGCTGTAGTGTAAACAGAAGGGCTAAGTGGGCCTCATCTGGTCTTTCACTCTAGTGGCAGGCTAAATACGGGCTTGCGCTACTGGATTTTAACCAGATGTCACAAAAATGCAGCATCAAATTAACAATGTTGTGAGGAAAGTCACTCTTGTTGACAGCTGTTGAGAGTTTTGTGAATGCACAGAGATGACAATCAATGATTCACAATTGACAACCTTTGTTTTAGGTCTTTTAGTGAGGGATAAGACAGTCAGACAGCAAGAGCAGCACCCCCTAACTCATCAATCAAACTTGACAGCTAAAGGCTAAATGAAACCATGGAGATAGCCTCTGGGTGTAAGGCATCTTGAATGTGATGGTAATTCTTTTGAGAAGGATTTACAATGTCTACCCCTAAAATATTTTCAAACTTGCAAAAATCTATAGCTGTCCTATATAAGACTATGTACAATAGCAAAAGACAATAAAAAAACAGTAACTGCACACCATCTGTCCATTCTATTTCTTTCATCTAGTCTAGAATAGTGGTGAGTTGCAAGTTTTGATAATATGCTGTTTAATAGTGTCAGCAAAAATAGTGTGTCAATTGGAATGCTGAACACATAACTTACATAGAAATGAAATCCACGGAACGGACATGCCCATCGAAGTCAATGGGAGCAGAGAATTAGAGAATCACTTTAATCTAATGTGTGGTAAGGTTGTGGCTGTCAAAGTTAGTTTCATCTCACAAAGGTGTCTTTTAGTGTTGAACCTCAGCGACGCTCACAACATGTAGCCCCACCCAGGCCAGCCACGGAAAAGTCCTATAGAGCGCACACATCAAAGACCCTGAAGCTCTGAGCCTCTCAGGGCTTACTGTGGTTGACGCCCCCACTCCCCATTGCTTAGTAGCTGGGGTTAGGGTTTAAGACGGTCAGGGGCAGAATTAGAACAGTGGGACTTTGTGGAAAGAAAGCTTGTAGCTCCACAGAGGAGAGAGAAGGAGCAAGAGGGATTTGTCATCCATCCAGAAACATTTGGCACATAAATGCAAGCCGGCAAAGGAAAGGTTGACATACATGTTCACGCAAACTTTGAGAGAAACAATGGACTTTTACCTGTAGTGCGAGATTGAAGGTAAATGTCTCATCAGCTTCAGGCAAGTCATCATCTTTCACAGCAATAAAGATGGTCTTACTGGACTCGGTGGACAATAGAAAGGCTGCAGCATTGATGGCTTCAAAGTCCCCTGTGTCAACTCCCTCTAGCTGGGTAAAACAAACAAACACAAAATGGTATCACTCAAAGTAATATTGCGTTTTATGCTTTATCTGAAAATGTAATATGGAGAGAAACAAGGATGCTGCAGGTACATGATTAGTGCCTTACACAACTGTGCCAATAGGATGCCCCTGGCTAAATGTTTTTGTTTGTTTCAGCTCTTTCCAGTGACAGAGACAGTGTTCCTGTCACTTTACTTCCTCTCCAATGGTGCCTTTATCTGCTAGATAAAGGCACCAGTTTGTTTCTGTCTCTGTTAGTTTCCTGACAGGAAGTCTGGTATTATGCAGGATTTCATTAAATAATAAGGTAATGGCAGTCAGGTATAATAGTTAATGTAAGAAGAAATATGGTTAAGACATCAAGAGGCATAGGAAACCCCCCAACCACACTCCACTGCATGGCCAGCTCGCCTTGCCAGACACCAGCTGTGAGCAGCTGACACTAGCCCCTATGTTGAGGACAGAAAGCCAAAACCTATTCTGTGATTTCCAAGACAGTTTCTGCAGACACACTAGGCCTTGGATGTCACCACCACTGTCTGCAATAAATGAAAAGTTACTTTTTCATTCACTGGACATAAAGGTGACAGCCCAGCAACAGAGCAAAGAGACAGTGCTACTGCACTTCTGTTTTGGGTGGCTTTGTACACAGAAAGAATTGAATAGATGGTGTTATGGGTTGAGGGGTTTCTTGTGCAGGATAATATATTGATATGATGTTATTATACTATATTAAAGCTTGTCCCATGTCCTACCAGAACCAAAGCTGTCACATTGACCGGGTCTCCCACTCTCTCCACGACCAGCCGGACCACAGCTGTGCTGCTCTCGTTGACAACAAAGTCTGTCTGCCCTAGGAACCGCAGTGTGGCTGACTCAGACGTAGTGCCAGGGATGGACAGAGCCAGAATCAACCCAGCTAGCAGGAGGACAGGGAGCATTCCTATGAAAAGAGGGAAACACATGGCGGAAATGTTTTTGAAAATGCAGGAGAGACAGACACAGTGCATATATTGAATTACAAAAGAAGTAAATTTTAAAGAGTTTTACAAATATAGAAAGCTGGAGAAGTTCATTTTAAGTTCATTGGATGTGTTTGACAGATCTTTCACCATTTAATGAATGTAACACCACTTCATGTATGGCAATGGCAATGTGTGATACAAAGCCGTACAAATAACAAAGAAACAAGGTGCTTCAAGGAGGGTTAGTTTAAGAAAGCATTAGCCGTTTAAGAATAGAGAGGCAATTGAAACTGCAGAAATAAAATTCAAACTATACAGAAAAGCTCACATAAAACTTAAATATAAAATTTAGAGACCTTCAGGGTACAGTTTTAAGAATAAAGATGTAGGATGTCTCTCCTCAGGAGCGCAGAAGAGAACTAAAAGTCAACCCGGAGATGAGGACAATGGGAGAACGCAGACAAGAGATCCAAGACACAATTACAGAAATTACAAGACTTTGTCTACGATGAATAATTTATTCACTCATTCATTATTTTAACGATGGATTTTGATATCAAAGTGAACAAATGTACAGTCAGTATATATTAAAACTAATATGATCCAAATACAGGCAGTATCGAGGGGCCAGATGTTCAGAAAGACTGGCTTATGAAAATATGCCCGGCCGGCTGGCAGACTTGATGGTCATAGTCATATAAATGATTCATAACATTATTCCATAATTACAATGGCTGTTGTCCTCATGTTGTCATAACTGTTAAAGCACTTGTTGTTGAGGTTATTCTTCTTGACCACATGAATTTGTTGTGCCATGCCAAAATAAATCTGATCAGATCAGTATTTTCAGTAATTTAGCATGAAGCTTGCCGTGCAATTTTGTGCTGCCAGCACTCTCCTCTCGTCCTAATTATCTTTTCTGCTCTTCTGCTTCCTCCAATCATCCTCACTTCTTAGTTTGTCTCTTCTACTCCTCTCTGCTCTCCACTTCTCACATCCTCCCCTCTCCTCTCCTTTCCTCCCCTCTCCTCTCCACTCCTCTCTTCTCCTCTCCTCTCCTCTTCTCCTCTTCTCCTCTCCTCTCCTCTTCTGCTCAACTCTCTCACCCAGAATAATCCTAAAGCTGGATGGAGCCACTGAGACAGTTGTCATGGTTAACACAACAAAACAACACAGCATGACAAGTGGGGTGGAGCCAGCTGAAAGCTAAATTGCGGCCACTCAGTCCTGTATTTCCCCCTCCCTGCTGCCTTTTACCCATCCCATTCATAATCTGCACCACACAGCCTTGCCAACAGAATGAACACGTAAGGTCTTTAAAAAAAAATGTTTGCTCTTAATTACAAGGTTGAAAAAGAACATCAGCAGCTACGGTGGATGAAGTCATGCTGTTTGCTCCCTTTTTTCATAAGCAGAAATCGTTTAGGAAAGTTGGACATTGAAAATATCCCATTTTTCACATGTTCCATTACTGTTATATCAATCTGAGTTATTCTCAGTATTGGCTGGTGTTTAAATAGCAGCTATCCATCAATCAGTTTGTCAGCTTAGAGAGGAGAACAAGACACTGTAGCAGCATTACGAGCTGCTGGTTGACTGATTGAGCCAGAATCAATAGATGCAGACATTATGTGTGTGAATGTTATTGTGTGTGACAAAGAGAGAGAGAGAGAGAGCATAAGCACGTGTGTGACTGTCTGTGTGATGGGTTTGGTGTTAAGGGGGCACGTGTGTGTGTGTGTGTGCATGTGTTAGACACATGCCAGCAGTGGAAAGATTGCTGGGAAATCCATCAAAAAGGGATTTAGAGCTGGTGGGTAGCAAGGTTGGACAGTGGGGAACAGAGGGTGAGGCTAAGGGGGGAAGAGAGGTGAGTGTGTCGCCGGACAAAGAGAGGCCTGGGCTGAATAAATCCTGTTATTCACCCTACTCTCTCTCTCCTGGGGTCAGGAACTTCCTGCACCACTGACTGAGAAATCCCCTCTTTCTTGCACCATGTCCATGGAACTGCCTTACACATTATTAGTAAATTCTAAGGGCTAATAGTGCACCTAAGGATGTGTGCAGTCTCTAGGCATATAGACACATCCTTGTGTATACCCACTTGCCTAACTAATTTAGTTATGTTGGAGGGTTATAGCACCAAATGCCTTTTTGGCCATGGCAATCCCTCATCAACCACATCTTCACTAAAAATCACCACAACTCTATAATAAAGAACAAATTATTTTTCATTTAAGCTCACTCTTTCTATGTCATCTCTGTTCTCTGTTGTTGGAACAAAAGGTCTTGGTTCCAATGGGCTTTTTCTTCGGTTAACCTTTGTGCCTAAAAACCTCACTTCCAAATGACTGCCTAACATCACTTAGACCACAATCTTTCAGATGGATGGTAGCGAGCATCCAACCCTCTAACCTCCTAAACCTCCACTCCAAAACAGAGGAGTGGTCCATTTCACATCCACTCACCCAGATGCTGCGCTCCCTTCAAAGGGCCTAATACAAAACAGATGCTGTGTGCATGGCACAGGTCTGTCTTATAAGCGGCAGGGCAGTTTTGTGCTGGCATCGTGTGTTGTGCCAACCCTGACCCCAGGGGTTACATGGGGACCAAGGATCTGTCTGTCACAGCAAAAGGCGGCATGGAGTGTTTGGCACAGACCTCTGACATTGATAAGGCTGGGAGTCAGAGTCCATATAGAGAGGTGCGCAGAGACACACTCAAAAATGTGTGACAGACAGTCACACGCGTGCACAGATATGCGTATGCATACATAGATGCATTTGCCAGAGATGCCGCAAGCAGCATACACATCCAAAATGCAAGGTCTCAATGCTCAAGCAGACAGCAGGGTGATAGGCCAAGACACTAGAGAGCTTCATAATGCATGAAAACACACTGTCCATCACAAATATCCTGGGCCAAAGGAACAGAAAATTATGGCTGGGGCCAAGACTCTGGGACCTGGCGCTCTAACAAGCCACGGACAACACCACAACTAAAGAGACTTCACATTCTGAACATCCACAATTGCTTTTGACTTATTCTGTGACTGTGACTTCAGTCAGCTGACTTATTTTTTTTTTATATTGTTTAACTTTATTACCTGGAACACACATTGTGTCCAATAAATATTTATTGCTCACTATATATAGTTTTGGCTAAATCTGTGATGCACGATATTATATCCATCCAGAGGAGAACAACATAATGCATGAAAAACATTCCCATAAACTTGACAAATGTACTCTTAAATAAGTAAGGATGCTCATGAATGTTTCTGGAACAATCCTGAATCATTCTTCACAAACAATTAAGTACAAATTCATGAAGGTCAAGTCTTATCTCATTAAACCTTGACCTTGAACCTGCTTTCACCATAACCATTTTTCTCCTGCACATAATACTTCCAGCTAACTTCTTTCATCTTTTCAATATGCTGAGTCATTTAGAATTACGGTCCTCTTGCACAAGCAGGCATTGTGCTTGCCAGGAAAGTTTCTTAGTATTGGCCATTGAGCTAAACGAGTGTCATGAAGTCCGCTCGTTTCACCGGCTAAGCTCAGATCAAAGCTAAAGGGAACAATGGCAACACACACATGCACATGTACCCACAACCTGCATATACTATCTATGGGGTATCCCTTTAGTATCCCCTTGCAATCACTCACTCCTCTCTATCTTCTGATTGTCCCCCTATCACTTCCAACTCATTTTCCCATATCTCTGTGATGGATGGCTCTCCACCAGAAAGCCTTCTCAGCAGGCTCCAAGCTGATAAGCACAATCAGCAGTCACAGTGATAACATCAATGCTGGTCGGCGGTGGTTTGACCCCATCACCTGTAAGCCCTTCTTACAGCAGCTAACAGTGTTAGGAGTCTGGTTCACAAAAACACTGTAACACTGGATCACTTGCACACACACAGACACACACTCACTCACTGATCTACTGGATATCCCTGTCAGAGGTGCTGAGGAGGTGTCTGGTTGCAGGGCTGCTCCTGGGGTCAGCGCACGGCGCCGATGCCTCTAGGGTTTCTCCTGACAGTGGTCTGCGTGTCGTAATCTTTAGCATCAATTATTCACTGCAAGCCTAAGACTTCACAGTCGGAGGATCGTAGTAAGCGTGACACTGCAGGATCCTCTGTATGGAACGTGCTGTGTGCATGTTTGACAGTGAGTGACGTAAATTTAGCTTTAACCAAAAAAGTATGCTAAAGTTAACAGTCTCATTAAATTCAGCATGTGTCATCTCTTTTCACCACTTAAGCTCCCTGGGATCTTCTCGTGGTAATGTACCAGCCTCTATAATCATATTAAAGACTTTGCCTTTCCCCTATATTTCACTGAAAATACCTGGTATTGGAAGGTTTAAAAGAGGAAAGAAATACTTTAACTTCCTTTTTGGTCAAGGGTGTGTGGTATAACAGTCTGCAGAGTCTTAATCAAGGGCTTTCCCATGCAGCATGCCTGCCCTGAGGCTTCCCTGGTTTTGAGACGCCCTTGGTGAAGAGTTTGTGGTTATATCTGGAAGTTAGTAACACACACACACACACACACACACACACACAATCTCCAGTTGTCTGACACTGGGAGGCCAAGAGTGGGATCTCATTCATCAATCTTACAGCTTTGGTCGGTGATCTGGAGTCAGTCTGGCCACAAAAAGAAACTGCTCTGTCATTAACATCAACTAATATAACAGTGTTCCTGGAACATTTGTGTGTTTCCTCAGCACAAATTCACACTAAAAACCAACCACGCAAACAAATAGACAGTATGACTGATACTGGCAAATATAAGCAGATAAGTAAACAAAACAGAAAGAGGTGATAATAAGCCTCCATATCTGTCAATCTGTATTTATGCCTCATGTAAGGGGTGACTGCTATGCCAGTGCTTTAGGGCTGTAAACATTGGAAAATGGACATATCCTGTGGTCGAACCGCCGGATTGTTATTCAGAGTTCAAACTAAATAGGAAAAGTGCCTAATTTGGGAAGGCAGTGGCTACCAATAGTGTTGCTTAAAATATCTCACAAAAAAATGTCCATTAAGGCCCTCAGTACCTTAAACACAAAACATAATAATAATACCACTGTGTCACTTGCGTGTAAACAGTTTTTTTCTCTCGTAATAGAAAGGCTGCTACAGTATATTAGAACAGTTTGTATTTATAAGTCTCAGGCTATGTGCTTGGCCCAAAACCACGGTGCCTCCTTGACTCTGTTTATTGGATTGTTTTCTGTTTGAGCTGCACTCTCTAAGCGATGCCACCACCCCAATGTGTTCGGGCCCTACCTCAGAAACCACCCACCGTCCGTTCTCAGCCCGGCGTAGCCACGACTGCCATACCCGGTCAACTCACGAGCCCATAATTGCACTTCACATGTAGTTTCTCCCTTTGGTATTTTTAGATCAGTGAATGTTCTCGCCATGCAGAGAAGTTGGGGAGAAGAAATTAAGAAACTTAATAAGCGAGTAGAGCTAAAACATACATCATTAAATCTGACAAAAACTCTGTGTTACTCACTGGGCTTATTTTGGAGAGCTCAACCCCCAAAAAACAGATTTCTATTTATTTAGAGGGGAAAAACAGAAAACCTACCATTAGTCCAACAAGAAGGGGGAGAGAGATTTTTGGGAAATGAGTATGGCAATGTGCTGAATTGCAGCCAAATTATGCCATTCCACATAAGGGGACCTAGAAAACACTTGAATGAATGCCTCTCTAAGGAACAAAAATGCATGAGGTCAGCCTTCCAGCTATTGTCAGAAGATACTTTTCAAACCAGGCATTTCTACTTCAGGGGCAAGAGGCTGCCAATCAAGTGTGCATTTCACTGTGAAAAAGAAACAGAGAGAGGGAGAGTTTTCCTGAGGTATTGTCCACACGGCTGTGGTCGGCTGCTCTTATGTTGTGCCAATGGCATCTCGCGTCCCTATAACTAAAAACAAGAGTTTTTTTTCTCCTACTTAGGAAACAGTGGGAAGGAATATAGAAAAAGGAAAGTAGTTCCAATTGAGTAGGAACTAGTGCGTGAGCAATTTAGAGCATTTTCCAGTTTAAGCATTGGCTGACTGATTAGCCTGTATGACACACGGTGATGGAGGCAGACAGAAAAGCACTTTCAGGGGATTAAACAAGGTTGTGCTCTCCACAGCCTCCCAGACCAATGGGCCAAATTAGAAAGGGTATTACTTCATTGCATGTAACCAGTTGGGCCTGGATGAAATGCTAATTGCATTTCAAAAGAGTTCCCAAAACAGAGAGGCAACCCAGAACGGGGGTGTATTTTCATTGGAGAAGAAGCGGGACTTTACGATTCACTGACCAGCACACAATTTTAAGGAGCGGGCTTTTGTTCGCTCATGCTCCTTTTTGTGTTTTGTGTGCATTTCTAACATTGCCACAGTTCTCTATTCTTTTGTTTCTCCCACTTTTTGGCATGCAGGCCTACTCTCGAACAGAATCCAAACCATCCTATTCAGACTCCCTCTTTTTTTTTTTTCTCTGCTCTACTCTATCACTCCTAAACAAGGACACGGCTGCACACACAGCCACGGTACAGTAGGTGTGGGGGAGCCCCTCTTTCAGGCCTTGGAAGCAATGAAAACCTAAGGGCCAGATGGCAGCACTGAAGCCGGAGGGAGTAAATCCCTAAACAAGTGCTGTCCTCACATCCTAATTATCATAAATAAAAATAATAAAAACTATTTTTTTTGTAATCTACCTTACTGATTCGGAACTAGTTATTCACACGAAAGTATGTTATGTAACCGTGAATGTAAGGGAGCACTTACAGGTGTGTGCAGTATTTATATGACATACATTTGTTAAAGGATCCTTTCATACACTCTAATCAAACTCAGCAGTATATTACCTTCAACTAATAAGCATCTTTAACTTATGTCAAACATTCTTCTTCTGCAGTGCTTCACAGATCATACGGTGAAAAACACAGAGATCCGTGTCTGTTTATTACCGAAAGATTGTGATCTTGAGATGTTTTACTCACAAAGCTATAATCTATAATGACAGGCATCCAGAGAAAGTGGATGAATACATCACACTCCGCCACATCTCAGCCATTCTCGAATCAACCACCCCCCAAATCACTACCCCCACCTACTCGAGGAATTCCTCTGCCATGACCAACTACAGTACAATGAGGGAAGTGAGAGATAAACAGAGAAAGACAAGAAAAGAAAGAAAGAAAGAAAGGCCTGGTGTAAAGAACAGGGCTGGTGGGAGGGGGGCAGGGATGAATGTGTGCGGATGAAAACAGAATGAGTCATACATACACGGGGTGATGGTGGATAAATAAGGTTGAAAGGTTATGGAGAGAACTAAGATTGATCTAAGAGTCAGTGACCTACATCAACAGAACAGGTTTATGTTTTAAATAAGCGTCCTGACCCTTTTTTTCTCTACCGCTCACTCTCTCTCTCTCTCTGTCTCTCACACACACACACACACACACACTCACAGAGGGGTATTAACAAACGAGGAAGGGTCTAGGGATGGATAGCCATGAAGTCCTTCCAGCCGAACTCAGAGTGTGACCCACTCAACCCAACCTGTCTAAATTAGTACAGGAAGCAGGGGGCACCATGGGATTTGCTCCACGTGGCTCCCCAAAAAAACATCCAGGCGAGGGGTATAACCCATGGGAATTTATGGCTGTACGGCGGGACCCATGTGGGGGTCTGCGCGTTTAAAGAATAGGATCAGTGAAGGGCAACCAAAGAGTGTGTTCATTCATCAAATGAGGCTTTGAAAAACGTTCATGGCTTTGGGATAGTAAGTTGTTCATTGATCAAAAAAAAGAAAAAAAAGAAAATATGCTTTCAGCAGTCCTTGAAACTAAATTTAACAATCAATGTAGAGTCTAGCCAAGAAAATGGGAACCAGAAAAACAGCCTTCCTAAATGTTCTTACTTTTCATTATGTTTTGACATCTGAGAAAAGGATGTTACTCTCTGTGCTTCCTGCACTGATTTTCCATGAAGTTTGCAAGTTGAGATGAAAAATAGCTGCTTCGGTTTAACGCGATTGTAATTAGCATCGAATAAAGTGGAAATATTGTAAAAATATTAGAAATTAAATTTTTGTTTGAGTGTTTATGAACATAGTAGAGAGACTGGTCATGCATTATATTCAGCACAGCAGGTAGGAAAGGCTCTGAGGCTGACCTCTCTGAGACCACCAGCTTTACTAACATCACAAGAGGTCAGGGGTCAAGTTTAATACTTGAATGGAGATACTGGGCAGCTGTGGGAGGGCTCCTCGTCGCCCCTACGGAGCGCAAGATATAACAAAAAGCTTGTGTGTAAGAGTACATGTGTATGTATGAGTGTGTGATTATGAGAGTTGACAGCAAGGTCATGGCCGAGGGTTCGCTGCAGCAACCGTACTAGAATCCTCTCACCGGGAACAATATGTGGTTGGTCAGGCCCACTAAAGAGACCTCAGGATTGTTGGCCATCGCTGAGGGCCCACCACTTTCCTGTCCCTCTGCTCCAAGGACAACAACTACTAAAACACGATACTGTCTCTTCTGCGTAAGCATGAGCTATCAAATAATTTTTCAAAACAAGCTATTTAAACCCCAGAGTAGGTTATACGAGACGTATTTATGACTTGAATTTGTCTATTCACTAAATCTAGAAGAAAGTGTATCAGGGTTTCCAGACATGGTGGCATCAGACCTCATGATCCTAGTCAAGTTAAACAACAGGAGACCTGCAGGAACAATAAAAACTAATTATTTTCAGTTTCATGAGTGGTGTAGGTCATATTCTTTTGTCTTCTTTTGTCTCTTGTTACAAAGATTTTGGAAGATTTCTTCTTTGACCTTATAGTACACTTGTTCCTCATGGTCTCTCTGCCCACAGCAGTGCCTTTTTAACCACATGGGCCAAATATCAGGAGGCAAAACACTATGCACCAAACAATGAATGAGATAGCTAGAATCAATTCCACTAGTTAAAATCAAATCCAGTCACTCTGCACAGCATATACGGCTACAGGAAACAACTTAATGTCAAGTGCTTGTGTAAACACTATTGTCCTTGGTCCCAGCTCGCCTCATGTTTTCTTTTCTGTGATTTTTCTTTTTAAAAGAAAGAGCATCTTGATCTGTGTTTAAAAAGTATGTGCTGTATGGCACATGCACCAATGTATGGCTGAGAATCTGAGGCTACAAAAAAATGTCTTTGGTTTGCCGTTCAAAAATGTTAACACCTATGGTTCATAAACTCAAATAAGCATTCAGTGAACCCAGTCAACTCCCACCATAGTGCTACTGCAGGTTTAAGGTACACATCTGGACTGTCATGCACCAAAGGATTATGAATTGTTCTACTGCGTGGTACTTCTGAGGGTAATGGTAATTTGAGAGAGAAATGGGAAGGTAGGTGCAACATTTTATCCTCTCAAGGTGTGGAAATGAAAACCAGACCATAACTAAAAAGAGGTGTGCGTAGGTCTGCCGTTTTTTTTTTCCTCCCACATTATGAAAAACATTAATACAGAACACCAGATCATTCACTAAGGAGAAGACAAAAGATACATCAGGTCTACTTATTCACAAATAGAAAATTCGATTTCCTCCTGGGGATACATTGGAGAGCAGTCACTCCCAGCTCCTTCTCTATCATCATAGAAACAGACATTTAATGCACATACAGTACATGCACAATATAAATTAATAATTCTTTTCAAGGCATTTGTTATATTTCCTGGAGAGGGAAACATTATTTCCTGGGCCTGAGTTTTCAGTGGATATATAAGGTTTACATACTGCATATTTAGATATATGGTAAGGTGTGGAAAACACCTAAGAAAACAACCAAATAACTTAGGTTTCAATGTATATAGTGCAGAACATTGAAGGAGTAATGGTGAACTACTGCAGATCAATAATAGGATTGTTATTACTGTATATAAGTTCCCATTCAACTTTGCAAATATCCTTCATTCAACAGATAAAGACATTCTTTACAACTCTTGCCCCCAACTGTGATCCATGGCGGACAGCCTGTTGCAGGGCGGTAAAGTGTATCTAGAGCTGTGCCCTCATCTACTATTTCCCCCTCTATCCCCACACAGTGGGAATGTAAGCCCTCTCATCCCTGGCAAACATCAATCTCGTCCTGTCTCCTATGTGCAACACTTCAGCACCTCTCATCAATGAAACAGGCTCTCTTTATGGCACTGTCCCCTTTTGTACTGTGTAGCCATTAGGGGGGTGAGACAGAAGGAGAGAGAAGCAGGCAGTAAAACAGTTTCCGCCCAGTGAATCACATTCAGACCCTCACACAGCCGACTGGGGGCTGACCCCTGCCAGGCGATGACATAAACACTGACAAACAAAGGACCTGAGCTCTGAGCAAGTGAGGATCTCAGAGGATCCCAAATCTACACAAACTGGCTGACTGTAACATGTGGGTTTGTGATCATGGAAATATAAATGCAGGTTTCAGGTGTTAAAATAGAGAACATTTCATGGCAAGTTTTGCTGCTTCTTTGCAAACAAAAAGGGGGCAGACCGCAATTCCTCATCTGATTTCATAATTTCACCCCTTTTATACAAAGATACATTGCAGAAGCAGGAAACAGTGAAGGCTGGCGCTGGGGGGAGAGCAGGTGTAAGTGCTGAATGGATACAGAAGCAGCTCCCTCCCTTCCTCCCCAGTGAGAAAAAGGATTTAACTCTGCTGAGGCACCACAGAGGAGGCAACAAAAGAGATTTACAAGGGACGCACCGAGATGACATCATGTCAAATCAATTAGAGATAAGGTGGACATATTCAATTATTCAAGCATTTAAAACCCCACCCCATCAACTGGTGTAAATTATGAAGCCCCGGACATCTGCGCCACAAACAGCAAACACAATGAGGCTACAGGCACCACTCGTTTATTTAACAGTAGCAGCACATGTGCGCAACTCAAAGTGTGCCAAGATTACTTATGGCCCGAGTAAAGCCTATAGATTAGTCAACGGAGCCTTTATGAGCGGGTCCGCGGCTCACCATGTGTGGCAGTTCCCTCTGAATTCTTGTTTTATTTCAGTGGGAGAGAGGAGCCACACAAAGCGCAGTAATCACACTGGAGATCCTGGATGTAACCATGGAAGCGTTTGTCTCCGTCCTCAATGGGCTACCCGGCCATTCATTTACTGATTGCGCTGAATCAATATTTAGGCTTTTCAATTTTATTAGCTGCTCCGAGGGGGATTTTTGGCACCGTGTAAAAAGAAATTAGCAGCGGCCAACCACTTTTAATTGTTTTCTTATAGTGTTATACAATATGTCTGCTTGAGCTGTCTGGCATAATTGATGAGGAGTATCTACTACTCATTTGTTTCCTCTAGTCTCTGCCCTATTAATCTACCACTGGCAACAGCGCCTGGAGTCACCAATCATTAAGCTACTGACTCACTTACTGAAAAATAAATCTAAGACGTTTGCATTGTCTAGGAGACAATCTAACCGTGTGTCACAAAGCGATATCATCTCCCATCCTCAAGTCTTGTCTATGAAATGAATCCAGCAAACTTTTGCCTGGTCGTCACACATCCTTATTTTTAGTCTATAGTCACACAGGCAAACAAGATATTTTTCTAGAAAAACATAAAATAAATAATTCCAGCTTACCTGACACCTTGCTTGGCCTCTCTGTCCAAGATAAATGACTACAATATTTGTATAGCTGAGGATAACATCGATAAGCGCTCCCGGGGTCCGCAGCTCCTTCTCTTCTCAAGCAGCTGCCAATAACTGCATCATTAAGTGTTGTTTATAAGAAACCTACTGAGATCGCTTGCTCCTTCGGCAGCAAATTCGGGTTCCCGGTAAACAACATGGGATAAAGCGCGAATGTCATCTAACGGGACTGAAGCCGGCAGGAGAAATAACAAGAGACGGAGGACCTTCTCCTCTGTCTACACACAGCTCCGGGCTCCTGCAGCCATGTGAGAGCCACCGCTACTGCATATACACTGTTCACTGTCCCGACACAAAGCTTAGTTTGCTGTTCCACAAGGGCTCCAGCTCGTATGTCTCCCTGTCGCTGAGCCTAATGAGACAAGATGTTTTAATCCCATTTGTCTCTCAAGGGTGCTCAGTGTGGTGGCGGACAGCTCCACCCTGTGAGCTGATCAGGCATAGAGCTGCTGTCCATCTCCCCACTGCTGTCACTCCACATAAACTTTGTAAATTTGTACTTGCGTACAAGATAATCTGTAGTGGCCCAAACAGATACAGTTGTATACAAAAAAAGAAAGAAAGAAAAAGAAAAAAAGAGAAAAAGTCTTTTGCATCCCCACCCAAGCAGGGGCACATATTGTTCTATAAATACAAGCAACAAAAGCGAAAATACGTTCTCAGCTATCGCCATAACACACGTGATACCACCTACTATGATGTTTAACGTAACACTCATTATAAAAGGTAGATCAACTTTTTAGCTAACTTTGTAGTGGATCTCAATATCAAGTAGAAATAAGATAAAGTTGGTTTCTATTGGTTCATTGCATTCTGTATGGAATTTGCCAAAAATTACAAATAGGTAGGTTAAAAAGCTAATTAAAAAACAAATTAAAAATGTCACTACCCTAAAAAAAACAACTATTGCGCTAACTAGCCGTTATGTTACATTTACATTAGCTTGTATTTTACTTAACAGAAAACTGAAATAGGTGGATGCTGAAACGTTGGTTAATAACAATATGCATATCTGAACATATAATTCAGAATCTAATCATAACTTTAACCTAAAATCTCGGTAGTTGTTCCTGAAGTGCAATTAATTGTCCTGATATCTAGCGCCATCTCGTGATTTAAAAAAACTGTGCGCTTTGGAAGTGTCTGTGGTAACGTCATTACGTAAATATTCTGTTGACGTGGCGTGAGAGGTTGCATTTTAACAGTAGCTAGCAGGCTTAAGTATCTAAGCGCTAACCAACGCCACAGTGAGACCGAAGACAAACCCGTGGAAGTATGGATATTATTCAGGACAACTGATCGATCACTGCTCATCTTTTTCAGGTAACGGCAGGTGTTGACGACTTCCTCCAAATCATATCATTCATCAACCGTGTCCTGACCGATTGAAATGTACAAACGTTACTCGCCACATAACATAGGTGGACGCTAGTTAGCACTAGCCTATGTGGTTCTTAGTCTGCTAACCTAGCCTAACTGTGGATGTGCTGCTGCTACATTACACTTCTGTCAACACAAACGCAACCTGACATTTCATTTTAGACACTGATCTGGTGGCTTACACAGACGTATTTCTAAAGTTACAGGACAACGGCATCGACTGAGGTACACGTTAGCTTTAGCTGTGTTATTTTGTAATTGCTTTGCGTTAGTTAGGTGAGGTGAAATAGTCAAGTAGCTAACTTAACTTATATGGGATTTTTGCCACAGTTACTCTTTGCAAGCTCAGATAGTTCATCGTATCCCTGCCTACTTGCTAAAAAAGGAGGTAGTTGGGGTGCTTGTGGTGAAAGTCGCCAGCTAGCTGCTAGTTCTCTTTATCACCTTATGTCAGGCAGGAATCTGGCGCACAAGAATAATCTATAGATCGCTGAGCTCATACCGGTAAATAATGACAAGGGGAATAGGTAGGTTAACGTATCTGACAGGGTGTCACATTAGTTGGTGGTGTATTGAGAAAGCGTTACATAAACACAGCACCCTCTTATCTCGGTGATTGAATGTAACGTTGCTGCCTTTGTCGTCACTTATCTTAGTGAGTCTTATCTGGTTGTACTCCAACTTGCATGGCCAGGTCTGCCAGAGATGGACTTTAGATTTGTTTTTCAATATGCTGAACATGCTCGTTCGAGTTACCAGAAACGTGTAATAAGAAAGTAATAAATGAACTTCACCGCTACAAACACCAGTTAATTGTAGGTGTCAGAGAAAGATATGCATGTGTGTGCTTGTATGCTGTCATTAAGTTCACACAGATCAGCTTCCATTCATACTCTAATTTCATTTGATATGTAAAAACTTTAAGATTATATTTAAGTGCTATCTGACACAGTGGTCACATTTGGGATTACAATGACAGCTGAAATTATACTAGGATATAGTTATGAACACATCCAACACTGGTGGACACTAGGCTGGTGAAAGCAATTACTTAATGGTCATCTACATGTACATCCACATTTTTTCCAAGCAGTGAAGCAGCAGTCACTTAAAGTGTACCTTGTTGATATTGCCAAAGAATAGACTGTACAAGTTTTGTACTCAAGCCTATTTCTGCTCTCTCCAATACAGTGAAAAAAAATGTCCAGTAGAAGCCAGCACTATGGTTTCCAGTCAGCCACCATGGTGCAGCCTGCTAATGGCGGCCATGCCTACCTGTTTGGAAACAACGGTTCGGAGAATGACCTGTCAGAGGAGGATGGTGAGAGCTACGAGTTGCGGCCACGTGGCAGAGAGAGGCTGCGGAGGAGCACCTCCAGAGAGAGGCTAGACGATATTGTCTACCTGACCAGAGATATCCAGGAGGGTGACACCCTGAACAGTATTTCCCTGCAGTACCATTGTTCGGTACGTGTCAGACAATCAGTCAATGTGTCTCTCTTTCTTCATCTCTCTGGGGAGTACCCACTCAAACTCTTTCCATTTCCATTTTGAAGTAGACTATCTTTTTTCTTTCCTTACATTACAACTCATACATAAACATGCTTGGCCCTCAAAACAGTTAGGGCTGTAAGTAACAATTATTTTTATCAAATCTGATCTGTCTCAAAATGAATCCACCTCCTCCCTACATCAGTAACAAGTATTGTCCAATAACCAGAATCTTCATGTCTTCACCCATGCTTTGATCCCTGGTCTTTATAAGCTTAAACTATTCTCTAGTGAGAACAAAGGAGAAGGTGGTTATTTTCAGGTCACAAAATGTTGCATATTTAAATAAAGGGTGTAGTAAATAAAGTTAATTCATTTGCACAAATATCTAATAGTGTTCCCAAATCAAACGTAAAATAAATCCATACTCATCAGGCTGTTTTTGGCCACCAAATAATACTTCTGTACTAATTAAAATAAATCTGTTTATGACTGGTATAGTGGCATGACACAAAACACTTACTTTTAGAACATATTCAAGTTATTTGATTTGAGTCAGAGAGGTCATATAGAGGTCAGCTCCTTAATAACATGGCAACGTTTCTTATAAAAATTTGTTGAACTGTCATCCCAAACCATTTTTATAATCCCACCATAATCATGCTGACAACACTCTTAATTTATGTTGACTTGGGTTTTGTTGTTTCTTGTATTTTCATTTGAATCATTTCCAACATAGTGTTTTTTTTAGAGGGTTGACTGCAGTTAGTTTTTGCTCCAAGAACCATTCTAGTTTAGTGGTTGACTGATATTCAAAAACATAGAAATTTGTGTTTTTAAGCAGTAAAATAAATTCACATTTCTTCTGTGTTTCCTAGGTGGCTGATATTAAACGTGCTAACAACCTCTTGACAGAGCAGGATTTCTTTGCTCTGCGGTCTGTCAAGATTCCTGTGAAGCGCTTCAGTGTCCTCACTGAAACTCATAGCACTGGACCTCTCAAATCTGCCTCCCCTTCAGAATCCAGGCGCTTGCCCCAGATCTCCCCCGTTACCGCCCTTCCCTCAGAGTGCTCCACAGACTCATCCTCTTCCACGGACAGTGTGGAAGGGTTCCTCCAGGAGAAGGACAAGGACATCGAGCGGCTGGTGAAATCCACAGGCCCATCTCGGAGCAGCCTGAATGAGGTTGTGTCCTCCTTAACGCTCCAGCAACAGCAGCCACTGCTGGGAGAGGTTGAGTATAAACCAGTACAGAGAAAGGACCCTTATTATGGCGCTGACTGGGGCATGAGATGGTGGACGGCTGTGGCTATCATGCTGGTTGTTGGCATTGTTACGCCTGTGTTTTATCTGCTGTACTATGAGGTTCTCATGAAAGCTGATGTAAGCCATCATGGCGCCCCTACGCAAGCTAATGGCAACATGCCTCCTGGACATCAGAATAGCAATCTTGTCAGAGAAGACAGTCATGTAGGGGCTGGACCTGGACAACAAGCTGGAAATGGAGCTAATGGAGAGCAGCAGGATTCCGGTGCGAATAAAGCAGGAGATGTTCAACAAGGAGCGAATGAGAAAACATAGCAAGGGATTATAAACTTTACATACAACTTTGTTGCTAACTCAGAGACATAATAAAACTGGGAGGATGTTCCCATTTTTTAGTAGTTTTTATTGACTTGGTACATCAATGCAATCTGTCTGACAGGGAAAGTCACTTTGTAGTGGGAACAGTAATTTTTATAGGGTTGAGATACTATGAGCAAGGGTGTGACCACATTAATTTCCTGTGACTGACAAATTTAGGTTTGTTTGGTTTTAAAACAAGGAGTTTTCCTCATCTTGTTTTTGCAATAGTTTTGTTATCATTCATGCTGCTGCATTCCCAGAAAATGAGTAAATTTTGTCCAAGGAGTTCAAAAACAAACCAAGGTGTTCAGCAACACTCAGTGTCAGGTCATTGGCCACACCCTAAGAGAAACATTAATTGTGGGGATTTAGTTTTAAAGCAGCTTTTACTGAGATTGGTCCAATTTTTTGCCATGTTTGTAATAGTGTATTTTTCAACGCCATCTGTTGGAAATGTATGATTGCTGCCATTGTGTTGAATATAAAATTAATTTATTTCTATCATACTTTAGTCTTTACTTACACTATCAGTATTGGGGGTTAAAAGTTGAATTATAATTCTGAATTTCCTTGAAAGTTGCGTGAATTTTCCTTTTAACTCGCCTGGAGAGAACTGCATTTCATTTCTAACCCAAGAGCATGGTGAGAAAATCGGGAAATTCACAGTATTCCCACAGTGACTCATACTTGTAAATTATGTGAAATTTTAGACTTTGTTATATAGCCCTTTTATTTTATCACTGTGTTCACTTGATATTTTATGAAAAAGCATTACGTGTTGTTGACAGTATGTGCCTTTCAACCTGTGGAAAAGTGCTACAGGCTGAAGAATAAATAAATCTATTTTGAATAAATTATTGCCAGTGTGCACATAGTTTGGCATTTCTTATTTACACAAGTCTTTAAGGAAATCTTGGTTTTCAAGATCACAAAACAAGGAAAACAAAACTATCACTCTGCTTAGCAAACTTATCTACAATATTTAACCAACAGTAACGATCACATGATTGTTCAGTTGAACAGTACATGATTGAGGTGAGAGTCTCAGTATGTCGCTTCGCCGTCCATATTGTCATCACTGTCTGCAGCGAAGTCTTCACCGTTGTCAAAATAGCTTTCAATGTAGTCGTTGCCCTATAAAGAAAAGAAACATGGATAAAAGGAGAATATTAATGTTGGTTCTTACACATTGACCACAGCAAGTTTGTGATAAAACATTTCAAAATGAGGTTCATTTGTTATCTAACCTCTTCAATGTCCTCTTCGTCATACTCTTCCGCTTCAATTTCCTCCTCCTCCTCTTCCTCGTTCCCTGTTTTCTTTTTGCTCTCATCGTCAGATTTCTCAGGATTCCCATCATCTTTCTTTTCCAGTTCCTAAAATATTGACATTAACATTAAGTTGTTTATATGAAACATTAGCTGGCTCAGAAGGACATGCTTAGTTCTTGGTGTACTTGGCACGTTCATCAATGACTTGATAAATCACATGAACCACATTAAGCCACTTACATCTAATTTACTCAGCACATCCTTTGTGTCTTTGTTTGTTGTCTTCACAGTTTTCTTCTTTGTGCCTGTTGGATTTAATCATTTAATCTTCATTTTTACATAATTAAACTTCATTATTTCCAAGTGGATTTAATATATTTTAAATACCTGCTTTAACACGAGGTTTTTTCTTCTGTGGCATCAATTCTTTTGGGAAGAGGCTCCAGTCTAAAATATTAAGAATATACATTATTTTCCTTTTTTCCCCCCTCAATTTGCTCTAATCCCATGACAGTATGTTATACCAGTACCTGGAGTCCATTCGTCATCCTCCATCTGCCATTGCTTCAGATATCTCTCCGTGTATCGCTCTACCTCTGTTTCATGTAAATAAGAGAAAGTCCTGTTTCAGTACATTCCTCTCTCTCAAAACAAGTCCCCATTCACGCTCACATCACATCGAGCAATTCATCAGAACCATACATATACAGTATGAACATAAACCACTGGATGCTGCTCCTAATTCTTTGCTACAATGTGTCCTCACAAATGCAACTAACAGGTTTTGACTATAGCGAGAGCAATCAATATATAAAATATAGATAATAGATACCAGTAACACATACCATCCTGTTCATCCCAAAACAAGCTTAGTGATTGTAAAGGATACGGTCTATTAAGGCTCAGGTTATTGTAATGAGAGTTATGTTATATGTTATGTTATAATTTCAAAGCACCTAAACTACATCTGAAAACATTTATGACAAGATAAGATCTTCCACTAGTTACGGACATATTCAGCTCATTGCTGACTAAGGCAACTGTAAAGGCCTGTTAGGCCAGACTATAGTAATCATATTAAAACTGCCAGATGAAGCAGCAGCTGTAACTCAATATTCTGCCATAAATCTGCCTTTCACTCCTTTTCCCAGATTGGACCCTAATTAAATGTCTCAGCTCCTAAGTGCTGTATTATCTTCCCTTACAGAAGCCAATTGTCTTGCCATAGCATTTCTATTAGACGTCAGGTTTCTAATGCACTACTCTCCGCCTCACCTGCCTTTTTGGACAGAGGCTTGATGTTGTGTGGTAGACGTTGCATCGTTCCCCTCATCTCCTGTTTCAAAGCCAGCATGTAGTCCTCATCCTCCCCAGCTTTCAGCGGAACTGGCTTAAAGTCTGTGTTCTGGAGGAAGATTGATTATGGAAGGGAAACGATATCAATTATGTACGACAGTTATGTTTCTTTTTCAAAAGGCAGATTTGAAAAGCTTTGAATGAGGCAGTCTAAAGGCTCCAGTTTTTTTTACATTTTAATTGATGAGTGAAATTAAATAATTTGAAGTAAAATGCTGTGATAAAATAGTACCACACAATACCAAATTAACCCTTAACTTGAACTGAATGAGATTGTATGAGGACAATTAAAATGCAGCCCAGACTTGATTCCAGCCTGCCATGTAATGGTGCACATAGTTATAATAATACACAGCCTTTTGGTATAAATTAGAAATAACAGCTCATGGTACTGGACAATACTGGGTTTTATAACAATGAAAGCTGTATATTTTAATTACACTGTACATGTAAAGCCCAACTAGGGACAAGAGTTGAAAATTAGCAAACGCTATAAATTCTGCAGCACATCAGTTTCATGCACTGTATTGGAACTATATAAAATTGCAACGTCCTTATCAAATAAAATAAAAATTCAAATTCAATCAGTGAATGTAAAAGTAATAAAAATTGGTGCATCCATTATCAGGGGGACATACAACGTGCAAACTCTCAGCCAAGCACAAGTGAAGGATACTTAAAGGCTTAACACAAAATATATTTAAAGATCCCCTCCAGACATATTTTAACACATAAAGTAATAATGCTTGGAATAATACTTTGTGTGTCAGGTTTTTGTTTTGTTTTGTTTTTTTTACACAAAAAAGTTCAGTTAACTAGTTAAAACATTCTTAAAATGACATTGCTATACATCCCTCATAGAAAAATCCAGAATCTATGAATATGCAAATGTTTTTATTTTCAAAAGTTTAAATGCCCAACATTTGATGTCTCCTACTTCACTGAAAAGTCCGTTCTAAGTGTGTGTCCACTGGGGGCTTCAAGTTTCCACATCACATCACATCAAACTTGTAAATAACTTGTAACTTACTGGACCACTACTGGCTCTAAACTAGTTGTGATGTCACTAATCATGCTTGTCGGTACATGTGTTAAACTGGGATTTTGGGACAGCACAGAGAAACTTTCCCTCTTCAGCAGATGAATGAGAAAACAACCTTAAAGTGTCAAACTCTGCACATATATCATTCTGCACGGTGAAGCTCAAACATCCAGGTAAAGGAAAAAAACTTTTTGACTGGAGGGGGACTTAAGCTGTCATGTGTAGTCTGCTGTGTGCATTAAACATTATGAGCATTCAATGGTAACAGGACACATACACAATACACAGAGTATAGGAGAAAGTGGAATAAATAGGGGGCTGAGTGTCATTTTAGCCCCAGGGTCTCCTCTATTTACTGCATCACACAACAAATAATAGAAACATCCTACAGCAAATGATACTGTGTATTATAAGAGGATGCTCTAGGAAGAGGCACTCAACGAGACCCTGCTTTTAAAAAAAGTGCAGGCTTTTCACATGACCATAAGTACCATTATGGTCATAATAAGTACTTTTACCTTTTTATTAATTCATTTATGCCAAAATAAAAATAGGTCTACAACATCACATTTCATATCTTGGTTTACAAATACATGTCTACTTTTGAAATTCCATGCAAATTTCATCTGCCTTTCTGCTTTATCAGGTCTGAATTCTTTCTCTCTGACACTTTCATGGCTTAAGGGCGAGTTTAATATACTGCAATGTGATGTGTGTGTGTGTATGTGTGTGTGTGTGAGACAGAGAGAGAGACAGTGTATGTGTGGTCGGTACTTACTGGAAACAGCGGACTGGGCCCCACCCTGGCTTCTGGCATGCTGCCCCTGCCGATGCCCAGAGCCTCAATGTTGAAGGTAAAGGCAGCTACTCCACGGCCCTTACCCGCCATGGCTGCAAGCCTCCACTGCACCTGCAGCACAGAGTCCACACGACTTCAGTCAGTGTCAAACACGTGTAGACACAAGTTAATGTACCATAGCTTTGATCGTTTGACTTTGCCTACTATGCAGCGTTGGTTGACCCTGACATATTACATCAGATTCACATCACCACATACAAGAAGCTGACAATAATACTCACTAGGGGACTTTAGATTAATTGCTCCTAAAGTGGAGACGTAAAATCCTAAAAGTCTGTGTACTTCAGGGCTGCTCAGCAGCATTTAGCCTTTACTGAGCCTCCATATTGTCACTTTTCGAGTTTACTTGTCATTAACATTCAACTACTCAGTTCTGTCTACTGTTCGGCTCGTAAACAAACTCCTGAAATCATTAAATTCACGACTAAACCTCATGGAGATTAGGAAAGCTGTGCTAACACCGGCGTGGAGACCTGTGAACACACTACACCACCCAGCATGCGTAAATGTGGCTTTAACTCTCCCCGCCCCGTGTGACGTCGGAGAAGGCATGACGTATAAACAACCAATAGTAGCACGCTTTCAGGCTTTCGTCATCCACCGGTTCGACCAATGACAACGCTCTCCTCCTACAAGGGTGTGTCGTCGGCCACCATCGCGTTAACCTCAATGAAAACATATCACCTGCAGCTAACAGCTTCGCCGCAAAACCGCCTGACAGCAGCGCGACACCCGCATCAGCTGACGTCGATAAGTACATGAACTGGGATGTCTGCAGCCGACTGGTACGCTCACAAATCGCTCGGAGACGGACTCTTCTGGATCCAGGAGCGATTTTACCAGTCGGAGAACCGGGCCAACATCTGGCTGCTACGCGGCACACACCAGGACGTGGTGATAGACACGGGTCTGGGCTTGAGGAGCTTACCTGACTACATCGACGCTAAAAGGCTGCTCGGCGAGGATCCGCAGAGGAAGAACCCGCTGCTGGCCATCGCCACCCACGCCCACTTCGACCACTCGGGCGGGCTGCATCAGTTCCAACAGGTGGGCGTCCACAGCGCCGAGGTCGATGCCCTGGCCAACGGAGACAACTTCGAGACGGTCACCTGGCTCAGCGACAGGGAGATAGCCGAGGCTCCCAGTCCAGGATGGAGGGCAAGGCACTACAAAGTCAAGGCTGTACAGCCCACACACATACTGCAGGAGGGTAGGTGTAGAGGCAGCCTTTGCAGATATGATCTATACAAGGGGGAGTGGGTCTGTGATCAAAGACCGGGTCGTAAGGTCTAAATCATGGTCTAAATGCATATAACTATGGATATGCATCACGGTCGATACCAGTGCTATTAGACGATATTTAATGGATGCGCCTGGACTCAGTAGCTGCAGTTTGCACATTATGCTCCGTACAGAATCCTTTCTGTGCCCTCAAGAGGATTTTACCGCACAATAAATTTGGCAGAAGACCAAAAATGACTTGCTAAATGAATACACACCCACGCTCACACACACGCACGCACACACACACACACACACACACACACACACACAAACATATGACACAATATGTAGTATCATCAATTTCATGATGGGTTTGCACAAAGCTTATATGTTAATGTTATATGGATATAACATTAACATTAACTCATATTTGACATGTGTGAGATATGAGTTAATGCTTACACATGTGTAAAGGCCTTACTACATAAGGAGAGCTATGCTAACGCTGTAGGAACAGGTCATTTGTTGGGGGGGTGGGCCACCCTAAACACACTGTATTGATAGTTTGTGTAACAATATGTGAAAAGTAAGAAATCATTTGTCTTGTTGGAAGCTTTACTCTTTTGTTATCTGTACATGCAGAGCTGCTCTATAAACCAGTGTGCTGATGGCTTTGATGCATTCTGTGGCTTTCAAGAAAACAAAAGAACAAAAGAGACGAGAACACAGAGACTGACTATGTACTTATGGAAAGCATCACATGGAGTATTAATAACCTCATAGCATTGATTTATCCATCACTTATGCTGTCAGCAGATACACACACAATTATCAATCACTAACAGATTAAACTCACATTCGGCACTATTACATTTCTTGTTCGTTTCATGATAACTAGGACACTAAGCTTATGTTACAAATGATGTTGCATTTTTCTCAGAGTCAGTATGGGATGAGCAGCTTTGGCTTCTGGAGAATGGACCAAAACTCCAGAAGATTTTGTATTCTTGCAGAGTGTAATTTCTGCACAGTCGCTCAATACACAGACTTGTTCTGCTGTGTCAGGGCTACTGCTGCAGTGCAGTTGGAATATCTCATTGCTTGGTGTGTCACTTTCACCCCCTTGTCACTGTCCGACTCATACCTGGTCTTGACCAAAGTATTGATTATAAATAGAATGTCCAAGTCTTTGAAACTCACGTGGATTTGATGTGACGTGTGGGAAACACAAATATAACCCTGGCTTGATTCCAGCTTGCCAAATTATAAGGAAAATAAGGATCTAGGATGTGTATCTATGTCTTGTAATGGGGGTGCAAGACATAACTTTTTTGTATGTGTGAATTTAATTGTGGTACTATCTCTGTCTCCCTCCTGTCTAGGTGACGTCATTAACCTGGGTGACAGACAGCTCACAGTGCTTCACATGCCCGGTCACTCTCGGGGCAGCATCTGCCTCCACGACCGTGACAATAAGATGCTTTTCAGTGGAGATGTTGTGTACGACGGCGCCATGATCGACTGGCTGCCATACAGCCACGTCAGTGACTACATCAGCAGCTGTGAGCGTCTGGTGGGGCTGGTGGACAGCGAACAGGTAACACTAAAACACACCAAAGTGAGGCCTTAAACTCATCAACAGATCCACATTCTTTGGTCAGATTGACTGAGCTTTGATGGCACAAGATATCTGATGCTATAATGCTAAAATATTTGATTGTAAATACAACTTCAAGTGTCAACTGTACAGTTTAGGTTAAGTAACTTTTATAAATCACCCCAGTGATAGGGGGATTCTACTGTTTACTAAAAGTAGACAGTGTTTTTCTGAAAAATAAGAATGAAAAGAATGAATAGAGAAAAAAGAAAAGAATGGATAAGGGTCATCATTTACCGTGTAAAGTGAAAGATGAAAATTTGTTTTTCAGTTGTTGCTAGCCTCTCTACCCTCTAAATCAGAGCTATATACCATCTACAGGTCAATGCAGATTTGAATTCATCTACAGAAATGCTACTTGAGTGTCTCAAAATTGATAATTTTATGCAATGTGAAAAGTGCATGTTGCATGTACTATAGGTGCATCATTTGAAAAGTCGATTAACTGTCAAATCAACAGGTTGATCAAGTCCTCCCAGGACACTACAACACCTTTGGTGCCAAACGGCTCCATCGGATTGCATCCACATATATCAGCAGAGCTGGAACCTGCCCTGCAAAGTTCTCTACATTCGCCTGGAGTACTCTGGCTGGGGTTGCGTTGCGGGCATCTAATCCACGGAGTGCCTGCTAATGAGAGGGGATCAAGGAGCTGGAGGAAGCACAAGTGCACAAAAACAAATTGTATGATTATGGAGGACATGATGAAGGGTGAGGAGGCCCTAATTTATCTGTATCTCGATGTAACTTTATTCATTTACTTATGTAATCCAACAGAAATCATATAATTGCCAAACTTTCTGTAAAATGCCCCTATTGGGTTACATGAGTCAATAATCAGTATCATATGAAGCGTAAAATATAAAATATTTATTAGTGGATTCTGTTATATACTGATGAATATGTATTTCTTGGGTTTAATATGATTAGATGTATGTTTTTTATACTTTAAGCAGTTGTGAAGTTCCAATAGCACAACAAATGGTACAACTCTGCACTGCAAACAGAAAACAGGGAGCTTTGGGTTCTCCGACATTTGAAACAGAGTCAATATGGCCATAGTATTTCTCTATGCATATTACACAGCTCAGTGAAGACTCAGCATCCACTACCTCCTATGTTTGTAACAGTGCTTTGTACAATTGACTAATCTATGGCTTTGCTATCGAAACATTGACAATAAAGCCTCTGATCTACCTGCCTTTGGTGGTGCTTGTATAACAGAGACTGCTGCATCTTCCACTGTATGTAGAATTGTATCTGTTGTCGTTCACATATGATGACATCTCCTATATGGGATTTGTTGCAGGAAGGAAAAAGAGAAGCAGAACAGAATTGCATAGAATACAGTATGATCCATCAAGTGTCGAGCCCTTTAAGTTATTCAACTGATCTGACAGAAAGCTCTCCCTCTGCAGGCAAAAGTGTACATGGTGGAGGAGAAAGAGAGTTTCCCTGAGCCAACTTTTCTAGTCTACTATACAGAATTATAATACAAAAGCAGTACAACTTTGCATTAAGGTGTTATATAAGTGGAATGTCTTCATATATCCATGAAAATGTAAGATACGCAGTTGGAATTAATGACTTTGGAGCTTTTTAAATGATTTCAACCTGATAGATCTTGCCATTGACAGACCTACCTTTTAATGAAACCATCTGGTGTGAACTATTTATAGCAGATTTCTGAAGATTGTATTTCATGTAAACAAGACTAATGTAGACGTGCGTAGAAACAGAGGCAGTTTTAAATGATAAAACATTTATTATAATTAATGTTATATTATTTAAACATGAGATTTCCATATTTCTCATATTATGTTCGCCTTTTGGGACGGCGTACATGCAGAACACAAAGCCTGCTAACACGGGAAACTCTTGCAAGGTTATAACATTCAATGTTATCTATAGTTAAAGATCTGCACATCATCTGTTAACAATATAATAATCATAGCTGCATTTATAACAAAATCAATAATGTAACAAAAGACAAAGAGAGGAGGTTTATTTGTTAACTTATAAAAATTAAATTACAGTAACAAATGCCGTTTTCAAGCATTTGACAGTTTTAATTCTTAGTAGAAATGGTTGCCCGAGTTCTGAGCCCCAACAGAGAAACTGTTACCATAGTAAAGTCCACAGTAAACAACAGACAGAGAAGAGGAGGCTTTACTGCACTGACAAGGAACACCGACTTTCCTGTAAGATTTGTTTTCACATGCTGTCTAAATGGCAATAACTTCCCAAATTATAACCAGGTGGCAGTGTAAACAAACCATTTTTCTCTTACCATCATGACCTAATGATTGATTAAAGTAGAACTCAATTTCATAGAAAGTTGCCTAAAATACAGCCACCATAAAATGAAATGTTTCTGTGTTGCATAACACACATTAGATTGATGGATGTTTCACATTTTATTGGACTTTCCAAAAGCAGTGAGGCGGTGTAGCAGAATCATACTGTAAGTATGGCTTGGGCTTTCAGTAATACACAAGCTTTGGTTTGATTCAGTTTGTTCTAGGGTTCTGAGCATGTCAGCATTTGCCACCCAATTGTGGTGATATCCTGTCGATAGTGTGCAGATAAACGTGTAAATATAAAGACCAGAGCACAGATTTTTACCCTGAAGAGATCACAGTAATAACCAGTACAGTAAGTATGAGCACTTGCATTAAGTTAAGCTTTCACCAGATTCATTGTTGAAATAATCTCAAGTAGTTCAACATCTTAACTGTAAGTCAAATCATGCAAAAAAACAAAACAAAAAAAAAACAAACAATAAACAAAATGGTGCATAGTAATTTTAGGAGAACCACAAAAATCATATTTCGTGTGGATATTAGATGATAAGTACACTGAAATAGATATCACAGTACAGGCAAAATACAACAACCCTTCCCTCCGCACTCAACAGTTTTTAACATTTGAAAATACTTTTGACTGATTACATCACATCTTGCATGTCCGTCTGGCCACATGCTCTCTGGCTTTCATAGCATAAACACTGCAAACCTTTGCTTATAAAATACATCCAGTCAAAAACCTGCTAGTGCATTAATAGAGATGACCTTGAAACAATGTTTGCAAAGCCAGGATGGCTGACGCAGAGGACAAATAAAAACGTTTCCAGTTGCAGAATTCGATTCCAAAGACAGAGAATAGGCCTAGTGTGGTTTGTTTATTGGAGCAAGTCCATAGTTCTTAGCATCACTGTCTCCCAAGCAGCATGACCCATCAGTTCCCAAAGCAAGCTGAGTACCTCCTATTTAGTTTTGGACTGTCTTCTACATCGGGGCAACCCTGCAAAGAATAGAGTAGCCTGCAGTGATTGTCACCTGTCTTTTATGTTAGAAGACATTCCAGTTTGCCCCAAGGGGGTCTTCCATGATCCATCCTCCAACAGGCTAGAGGCATCTTATCCTCCTCAGGGCCGTGCATGTGGCCTAGCAGATTGCCTGAGGTTGGTTCACATTATGTTAAGCCAGTTAAACCATGGTTTAATGAGCACTGTTGCCACTGTTGGGCGGTGTAATTTGTCTTTCAGAAAACAAGTTCACACCTGGCTTTGGAGCCAGTTGCGAGGATCAAGTCTGGCCCTGAGGTTCCTGAGGCTACGTCGAGCCGGGGAGGGCCTTGAGAAGGGAGCCCCCTCAGAGGACTCGGGGCTGTGGCTGCCCTCACTGGTGCTGGAGCTGTTGCTGGAGGTGGAGCTAGAGCAAGAGAGCGTGGTCTGCGTGCTGCGCTGTGACAGAGGTGAACGAGAGGAGATGGGAAGTGGGGTGAGCAGCGAGGAGGGAGGAGGCTGGCAGGGGCACTGGTAGGTCCCTCCTCCTCCGTAACCCCTCCCTCGAAGGGTGCTGAGTTTAGCATCCAGCGACAGAGTGCGTGGCCGTAGGCGGGAGGGGGAAGATGATAAGAGAGAGAAGTTTGAAGAGGGCTCGGGCCAGCCGTGGTGGTGAGAGCAGGGACTGGTGCTGCAGTGGCTGTCGCTGTCTGAGGTCAGACTTGCATCTGAGGACAGCAGACCCGGCTGTGGGCAGCGGTGAGTGCTCACAGGGCTCCGGGGCAGTCGATGAGGGGTGCAGGGACTGTGGCCAGACAGGCGAGAAGTACAGGGATGAGGGCGACCAGCGCTTTTGGGGTTATTCTCCTCAAACACAGACATCCAGGTGGGAGAGGTGCCCAGCTGGCTGCGGAGCTCCAGCTCCTGCATCCTCCGAGCCAGGATGTCTGATACAGTGCTGCTGAGATCATCTGATGACTCAATAACTGCAGGAGAGAGGCATTAAAAGCTTGAGCTCAGTTTTGATAAAAGGATTTCAACCCATTATAAATGATTGGTTTGGATTCAATCACTACCTGTTTTTTAGAACAGGTAATGATTTTCTTACTATTCTGAATATAATTTGGCAATCCAGTTTTGATTTCAAATTAATTTAAACCTTAAATTCTTATGAGTTATTCAAATTACTAAGACAGTAATTAGGGAATATATTGATTACAGTGCAAGTGTGTATTCTGGATGGATTTAGAGATATTTGCAGCTCATTAAATGAAGCTGTAAAAAATGAACTGATTTTTTGTTGCCCTCCAAGGAGGCTTTGTAATTTGTCTTTAGCATTGTAATATATTGCACACTTGTGCAGAATAATAAATAAGAGTAAAATACAAACTGTATTTAGTATGTTTTGATCCTGCACATCTTCTTACAACATATTGCAACATGCAGTAGTCAAAGAGATTTAGTGTTTAAAGACTTCAAATCTGAATGTGTCTTAATGTTGATTATTTATTAATGATGAACGATGACGAAACAAAATGATTCTGTCTTATAATGTTTTGCTGATTCTACTCACTATTAACCAGATGAGACTGATCCCGGACATGCAATAAATCCTGGACTGTAACATTTACCACAACATAACATATATATATATATATATAGGCCCTACTCCTGTTACTTCACCTGTCGTTGTAATAGGATGAGAGCAGAGCACGAATCTCAGCAGACACAGCGTTATCCTGCAGCAGAAGACCCTCACAGGAGGGAGTGGCAAGGGGGGCTGCCAGAGGCGGGGGAGTTAGGAAAACCAAGAAGGAGGTTGGCAAGACAAGAAAGATGGAGTGGATAGGAGGTGTGCAACAGGTGGAGTGCAGTTTTTTTATGTATTGATGGGCATGATAAGAATTGAGGATTTATGTGTATGGGTGTATGGGTGTTTATTAAGGAAATTAATATTGAGGCATGATGAGAGTACAAAAAAGACTCATTCAAGGGTAAAGATGATTCACCCATTATAATTTAAAAGTGAAAGTTGATGAAAAATGTAGTGATGATCATGAATAATGTAAGGGGATACAAGGAAATAATAAAGAAGGACAAAAGAGGCAAAGGCAAGGAGTGATGGATTTGGGACACACAAGGAAAATTGAAAAGGAGAAAGAAGACAGAGAGTGAGTCAGCGTGTCAGAGATAAGACCCATTCTATCTACCGTGCAGAGAAGTAAAGCAGAGTGTGAGTTTGAAATATTGGAGAGGAAATTTTAATTGTGACAGCATCTGTCATGCACATAGACCCAAGGAATCAAAGCTGCAAACAGTCACATGCGATGCAAGAAATGTCTTTGGCTTTCTTTCCCTGATTTCCCTGACCATTGCTTTTATTTTTTCCTCACAACTCAAATGTCTTTTTAAAATTATGTATGCATTATTATATCCAGTGGTATAATCAGAGAGATGTCTTACCCATTTCATGGTAAAGGGAACCCTGTTTTGGTGTGACAGGGGCTGGTTTCCTTGGCGATGGCAGTTCAATTTTCATTAAGTCATCACAGCACTGCTTCCACTGGCCTGTATGTTGGAGACAAACTGTCATCTTCAACGAACCAAGCCATATACTACAATGTACTACATGCCCTTGAGATGGAGTCCCTTTCTTAGCTATGATGATTTATGAGTATGTAGCGGGTGTACATCACACAAATTTCCTGTGATATAGCATAACAAGTACTTACTCATGTCATAGAAATGTTGCCAAAAGGCCTCCATCCACCGGTGTGTGTCCTCACGACTGTCTGTTGTCAGCGTGTGTGTGACCTCCTCACCTCCATACTGATTACTGATACAGATATTCTGAACTTTACTGTGAGGGTCTTTCTCTGCAGCGCGTATTCTGGTCTCCTGAAACACGAGAGCGACAAAGAATACAATCATCTGCCACAAAATGACTGCAATCAGGGATGAATGCCAATACTCCTGAATGAACAAAATTATGTGCTGCAACAAGTGATCATTACAGCAATTGTAATTGTAAGTCCCCACTGACAATAAGCCCTCGCTAATAAAGCCACTAATTAGTCCTCTTCCAAACCATTTCCCTTCAGCAATTATCCAACAAAAGGTGCAGACTCCCTATTCCCACCTCCTTGCTCTACTCCAAATGTGTCTAAGTCTGTTCACAACCACTAGATGGCAGTGTTGTTCCATTCATCACACTGCTCTCCCTCCTCCTTCCTCTTTGGGAGATCCAGACAGCTGACAAAGGGTCATACAGGCCTGATCTGAATGAGTTAGATGACTCTAGATCAGCTGTGTGCTCAGGGTCAGAGGCTACAAAAGACTGAATGAGTCACTACGGAAAGAATGAGAAGCCCCTTAGGCATCAACTGACAGACACAGACACAGGAAATAAGATGATTGAGAACCTGACTGGCTGACTGACTTCTCTTCACTTCACTTTTGTGCCTGGAAAAATAGGAGGATGAGAGATATCTGGTTCCTGATTGGATGGGGGGCAGACTGCTGTGTCTTATTGTGTTTGCAAAGACTCGAGAAGATACTGAACAGATTCAGTTTTTAAATCTTTTAAGCTTTTTATCCATACATGCTCCTTTTCAGCCTTGCTGAACATTTACACTGTTGCACCTGAAAGCTGAGGAGCACAATCACAGTTTTCTTGTCTTTGCTACTGAGAAGCTCTACTAAGGCAACTGAGGGCAAAGTGTCTTGCTAACGGGCACACTGATAGTAGTTACTAGGAGAAGTCATGTCTTATTTACTTCTTTTGGCTCAGAATCTACTAGTTGGCTTAAGATTCAAACTGGCAGCAATCCACAAGGTCAGTTCCTTACTGTCTAGGCTGCGGATGCCTTAGGTGTTACCAAAAAATACACAACTGTATGGGTTCTTCAAAGCTCATTTCAGATAGGGTTTCTATTTTCACATGACTCCTTTGCTGACCTTGTTGATGGCAATGGTGAAAGCTGGCTCAACGTTAGCCTCCACATCTTCTTGCCCGTGGTAACAGAAAAGGCTTGTTCCTTTCAGAACAGCGTACACTTTTGTCCAACTCTGAGGGTCACCTCCCAGCTGCTGTGAGGGAGAATGAGAGATCAGTTGAGCAAGGAGAGAACAATGCAGAAAAACACAAAAAGAGTTGGCAACGTAAATAGGGAAGGAAAAGTGGAGGAGGAGAAAAGCACAGAAATAAATCAGGACAAAAGCCAAAGAAATATTGACAGAAGTAGTCCCCCATCATTGCTACATACACACACAAATCTCCAACTTACCTTGACTTTCAAACATCCACTCATCATCTGTTGGGTCATACAGTGAGGCTGAGCTGCAAGGCGGCAACACATACTGCCATAGAGCGGCAGCCAGTACGAACACTCTTCTATAAGGAGAGATGGATGGGCAAAAATAAACAACATGAATAAATAAAGATATTCCCATAAAGCATTCAAAACTCACACACAAACATGTGTACTAATGAATCTATACACACACACACACACACACACTTCATCCTAACATTACAGTACCCCCCCTTTAACACACACCACAAGGCACTGGGGTGTAAGAGACTGGCAGCTGCAGGGACTGTCATGAAGTGCAGCAATGAAACTTTACAGCAGTCTGAAGGGTCAATGAATAAAACACTAGGGGCCTGTCTGTCTGAGGGTCTGGGCCCTTGTTAGCCCACATCATTACAGCTTTACACAGCAGTCACCTCACTAGCACAGCCTTTATTACTGTGACCTTGACAATAGCTGTCTGTCAGAGAACATGGGTGGAAAGAGAGGAAGGGGAAGGCGAAGGAGGAGGAGTAGGAAGGGGCGGGGTAAGGAGGTGGTTTAAGGGAAATTATTAGAATGCAGGAAGGAGAAGCAAGACGAGAAGTGATAAGTGAGAGAAGGCCAAAAAGAAAAAAAAACAGACAGATGGCTGTTTTGGCAGAGAAAAGAGAAAGATGGTGAGGGGACAGATTGATGGAGGCTGCCACTCACCGTTGCCTGAGATGGTGAGGTCATGTGTGCGAAAGCTGTCCTGGACGTGTGACAGTGACAGGGTGGTATGAGCTAAGAGGTGGTACTTGGGGCCCCTGCAAACATATAAGAGAATGGACAGAAATGTATTTGATGTTTTTTTTAGTATGCATGTTTACAGTGAAAATTGTGTTTTCTCTGAAACAAAGTATTTTTCTGTCTGTTCTCCCTCTGTTCAATATCTATCTGGCATAAAATGTAAACTAGTTCATATTTCAGAGCAAACTCACGGTACAGAGGGAACTGGCAGCAGGAGAGGAGCAGCCCCTCCATTGCTCACAGGACTACACGGCCCCGGCTCCATGGCTGCGCGGAGTTTCTTCCCAGCTGATCGACCCAGTGAGGAGCTCAGCTTGCTGGCTAGCTTCCTGGGAGTGCTCCCTGCTGAGTAGTCATCCTCTGAGCAGCAGCTGTACAGCTCAACACGCAACTCAAAACCTGGGCTGGCTTCACTACTATGAAAAGATACACAAATGATGACTATCAGTCACAAGCACGTGAGTGTTTTCTTTGACAATGAGAGATTATGTCGCTGTATGGTTATAGAGGCGACTTACAATACGATGGTGTTATCAAAGCAAATATCGGTGAGTGTCCGGTCCACTATCACCATGTCTGTGTCAAAGATCTCTCCTCCCAGCTGCAGAAGGCAGAACACTGCACATCGATGTAACTCTACAAAGGCAGGGCAAAAAAAGAGGAACAAGGGGAAAAAAAGGAGAGATTTAGTGTGACAAAGAAAAACAATATCTGTGAAACACCACATCAGCTTTCATTCTGCCACATTACTTTGAAACTCTTTTTCATCTTCAAAGCAGTTCATCCTTCATGATATACTGCAGGTGACTGTAATAACAGAGTGTTGATGCCAGGGGCTAGAGAGGGCATATGACTTGAGCAGTTAGAGTTTAAAGAAAATCAGCTCTTTCACCTGGCTGACGAGCACTTCTACTGTTGTTGGTTTCAGTTCAGGAATCTCAATGGCCAGCCGTGCCAAGAATTCCTCTGAAGCATTGTTGGCTTTTTTTTGTGGTTGAAACTGAAGCAGAATGATCTTTAATGTTGCAGCAGCCAATGAGAGCTGTATAACAATCCTTTGGCTCCTATAGGTATTGTAAAAAAACATGCATTGTATGGAAGCTATAACACCCTTTAGGAGGAATTCTTCTTAAATTAATATGAGCAATTTGGCAAATCCTTGTGTCAAGAGGCAACACCATCATATCCATAAGGAAGAAATGTAAGTATGAAATAGCATCATGGGTATTATTGGTCGACTACTTTTTCTTCTCTTGTAAGCGAAAAGGATAACAAAATTCAGGTGATCATTTTGCCACTTCGCATAAAAATTCAAGGTTACAACCGACAAGGCTGAGAGATGAGGTCTGTTCCTGATTGTGCGCTTCCCCATCAACCTCACATTGCATTGACACTTAATATTCAAACTTATTATTCCAAGTATGGGCTCAACACTCCACTTGAAAATATGACTGGACATGAGAGAGAGGAACATGCTTTACCTCCTCCATGCCTCTTGGGCTCAGTTTTACGTCTCAGTGTGCTTAATGACCTTGACTAACAGCCTCATTATGCTTTGTTAAGAGTCTACTACCTGTCTCCTGAGTTCATTTATATGCACAGGTCATGCAGATTAATACCATTCAAGTTGCCAAGGGAGAGAATGAGCCCTGAGACTGTTATAATGAGTGCATGGGAGTTAACCCACATTGACTCCATCAAGAGGAGGCGGGACAGCAAAAAGTCAATATAAAGATTATACTCTGTTGTATAATCAGTGCACTGTTGGATTCTGAAATGCCATGAAAATATTTAAAAATGACCTAGTTCACAAGAGAAAATACTAGGGGAGTTCCTTAAAATGCACAGAGTTCGTTTGCTTTCCCTTACAGTATTCTTTGTCCTACTAATAATGACCCAGTTCAGCGCCTGTGTGCTGCTGCTTTGCAGAGGCAAGAGGCAAAGCCAAAAGGACTGAGCAGTGGGTCAGGTTGTGCTGCCAGGAGTTTCTCACATCTAAAAAAAAATTCAGTTCCTGTAAAATATGGAGAAATCTGGGAAGCTGCAACAGATTGTAATGATCAGCTCCAGGAACTGTGCTATGGACCCTGTATAAAAATGTCATGCTGTATGGTCTGTCTGTAGAGTTCACTGAGTTTCTTTGGTCAGCATATTTTTAAAATATGTAACTAAAAGTCTAGCATCTGTGTTTCACCCTTCGGCCAATGATAAAAAGTGATTCTGTTCTGTAGTCAGGAGGAATCCTTTACTCATTCCTGTGATTATACAAGGCTTTCACACAAATTCAGATCTTTGAATTACACATTTGATAACCACGTACCACTACCTCATTAATAAATACTACGGATATAAATCATTAATAAACCACTGATGAAATTCTTCACACGCATACAGAGGTGGCTCCTCACCTCCTTTGTTCTTGAAGTACTCTGTGTCTTTCCACATGAGAGGGATACGAAGATCTGTAACGACAACAGGCAGGAGATTAGACCACAAAAATGTTAATCACCGTTACTGTCCAACTGATATGTGGTTTTCTGAGTGTGTGTGTGTGTCCTTTTGCTCATGCTGCTTTCAGTCAATGGCTAAACTATCCACAGCTAATTACTGATTGCGTATGGGTGCGTTTTGAGTGATCTCCAGCTGGGTACCATGGCTTGCAGAAAATGACCCCATGAACCTGAACCCACAAACACACCCATCCCAGCCCCACAACTCATTAATATTCCTTTCTTTACTTTCTCATCACATTGAAAAACCAAATAAAATGACAACAATAACTGGGCACCCTATTGTCATGCTCCCTGGTGTGAATTATCTCTGTAGTGTGTCCGTGATAGTCATTAATCTGACTGCCCTCCGTCATTTTGCGATGGGCAGCATCTGCAAGCCACCACGTTCACTGCGGTCAATAAACAGAGAATGAAACATCCTCTAATAGAGAGAGAGAGGAAGCTGGATCTCAGCCTGTGCCTGACAAGCTCTGCATTCAATTAGAACACTAAAGGGATGGCAAAGACTCTCTCCATTTCTCTTCCTTCTTGCAGTCTTTTGCTCACCAGAGTACCACATTTCAAATATAAGATATACATGAACTTTTGCTTTTCACAAATTCCTCAATTTATCTTCTTTTCGTAAATACATATTGTCATTTGTTACTTGCCTGAGATGGCCACCTTTCCTTTACACGGGAGTCTGTCGTCCATCGGCCCTGCATCCGACGATCTCCGCGTGACCTTCTGCATGACCTGAGCCTCTTTCATCCTCTGCAGCTCTGACATATAGGCCATGATACGGGTGCTGCAGGTTTGCAGGCTCTTCGCTGCCTCCAAGGCCTGGTCTCTCTGTGAGCAGGCAGCCAGCAGTTTGCAGGCCCCATCGCGCATCCGGATCTCATGGTCGATTTTTTTCTGGATGTCACTGTCCTGCAAGGGGATGGTGGAGAAAGAGAGAGAAAAAAAGAGAGGGCGTGAGACAGGAAATCAGGCAGGAGCTTCAGTGACAGATAATGAAACATCTGAAAGAATTTTGTCTTTTGGCAAATAGTGGGAGACATTATTAAAAGGGGGAATTGAGAGTGAGGTAGATAATAGGCATGACTTCTCTGATAGTCATACAAAGAGGGGAAATTTTGGCAAGAACAGGTGAAATATAGAAAAGACTTTTAGAGAAGAAATGCAAAGATGGAAGTGAGATTAAACGAGAGAGCGTACGTCTGCTGTAGATTTCAGCTCTCTTGTGGATACATTAGTGAGGCGTGTCTCTGAAAGCACTCTGAAGTGTTCATTGGTGTGTGTGTGAGTGTTGGCACAGACAATATTCAAGCACATGGCCTTATGCCCTCTCACCACTGAGACCACCCCCCACTGAGCAGACACGTAGATGCTGAATCATTTAGTGCAAACTTACTCACCACACACACACTCACAGAGGGAGCAACACATCTCAAGTGAGAGAATAAAGAATGAAGCTGTCAAACATTGAACATCTGTAGCTTGACTGAGAAACCCCAGATACACAATTGTACACACACACACACACACAATACTACTACTTGCCTAACTTGCCCAAACCTTACCCTAACATTACCCTAACCTTGCCTTAATCTTAAGCCAAGTCATCACCCTAAAATTTAATGATTTACGTCATGGGGACTTGCTTTTTGTGAGGCTAGTCTTTACACACACTCTTGAATACTTATTTGTCAAGCACTGCTGTTTTAATACATCTATTATGTGGTTATGGCCATGGGAACTCATTTCCATTGCATCCCATATAAAAAAAATAAAAAAAAAACATTAAAAAAAAGAAAACAACCTTTCAAAGCCATTTTGCTGGTATTTAAACATTGTGACATTGACACAAAATTTCTTTGGATCGGGACACAATAATATATAATATTTATATTAAATGTACATAACATACAATATTTTATATTATTTGATATGTATAAATTGGTTTTGAACAACATAAAGCTTGTCAAGTCAAGAATCACAAATTAGTTTTTACCTTTTTTCCCCACTAGCCTATAAAGTTATAGTTATGAGGACCTTTGTTGACATAATGCATTTGCAATCCCTAGCTCTAACCTGAACCAGACAGACAAATAGACAATAGAAAAACTAAATAAGACAGTAAGACAGCCATCCTGCCTGTGATTAAAAACACCCTGTACACTCACGTATGCATGCATGAATACATACACATAAATACGCGCAGACAGTAAAGGTTCCTGAATCCCAAACTGTCTGGCTCCTCCTGTGGGAGAGGTGAAGCTGTCCAGAATTAAAACAAATCCCTAAAGTCCCACCTCTCTCTGTCAGCAAAACAGAAATACTGGATGCCTGAACTTAAAACAGTAGACAAAAAGGGGAAGGAACTAACATATAAGCTGAGAGGGATGAAAGAAAATTCAAAGGAATCCGGGAATCAAGCAAAAGCAAAGCCGGGCTGACCTTGAGTGTTGGTGGCAGTGCTCTGTTTCAAACTACAACACCTCTGAATCATGCATTTGCACATCAATTACTTATTGATCGCAGGAATAATGATCAGTAAAGTTGTCTTTAAAGAACTGGTTAAACAAATTAGGAAAGCACTGGTGTTTGAAATGAATGAACGAACAAACAAACGGTGCAAATCATCTGGCTATCTGCTGGTGTATGTGTTTGCGGACATGTGTGTCTGCTTGTCCTCTACAGTGATACATTAGCGAGCTCATACTCTACCCACAAATAGTCTCTAATGCTCCCTTTGCCCTTCTTCCCCCACCCCGCTCCCTGCCTGATAAATGCACCTTCCCCTGCCCTACTCTGATATTTCTCATTTATCTTCTCTCTCTCTCTCTCTCTCTCTGCCTGATTCTTATGAATTTTTTATTCTTTTGATTTAAGCTTTTATACTTTCACTGCTCATTTTCTTCCGCCTTTGCTCACACTCCGTTCCACTTCACTGTCCTCAATCGGCTTTTCTTTCTTCTTCACACCCCTTCCTCCTTTCTACCTGTCTCTCTCTTTGCATGAGCCCCACACTATGTTCAACAGCGGTTCAGTGGGAGAGGAATGAATGTGGTTTGGACACAAAAATCCACATTTGGACACAGACTCTTGCTTGGATGCAGTGCCCTTCACAAAATGTGGTTTCATGTAGTTCTCGATTAACCGCTGTATTGGAAAAACTAACTCGCTTCTTAGGATACAACCACACTGGTTCTGCATAGTGGTGAAAGCTACACTAACAGCTGTAAATCACACATAAGATCAAAATATAGTCCCTCTACCAAACCACTAGAACATTAAAACCCTGTCTGACATGCATTACAGTATCACCAGCTACAATAACAGGCTATAACAATAAAAGGACAGAGGTGATTATTTGCAGATTACTCCTCACAAACTCTGCCCAAGTGAATAATTATCAGACACAGCATGATTAAGTGTATTTATATTAATGAAGATAATAATCAGAGCTTGCAGAGTCAACACTCACTGTGGATGTTTGGCAAAATGTACTGTAGCTACACAAATAAACTTATCATTGAATAAACACTTTGACTGACTGAGAAACAACTACAGTATTCTTGACTGCAAAAGACAGGAATTTACAGCAACAGTATAAACACAACTTTGTCATAGCGTATGCACAGTTACCTTGACCTTTGACCATCAAATTTTAATCAGTTCATCCTTGAGTCCGATTGGACATTTGTGCCAAATTTGAAGAAATTCTCTCAAGGCGTTCCTGAGATATCGCTTTCACCAGAATGGGACAGACAGACCTGAAAACCTGAAAACATAATGCCTCTGGCCACGGCTGCCACCAGTGCAGAGGCATAAAAATGTTTCTCTGTTTGTAGAATCTACATCTTTAATGCATAAGTCTTAGTGCCTCTGAGGAAGACAGACAAGATTCAGCACTGAAACAATTATTTGATACATTGATTACTTGATCGATGACAACTTTGATCATCGATTAATTGTTGAAGCAATTCATAAAGTTGTTAATTGTGTTACATTTGTAAAAAAAAAAAAAAAAAAAGGCTCCTCAAGTATGAAGATCTGATGTTTTTCTCTCTTTTATATCATTGTAAATTGACTTTGGACAAAAAAAATAAACCCAATTTGGACTCTCTGCTTAAAATTTGAAATGTTTCATTGTTATTGACATTTTATATATCGAGCAATAAATCAGTTTTTTTTACAAAATTATATATTATTCAATACGCACAAAATCCTTAGTTGTAAGCGATAAAGATAAATAAAGGAGATAAAAAATTGAACATAAGATGTAGAGAGAAAAGAGAGAAAGCCCAGCTCAGGCTGTGTCCAAATGTCCTTGTCAATTGTGGCACCACAAACCACGCTCCATGCATCACTGAGTCCGAGGCTGGCAAGCCAGCTTTAAAGGAATGCACACACATACAGTTTATATATATATTTACACACACACACACACACACACACACATACAAAGACACCACAGTCCAGTTCTATACAGCAGGTCTTAGAGTGACCTGCTAGGAGGAGGTCCTGTATTTATAGCAACTAAATTAACAGACTTCTCCTTCTGGGGATCTCAGAATAGAAGACAAGCAGCCTAGATCCAACTCTAATCTATGTGTCTGGGTGTATGTCAGGCTAACCGAGTACAACAACCTGATATAAGCAGTCAGGGAATTAAGAGGTAAACCCATCAAATAACACAGTTTACACACAGACAACAACAGGCAGGACAAAATGTCTAGGGACAATTAACTAATTTTCTTCTTGTAATCTTTCATAAAAGAGAGATAAATGTAACCTACACACACACACACACACACACACACACAAAACACACACAGTGTCTTAGGAGTGGCAGGTGTTAAACCAGTGAGCGGTGCCAGAGAGGCTGCCTGTCTGTGATGGTGGCAGTGTGGACAGCAGCCAGATAGAGGGTGAAGGAAGGGTGGATGGGCGACAGTGATGCAGCGCATGTAGGGTATCAAGCAGAGACACAGAAGGGGGTGGGAGGGGGGTGCTGTCAAAGAAAACAAGTGGGGGGGGAGACTTGACGAGAGGAGAAGGGGGAGGGGGGAGAGAGAAGAAAGGAGGAGATATGGGTTGAAAAGGTGAAAAGGTCTGGGTGGAGCGTGCAAAGCAGTTGCAGAGAAAGAGAGAGGAAACTGTAGAGAACAAAAGAAAAAGGGAACTGAAAGAGAGTACAGAGTGGGGGGGAAATGGAGCGAGAGAGGAATGGGGAAGAAGACGAGGAAGAGGTGTTAGGCTTGCAAGAAAAGACATGAATGATGGAATGATGACGTATGATGAAAAACAACGAAAAGGGATGGCAAAAGAGAGGTGGCAATCAGGCAATGAAGAAACAGATTCTGCAAAAAGAAGAAAGGCAGCAGAGGGTTCTTTATGAGCAAATTTCCTCCCAAGGTAATGAAGCATAACGCTCTGTAAATGAGCAGGCATGGAAATAATTGGGAGAGAAAGAGTCTTTTTTTCTGGGAGGGAACAAACTGAGGGCATATAGAGACAAGTGTGTCTCTCCAAAACTTGACAGTTATACTAATGGCTTAAGACAGGAAACTTCAAAACGGTATGTCAGCAATTTACTTTGAGAGAGTTGTAACAGAATTTACATGAAGTGAATACTTTTGCATCTGTACAGTTGCAGGACAGTTACTCCATAAGCTTCTGTGTTAAATCATAAAGATTGTAGAGCAGCTTGGCCATTAATTGCAGGGTTGGTAGTTTGATCTCTGTCCAAATATTCCATCAGGTTACAAATAAATGTTTCAATAAACACTTCAATAATAAATGAAGATTTGCGTCTGGCAATATATTTTGAAAGGCTCACTGTATGACGCAAACAGCGTATGCATAATGCTACTGTAACCTTTCAGCAGGTAATTTGATGCCTCAGTAGATGCCAGATGGTCACTTCCTCTGTCACCTCTGTGTCCCGTCTGGCCGTGTGTGTGTTGATCCTCACTTGTGTGTCTGTGGGTGTGATCACAGAGACACTAACACACACGCGCTGGTTGGGGATTTGACGCCGCTGCAGATGGTGTGTAATGGTTTGTTTACGATGTGTTGTTCTGCATGAATAGGCTTTCCTGTTCAGATCACTGACCCTTGACCTCTGACCTCTATCCCTGACCATACCAGACGGCTGCGGTTATAACATGGGGTTAGTCCACGGGGTTAGGTTTAACACAGAATGAGTATTAAAAACCTCAAGAAATAACATGTTGTAATTTGCTTTGTACAGCAGAACCATATTAATTAAAAACAATTGGGAATGGAAGTCACAGAGGGGAGAAACAGCAGTTATTATACTAGTGTTTAATTTACTCAACAAAATTATTTATATTAATAAAGCTGAAACAGAGGGCATATTTGCACCATTTTCAAATTAGTTCAGAGGTCAAGTTTTTGGGTTTTCAGCCACTTTGCTCCACATTGAAATATCTCAAAAACTACTGGATGGATTGCCATGACATTTTGTACAGGCATTCAGGTTCCCAGAGAATGAATCGTCTCCCACATCTTTGCAGCACTGGAGTTAGGAAGCAGCTGTGTCCATTTTTTTATGTAACTTTCTGAAATCAACAATCCGACATTCATACGCACTTCATGCAGCAATTGGATGGCTGTGTGGAGGTGAGAAAGGAGTCAGGGTTTTTTCAGTTTTCACAACTATTTCTGTCACTTCTAATGTGAACAACTAAGTGCAACACTATGAATGCTTTACAGGAGAGACTGCCTGAAAATGTGCACCATTATCCCTATATTTAAAAAATCTCAACTATATATGTCCAACTATATACGTCCTGCACGATCAGACACATGTACACACACCAGACAGCTAACATTAATATTCATACCAATAGAAATTGTCCTTCTGATGGTCCTCCTCCATAAGGAGGTCAGAGGTCAGAGTTATCTGCAGAGCAGCAGGAGAGGATTCAGAATTGTCCTCAAAGTACCTGCATTCTCAAGTTAAAGGCTGGTTCTCCTAATCCAGTATACATCCCACCTCGTCTTCTCTGCGGGTGGTTTTCTTTTTGAACCGACAAGATGTCATAACTGACTGAACAACCAAAAGAGTTGGTCAGACATACAGAGTGAAAGAGGCTGGTAGAAAAGCAAGAGGTGAGAGGACAACGGTGAAGAATAATGACAGCAGGACTGAAACACACTCAGACAAAAAGGCAAAAGTCTTGCTCACTCGTTCACATAAAGCAGACAAGTAGAAAAAATACACAAGCATGCTCACACATTATCTGTCAATCTTCATGGCTAGAGACATGAAGATTGACGCAAATGTGCCCTGTCTCTTTTTCACAAACACACATTTGCAACCAAGAATTGCAAATTCTTGACCACTCCCATACGTGGGGACTTTACTGGCCAAACTGCTGGCTTTCAATTAACTAGCCACAACTATGCGCCTCGCCTTCCTCTCCACCCTCTTCCGCTACTTTCCCTCTTGTTCACCCTCTTCCTCTCCCCCACCCAGAGCACACTTGCAGTTAAAGATGTACAGTAGGGAGGAGTTGAGAGTGCAAAAAAGAGTGAGAGAGGAATGAAGAAGGGGAAAAAAATCTATTACAAATTAGCTGATAGAAGAGTGGAGAATGAGAGAAGAGGAAAATGAGAATGAAGATAGAGGTAGAATATTGGGTGAAAGGGAAGAATGATGGAGAAAGAAAGAGTGGGCAGATTATGGATGAAAGGGAGGGTGACTGAACTGCTAGGATCTCCGAGAAAAAGGCGTTTTAACAGACTGTAAGTGACAACACATGTCACCATCATGCACAAATACACGTATACACGTTACAAAAATGCATAATGATTTACAGAAGACAGAGCCTGAAGTCAGATTTGGAGAAAACAAAAAACAGACAACAAAAAAAAAAACCAAAACCACTCAAAAACAATGATTCAATTCATCCAACAACGTCCCTTCAGTGTTTCAGACTGCAGATGCTGCTGGAATGCCAGCAGGACACAGAACAGAAAACAGTGGAGGGAACTGGTTTGGTACTGGTCATGGAAGACAGGGAGGGTGGGAGGAGGGTGGGGGGCAGAGAAACAGTAACTGGGTGGAGTGTTTGCATTTGCCTTTTACGACAGCATAGCTGGCCACATAGCAGTCTAAGCCTGTTCAGTGCCAGCGCACACTTCACAAACACACACACACACACACACCCAGGGCCCTCTCACATGGCAAAATGCACCTGTGTGCCCCAGTCTATAGGTGCCAACGTGCTGACGTCATCATTGGCGCGATCGGTATAGATTTTCAACATTGGACCTGCTTGCTCTTATAGCTGGAACACTGTGAACTCTCCCCCTCTCCCGACAGCTTATGCATTCAATTATTCGCTGACAATAGAGACTGTTTCAGCTCTGCGTGCATGGAAAACTATGTGTGTATCTGCGCGAGTGCTCGTCCACATCGTGCTTATGTGTGCGTCCAAATGACTTTTCAGCCAGCTGTTCTCACACAAAGGCAGAGTGTTTCAATGCAGCTGGGGCCCAGCACACAGGAGGTGGAGTCATAGCAGAAAACGCTAAAGAAAGAATATGCATATGTGTTGTGTCCTAAATCATGTTTTATGTACAGGCAGGAAGCGACTGAGTATGCCTCGTATGCAAACAAGTGCATGCAAGCGAATCAGTGCATATTTATTCTGTGTGTGCACTTATACTTGCAAGTGCATTTTTTGGCTGCTGGCCCTAAGGAGAGCAACAGTGGAGTGAATTTCAAACTATAAAACAAATTTGTTTAGAGCTACAAGAGAGCACAGGGAGCTTAGAGTCTGCCAAGCAGTGATCACTTCAACAATTTATAGGCACACTAAAGCTTGATGGCTCTTACACGGCTGTGAACACTCAACCTAATACACTATGCCTGCATTATCATATAGTAGCACAGCGGGAGCCGGGAGAAGCAGCAGGCAGGCAAACCAAACTGCAGACTCATTTGAAGGCGATGTATAGATAATAATACCAGGAAGTATGAGTTTACCTGTGTGTGTGTTAATACATCAATAACTGTGTGTGGTCTCAAAGCATTTTAAGCAACACCAGACCTGCAGAGTATAGATTTATGAAACTCTGGGTGCAAGTTCCAGAGCAGACTCATAAATAACTGTGGGCTGGAAAAGAGGTATAGGTTCAACCTGCAGGGCAGTTTATTATGAGTAACAACAGCACAAAAACACTAATAACAGCAGGACCCCCTCATGTTCTTCTTCCATCTCACATCTAAGAGGACCAGAGGGGAACAAAATAATGCTATGTTCAGATGTAAACTGGGTTATAAATCCTGTCGGAGTGGTAGAGCTGAATCTAAAAAAGGTAAAAGCAAAATGTATTGTAGTTTTCAAACTTGTAAACAGAAGTAGTAAATCCGAATGCTCACAAAACCTATTTGCAAGAAATGTGATGGTAATAATTCTATCCTTGAGCAGTTCTGCTGTATCGTTGGATGTTTCACAGCTTTAAAGTGAAGATAGCAGTCTGTACAGCTTCTAAGAATGTAAGGGACTGACAGAGAACCAAACCTGCTGCCAAGCAGCTTCCTCTTCCAATCAAACGGTAATGGAGAAACCCTAACGAGAGTAATTGGCAGACCGGACCGTCTGGGGGCTGTGAGAGGCAATTCATGAATTAAGAAACACACACACAGCAATGCTGCAACCTCATCAGTGAACTTTACTGGCACAGAAAGTGTTGTGCCCTGCAGGCTGGAAAACAGCTACTGACTATTATACAAGTTGATACTGTATTATTAACTGATTAGCCAGCGTTTTCTGTAAGCCAGAGGCCCATACAGAGAAAGGAGTGAAAGGTTTAGAAAAGGAACGGGTATGAAGCAGGTCTTTCTAAGCCACTGATCAAACACTGCTGTGATCTCTCTAAATGAGAGCACTCTGCTAGTACATCCCTAAGTGAAGGGGATTTAATCACATTAAAAGATACACATGAGGCTAAAAAGTACTGATGTGACATTGTAATCCACTCTGTGCTGGAATTTTTCATGTCGTTACAGCATGTTCTTTTTCTAACACATCAAATTACTGTTTGAAGAGAGGCGTTAGGCTGTGAACGGAAGTTGGCCGCGTCACTTATCGCTTAAGATGATATGGCTGTGAGGGGAATATGTGGCACCACACATTCTAAAGTTAAAAAAAAAAAAACTTTCTCAAAAGAAAAAAAAAGAACAAAAAAAGAATCTAATTTCTCCAAACAAACTCAGTGTGTGTGGAAATGTCACAGTGACTGACGGCTCTCAGTGTGACAAGTTGCCTCACACCTCGGGTAAACATCAGGGACAGCAAGGGGGGAGGCAGCGAGGGAAGTAGGACACAATGACAAGCCCTGGCTTCGATCTCTGCAGTGTCTCCAGGCTGCCAGGTCGAATTTTTCAAAAAATATTCTCCATCTTATTCGCATCTTTGCCTGTATCAAAACATCATGTGTTTTTGTTGGTGTAGTGTGTTGTGTTTGGACTGCATGTTTTCAGTTTTTTCCATGTGTGACTTGCAGGCACCTCGATATAGCATGGATGAATGAAAAATACACAGATCCTGAGTTGAAATAACTACACTAGCATGTGCTCACAGCACCCATTTCTTTGCAAAAATGCCAAATTCATGTGGAGCATATTGCATCAGTATCAACAATCGCCCTGCACCAAAAACAAAATCAGGTTGAACCTCTACAGAAGAAGCACTTTAATAGATTTCCTCTTTAAATGTGGTATTAAATGACCTTTCAATCAGGCAATAAGATGTATAGAAAGTATGTATGGTCTATGGGATCTGGTGTGATAGACTGTAGTGTAACTGGAGTGGGAGAATAGGGACAAATGGCAGATGAGGAATAGCTAAAGCGACAAAGAGAGGGCGTGGAGTGCAAGAGGTCACAGTGTCACTGTTTTCCTGAAAGAGAGTGACATCCCTGCTGAGTCCCGTAGCATTAAGCTCCTTCTCTGCCGTATATAGCGGGGTGAGGGGTGGCCAGCTATCTCACTCACACAAGCTCATCCGAACACATACTGTGCGACACACTGTAACACATTTATAGAGGTCTAATTAGTTGACTTTTGCAAATAAGCGCACCCACTCCCCCCTGCTGATTAACAGTTTCAACAGCCTGACACCATTTCTGCAACACATACACACACAGTGCTCTTCTCAGTAATCCCAGGCTTTCCTCCTTGTCTGAAATCAGGATGAGGAAATCGGGGCTAACTAGCTCAGCCGGCCTAACTAGCATTTAAGCCTGCCAAACTCTCCTCCCTGTTGTATTTCACCTCAGCTTTCCTCTCTACACTACAGATACAGAGAGAGGGTTCAGTTCAATCCAAACACCATACAGTTTGAATGCGGATAAATCTGAAAATACATATTTCTCCTCAGCTTTAGCTCTCTATCCACATTCAGAAGCACACTCTAAACACTTGTCTTGCACAGATGGGCCAAACAGAGCTGTGACAAACTTTCCATAAACAATCTTACACATCCAAGCACTCTGTTTACCAGATGGTGGTGGCAAATAAACACTTTGTTGTTTTCCCAACTTCCATTAAATGAATAGAGGATGAAAAAGGAAGATATTGTTGTGGTTGTTTTGGCGACTAAACATTAAAAAAAAAGGTATACATCATTCATCATATATATATTTCCACCTATATCCAACTTATTTTTATTTAAACTGAATAAAAACATCTAATTTGCAGTGATGTCAACAGTAATCTGACTGGCAGCATCACTAGCAAGGTATTATACCCTAAAAGTACACAGATGGTCCATCATTATACAATATATCTGTGCTGTTTTTGTTGACTATTCTCTCTTCACTGAAGTTGTGATACTCCACAATTCACCGATGCGTATTCCAATTTGGGCTTCTAGATGTCAAAGTAATCAGACAATGTTGTATACAGCCTCTAATCAATAGTGATCCATGTAAATGTAGTCATTTCCTCTGTCCGTCTCCATCTTTCATTCTGTGTGCTCTCTCTCCATTTCTAACCAAGGGCTCTGTAGTTGTAGCTGCTTTTATCACTCTCTATTATTCATCACTGTTGCTACTGTTGCCTTATTTAGACTATATGGCTACATGTGTATATATAACCACATGTGGTGCCCCCACGTGAGATTTGTCGGAGGGGCAGTAAGGCTTTTGTCTGACACGAGGGTCTATAAGCCAGAGAAACACAGAAAGATGGCAATGCCTGTGCAGCAGATATGTTGTGGTGAAGATGTGCGTGTCTGTGTATGTATGTGTGTCCTTGAATCACTATCGACCAGCAGGAGCCCTGAAGTGAATGCGGTTTATTATAATATTCATGAAGCTGCAGGACTTCAGAGCAGAGTTTAAGCAAATCTGAATATCACTAAACTGACCCTCAGCACTGCCCTCAGGGTGAAATGAAAAAGAAAGGGACAGATGAGGCATTGCTGGAGGGTGTGTGTGTGTGCGCATGTTATATATGCTGATGAAAACCAATTATTTTGCTATTTAAAAAGAAAAAAAAAAAGATTTTAGAAAATACAATATTTGTATTTACCACAAACTGAAAAAACTGCACAGTGCATTACTCTGAAGGATAGCTTTACAGCCCTGCGGTATGCTATTAATTAATAATCACCATGAATCAAGAGTTAATGTGAGGAATGTTGCTATCATAAGATAGTAAAAACAGTTTTTGTTTCACTGTCTTGATTAATGATGGTCATATTAATGTCATGGGGAACACATGTAAGGTGAGATCCACTCACAGTCCCTAAATCTGTCACTTTGGTTTCACCCTTCTGCCACTTTACAGCACTTACAGCCTGCTCTGGTTACTAATGGCCCACATTAACCCTTGGAGTCTTTGTGTGTGTTTGTTGTGCGTGCAAAAGCATGTGTGTCAGTTCAATGAGAGACAGTGAGAAAATGAGTTGGGGGAGGCGAGGAGGCGGATAAGGGCAGCTGAGATTGAGAGGCGAGAAGAACAAGAGAGAGAATATAATTAATCGTAATAAGCACGCGCGCGTGTGTGTGTGTATGTGTGTGTTTGTACGGTTCTTATCTCTGCCCTCCAGAACATCTTTAACAGATTGGGGGATCCAACCGACATTGCATTTACATAAATGCACGCAAACTAGGGTAAAACTTCAAACTCATACACTCATTTATTCCAACGCTTGTCTACACAACAACACTGCACACACACATACTGCACAACTCAACTTAGCTAGCACCCTTCGTACAAACACGCAGCCCGAAGTGCTTCACATAGCACGCTTAAAACAATACAGACAAAAAATAAAATGAAAGAAGATCTCTAATGCAGGGAGGAGCAGGGTTATTTAAAGCTTTATAGGCAAGTAAAAGAACTTTAAAATCTGAAATCCTGAAAGATGCAGGTAGCCAGTGCAGTGTCTTAAGCGGTGGGGTGATATTATCCATATTCTTTGTTTTAGTTAAGATTGTGGACACAGCATTCTGAACTAGCTGTACTTTTCTCATAGACTTTTTAGGTAATCCGGTAAAAAGGGAATTACAATAGTCAAAATGGCTAGTAATATAAGCATGAACGAGCATTTCAGCATCTCTCTGAGTTAAAAAAGGTCTGACTTTGGCAATATTTCTAAGATGAAAAAAGGATGTTTTAATGAGAATTAAAATTTAAATCTGAGTCTAAAATCACTTCCAAGTTTGTAATATGTGTTTTAATCTGTTTGCTAAGACCAACGAGCGTTGAGTGCATTTTATCTCTTGCTGCTTTGGGTCCTTTTAAAAGAATATCAGTTTTTTCCTCATTTAGTTTTAAAAAGTTTTTACCCATCCATACATTAATGTCAGTGCGACAGGCAATGAGAGCATGCAGTGAATTGGGGTCATTTGGCGAGACCGATGTACAATTGTGTGTCATCAGCATAAAAATGGTAATTGACACGGTGATGGTTATGAATGTTTCCAAGTGGGAGCATACATACTGAAAACAAAATTGAGCTGAGAATGCTTCTTTGAGGAATACCATATTCAATACATCAGTCTCTGATACATAAGCACCCAGGGTGACAAAAAACTGTCAGTTAAACAAGACTGAAACCAAGCTAAAAACACTGTCAGAGAGACCCGCCCATTTATCAAGTCTGTCAATTAAAATTTCGTGGTTGACTGTATAAATGCTGCACTGAGTTCTAAGAGAAGGACAGCCACATTGTTTGCATCCAAAATAATTCTCAGGTCATTTACAACATTCAGTAGGGCTGTCTCTGTGCTGTGGTTTGCTAAATAACCAGATTGGAGCTTTTCTAAAATGCCACTGTTGACTAGATGAACAAGTAATTGATTAAAAACAATTTTCTCAGGAAAGGTAGATTAGAAATTGGGTTGTAATTGTTTAGCTTTGAGTAATCTAGATTGGATTCCTTGATGAGAGGTTTTACCATTTAAGTCTTGAAAACTGTGAGGAAGATGCCTAAATTAAGATAGGAGTTTATTATACTTGCTGTTACTTGGGAGCGGCTGTGCAAACAGGAAATTTTATGGAAGTACAACTAGTTCAACATAATATTTATTTACCCACAACAGAACAGAGACAGTGCGCAGCCTCTATCTGCAGACATATAAACGCAGCATAGGCAGGCAGACATGCAGTGCTAGTCTGGGTCTCACATGGTCAGATTGTGAGGAAATTAGTAAAAAGCATCAATAAACATAAGATAGATAAACAAGGGACACAACAAACATATAAACCCTTTACACAGACAATATTCTAGCATGTTTTCATTAAGGTGAGATCAATATATTGAACCAATACTGGCCTTTTATTAAATATCAAATGCTTGTTTTTGCCTGCAGTCATCTAATCTGCACGCAATAGTGATGATGGCTCCTCCATGGTCACAACTACAGCCAGTAAAAGCAGCAAAAAGTGTTATTCTCTTTGAAAGGAGAGAGGCTCACTCTCCCTTGTGGGTTTAAATTCTGTTTCAAAGAGCTTTTCCACCCAGAAATGTAACAGGTAGCGCAACAGAGTAAACATAATTTTTGCCTCTGAAAATTCTAATTTCAAGAGGATAAATATGCTTTAAAATTTTTTTGTTACTAGCCACGTTAGTCTAAAAATATCAAAACTGACCTATACCAATCAAGTTTTTCCACTGTGAAGCAAATGCAGAACAAAGGTCACACGGACAGTGACTATACACTGTAGTGGTATTTATGAAGGCTCTACTGCAGTCAGCCACCAAATGAACAGACACACATGCACACACAGAAGAGATAAATAAATGTGGGTAAACATGTTTCATTGTGACAGCAGCAAATTGCAAAGGAGTCAGTATGCACCACACCCCTTAAACATTCTCTTGCCAAGCAAATCCACAAGCTATTTTGTATCCTCTGTCACACATGCTGTACACCCACAACCCTTTCTGTCTTCGTAATCTATCCCCCTTCCACACCGATGTATCATGTGAGCAGCATGATGTGTGCAGAGAATGTGTGCGTGTATTTGAGGGATTGTAAAGCTGTGTCTTTGATATCATTATTATCGATTCAATACGGCCATGCCAGCATTTCATCAGAAGGGCACGGGAGCAGGATAAAGGGTAGCCTAGATGGATTATCCATGATGTTACATTTCCACAGATCAAGTGTGTGTATGTGTCTGAACATGATTTTTGTAGCTTCGCTTATATTGGATATGAACAATTCTGCTAAACAAACATAACCTAATCATGGACTGGCAGCGCAGATGCAGCGTAAAATGAAGGTAAACACATGCGCACACACACACATATACAACAGGTAGCAGGTATTAGGCAGCCTGTCAAACAACCCTGTATAAATTTCTGACAGCTCAGCATCTGCTTCCACAGATACACATGACAGCTAGACGTGGACTGGGTCTGATTGTGATCCGCTGGCAGCAGCTTGGCATTAGCTGCTTGTCTGATTATCTGTCTGTGGGACTGAGCTCTCTCCTTCATGACCATCAATCCCTTCGCAATCTCCTTGTGCATCACCAGGTCATCACTCCTCTCTAATTGTCTGTCTGTCTGTTTATCCGCCTGTCTTTGTTCTGTCCATCACTCCGATCCCGATCTACTTCATCAGCGTCATCAAGCCAGACCATCACTGTATCCTGTACATCATACACAGATATGTCCTCCTGCATCTACCCTATCTGTCCTATCGCCCCATGTCAGTCTCTCACTCTCTCTTCCTTTCATGTTGAGGTGCTCACGTCAGGACAAAGCCATTGAGAACTCTTCCCCTCCGCCTGCCACAACACTTGCTTCTAAAAGGAGAGGGGGGAAAAGGACAGAACATTGCTAAGAGAGTTCTGCCATAGTATGTCAGGGACGTTTTTGAACTGGCTTAGTTTAGCATGTGTTTGAGTCATGAGGCCAGAATCCAAAGCTTGGAGGAGCTGGAAAGAGACACTATGAGAAAGTAAGAAACCCCAGAGAAAAGGAGAAAAGGAGAGTTCATGAATAAGTTGCAGTTAAAACATCTATAATTGGGTGGGCGGAGAAGCAATATTGTGGAGGAGCAGTACATAAGTGGCTCATTTTTCACACTTTTCCTTAGACAACTGGCTCAAGGAGACACACAAAACAAAGTCCAATTCAACCCCCGCCCCCTCCTCCTGCATAGCTGCTGTCATGTCATACAGTATGTAGAGTAATGCGTTGCAGTTTCCCCCTGTGTTTCTCTGGCTAAGGAAGTCCTACCTATCTCAGTCCCAGCAGCCTCCTTCTGGGAAAAAGCAATGGACAATATCAGCAGAGGAAGCAGAATGACCTCTACTGCAGACACTCAGCAGCACAGAGCACGGGCAGAGGGAAAAAAAATAACACATGCACGTGACTGCAGAGGTGAATGAAGGCTGGGGAAGGAAGAGAGAGAAGGGGAAGAGAGAGAAAGATACAAGCAGAGGAGAGACAGAAAGCTGGGTGGACAGACAGAGACTTGGCTGCAGCTTCTCTGCAGTAAGTGGTTATTGATTGTAAGACAAGGGCCGGAGGATTCCATGACCAATGAACTGACACAGGATGCTGACTTTTTTTTTGCCTGCTTGTAGAATTGCAAACGCACAGAAAAGCCCCAGTAGGAATGCATTTAACAGCAAGCAAGTCCATTTAGCTGCAGCATGCAATGAACAAAATGGGACTTAAAGTATGCAGCAAGCAGCACTGTGTCATTGTAGACTGGATGCTGTGTGTTAACACAGAGGGGATGCTCTAGCACATCAGTGACCTTTTAACCACTAATGATCAAAGATGGCTGTGGTTGTAACAGTAGTAGGGAAAAAAATGAACACACACCACATGCTTTGAGCTTTCTCTGCACTGTATACACACACACACACACGGATACAGACACACACACATACACACACACATGCACAGGCTGTATTCCAGGAATAGAAAGATCACATCTGTCTTGCTCTTTCAATTCCTGACCGATGCTGATGCAGGTGACCTTTTAAATCAACATGAGACAAGAATTGTAACTCCCAGTCTCTGTCGTGCATCAGGAAGCAGCCTGTCATTAAGTAGAGTAAAGAAAATCAACAGACAGAGGTGCAGCCAGTTGTCTGGTTAATCTGTGCGTGGATAGATTTTCAGTGAACCATAGGAAAGTTGATTATAGGAGGTGGTCAGAGCTACCAGTCTGTTGGTCAAACGTACTCAAAGTAAGAAACCAGAATGACTGCCTGTCACACATGCTCAAGCTCTCCAGCCACTGCTCTAAGGGGGATAGCATGGTGAAGAAAACATTCTTTGGTAGCTGTCCTTTCTTTTCAACACTTTTATGAGGTTTGGCCATGCTGCTTCAGTGGAGAGCATGGTGAACTGCTTCCGGAAATAGACACATGAATGCATGCTACACATTTCTCTGTTTTGTGGACTGCTATCCAGAGGGCCAAACAGCTTTCATGTGAAAACCATGGGGTTTTAATTTCTTTTTATTGCTCTGGGAAAAGTGATGAAAATCAAAATATTCTGACATGTTTTTTTCATATTCCAGAGTTCAATTCAGTATGGCTATTCCTGTGCTGCCAACTCAAGGCGTTTAGGAAAGATTTATTCACAAGAGAGGGGAGAGGTTGATGACTGGGAGATGTAAGTCATTACTGCAGTAATATCCCACAGTTGTCACATTGTTCCCACTCTGAGAGGCTGGCTGATACGCCACAGTGCTGTCAGACAACATGAGATTGAAGAGTTACTACCCCCTATTAATGTCACCGTTTACCTCTGCGACCCACATGTGCAGCACAGAGAGAGCCATAAAGAGTGTTATTTATTGATGAACAAAATAAATTAGTTGCCATTATTATTGAATGGGTTGTTATGCCTACAGAAATGTAATTAATGTATCGATTAAGCACAATTAGGGATATATTACAACCAAACTCCTCTCAAAATCTAGCAATTTAAACATTTCGTGATTATTAGGACAAGTTACTAACTTGCAGGGCATGGGGTAAATTATCTGACAAATCATTTCATACACCGATTAAACAATTTACTCTGGTAAATGAATCTTTTAGAACTTGTTCATCTACTATCAATCTTCTTCCACTTAAAAATAAACATAGTGGGGTAAAGAGCAGCACGAACCAACTCTAAAAGTTAAAATTTGATACTTCTAATAAATAGGCCTTCCTTACTGATGCAATATAGCTCCTGATTATGTTACACCAGGAATGCAAGGCAGGCATTTAAGAGGCATTTTAAAGCAAGGCAACTTTAAAATGCCAGGTTTTACAATACTAGCGTTGCGTGTCTCCAAACAGAGTTAACAACCCATGATCAGAGAAGCTTCGTTTCAGTCAATAGCGGTCCCAATGGGACATGTCACCAAAGCTGCTGAACTGTGGCTCATTGGAGGATCGTAGGAAGTCTACGTGACTTGACGGTGACGAATTAACCTTGAGTATGGCGCGTAGCCTATTACAGCTGACTGACATTTTCCGTTTCGGCTCAAACTTAAAAGTGCTCTAAATCTTTCGGGAAATAATCGTTTGGACACAAAAACAAACCTTACCCTTTGATTGTTTGAGTTGTTCATCATGTTGACAGAGCAGGACTCCGCTCCCCAACTCTCCAAAACTGGCAGCACGGGCGCTTTACGCAACACCAGAGTCCGCACAACGTCCCCCACACAGCGTGATATACCTTTACTCAGATTTCCATTTGAGGCGACTCCATTTATGGGTAAAATGACATATCCACAGAAAACATCTGCCGTGATTGACCTCAGAAGTTGTTAAGGATCTCTGCGGTCCGCGCAGAAAACACAAACCCGGCACTTGGCAATTTGGGGACGATAGCGATCATGTGCTTGAAGCTCTCTCTGTGTTGTCTTTATCATCATCATCGTGATTGTCGTCGTCCTAGTAGCTCCAGAGCTCCAGTCCGGACTCACACACACATATACACACACATACACACGCACACCAGCAGCACAAGGGAGGATAGAGACTGACCGAGTGATGGACCAACCGAGAGCCGTTTCTGAGGAGGCGGGTGCGTATGCGTGTGTGCCTAATCTGCGCACAAGCAGAGGAGAGTGAATTGTCATTTAAGACTGTGACTCTCAAAGCGGTGTTCAAGGACCTCCAGGGGTCCTTAAAGAGCATCCTAGGGGCGTTGGCAGCAATTTTAGGAAGAGTCTCATCTTACTGTCATATTATGAAAGGATGATGATGTTTTACTCAGTGGTTTCTTCTCTCTCAGTCCCCTGCAGTACTCAGACACATTCACTGCCTCACTGTCCCATGGGTTCCCGAGATCCCTCCAAAAAAACGTACAAAATGGGGACGCACCGTCTAAAGCTATTTGGGAGAAATTGGCATAAGAAGCATTTGGCAACCCAGAGTTTGGCCAGTTTGAAGTGGGCTGCAAGTGTGTCAGTAAAATGGGAGGCCTGTGCCTACACCGCCCACAGTGGAAAAAGATGTTTTTTTTCTTTTTTTAAGTTATGACTCAACTTTTTTCACAAGCCACCAGTCAATATGTTGCTGTGCACTGAGCAGTAACAGGCAAAACATCCCTTCCCCCCCCCCCCACATGTTTCTATTTGCTGCTAAGATTCAAATAAGCTGTTGAAATACAGTATGTCTAAGAAAACCGTTATTTCATTGCATTTGTAAATATAGAAAAGATGCATAGTATTATTGAGTACACAGAGAGTGTGAAGTGTTCTTTGTGCGCCAATTTTAGAAGCAGCAAAACCTGCTGTTGAGATGCAGCTGCAAGTAATGGTGAGACATCTTCCTACTGATCCCACAGAGGACTTATAGATCTCTATGAACCCTCTACTGCATGCGTGGCATATTTGAAGTCCCTATAAGATTAGCACAGGGATAAGTAAGTGATTCTATAAAAGAAAAAGGCAATGAGTGCAATATGGTGGCACTATACCACCAGCATACTTAAAGTTAATTTACCTGCAGCTGCATAATCATAATTATACTCTCAATTTACGTAAAACATACTCAAAAGAGGAGAAAATATGTTTCAATATCAAGACACCACAAAATAATATTGACCAGCAGCCTCAAGTTGATACATATTTATGTAATTCTACTAACAGAACAACTTATCATTCAAGGCAAAATATAAATCTTCATTTGTCTCCCTCTGTGCCTGCCTCTGCTTGGCCCATGTGAGTGCACTGGCAAGTTGTTGTGCAGCGGAGCCTGTCGCCTTGTCAAATGGTGATGTATGAGAGTGATTTGTGGGCAGGTGGAAACGGAAAACACAGATGAGCCTGGCTAGAATTAAGTGTGTGAATAAACAGGGGTTAGAGGGAATCAGCTGTCTTGAGAGTTGGGCTCCAGGAAATCCGCACTGGAAAACTAATAATGGACAGTCCAGGACATATTTTTCAAACACAAGGAGAACGTTATGAAAATATACCTCTGCAGGAAATAACTGTAAAACATTAAACAATGTTCCACCCTTTTTTTTCTTAATGTTTTAGCATTTTCCTAAATGTCAGCAGAGCAAAATGGATAGAATCTCAGTGACGGAAGACAAAAACAACAACACTTGTTTTGTTGTGTGTTGTTTGTGGGTGAGTTGAGAATATACAGTCCAGAGAGGCAGCAGATGACATGTAGGAGGATCAAGATGGAGGAGGAGAAAGTCAGTCTGTGGGCAGCCTTGGCTAAAAGCAACAGAGCGACACAGTCCGTTTCAACGGTGCACTAATACATCTGTGCATCTCGCCGCATGAACACGGGAGGGGAAGCTTCATCATGGCACTCACTTCGCTGCGGGGGCAGAGGGCGGACGCTTCAAACACCGGCAAGAATGTTAGCAAAGTCATAGGGTATTTAAAAATTGCCTTCAACCCTCTTACACAAATCTCTCTGTCTTTGCTCATCTCTCTGGGTGAATAGACGTGTGCAGCAAAAACAAGATGAGCCTTGATAACACAGGACTTGGAGCTGTAAATATCCTACAGTTAATCAGATTAAGGTTTCATCAGCAAGTAGCTGCGCCAGGGAGCCGGCCAGAGAAGTGCTGTCAAGAGACACATTTGCACTCACAGTTCACTTCAGAGAACAACACATGTGAGAGACAATGCTAACAGAGGCATAAACAGGCAAAACGGCACTGAATTAAACAATCTACCTGTTAAATAGGAATATGACCAAACAACATACTGATTTTATGAATATTTAAGGCATCTGGGAAAAAAAAGACACACAGAATTAGCTTCAGTTTTCCCATGATGAATGAGTCAGAGGGTCCAGCTGAATGAATGATATCATCATTCAGTGTCATTACACTGCATTTCACAGGAAGAGAGGACATTCCTCCAGTCAGACTAACCTACTCAGCCCTCTCCCTCGGAGTCTCGAGCACTTCCTATTGACTCACTGACAAGAGTGCTGTTCCTAAACAGGCATTTCTCTTCCTCTTCTGCTGCTACTGTTGCTACACTACACATCCTCAAGACCTCTTCCTTCCTACTGTAGATATAAACGCTGTTTGCAGCCATGTTTCTTATCGCAGAACATCTTTCCGTACCATTTCTGTTCAATTTGTAAGAATAAGGATGAAATCTTAACTCCTAGCGTGGCCTGGAGGAGTAACTAAGCAGTAAATAAGCTTACCAAAAATTCACATTTCTTGGTTGTGCAGATTTGAATTAGGCGCCTTTGTTGACAGTAGTTGTTGAGAGACAGGCTCTCGTTCATATATTTTACTCACTTTTTTTCCACAGCCCTTTGTTTTAATAACGGTCCCTGGGCAATTTCACATGGACTGACCCAGAGGAAGCACTGGAGCACATGGATAAGCTGAAACTGCTTTACTGTGAGATGCAGAGAATAACAGTCAAAAAATAAAAGTGTGATAACTTTGTTCTCTTTTGGATGATATTTTTAGAACATTCGTCCTGTTATGGCTGCATGATATTGACAAACTCTGAAATTATCTAGCTAAACAGTGCCGTATGAGGGAATAGCAATATACTGAAGTGTACAGACACTTTAAAATAAAAAAATAACATGTTGGTCAAAATTGGCACTGTTTGAATTAACAGTGTGCATCTAATTGATAGGCCAGAAAGTGGTATCAATAACAGAAAATTATAGGAATTAAATATTAAGTCAATTTAGGCCACCCACTGCTACAATGATTTTACTGCAATCATTTTTTAAATTGTGCAGCCATATTGTGCGTCAATGTATTATTTAATTATCTTATTTCTTACTTTTTAATCACTACTATTAAAGGATAGGTTCATTCCTCCTGTTCATACATGGCCATTAAGAGATCCCTTCATAATGCACTTTGAATGTGCATTATGATCCACTGCAGCTGATCAAGAAAACACTGTCCATCTAGACAAAGAGGGATTTTTTTTTTTTTTTTTACTAAAAAGACTAACTTCGGAAGATTTATTTGACTAACTCAGACACAATCCATGTTTTGAAAAAACGAGGACTACTGATTTTGTCTCTCATTACTTGTGGAGGGGATCATCTAACAGTCAGTATGAACAGGAGGAATGGTTACAGGGGGCAAAACCTGTTTCAATGTTGATATAGCAACTTGATCATTGTTTTAAGAAAGACTTGAGGAATAGTGAACTTATCCTGCAAAGAGACACCCTCAACCCCCTAATGGCCATTAGGGGGCATAGCAACATCTACATACACAATGAAACAGGATCATTAACTTCTCTCTCCTCATTGTCATTGCTGGACTGTGTCCATGTTATTATACGCTTTTGTCTTATGCAAGAGACATGTAATGACCTGCTTCCCTCCCAGTGTCCTAAAGCAGCCTGAGGTGCTGCCAAAAGGCCAACGACCTGACTATTGTCTAACCACAAGTATGCAGTGAGTGAGCCAGGGACTGTCACCAAACAGACATGACATCAGCATCACAAACTGATTAAAGCTTTTAACATATAAAAGGGGACACACCTTGAATTAGGAGTGGCAGTGTGGTTTACATACTTAGTAGAAGCATGCTCCTTAACTGGCCTGCAAGTATAGTTACAAAAACTGTGTGTAGGATACCTTATCTTCATTCACTATCACAATAACGATATCAACGGCTGAAACATGAAAAACCTAATGAACAAAATCATGAGACACTGCTGTCACCAGTGTTATGCAGGTATTGCAACCTATACCACAGTATTATGCAAGTCAAATCAACAGCAATCATATGCGAAGCTATATATATCCTGACTGTCAATCTCGATGGATCTCAGTAACAGCTGTGGTCGCCAACTGTGAGTGCATGAGCTGTTTGTGTGTCTTTATGTGGTCCTAAAATAGTGCCTCAATAAACTTACACGTGTAGTTACATAACAACTAACAGACATGCTGTGTCCATGCTGTGACATACTGACCAATGACACACTGTTTCAGGGGTGCTTGGTGTAGCAGGGGTTAACGGGGGTCTTCAGGCCGGTTAGCTATCTGTCTCAGCCAATCATATTGAGGCATGCTTCTCCTCGGGACCAATAGAAATCCCTGTCTAGTTTCCTTAGTCCATCCAAACAAAGATAAGATGGATTAACCTTTTCATCTCCTAGTGAAGACAAGATTAGAAACACATTCTAACATATGGACACCCGTCAACTCTGAGAAGGTGTAGTCAACCTGAGGAGGATTTACAAGCTTTTTTTTAATAGCTTCACTAATGGAAGGGGGGGGGGGGGGGCAGGAGGATACAGAGGGTAACACAGTCAAAGGTGTGTGTGTGTGTGCAATGAGACAGCAGAGAGAACAAAAGATGGTACCACTACAATACATTCGCACATTAACAGTCAAGTTCAGTGTGCAAAAAAGGGTGTAGCACACACTGCTTCTCACACAGACACACATACAGCTTCTCCTAATGTGACCCTGAGCTCTTGACCCCTAAGTCCCAAACATGACATCATCTAGCTGGAGAGTTTGTTCCACTGATCTCATCATGGTGAGACAGTGTCTGTTTTTTTTTTTGAGGAAGGGGTGTTGTTTGGGGATGGAACAGCTCAGTCATGCCTCTCAACACCTCGCACCACAACAAGAGGCCCCTTTCAGCAGCCTTGGCCCTCAGACCTACCTCAGCCTTAAGCTCCAGCTCCTGCTGACCTGCCTACAAACTCTGGAATTCCCCCCTTTTGACAGTTCGCCTTTGGCATTTAGACTTTCCTTAACAGCACAGTCATCCATCTTCTCAAGGCTAAGCCTTCACCAACAGAAGTAACTTAGTCCTAGTCCTGCCTTCCTGTACTCAAAGCCTACTACTGACAGTGTGAGGCCACCTGTTCAGCTTGATCAGTTTCGTATGAATCAACATTAAAACAATCAATTCTGTGATGTTACTGCGTCTCTCACAGACACATGGAGACAGAGACAATAATAGCGTCATTACATCATGTCTCAAAGGGAGGTGAGATTCTCTCTTGCCCTTGATGAAAGCAGAACGGACCCTAAGATGGTCAGACGGCAGCCCTCCAAATGCTGACGGAGTCCACCTGCTAAACACACACTCACCAGTGACACACACACACACACATACACCCAGGAACTCAGTGGCCAAGGATCCCGCAGCGTGCAGTGATTCAATAAGACACTTTGGTGCGTTGCTGACACGCACATTGCAAACACTGCCCCAAAAGACATAATCCTCAGGGTCACTGCAATGCTAGTGATGCTATCCACTTCATGGGAATGTGCGCTAGGGAATGTTTTAATGGCTGTAATTGTTTGTTTAGACAGCTCTTGCTTCGTACTTGTCCTCTGCCTCTCTGACTTCCACCTACTCTCTGTTCCAGGGCACTCGCTTGGCATGGTGTCGGTAGGGATAATAAAGAGATGTAGAAAATCAGAGGGAGTGAGATAAACACACAGAAATAGACAGAATTTATTCATGCACACATTAATCTCCCACACGTACTGTATATAGACCTCATCAAAGACACACAAATCAATAAAGTCACTGCATGAACCGTAAACTTGCACACAGTCATGTACACTGTGCAGACTTTATCTCACAAGCTGGAGAGCACACAAGTAGATCAAAAAGACATGAGCATAAACTGCATCCATATGGACAAACACAAAAGCAACTTCTACGGGCTCAATTAAACAAATTACCAAATGCTCGTTTCAACCCAATGTGCGTTCGCACACAGTTTCAAAGACAACCATCTGATTAAACAGCCTGCACTACCAGCTGCATCTCCAGAACACGTTCAGATGTTTTTTAATTACGTTTTACAAAGAAATACAAAATTTATATCTCCACTTGAAAACTGTGACTTGTGAGCTTGTTGACACCACAGCTCAAACACAGCTTTAATCCAATCTGGGCTGATTTGAATTACGCCTGCAGTCTCAGTTCAAATGGCTTAAGTGGCTCCAATTTTCCTTGCAGTTGCAAAAAAAAAAAAAAAAAGGAAAAGAAAATCTGCATAAACTGCTAAAACCAAAGTGTCTTTGTGTGTGCGCAGGTGAAAGTAGAAAGAGTGGAGAAGATTAACAAAAGGTGACGCTGAAGGCTGAGATAAAAGAGTGTGGAAATAAGTGCTGAAAGCGGAGATAGAGGCAGAGAGACAGGAGAACAGCAGAGGGAATTTATCAAGTAGTTTCAGGCAGAGATAGCGCGGAGAGGGAAGCGAATGACAAAAAAAGAATCAAATTGGGAAAGTGTAGGGAGTCAGGTTGATGTTCCAATAACAGCACCTCACAGTTTGGCTTGGTATTTTCTCCTTCTCACTCTCCTGGCTCACGCTTGCTGTTTTTCAAAAGGAAACTGGCTCAGGCCGCACCATCTAACTGGTTCCTGCTCACACAGAATGCCTATTCAGACCTGCGCTGCCTCCTCTTAACTGCTGCATGGGCGATGGATGGGGTGAGGACCGAGGTGTAAGGGGGTCACGGCACTGTTGTAAAAATCCAGGGGTTAGGGGGAATGTTGGGGTGCAGACGTGAGATGGGGAGCCAGATGTTTTGGAGTCAGTAGACCTGAGGTTGGCGGGGAGGGAGGAAGGCTTAGGAGAGATGGCTGAGGGTTAGGAGCTAGATTTGTGGTTCCACGGTGGGGAGGAGGGCCTTGGTAGGGAGTGATGGGTGTGTGTGTATGTGATACAAAGCCCCCTTTCTCCTCTACCTCACACACACACACCATGCCTGCTTTTGGCATAGAGCGTTGGAAGAACTGGAACCTACTGTAGCTATCCATGCTACGGATGCCAAAGATACACTTGCAGACACACAAAGCACACACACACAGCAAACAGACTAATATGTACATAACACTCAAGAGCAAGCAAATCTAATGATTTCCATTCATTTCGCCAGCACAGTTAAACTGTCAAGCCTTCGCACTCAAGTAGGAAACTCCTTCATGCAGATGAAAACAAATGCAAAAAGATTTAAAACCTACAATTACAGAGAAATCCAGGGTGACAAACCTCTTGTTCCTAATTAAATCAAAGCACTCTGCTTGATTATGTAGCTTATAGTATTGACTTATTACTCTTTGCAAATATTTACACACACACACACACACACACTCACAAGCACACAGGCACACACAGACAGGCTCAGCAGGGAGCTGTGTACTATGAAGTGGTCCGTTGTGGAGGAATGTGTTTTGGCTCAGACACGACTGTGTATCCTGTATCACACTGTTAGCTTTAGCACACCTTCCACTGAAGCAGGCAGGTCTGGTGTAACTTAGGCTACCTAAACAACCTCACAGCTGAACTAACATACTATATACATACACACACATGCATGCACACACACACACATTTCAACTGCTGACTTTGTCTTTAAGAAGAAATATGTTGAAGTTGAACTCATTACTGATAAGATTCATTTATTAAAAGAAAGGAAAAAGTGCAATCGCAAAAAAGGATCAACAAATTAATGGTGACAATGATACAAGAGGAAGGGAATTTAGAGGAATAGAAAAAAAGAAAAATGAAATGCATCTAAAAGTCTGAGGCAGGTGACTGCAGCTAGACCTTACATGCACTGTTTTGCTGTTCCAGAATGAATAAGATTAACCTTTGCTCTTACTACAAATTCATCATCAGGTAGAGATTCAGTCTAGCCAGACTGCACACAAAGATCCTGGTTTACTGTCCCACTGCAGACAGGGATTAACTGCTGTCAATTTGGCCTTTGGCCCTCCAGGACCTGCCTACATTTAGAAAGCCTGGAGCTCTGGACATCTAAAGGGACTAGAGCTGAGAAATATCAGTTACCAGGGCTGATACTGGTAAAACAGCCATACTTATGACTTCAAATACATGCATACGACAACAGACGGTCAATTTATAAGGTGACAAACTTTATCTCTTATCACAGTGAAGTTTCAAATGGTTCCAGATGATGCATTGATCTGGGTGGACAGACGTTGCCTTCTCAATCAAATGGTCAAGGCAGCTTGACCAGTGATCTGAGATCAGAAGAAGAGACGCTACATGAATACCAGCCAACGGATATTTGAGTCCTGTGGTGTCTAGAATCTTCAGAACTATCCAAGGCATGGCCACAGCTAAGTTTAGGGTTTGGGGGCGTGTGAGAGGTCAAAAATGAGCCCTGAGTGAGGTAGCAAGAAACTCCCACCTGACCCCCACGTGAGCTCATAGTCAAGCAGGGTCAGAGGATCAGCTACCGTGACTATAACATGTTAGGATCAATGTGTCAGTCTCTATTTGCTTAAGGACTTCAACAGAACTTGTCAAGTTAATGTTGTCATTTATCAGCCTGATGATTAGCTTCATGTTGGTGGGACTATAAAGCATTAAAGGAAATGTTGTAAAAAGGGACTGAACACTTAAAAATGCTTTGGGTTGTTAATGCTATCTGAAATCTGTGTAAATAGATTAGTGGAAAACAGCTAACAGGTTGAAAAAGTGTTTCAGTCTTACTCTTCAGCAGATTACTTTGAGACTTTCCAACCACAGTTGCTCCATAACATGTTTTCAGTTGTCTCCGCTTCTCAGTTTGTGTTTTACACAGGTTCAAAAAATAGTGATGGGTCAGTTCTGTTTCCTAATACCTCGATACACACAACAACTGCAGCAGAACCCAGAAAAGGAATCAGGAGTGCCTCCAATCTTTCATCAGATGATAACATTGCTATGATCTGGAGCTGGAGCAGCTAAATGCCCTAGGTTGCACCCCTTCTGGGCATAGCAGGGCTACTCTGACCCAGTGAGGTCAACACACCCACACATAGAGAAAGTATTGTACTTTGACAAACAATGACTTACTTAGAGAATGAAATGCTTGAGACAAATCCCGCTTTTATAACAAGAGCAAAAATACATGACTTCAGAAAGCTCATGTCCTCATTTAACTCTGGCAATGCCATGATATGTATTCAAGGCTAGTCAACAAGCTAAAATTAGACCAGGGAGAAAGTGTCCATCTACGGCCCTCGGGCTGTTAATGGGGAGAAGGGGACAGGAAAGGGGGACAGAGTTTGTTGAGGACAGGAGGACAGGAAAAACAGGGGGACGTAAATAAGCAAATAAGGAAAAAGTATGTGTGTATCCGGGTCTGTGGTGACAGGAAATGGTGTGTATACATCTATTAATGGCAGTGAGTTCAATGACATCATGTTGTCACTCCCGGTGGGAAACAGTAATTACACAAGACCAATTTCCTTCCTGTTTCCCATCAGTCATTTCTCCTTTTGAGGGGAATCCTGCATGCTGTGAGCGAAAGGCTTTACACTTTGCACGTGACTGAAGAAGAAGCACTGCAGTGACTGTCCTCTGGGCCTCATAAGAAAGGAAGGGAAGAAGAAAGATAACAGTGCACCAAAGCCAAGAATGCAGTCATTCCTATTATAACAGGCTTGTTAAAACCTGAAGAGCAGAAAAGTTACATCCTACTGAGCTTGAAAATAACACAATGGCTGCCATCTCTCCTCCTGACACAGCAATTATACACGCCTGAGAAATGCTGGAACCTCAGCGCTCAAGACACACATGATTTTCTTAGTTTTTCATTTTCTTTTTAGGTGACAGGCGTTCATATCTTCTGAGATGACACACACATAAAAAAAGTAACCAACACGGTGTACTTTGGTGGATGTTATAAAGGTATATGTGTGTGTGCATGGGGTAGGAGCGGCTTTCAGATATATGTTGCCGCAGGGAAAAACAAGAAGGAGGAGGAAAAGGTTTACACTGTAATAACTGCAAGTTGTGTTGTGGACGTTTATGAAAGACCCTGGAGCAAAAAAAACATCCATAGCTAGCTGAAATTACAGTTAGACTGTGGGCCGTGCAGCTCAGGCACATACAAAGAATCCCTGTCTCATAAACCCACCCAGGCAGAGGAGACATGGGGGGAGGGAGCAAGAATGAGCATGTGAGCAAACAAGTGAGTGACTGAGTGAGTATTAACCAGAAAAAAATTACTTATTTGAGTTGAAGATGAGCACAACTTTATATCCAACAAAAATCTCTATCTATTGGAGGATAATGCTGCTCTGCAACTGACCCCGAACTCTCAGCTCTCTGCGCAGGAGAAGTGACAAGAGCGTCTTCCCACAGGGCTAAAGAAGAGCTCATCATCTTGCTACCACACATTCTTGTCCTTGCAATTGCATTAACAGAAACAAAAATGGAACTGAGACAACAAAATTTCTTAAATTTGCAAAGATTTTAAACAGAAATGGCTGTTATCTACATTCCAACATAATGCCCTAGATTCAATATTCAGACAAAGTACCCATTTCATGTCCGAGCAAAACAAGTTGATTCATCAAAGGAGGTCCTGTGTCAGGAACTAATAAGTTGATTAGTGCACAATCAAATTGTTGGTAAAGAAAATACCTCGTGATTGCTGGTTTGTCACAGTGCATTTCAGACTACAGGCGCTATTAAAGCTTCAAAGAAGTCACTTTTATGCTATCCTTGTTGCACAAGTGGCTCGTACGTTTGGTGAGAGTTTCATTAACAGATCCTAACATCTCGGAATGAGGGTAGACTAACCTAAACACCAACTTAAGTTGGTAGGTGTGTGTGTGTCATTTCATAGTCACAAATCTCCTCTTATGTGATAAAAAGCCAAAGACACCACTTGGCAGGCTCCGTGGCACTTGGCACTGGTAAGATACACCTCTGTCACACAGCTGAGGGCCTATTGGACTAGATTTCAGTTGCCAATGAGCAAGCTCCTTACGCCTATAAACAACTGCAGCTCAGACAGCCAATATATCTTCAGATTATGGAGCCAGAAATTCAAATATAGTAGAATTCCCCTTGGAAATTCCTGTAACATTTCCAATGGCTTTGTGTCTCTTCTTCCATTTGGCTCTGTTAAGACTGAGATACTCTTCAGCTATTTTCTCTATAACTGTTAAAGGAACAGAGATTGTGCAAATTTGCAGCCGAGGTGGTGGGATGTTGGATTAATGTAAAGTGTTGTCGTGTTTCTCTGTGTCTCTCAGAACACAATACTAGCCTGCACACACATGTGCATGCACACTCCCACTGGGACTTATGAGGCCCATATGTGCAGCTGTGGACTGTGTGTGAACCCCAGTTGGAAGGGGAGAGACAAGGAGAGATGGATGGCATGCAGTGTTGTTTTCTGTTTGCTGTCGGTGAGAGCTTAGCCATCTGTAAAGGGAGAGACCACACCAGTGTCAGCTCGACTTGTTTGTCACACAGAAAGATTCTTCAACACAGCCCCTCTGTAAACTTTACAGCACGCCGAGGCGCAGCTGCAGTCTCAGCCGGCTAACACAGTGATGCACTGTATACTCTGGGAGGACAAACATGACTGGAAATAGATTTCAGTTGTTAGCGAGCCTGCTTATACTTAGGTACAGTCTATCAATCAAGAGAAAGAAGGTAAAAGTCTGAGACACACATACTTATTTCTTGGGTGATACTTCATTGACACATCCCACAACTTCAAGACTGTCCAAAACTGGTGACAGCAGCCAAAACAAGAGCAACAAAACGTGCAGAAGATTAGAGAGAAGTGATGGTCAACAAGAAGTGGAAAGAAACGTTTACCTGTAAACTGAGAGCAATCTGACGAATGTACATCATATTGAGGTCCTCCAATATCCACAGTTTGTCCTCCATGATTGCGAATTTATCAACTGGCATCCTTTAGGGAGATATCCACAAATTACCTCTTCTTAAAAAGTTAATTATCGAGATCAAACTGCTACCTCGCTGGCACCGGGGAGAGAAAGTTCATTATGATAGTGTTCCTTGCGCTCGCGTCTTGTAGTACAATCAGTGCGCAAAACAATGCAGAAAAGTTCCGCTCCTCGTCCAAAACAAGACCAGTCGCTCCGGGAAAGCAGACAGAGGTGGAGTGGATGACAACATGAGCTTTGCTGTAGTAACCCTGTCCATAAAAATCCCCCCAACTCGTTCACGGCGCGTATTCTTCTTCTCTACTTTTCTCCGGGCAACAAAGATCCTCTCAAACACCCACAGTCAACACCCAGCGACAGCGGGGGAAGAATGGACTCTTTTAAAACGCAGTTCTTCTCTTTGTGTCCCTGCGTCCCGATTGTGAATGCCGTCTGTCCTCTGTGTGACAAGAGACCTCTCCACAAAAGGGCATCGCCTCTGCGGGAGTGATCGGCACAACTAGTCCACTGTGTGCGCCCTGACGCGCCCCAACTCCGCGCTAATTTAACCCCTACGACGCGTCTCTGGTGATGGTAATGAACTTTAAAAAAAGAAGAAAGAGGGAAAGGGGAGAGAGTGATTACTGTAGCAGCTTCCACGCCCCTTTAAATAAACAAATAGCAAATACCGCACCACCACACAAGCATAGCGGGGTGGGGGGCTTTGTTCTTTTTAATAAATGGAGAAATTATAACCGTGTCAGCGGGTGCTGATGGGAGGCAAGACTGAAAAAGAACACTCAGAGATGCAATCTTACAATGTGGGGTATAGATATGCTTATTCTGAGCAGTGAATTTGATTCATATTCAACATTTTAACTACTGTACTACTTTAAAATTAACACAGCTGCTGTGACTTGATTTCACTTGTTAAGTCTGTTAATTTGTTTTTCCAGCCTGCTTGTGCCACCGGGAGTTGTAACACAATGAAATAAGTGAAACAGTGATATTATGGCACCCAATAATTTTTTTTCATTTTTTAAATAAAAGGTTTGTTTTTGTAACATAATTGAAAAGACTCAGCCAGATGTGTGTGCTGCTGTTACGAACTGATAAACTGAAAGAACAGAAATGTGGAGAATATCAGGAAAATAAACACTTTAGTGGGTCACAGGGTCACAAGCATTTGGCCAAATCTAATACATATTTCATAGCACAGAACACTAGTGTCAGAGACGATTTCAATCTTTTATCGCGTGTCCCTTTAAATATTAATTTAAGTCTCTCGTGGCAATTCTTACCATATCCAACAAAAACATCGGTTCCCCAAATGACGCGCCGGTTTCGCATTAAGTGTAAAAATTAGAGATAAAAATGTCAGAAAGTTGTTATTAAATGAAGAAATATCTCCACACCACAGTCTACGTCACGCCAGGGCAAGGCCAGTCTCCTTTCCCATCAGTCGCGCTGTTTGGTGGACAGTTCCCTCTGTCCTCAAAAACAAGAACATCCCAAAGTTGACTTCATGTGACTTTCAGCTGTAAAGCCCTCTGAAGTTTCCGCTTCAGTCCTCTGGGAAAAGTGGTTTATAGCTCATCTGCATTTGCTCTTAAGAACATACACGAGAAGTAGGAGCGCAGAGAACCAAGCGTTCATCCAGTTCACTTTTCCAGCGCGTTGAATCCTGAACCTGATACAGATGTTGCGTGTGTGTGTGTGAGAGAGAGAGAGAGAAAGTGCATGTGTGTATCCTTCCTTGTGAGGTGGGTGAAACCAAGCATGCGCAAACCACAAGCCGACCCCTCAACAGGAAACCGGCGTCACATTGCGCACCGACACACACATCCATCTCCTATTCACACACACACACACACACACACACACACACACACACACACAAAGGGAGTGGACCAGGACCTTTCAGAAGATCACTGGCTGATGTCAAGAGCTCACCACGAGGAAAAGGGTCACTCCTTAGAAGAAAGGAAAGTTTGAAACATTATCTTCACTTTGACCTGACATTTGTGACCACCCTCTCCACACACACACACACACGTCCATATGGCACTCCATCACACTGAAGCACGTCCTCTAAACTCTTTAACACAGGCAAACTAATGAAAACAAAGGAGCTGTAAAAGCTCTTTCACCTCACAGGAGAGGAACCAGGGGTGCCAGTAGCAAGCCAGGTCATTTCCCCGAGAAACGCCTCCACCCTCAGAGTTTAAATCACCCGGCTAATCTTTCGCAGACACCAACATACACATGGTAAGAAAAGAGATTTATTGTTCCTGAGGTGGAAAGAGAAATAGTTGAGGTGAATGCACAGAGGGAGAGTTATGGGTCCTCACAAAACCATTCTGGGACTCATGTATGAGTGCGTGTGTGCATGCGCTGGAGTCAAAATTTGCTGTGTGCAGATTCATATCCAGTCAATCTCCTTTGAAAGGCAATCTGGCATGCTGCTGAACTGGAAAAATATTCACTTAACAAGCCTTCAAACAATTCTGCTCTGCACACCATACTGAATGGTGTAAAAACAGGGTTAACTCCTAATGAAGTGATACCGTTTTCTCTGTTATTCTTTTCCAGAGGCACAGCACTTGTTTATAGATGAATGTGTATGTTTCTTAAGGAATGAACAAGGAGCTGAACTATTTATTTTTCGAACCTCACTTAATCCATTTATTCTTTCTTGAATCTCTCTATTACACCAGCAGCAGGTCCTTGAAGTAAAACATGCTGCAGGTAAATCTCCCTACAGTAAAACATATACTGACACCTTATGACAAAAGCCTAAAGGCTGAACAAAAACAACACAAAAAACAGCTATTATCTCAATGACAGGGCACAGTGGCAGGCAGGCAGGCAGGGAACTAGCTCAAACACAGAGCATCGCTGCCTCTTGGCCAGAAGCCACCAGGGATGAGGCAAACTCAGGTATTCAGAGACAGTAGATTAGTGGAGAGGCCCCACAGATTTAGACCGGACTGGGATTTTGCGTTGTGAAATGGTGATTGCCTATTGATCAGGTGGTGAATTATCAGCTTGGTCTGATAGTAGCAGGGCCAGATGAACAAATTGGCTGCCACGTGGGAGGAGAGAAACCAATACATTACACAATCAGTTAATCCAAGACCAACTCTGAGGTTTGATCAAGAGAGGGGGGATTAAGCAAACACAGCACAGACAGAATCACTTGTTCCATGAAAAGATTACAAAATTAGGATAAAAATCCCTCCCGCTGACCCTTGCATAAGAGGTTCCGAAAGGGTTGGACTTCTTTCAAAACAATACCCGGTGCATTTCTTGTTTCTGAACGGATGTGTGGAGGAATATGGAAGACTTCCTTTCCCTTTACCTAATCAGCTGGAGGAAACACGCTGGACTCAGAGTTGAGGGTCACTCTGTCAGCTTGTGATGGTGTGCCAAAGAGGCAGACAGACAGGTGTTATATGTGTAGTGTTTGCAGTGCAGTAAAGAAAGGGTATTAATTTTAAGACTGATTTATACTTTCATTCTTAAAAAAAATCAGTTTTGGGCACTGAAGTCAGCAAGGGAGGAAAGGCTGTCAAGACAAATAGACTCCAGAAAATTTGTGGCATAAAGTCAATGATAAATTAAAGTAAAAGAGTAAACAAAACATTTTTTCCTCATTGAAAATGTTCAAAATGTCGAGGGACAATTCCTCTTTGTTACAACTTAGGTCTTATTTTTATAGTTTTGGCCATCATTTTCTATCAGCTACCAAAGTAATCGCTAAGATCTGGAGACATGATTGAGCACGTCTGATGAGGCAAGAAAACAAACATTCAGACAGTCAGACAGGTTGTCATCAGGTTGTTGACAGCCAGACAGATTTTCCAGATGTTCTACACCATTTTATCTGGAAGTAAAACTGAAAGTGAGAGCACCTGAAATGTCGGTAAGATTCTCTCATTGCACAGAAAAACTGTATGTGGGCAAGTGCAACAAAGGTCAAAACTGAACCTCGAAGTCGGTCTGTAAACTGTGATGGATATTTACAAAGGAAAGTTTGAGTAATAATTTTGCCTTCATTTTCACTTCCAAATAAGTTTGTCTACGCTGGGGGTTTGTTTAAAACCTGTATGATCAGGTTTCCTGCCCTATTAGACTTCTTTTTAAGAGATGTTGGTGCTTTTCCAGATCAAAGCAATTAGTTTGGTGGATTGAATGTTATTGTTAAAGAAATAAAGGTCAAAGGTATGAAAATAAAACCCTCATTGGAATAAACTGCAATTATCCATTGATATCATCAGACTCCTAATGCTTCGAAATAAAGAGTATGCGCATTGTTCAGACAGGCAGTCTACCACAGAAAAAATAAATAAACTTAAGGAGACCCATCTGATACTCTAGAGAGAGTTAAGAAAGCAAAGAGACTGATGTTTATCATAAAAAAAATGTCATTTTCAACCTCTAATCAGCAAAATCTTATTGCCTCAGATAACAACGTCACCTTTTATCTTCAGAATCCATGCTAAAGGTTAAAAACTGTCTCCAGTCTAACACACAGTGTGGCAGGGAGACACAAAAGAGGGCCCCAGGCCAGCCGGGCCCCAAACCACAACAAAGAACCCTGACTATCATCTAGACCCAATCTGAAAACTGAACCCCACCCGCACCACGACTCCCACTCACTGACTGAGACATACTGTATGTACACAGACAGAAACCTACACTTACATACACACCCAGGAATAAACATAAATAAACACTCTATGAACCATGTGCACATAGCGGGCGCACACAGACACACACACACACACACACACACAATAAAAACTCAAAAGATTAAATAAATGCAGCTGATCAAGGTTCATCTGTCTGAATATGGCCTGCCAAGCAACTGTCCTCCCTGTTGTTTTACACAGAGGGCAAAGAAGTATAATAGGACAGAATTATTCAGAGCTTTTGCTCAGTGTATTTTTACACTGTTAGACAGTTGATTGGACAAGGACAGAGAAAAGACAGAGAGACATCTACATAAAACAGACTGTGCAGCCGACAGATAAGTTGAAACCTTCGGTGACTGCGCAAAGTCACAGAGAGAAAAATGTTCTGATCAGTGTTCAAATGGATACACAGAAACTAGCAACGGTTTCAGTCTACTCGAAAAAAAAAAAAATCAGACTCAACAGATTTGAATATTACAGGACTTCAATTACATGGCTGTGTTACGGCAGGCACTGGGTCACATCTGCTCAACTTGATGACAGTAGTGTGTGACGAGCTGTGAAACCAGACGTATCATAGAGAAATCCCCCCGGAGGTCAGTTCGCCGTTACAGAGCATGAAAAACCTGCGCTGACAGCTACACAGTCATAACTCAGGCACAGAGACGGTGTAATGACATTGTAAATCTCACCGACACTCTACCTTGTTATTAGATGTATCAGTTTCAGTCTGTAAATTCTAAGTGATTTCACTTCTACTTCAAGATTAGATAAAAGGGATGTTATGACGATCATGATCAAAACTGGAGTAATGTTGGAAATTAAAAGGTTATCCTGTATGAAAAAAAGGATGTATGTTTCACAATCTGTGGGCAAGCTTGGGAGAGCTGGGGGAGTAGCCTGCCTAATCGCAGATACAGCAATAACAGAACAGGGAGTGTTTTTGCACCTGGTTTGAGGGCCCATCTTATTTCTCAACATGGCCCCTTGTGCTGTTATCTGTGAAGGAAACACACACACACATAGAGAAAGAGAGAGACACACACACACACACATACCTATAGAGACAGTTCAGCAACATGTCAGGACTAGGCAGAGCACTCTGGCTGCCTCCCAGAATCATTGCTGACTTTAAGGAACGCTACCTCCGCCAGTCACTAGAGACTGCAGCATCTCATCACTCTGAAGAAGCAGGCAGCTCAGTGAAAGAGAAATTAACTCGTTAGGCAATTCATCTCCATCGATTTCTACCCTCAGGGTGCAGGCTGCACTTCATCAGAGTCGCTACGTGTGGATTTGAGAGGATAAGTATACAAAGGCAATTCATTTAGTATTTGCAAATGTGCATTCTCTTCTGAAATTACTAGTAGTGACTGTAAGGTGAATGTTAAGTGAATGTCATGTGATGAATGTGAAGGAAAGGCGAATAATGAGGAGAGAGAGCGGCGCCTTAGCCGCTCGCGGGGCCTCTGAAGAATCTGAAATGGAGCAATGGCTCCCTCTGCAGAACAGCAGCAGCAACACAACCAGATGTGCCACCATGTGATACGATTTAACACTCAGCGAGGATGCACAGTACTTCACTAAATAATAATAACACATAATTTTGTTAGTCTCACGCTTGAATAATTCAAATGAAAAGAGACAGAGAACAAATGTTCAAAAAGGTTATGCGCTTGTATTTGTTTCCATTTTAAACCAGACATGAGAAAGATGAGCTCCAAGGACATGAAAGAGAGCAATAAAGAGCGAGACCAAGACAAGGAGAGACAGAGCAAAACTCATTGTTCCATGTGTAAATAGTCGGACTTAAAAAAAGACAGAATTCCACACTTTTATTTGCCATGAGGTCACTCCTGCCAGACCATAACAAATGTTTTTGTAGAGCTCTCACCCAGAGGCTTCTGTTTGTAGTAAAGGTCTGTCTGGGTAAAACCTAAAACAGATCCCACTAATCTAAACATCTGCAAAGATAATATAGGAATCTAAACATCTGTAGGAAAGACACTGGGGAGACCATATCTCAAACTGACAAGAATAACATCTTTAGAGGTTCCTGAGTTTTTGCTCACAAGGAGGAAGGCAATTGATTAAACAAGCTACCACACATGATGGTAATTTTGGTGTTTGATTATGTTTAAATATTTGAAATTCACCCCTTTCTAATGTATTCAATGCACATGCTTTTGACAAATACTAGATGTGGTGTTCATAATGAAAATGTTAATTGTTATGTCGGTTTTCTTGCTTTCTTAGACAGATTTTTGAGTTTCATTTATTACTTGGTAAAAATGACATCAACAGAATATTTTGTCTGCAGTAACAATCGCATCTCAGTTGTCTAGTCTCAACTTTGGGGAATCCCCCAGCGAGTCTCAACTACACAAAGAATTTTGGAGGGTTAAGATTTTGAATCAGCGTGTTAGATTACATGTCAGTGTGATATGTAGGACAAGTTTGACACTTAAAAAAAGGACTACATTTGAAGCAACTAAATCCCCACGGCAAACACTGCTACAAAAGGTGGGTCATATGATATTTTATTGATTATTTCCAATTACACGTTGAATATATTTTTCACATTAGTTTTTTGACTTACATTTTGGTCCCTGATGATTTGGTCTCTTCAGAGTCTTCACATTTTAAAGTGCTGACTGCCAGACCTCTTTCACTGCTGACAAATGTTGCTAGATGCTTGATCCACCTGCTGTGGATGTTTTTGGTAATGTGACTGTCACCTCAAAGTTGAAATCCTTCATCATAGTAGTTTATTTTGTCTGCCCCTCATATTTTATGGTATGCTCATAGATGTACCCACAGTATCATTCCCCCCTACACTATGGATGATTAAGCATCTGAATCCACCCGAGTGAACATCTAGACAAGCCGATCGCTGTTCTTATTCTTGACGTAGGCGATAATGGAAGACCGGTGACAGACACAATAAAAATAATTGCTGAGACAGCAGGAACAACACAACGATACAACGAGATCTGACAACACACCGTCTGCCACCGGGCCCAGTCAACACACACATTAAAACACACGCTGGCAGGGACTAGTACACTATGCGGCATGCAGGGAAGGCAGACATGCATAATAGACCCATCTGCTCCCATAAAGTCAAACACCTGCTCGGCATAATCAACACAGAGAGCAACATCATTGGCGGTGTGCCCCTTTGCCCTCTCCTCTCCACAAAAAACATCCAATGATCTCCCAGCGAAGCTGCGCTGCAAAAAATGTCCACATTAACAAGTCCTTTCAGCTACGGTTTGGAATTTACGCTCAATGCTGCACTAAGTGATTTGGGGTTTTGTTTGCAGCGTGAGGACAGAACAGCAACACAATACCCACATACATCAACCAATCACCTACAGTTGTTGGTTATTACTCACAGTTCATCTACTGTAGGTAACTTAGCTTGAACTCATCACTTTGTAATTGCTAAAATGAAATGAAAACAATTGATCAAATCAATGCAGGAAGAGGCATGTACAACACACCTAGCCCCCACCCACACATACACATACACCGAAACATTCCTCAGTATCGACTGCGTTCCTCTGTATGAAAGAGAGGCCCTGACTCCATTTATTTCACAATGCGTCAGGTGGTGATGTGATGTATAGGACTAAGGTATGAAAGGCTTTTTGTTCGAAAAAAAAAAAAAAAATCAGAGAAGAGACTGGAACAGAAAGAACAGTAGAAAAGATGTAACATAGTGGGTTGACATAGTCATGCCCCATATTCTTCAACCTTAATGACTGTGTAGAACTGAAGGTTAATGGCTTGTCCCTGGTGAAGTTACAGGCTAAACTTAGAGAATACAATGTTGTAATGGATTTACATAGAGTGCAAAGTGACTACTCCATTTTTCCTCTCACTGCCCATTTGAGTCTTTGCTACCAATACTTTGAGCTTTAGTTCACAGTCGACTTGTTTGGTTTGCATGTCCACACAAGATGTAACAAAACCCCATACAGAGCTTCTTTTTTTAAACCGGTGTGATACCAGCATGTAAAAAAGAACCAAACTAGTCTCCTTTATTTTCACATTAATCTTTACAAGAAAAAAAAAACAGAAATAAATCTGAGTTTCATAAGCCCTAATGCACAAAGTTACAGCAATGCAAGCATCTGTAACTATTTCTGAAATTGTCCAGCATAATATGTTTGTCAGAGAATGGCATTCTTCCACATAGAGACAGAGCCTCGTCTGTTTCTGAGCCCCCTATGACATGTCAAAGGGGGCTTACAACAAGTGTCGTAGACTGTAAACTAAACCACGCATTGGAATCTGTGTGTGTGGGTGTCTTCTTGTTAATGTTTAACCGAACAGTATTCAGTAGGGGTCTTATGTTCACAGGAAGAAGATACCATTGGCATGAGACAGTCAAGTTCTGTTTAACAGTCTGTTAGCGCAGGGCTCAATAGGTTAAGGTTAAGGTCTCTGCTGTGGTGTTTATACAGAGATGAAGCTTGAAAGAAGATTGAGAGATAAAGGGACATACAACAAACAGTAATCTTCTATGGCTGTCTAGAGGTAAAGACAAAGGAGGACTTCCTTGGTGTAATCTGGATCAGGAAAGTGGGTTAGCACTACACTACATGACAAAAAAGACCCATTTTCTTGCTACATCAGGGGACCTGAGCCTCAAAGAAGCGGAGTGGCCCACATAACACGGCTCTCCTGGGGAGGGGAGGCGCTGAGGTTGATAGATTGGGAAGAATGAAACAGTGGAAGGACGTGAAAGCTCTGAGGCAAGTGAGCAGGTACAGAGCTTTACCTGCAGTGTGTTTCTTTAATTCCAAACATTTTCTTCATTTTCTCATTTTTCTGTATGACATCATTTAAGCACAATTCTTGATTCCTTTATAGTTCTTTAATTGCGGCTCATTGCCATTTGTCTGGGAGAGCTTACGTTTACAAGAGGGGCTGAACCCAAATCCTTCCATTGTGATGTTTTTTTCCCCCGGTACTACACAGTAAAGACAAGACGGAGAGCAACACCTCTGGGTTATCCACTTCACTAACCAAGGTAGTAACTGAATGAGACAGGTTTGATGATGCATGAAGGAAGTTTCCCATCTGGGGAAGTGGGAAAGTATCCAGTGATTATGCCACCTTCATCTATGTCTCCGTCTGTCTGTTAACTGAGTCACTGTCAGTGACAGCCTCGCTCAGGACACTGGTGAACAAAGCCTGTCTATGTCTGAGGTAATTTAAGGGACCTTGTTCAAGGATACACTGCTGCTTAGTCATTGTCTGAGGGAGTGTGTGCATGTGTGTGTGAGAAACAGAGGCTGACAAACTAGGAAAAGCAGACATGTGTGAACTGGATAATGACAGCATGTGTGACTCACTTCCTGTGTGTGTCTGTATGTGTATATACACGTCAGTTATCTATCTTTGGCCCCTCTAGTAACATCTTGTTCAGAGTAAAGCTCTGTGCACACGCATACAGATCTGCAGTTGGGTGGGGTTCACATGCAGCAGTAGCAACAGACCCTCAGCTGCTAAACTGCACCCTGACACCAGTTGCCACATAGAGACGCAGGCTACTAACCACATTCCAAGGCCAAAACACTTGTACACCTAAAAACATGCATGGCCCTCACACACAGGCCACAAGCTTTATTCAGTCTGTATTCATTTATAGCAAAGAGGAGCTGCAAACAGATGATTGAATGTGATCAGAACACCCAAAAGGTACAATGTAACTAAGTATATTTACTCAATTACTGTACTTTAACACACCAGAGTATTTCCATTTTAAGATACTCTATATTTATTACTTCACCATACTGCAGAGGGAACTATTGTACTCTTTACTCCACTATATTTTATTTGAAAACTCTAGTTACATTAAAGATCAGGTTTTACATTCCAAATATATGATCAGTTTATAAAATATGATGCATTGTCATAGAATGAAGTACCAAACATGATATAATATCACACTGGCAGGAGTCATTCTGCAGCCTAATGAGGACCTTTTAATTTTGATACAAGTATATTTTGCTGCTAATACTTCTAGTATGTCTACTTAAGTAAGATTTTGAATGCAGGACTTTTACTTGCAGTGGATTAATTTTACCTTGAGTAATTGCTGCTTTTTCTTTAAAGGTGCCCTGTGAAGTTTTTTTTATAAATTATCAAATGTTTACATTGAGTGTTACTCATCAAAGTGCATTGTGTGTATCTTTGAGGTCTAACAAAAAGTGTTGAACGCATTTCCTTCCTAATAAAACATTTGCAAAGCCAAAGTATTTTAAATCCTGCATTGTCAACACATCCATGGAACCCACTTATTAGAAATGCTCAATAACACTACTGGGAGTCAGAAACTCCACAAGGTACCTTTAAATAAACGATCTTCCACCACTGCAGCAAATAAGAAAAAGAAGACATTAATTGCGAAAAAAAGCCCTGAAATCAATTCAAATTAACATCCAAATTGATAATTTTGATGATAAATTGATGCCAATGCTACCATCTCTCTAAGCCAAACATTGAATGGTTTGTCCAGCATGTCCGGCCAGAAGTACTTAGATAAGATAAAGCTGTGAAGGAAAGTGCTGTCTGGAGAGGACCAGTGAAGGGTTAGTGCATGAGGACATAGTGTAACTCTGCGTGTGGGTCTTATGAAATATAAAAAGAACAGCTCTACAGGGCTTTTGAGGCCCAACAACAAGTTAACAAATCTACCGTACCAAACGATCGTCAGCTGTTGCTCTGATAGCTCACCGTGAAAATGAACAAGTCACCGACTGAAAGAGATAAGCTTGCATTACAACAAGGATATTACATAAGTTTGATGTTTGAAATCTCCCGACAAACAATAGTTCTATTGTATTAAATAATAAACTATAACATAACCTTGCCTTGTTGCATAAAACGATAAAGAATGCATGTATGTGGGTTCAACAGTGAAATAAATAACAATCTTTATTGAAAACCTTATTTGAACAATAAACCTTTGTTCTGTCTTTCACCAAACCTATTAGGCAAACAGTCCAGTCATTACCATGGGAACAATAGTGGGACATTGGCTGAATTTTGGCTGTGGCTTGAAGAAACTGAGATTAAACAATTTTTCATTTGTGCTAGCACTCAGAGGCTGAGTGGGAACAGTGTTCCACAACGGTGTACATACAAAGCCTGTGTAATAAAAAAAAGTTAAACATTTGCTAGTTAAAATATCCCTTAGCATACTGAGAAAGCCTCCAAGCATACAGCCCCAGTAGTTGAGCTTTGTTTGAGAAGAAGGGTCTTGTAAGGGGTAAACTTTTCCTTGGCATCTCCCCGGTCCCCCTGCTGTGTTCAACATGCCAGAACGCCCTGGGGTGCACACACACACACACTTTGGAGTTTAAACAGATTTAACCACTTCTGGTCAGTCCCACACTAATTTGGAAGATTGGGCTAAAAAGCCAATATCATAACTCTCCCACGGAAGAGCATGTAGGCCAGTCTTTAAGAAGCTTGGCACTGTAGTTGTTCAAGAAATCTGGTGGAGTGCATCCACTCCTAAGAACCCCAGGGCCTCTGAGTCCCTCTGCCTGGCATTTCATGCCCCAGAACAAGGCTTAGTTTTGGGCTACAGTGCAGTGATGGCCTATTGTTCTCTGGGTACACAGAGCTGCCTTGAGAGACTCGGGGGAGAAGTTCTGGCATTCCTTGAAAGCGACTCTTTTATCAATGGTCTGAGGTTCTTCCTCTTTGCTGGCTATAGTGTTGCCCTGGCAACATCTATATGACCTCCCTCCCTCTCCGTATGTGGGGAGGCAAACATATGCGTTCATAAACAAGCTTAGTTCATCACAGTTTCTGCCAGGCCACATTAAACACTAGCAGAAGCCACACTGAGAGACTGCTGAACATAAGGCTGCTTACAGGGCAACGTCTGCCTCTGTGAACTATAAACCATAAATCTAAGCATCTGGAGAAAACATATCAGCAGACAATATCTCAGACTGGGGAGGAATAACACTATGTAGCATCAGTTTCTACTGATAAAAACAAAAATATTCCTTATACCCTGACAAATTAAACAACATGTAGACCTACACATTTCTCTAGCTGAACCAAGCTCTGATACAAGTTTCTTCTTTTTCAGCATCTGACTTTGCATAAAAGAAACACTGTATTACTTCAATCTCAAAATAGGAGTTGCTGCACTTCTAGTGTGACCAACACATTCCTTTTAAGGTGGGCGAATATACGCTGAGCAAAGGGAACACCCATTGTATCCAAATTTTCACTAAAGCCACTAGTAGTTTCAGTTTGGAAGAGTACTGGTGAGAGTGTGCGGATCTACAGGGTGGAGAAGGGCAGAGCACCAAAACCGACCAAACCGCAGCCCAAAGTTGTTAAAGATTTTACTCAACACACATGGCAGACTCCCAGACCCTGCCATACACTCCTACAAGCTGGGAGAGAGTGTGGGTGTATGGGTGTGTCATCACAAACACACATCTAACCACTTCCTGGCCCTACATAGCTGGTGGTAGCCACAGTGGTGTGGACCAGCGGGGAGTCGGGAACCATCCTTGAGTTAAACATAACAGAAAGTTGAGTCGAGGAGTATTGAAATATAGGACATTCCATCCCCACCTCCGTAATAATAACTGTACCAGTCGGGCTCCCACTGCATGCCTGGGTGGCTTCAGCTGAAACAGCAGAGCAGGCGAGGATGGAGACAAGAGCAGAGTGCAGAGACACACTGGTGGCCTTTTGGATGAGAGGAGGGATGTAGAAAGCAGATGTCTTCTCTGCTCCCGCTGAGAGCAGCAGGCAGAGAATCGACAGGACGGCTGCAGAATGGATGTCTGGACAAATGCTGTATGAGCATGTAATCGTTTGCTCGGTTTCTTTGTCCCTCTTTCGACTCTCTGAACATATTACTCTGTCAATTTCTGATACGCACACGGCAGAATGATTCAGCACCGGACCTCAAGAGGATGTGGAGTCAGAACACAGTCAGACAGACTGTCAGGACATCTCTTGATATTGAATTATACTCACATGGAAGCAATAACTCAAAACTTCTTATTCGTCTTCTATTATATTTAGACATGATAATATGTCTAAACGTCAAATTGGATTCCTAGCAATATTTTAAACTTTTTAATCTTTTATTCACATAACTGATTACAGTAATTAGGCACACAGTCCGCAGAAATCCCCAAAGCCTGGTTCTGCAGTCTCTAGATTAATAATAGCAGACATTTAGTCTGACAAAATCATGCTCTTGGCTTCATTTGCCTCCAGCCTCTAGGCGAAATAGCACAGACAAAATGCATACACACTCACTGACTGTTAGTGTTCACTCCATTCAATAGATACTTTATGTGTCCCGTCAACAACAAGCTGCTGAATTCTGGGGCATGTGGGAGAGTCCTAACCAGTATCTTTTCTCTACCAAATACACATTTTCATTGCCCACATACATGCAAATGAGCCTGCAAAACAAAGTTGGCAGTGGTCACTTTGGGTTTAGTCCAACAAAGCAGTAGAGGTTTTTCTGTCTTTATCAGCTGTTTGAGCATTGTGCGTTTCATTCACTGATAGCATGTCATTGACCAACAGAAACTCCAGACAAACCACCTTTACATACACGCATTTACATAAGAGGCTCAAATGTTGGCACAAACGCACGCACGCTCACACACATGTGATCTCCCCTGGCACAGTGAAAAGGGGGTGCTTTCACACCGAGGTAGCCTGCTTCATTGAAATGCCACAGGCTGGTTCCACGGAGGTATTAAGAGAGCCCTAAAAGATACAGAGCTGAGGGAAAGTCCCAGTATCTGAAAGAGGATCATTAGCATTGAAAACAAAGCCAGAGACACAAATTAATCTTGAATGAGAGCCAACGGAGATGAGATTACAGAGTTAAAGAAGCAATGATGGTTGTTGTGAAAAGAAAGAAAGTCTTTACCCTGATAAATAAATACCTGATAAATAACTAATACAGAGACTAAACAATCAATATGAGTGAGGGAGGGAATATAGGGCAGCAACTAACGATTATTTTTATTATCGATTAATCATTCTGTCTATAAAATGTCAGAAAATGGTGGTATTTTCTGCAATAATTTAGAGCCCAAGGTGACGTCTCTGAATGTCGTGTTTTGTCAAAAATCCAAACATATTCAGTTTACTATTATGTATGACACAAAAAAGCTTAACATATTTATAATTTTTCCATAAAAAAAAGACTAAAATGATTATTCAGTTATCAAAATAGTTGTCGATTAATTTTCTGTTGGTTAACTAATCAATTAATCAACTAATTTCCACAGCTCTCGTGGAATATCCATGAAGCTACGTTAAAGGATGTATGTGATGGTTCAGTATAACTCTGACCAGTCCCTTTGTCATCTCATTGGATTTAATTTTTTTTTCCTCCCAGAAATACGTGAAGAAGAGTCCTCCTCTTTCCACTTCTGCTCTCTCCTCATCTAACCCTTATCCGACCCCTGCGGGCAAAAGACACATAAATAAATATTATCTTAGATGAGTATGAAACGTCTGCATTGCCCCCACCCCCCAAAAAAAGACCAAGTGCCACTGTTCATCTCTCTTATCACAAAGCCTTTAAGGAACATTGCTTACACTGTACGCTCTGGACACAATCATCAACTCACACCATCTGAAAAACAATCACTCCAGCCAGAGATACTATACAGGCTTAACCACATTAACAGCACTACACCTCCAGGAAATGTTTTGTGTGATTGGCCTGTCTGAGTTTATGTGTCAGATATGAACTCATGCTGCTCAAACACCAGACTTGGGTAATTCTGACTGCAGATTAATACGATGGAGTGTGTCTGGCTTCCAGGAGGTTAGTGGTGTTTTCCTGTGACATGAATCATAAACAACTAGTAATATACATAAGCAGACAATGTGTACGCCTGCACACGTGTGCTGAGACAGACACACACACACACACACACACACACACACACACACACACACACACACATACACACACACAGGGAAAGGATGAAAAAATGAGAGATTCAGAGAGAAGAGAAGAGAGACAGAATCAATAGCTATTCTATCTTTTCCATTTGCTGTATTGCACCATTAACATTCCTTAAGTATCCTCTTACAATTGAGTCTACCCCCTCTCTCCCTCACACTCTCTTACACACACACACATCCTTCTTTCTAACGTCTGTCTGGCATAACACAACACAGCATACATCTAAAATGTGGGTTTAGTTTTAAATTAACAGTCTCACACACACACACACGAAGCAAGAACAAGTTCCTGGCTGAATAAACCAACAGCAGCACTCTAAAATGAAACCAAAGTAATATTGCTCACGACTTACAGACAAGTGTGTGTTCGTGAGAAAGGAAGGGAGGGCGAGATAGACAAAGGTAGGGCTTTCCATCAAAACAGTATTAAAGTGGACCGTGAGTAAAAGTAATTAGAGGATTGGATTGGAAGTGCTTCTGAGCCCGTCTGCTCTGCCGACAAACAGTGGCTAATATGAAGCAGATGGTGACATGGGAGCTTTGCAGAGAGGAAGGGGAAAACATGCATGAAGAGCAGTAGTTCAAATCCAGTGATAAACAGCTGAGAGGGACACACATGCTACAGCCTTGACTTCTCAACTTTTGGTGGGTGCAGTCTTTTTTGACTATTCCCCCCTAAGAATGATTGTCCAAAGCAGTTAGGACACACAAGTAAGATTGAAATCATGTGCTGTGAAGAAGAGCAGTTTTGAAATTTTGCAATGCTATTAAAAGAAAGTGTTGGAGATTAAACAAAGCAGAAATCTCTCGAGAACATAATTCAAAAGTATAATGGATATTGTACGTTTAAAAATTGCCATTATAAAAGACAAATGTCATGCAATAACCTCTCAAAACTGTACAATATTAAACCATGTAGTAATAATACATCATGAGCGATGGAACACAACATAAAACACATTTACGTTACTATCAACCCACTATTGAACACCACAGGCACACTTTCAAGTCTCTGTAGGAATATTATTGCTTTTATGTTTAGAGTAAAATGCAAAGTAGTTTGGAAATGCTGCAATTAAGAGCTTTAATTTGAGGACCTGAACGCAGCAGCACAGCTCTCCAGTGCAATTTAATTAAAATATCGCACAAAAGCAAAGCAGGGTACACACTCAAACGCCTTCAATACAAGATTAAAAGTGTGCCAAACAAGTTAGTTCGTAGAGGGAGAGAGATCAAAGTTGTAAACAGTAAATCCCCACACGCTGTTTGTGTGTGTGTGTGTGTGTGTGTGTGTGTGTGTGTGTGTGTGTGTGTGTGTGTGTGTGTGTGTGGTGAGACGGTGATGATGATAACTGGCGGACAATCAGAGTCTACCTGTGATGTGTCCAGAAAAACGCTCTTTCTGAACTTCCCTCGCCGTATCTCCATTTCAAGAGCGGAGCCGCGGGCAACGGTGGCTCTCGCTGTTTGATTGCGGCAAAACATCGTCTCTGCTTTCTGGCAACTTCACAGAAAGACCTGTGTAGACCGTATTAGCTGAGCTTAAAGTGAGCGCAAAGGGAGGAACCGCTTCGAAAACTGCCAAACAGCCAGACGCAGATCCAGGTGGCACAAAACGACCCCACCGGCGAAACTCCCAAGAGATTTGAGCCAAGTCCGAATCAAACACTGACGTTTCTTTCCTCTAAAGTGGAAGCTGAGACTGTAACAAATCTACTGGGTGAAAAAAAAATAAAACAGATTTACGGAGTCTTCCCTCACAGCTGACTTTTCACTTTTCCTAACACTACCCCTTGTGCGTCCACAGTGACACGGTGACACCCCATGTGGCGCAGCCGAGACCTAACTTCGCCCTGTCCTGGATCCGGAGACCTCTACCGGCGATATGAATGGCTTACACCCAGAGCTGAGATTTACTATTGAAGTACCTGATGTGTTGTAGGCCTGTCTATGCACGTTATCCATGCGGGTTGAAGCACAACATGTGCGCACGGCACAAACTCCTTAACCATGAATGAAGAACTTTCAATTAGTCACAATGGATGAGCTTTACTATTTTAATATTATTAGTATATATATGTTTTATCCATTAAAAAAACAAACTGCAACATACCATTAACCCCTTGCACATACAAATCGCCTGTATATCCCTTTAAGAAGTTTCAAAGTGAGAAATTAACTCCATACTACAGGACAGTATTTGCTGTACTTAAATGAGTTTATGTATATCACACTTACATTGTACCTTTGTGCTTTTAAGAAACAATAACTTATGCATGAAACAAATAAAAAATACCTTTAGTGACAAACGGAAAAAAAAGAATCTGCATTTAGAGTTCAATCTGACATGTTATGTCTGTTATATCTTTGGAAACTTTGAGGTTTTCACCAGTAATACTGCTGGTTTAAGCAACTCTCCAAGTAATACGCATTTGAATGATGGAAGCACCAGTGAGTTGATGAGGTTAATATCACATGGCCTCAGTAGCACGTCACATATAGGAGGATACCAGAGAAAACAATTTCATGAGCTGTCAATAGATCAGCTTGTAAAATCAGTAATGCTTATTCGCTACTGCTTGACTGGTGAGAATTCCATTTCCTTAATACCAATAATGTAGCCCATTTACGAGGCTTTAAAGCTGGGGATATGGGCTTTGCCTTCATGGTGCAACATTTTATTTACGAGCAGTAAGATCTAGCAGGAATGTGAATCACAATACCTGAGCTGCACCAGGGGCTTTACCGGACCCGCTGTGAGTGGAATTCTGAAAGGTCAGAAGGTCATCGAGGATCAGTCTCACTGAGGCAGACGCCACATCCAAGCTGACAGAAGTTGAAGTCTCCAAGATTTACATCTTGAAATGCTTCAATGTCAAAACCCTGCTCCCTCTTTTTGGTGATACCTTGGACTACCCACTGATAATGCTAAAATATATTCAAATAGGTGGCAAAAAGCAAAACTTCAGCAAAACTTCAGTTACCTATTTGCTGCATATCGACACATTATGTAACCCCAACACTGACCTGTATCACCTGATACTTCCTGATACTTTTCAAATAAAATGTGAGCGATTAAAGGAGAGGAGGTACCCAGAAGACATCAATAAATTAAAAAGCCTTTATTGACGCATGGATGGGAATTATTGCATTAAGATAAAGTCAAGGTGTCGGTAATTGTGAGCCACTGTTCACTGTGATTAACAATTGGTACGTAATTAACTCTGAAAATCCACTTTCTGGCACCATATAGTATTCATGTCCTGATGGTGAGCATGTTTTGTTCAGTTTCGTCTGCATCATAAACAGCCTTAATACTGCAATCTGCTGTCTGTCTGCCAATCATAAAAACTAAATTTGGGGTCTGTTTGCAAACATTTGTTTATATTCGCTGGAACATTCGTAAACAGTGTTGCATTCCCCAAAGTACAGTTTGTAGCACTATACGCTATTAAAAAAAAGTCCAACACACTTTAACTTGGTGATTTAGCACAGAGCCAAACTCTATTTATAATAGTCCAAATTGATCTTGTCTCAGAAACACTTATTCTCCTCAGCTGGGGTTAAAGGTGCTTGCGCCACAATCTTAAACATGTAATGATGACTGTATTCTGCAATGAGTGGTTTTGGCTTGGTTTCTACAGAGAAAGGAAAGGGGGCTTGTGAACCCCCCCTTTTGCTCTAATCTCCCCCCAAGTCTCTTATTTAAAAGCAGGATGTTTGTTGATGTTGGGAGCTTGAGTAAATAGCTGAAGGCGCTGTAACTCATGCGGCAATGTGATCTTACTTGGATGTCTGTCTGTTTCCTAGAAGGGACTATGTGAAATGCAGATTATGTTTACAAGCCTCATACCGCTCTGGTCAGTAGGGGGTAGACAGTCACAGAGGGGAGCAGTGCTTTCCCAAGCTAGGTCTGACCCCCTTTTAACTCCTCACTGGGCTCCAACGAGCCCTTTGGGCAGCTCAGTTTGCTGCAGAGTCAGGCAAGCAATGGGCTTATGTGCAGGCTCTGCCGTGGCAGATTTTAAACCCATCTGGGAGGAGAAGATAGGTCTAGTTTATCACCACTCGTTTATAGTGCATATTCTATTTGTAAATCCCACAAACTACATTTTCTCCTGTTTGCGCTCCTGTTTCTTGTCCCATTTTCTCTCTTTTGCCCATACATACAAAACGGGAAAAACAGAAGTGACAGCTACATGAGAATCAAATAGTAGCAGTCAACACACAACGACACAGTCACAGTGGGCTATAAAATGCCGACCAGTCAGCACACAAACAAAGGGATCGCTCTTCACTCAGAAAGCAATGGCTTTAGAGCAGCTGGAGGATGATCACATGGTATAAAAAACAGGAGACAATCATAGTGTTACATCCTACCACAAAACACTATTCTGTTTCTCTCTCTCTCTCTCTCTCTCACACACACACACACACACTCACACACACAAACACGTGCTTTATGATCAATTGCCCACCAGTTTAGAACCAGAGGAGTGGGTGTAAGCAGGCAGCAAATCACCAATATGGGAAATATAGGAAATCTGTTTGGTTTCCTTTTCATGGAATGAAAGCGCTACAGGCCCAGCAGAACGATTGTGGCTGTAGCAGCCCACTGTAATTACACGTGGTTTTCTATATTCTAAATATAAACTCGCATACAGTATCTGCAGCCATTGCCCTACTTCCTTTACTGTTCTTACATTATTAAACCTCAAACATTCCAGGATCAGTTTCATGAGTGATCAGGGAGAAGATAATAATAAGAGGTCAGCAGCCAAGAACGTAATGAACCTCAGGCTCTCATTTCACAAGCATACCATATAAAAGAATGCAACATTAGTATTTGTCTGTATTAATAATAAATCACCTCCATGTTCTCTCTCTGACCTCCAAAGGCCCTTTCATCAACATTAAGTTTGCAAATTTGAGTTTGTTAAGTGTAATGGTTGAGATAAAATATCTTTGAATGATCTTAATACCTTAACACATAAGAATCGATCTTCCTCTGCACAGTTGGCCCGATGTGTCGTACTATTTGCAGTTAAAACTTTGCCTAATATCACTCTGAAACCTGTGCCTATCTAATGTGAGCTGAAAAACATTATGATGGATGCGATCCTATATTGGGTGGTGGATGAGGGAACACCTCAGGGAGAAGGGAGAGCTCGATTGCAAGGCATATACTGGAATGATACTCTGAATTAACTACGTGGAAAGCGCCGCAGGGACTAAGGCAGGACTCAAGTCTGGCTCGTAATCAAATTCTTAGCATGTCAAGAGACACAAGTGCACAGTAGACATGCTAGAAATGGAGAGTCTTCCTCTGCATGGCTGTAATTCTTTAGAGGTTTAAACAGCAACCCATTATGTATTCATGCCACATTTGCCTATAATGTGACTACATTATACTAGTCTGACTTCTGCTGGACAATACTCGCCATTGCAGCCACACATCATTGAGTCTGTCATATACACATTTGTAAAACTAATCTCCAGTAAACAATTGCTTTTTTTTTGGCTAAGTGGTAAAATAAATGAGAAAAAATATTTTGCACAAGTGAAAAAACCCCCAGCTATCATCACAAACATCTATCATGTCCAATAAACATTCATTTTATGATAGTGTGTCTATGCTAGTATAATAAAAATAAAGTATTAACCGAGTTAATAACTGTGCTCCGATAGCCTTTATTTAATTTATTTACAAAGAATACAAAACTCTCCTCCTTGAACTCATATGACTGATCTGTTCACACCATGTACATTTCCTTTACATTTCCTTTAGAAACAAGGACACACATCAGGCACAACAGGGAGGGTGGTTGCTGCTCCAGGTGACAGCCTGTGTAACTCAAACTATGAGATCTTGTGCTGATCATTTCATTTGTGGTGCAGTTTCGTCCAATTGGCAGCTTCTTTCCGTCCTTGTTTCAACCCCTGTAAAAAAAAAAAAAAAAAGAAACATATGATGTTAAAATACCTCTCCTTTTAAGAATCAAGGACTCCCACCTGTTATTAAGCTGATGGTATTCGATAAAAAGGTTTTATTTGTTAAAAAGCATAACAGCAAAAATGAAGCAAATTCCTGAAAAGAAAAAAAAACAACCTCCAAATAACCTCATACTCCCACTGCTCTTGATGTGTAAATAACAGCTGTAATTCCATTCTATAATTCATAATAAGGTGGTTAGCTTCTGTACACATACCAAGTAGTATCCCGTGTGATATCCACTCATGTACCAGGAGATGAGCACACTGCCCAACGCCTCATCATCCACCATGTCTGGGCTCATCGGAGGAGGTGGAGGGATCATCTGAGGCAGAGAAATCAACAAAAAAGAAAGTCTGATCAGAAAGCTCTATCTACATTTGTCCCTCAAATCGCCAGCTTGACCTGTCAACATGTGCATTTATACACATAAAGTGCAGACCCCTATTGCTCCAATGAACAAACAGTTTCTGCTGCAGTGTTTACATTTATAATTGTCATTAGTGTAAAGATATATATTCCAACTCACTGGTGGACCAAAGGGCATCATGGGAGGCCAGGAGGGAGGTACAGGTCCATGAGCACCAGATCTCCTGCTTCCACCCTGGTAGAGTCCAAACAAAAGACAAAAAGAGGCTTGAAAACATCACACTGGGATCTCAATACTGAATAGTATAAAAGAGAGATTAATGGTTAAACTAAACCTTTTTAATAAATTCTAGTGAAACATAAAATAAAGTGCAGTCTGGGGTCATCAACTTTCATGTACAACCTGCAGGAAGGCTATCCAGAATCTCCAATTATATTCTTTTCAAACACGTTTTTACTATTTATGACTTAATACATCCAGAACCAGTCAAAAGTTTGGACACACCTACTCATTCCAGGGTTTTTCAATTATTTTTTTTACTATTTTATACATTGTACAAAAATACTGAACACATCAAAAACTATGAAATAACCCATATGGAATTATGTAGTAAACAAAAAAGTATTAAACCAAAATGTGTTTCATATTTAGTAGCCACTGTTTGCCTAAATGACAGCTTTGCACACTATTGGTAGTATCTTAACCAGCTTCGTAAGGTAGTGACCTGGAAGGGTTTTCAATTTCAATTAACAGATGTGCCTTGTCAGAAGTTAATTGGTGGAATTTCTTGCCTTCTTAATGTGTTTTAAGACCATCAGTTATGTTGTGCCGAGGTAGTGGTGGCATATATATATATTTTTAACTGCACGCATTTTCATTGGTTGCTCTTTGTTTTCAAATGCATCTACTTTAACTATCCTTTAAACCTAAAACAGCTTTTAGTTCCATTCAGATCATTATATTCATTTTAACACACTCAACAACCTTTTTATTGTGCCTAGAATCTTTAAAGAAATTGGGAGACGTGCTTTTAAGTTTAAAGCACCAACAGACTGGAATAATTTGCCTAATTCACTCAGATCAATTACTTCTTGGCTTGTTTACCTTAAATCTACTTGTTCTTGTTTTTGATTGTAATTACCCTCATTTTAGTTTGTAATTAGACTCAGTAGTTTGACATAATGTTATTTCATCTATTCATTTATTTTATCTCTTGTTCATTCTTTGTACAGATGACGTGTAACAGATGTAGCAAGTTGGGTTTGGGATTCTGTGAGAGCTCTTATGAGTATGTGCATGTCCCTGTTGATGTTACTGTGTTGATTGTTTTGTGTCATTGTATTGTTTAATTTATCATCATTATTGTTAACATATTTTGTCTTGCTTAAATGTTGTAAGATTTATGTTTTGTGCCCTCAATAATGAGATGGTGCATCTCAAGGGGTTTAAACTCTAATTCTTTTTCTTTGTTGGAAAATACAGCAAATAGCTCTATTCGACTACTGTAGTAACCCATATTATTGCAAGAGCTGCTCAACTAAGTAAAGAGAAACGACAGCCCATCATCACTTTAAGGCATGAAGGTCAGTCAATGCGGAAAATCTGAAGAACTTTCTTCAAGTGCAGTCGCAAAAACCATTAAACACCATGATGAAACTGGCTCTCATGAGGATTGCCCCAGGAAAGGAAGACCCAGAGATACCTCTGCTGCAGAGGAGAAGTTCATTAGAGTTACCAGCCTCAGAAATTGCCAATTAATGGCACCTCAGATTAGAGCCCACATCAATGCTTCCCAGAGTTCAAGTATCAGACACATCTCAACATCAACTGCTCAGAGGAAACTGCGTGAATCAGACCTTCATGGTCAAATTGCTGCAAAGAAAACACTACTGAGGGAGACCAAAAAGAGGAAGAGAATTGCTTGGGCCAAGAAACACAAGGAGTGGACATTAGACCAGTGGAAATCTGTACTTTGGTCTGATGAGTCTAAATTTGAGATTTTTGGCTCCAACCACCATGTCTTTGTTAGATGCAGAGAAGGTGAACGGATGGTATCTGCATGTGTGGTTCCCACCGGAAGTGTGATGGTGTTGGGGGGCTTTGCTGGTGACACTGTTGGCGTTTCATTCAGAATTCAAGGCACGCCTAACCAGCATGGCTACCACAATATTCTGCAGCAACACACTATCCCATCTGGTTTGTGCTTTGTGGGACCATCATGTGTTTTTCAACAGGACAATGACCCAAAACACACCTCCAGGCTATGTAAGGGCTATTTGGCCAAGAAGGAGAGTGATGGAGTGATGCATCAGATGACCTGGCCTCCACAATCACCCAACCTAAACCCAATTGAGATGATTTTGGATGAGTTGAACTGCAGAATGAAGGAAAAGCAGCCAACAAGTGCTTAGCATATGTGGGAACTCCTTCAAGACTGTTGGAAAACCATTCCAGGTGACTAAAACATGAAGCTGGTTAAGATATTGCCAATAGTGTGCAAAGCTGTCATCAAACTTAACAGTGATTACTTTGGGGAATCTAAAATATGAGAGACATTTTGATTTGTTTAACACTTTTTTTGCTTACTACATGTTTCCATATGTGTTATTTCATAGTATTGTTCTGCAATGTAGAAAATAGTAAAAATAAAGAAGAAAACACTTGAATGTGTAGGTGTGTCCAAACTTGACTGGTATTGTAGTTGCATCAATACAGAGGGTAGATCTATGAACATAAATGCCAGTAAAATGTATTGCAAACCAATACTTATGCAATATAAATGCCAGCTCTGAGAGGTTGTTTGTATTTTTTCATTGTTCACATTGTAAATACTTTGTTTATATTTCAGTTTCATCATGCATTTGCTATGGCAATTAGACAAAGTTTAAAACTAGTTGAATCTCAGTTTTAACATATTTCAAGTAATAATATGTACAAAAACAGTCCATTACCAGTTATTTTGTTGGTAAGGAGTCTTTCCTCTTACCTGTCTGAAAGCTGGCATTGGAGGCGGGCCTGGAGGAAACCCAGGGAAGCCAGGAGCCCACGTAGGAGGAGGTTCTTTGTGGGCCTTGGGCTTTTGGGTTTTACTGTTTGGCTGCTGCCTGTGTTGGTTTGGTGGAGTTGACTGGTCACTCTCCTCTGTTGAAGATTCTACCTCATTTACCTGAATTGCAGACAAATACTGCTTTAGTCTCTTTTTAAAAATTCCTTTATTTTATAACTTTGTGACTACACATTTCTCAAATTTCCTTGAAATTGTTTTGGGAGGCAATTAAAGGATATGTGCAAAATGTGAAGATATGCATTTTGCTACAGCCAAATTAACTTATAATGCATATACGATGTAAGTGCACTGTGAGATATCAATGTGTTATGCTTATCACAATCTAATATTTGATAAATATTGAGTATTATAATTGAATGCTGTGCTGCTTTTCTTCACAAGTAGATGTTGCAGAAATATTACCAGGTCATGCACTGGCTAATTGTTAAAATGATTATCATGGAAAACTGCCTTTTATTCCTGGTTAATGCCAAAATGTACAATTACTGAAGTATCTACAGATTTAAGTTTATGTGTAAAAGGGGCATTCAATGATGAAAATGTACGGAGGAAACCCAGAAAAAGCAAAAAACTGTCATTTACCATGTAATATTTCAGAGAGCCAAAACTATTTTAACACAATTCTGTTGTTTGGGAAAACATCTTCTGAGTCCTGACATCACATTTTCTACATGGCCATTTACAAGACAGAAAAATACAAATACACCACTAAACAAAATGGACTCAAGAGATGCAAGTATATCACCATTAACTTAACGGATCAAATGTTTTTATCGAAAAACAAAATAATTGCACTACTTTACCTTAGTATTTGTTTCCTCATCACCCTCAGAAATCTCTAAAAGCAAGTCTTCAAGGTTCTGCTCCTCCTCGTTACCATAGTCTGTATAAACAACTACACAAGTGCCCCTCGTGTTGTCTATGGAGGAGATGGTGGCTGAGTACAGCTGGCCATCCTCTGACCAGTAAGCATTGCAATAATCTCCAACCTGCCACTGCAACAGAAAGTATATGTTAAAAAGGTCGAGGTGTGATCATAATATATACAGTATATTGTCTTCTGGTATGAAACAACCACTAGCACTCTAAATCCAAAGTCTTTGTTGGTTTTTTTCAATTCTTCCAAACCTCTTTATCTGGCGGTGCATTAGTTCTTTTCCTGCTCTGGTTCTTTTTATTGTTCTTGCGTTTTTTTCCTGGGTGGTTTTTCTTGGAAGTTTGTGGTTCATCTTCACCCTTGAGGGCAGTCTGGCACACAAAACAAGAGGAGAGGAGAATGAACAAAAAGCTAAAAAAGGTTTAAAAACAGTTGCACACAAACGCACACTGCAAAGCACCAGTTTTACCTTGAATGATGCCACTGCCTTGTCATAAGCCTTTATCAATGCTGTGTCATCCCATATGTCCGAATCGTCACTCTGGAAGAAGAGAAAAACTGATTTACAGCTTCTGCTGATGGAGGATTCATTTTCTAACAAGCCTTTCCGATTGAATGCAAAACAAGACCGACAAAATACATTAAAAACAGGAAGGCTGACCCCTGAAGCTGATTTGATATTTTAATCCTCTGATTTTTGCAGGTGACCTGATTTTTGACATGTACATGTTTACGTCTGTATCCCCCACACTGTGGAAAGGATGCTAACAACCACAGAAAGTGAGAGCAACATGTTTGTGCAGCTACAGTTCATGCATGTGATGTTTGTTGGAAAACGTCGTGCTAAAATAAGGTGGCTAATAAAACAAATTGGGTACATTTTGGACTTCTGTTTGCTTCTTGCTGTTCATTTCCTCTTTGTTTGATACTCAACTTAGCCGAACTCAATGTTGGTTTGTAGCTTAGCTGGCTAGCTCACCATCTCAACCAAGTCTACAATGGCCTAGAAAGGTACACATTTGTTGTCATCTAATATTAGACACTGCTACATGACTCACTTGTCCGGCTCCGCGTGTAAACAGCACGTCTTTGCATCCATTCGCCATGTGAAATGTTTAGATTTAACTGCTAAGTGCTAAACAACAAACGAGCAACGTGCGTCGGAACTGGTGACGTACTTTATAAAGGCTGACGTATATGTCGTGCGACACGGCGGTTGGCTTGGCAACGACGGTAGTTATCGACTTTATCTGCCTACATGACCCACGTATTCGACAAATTTTTGTCTAAACTGCTGTTATTAGCCACAAATATACATACTATTCATAGTCTGTGGTGTATGACTCGATGAAGATGATCGATTCGTCTCTAAATTCTTTGGGTGCAAAAGTTGTTGTCGCTGCATCCAGCGATGAGGATCACCCACCAGAAAACATCATTGACGGGTGAGTGTTTCCTCTGAAATGATGTATTTTACTTACTTTACTTACTATATCTCCGCAGTGAAGGTTAATGTTGCTTGTTCACTAACAGTAAGTTGGCTGTTACTGACTCCTAAACTCACCGGATCAATGATAACATTTGATCCGTTTGTCACTTCCACTCAAAAGAACTTAGTACACGAAACTAACTAAGTACACGAAGCTGAATTTATTGTAAGAATCGACGTTTCGACCACACTTCACCAAGAGTGGTCGAAACGTTGGTTGGAGCTTATCGTGCTGGTCATCTCCTCTTCAATCTATCTTTGGCGTGCATTCACCAGACAACAGCTGCTGTTTGTCCCTTTTCACCCAGAGACACTAAAACGTTTTGGATGTCCACCGGGATGTTTCCTCAAGAGTTCATCATTGGCTTTGCTGAACCCACGATGATTTCTGCAGTGACAGTGGACAGCTTCAATGGTATGTGATGGTGTCTTTCAACAAAATGAATCAGAAAATAAACAAATCATTTAGCCCTCTCTGTATTGAAAGCTGCTATGACACAAGTTGTGCAGTGTAAGCACTGGCTGCGTCATGTTTAGTGAACGGATTAATGAAAGCTCTATTGATCATACTGTTTTGGACTACATAGGATCCAGATCCTCTGTAGCTATTAATAAATTCTCTGAGAAGATGCAAACATCACAATGGTATTTTTTAAAGCATGCTCTCACATGAAAACATTCCCAAACAGAAGGACAAATATGATCAGTTATCAAAGCTTACTTTCATTTTACTGTGATATGTTTTGTGTCTCAGAATGGAGCTACATGCAGCCTGTCTTCGAAGGTCTATTAAAGGTGCAGTGTTTATAATTTGGTGGCATCTAGCTGAATGGATTTGGTAGAAATGGAATATAATATTCATAAGTATGTTTTAATTACTGTATAATCACCTGGAAATTAGAATCGTTGTGTTTTTGTTACCTTGGCATGTGCCCTTAGTATCTACATAGGGAGTGGGTCCTCTTCTACGGAGGCCACAATGTTGCACCGCCATGTTCTACAGTAGCCCAGAACAGACAAACCAAACACCGGCTCTAGAGAGGGCCTTTTGCGTTTTTCGTGAGTTTCGCGGTCACCATAGGTTCCCCTACACATTTGGATGGGGAGGGGGAGGCGGGGGGATATTCATTTGGATGCAGTCTGCAACCTCACTGCTAGATGTCACTAAATCTTACACATTGGTCCTTTAATTGCCAAATCCTTTATTACACAAAGAAACTAGTTTTTAAGTCAGTTAATGGTCTCTTCAGGTCAGGTGTTTTTGATTATACGAGTAAAGATGACTATTTTTTTAATGATCAATTGAGAAACAAAGAAATTCTTCTAGTATATTTGTGTGCATTTCTGTCAATGATGCGTGGAGACAAAGGTGCACAACAATTCATTATATTTTCTCTCAGGCTATGATATGTTATCTTTTTCTTAAGCTAACCATGGTTTATTGCATTTCAGTATTGGTCTCATCTTTTTCATTTATAATTGACATCATTGATTCGTTGGACAGGACTAATTACATTTTTTTCCCCTTTTTTTGCAGTCAAGCATCTAAAGATAGAAAAGAATATTTCACAAAATGCCTCTCACTTTGAGTTTGTTGGGGAGAAAGGTAAGAATGATATATTCATCTATCTGTTTGCACATTTCTTTCAATGTCAGATAATTAACATTGTGATGAACTAATTAATTCCTTGCAGAGCTTGAACATACAGAGGGACATCTTCAGTCAAATGCTATTTCAGTAAGTTAAAATACAGCTATTCTCATGTAAAACCTTTGAATGTATTGAATTAAAAGTTAGCTTACCGGTTTTTTTCTTTACTTTTTTTTCAGCTAAATGGAACCAGTGCAACCCACCTTCGTTTTATCATCACCTCGGGATATGATCACTTTGTCTCAGTGCACAGAGTCAGTGTACAGAATTAACACAATTGAATATCGCTAAGTAAAGCCCCCGGGATGTATTTTTGTATATACTATATGGCCTCATTATATGCTCAGTCTGTTTTGATAAGGGACACACACATACACACATTGACATCTTCCATCATGGCAGATTGTTGTAACAGTGATTGGGAATCTGATACACATATTCCATGAATATATGAGGAATATTGATTTGTAAAATCAATTAATGTACTGTGCGTCTAAACAAAATTAGTCTAATCGTCATAATCTTATCAGCAAAGCTGCAGTTGCAGACAAAGCACATGGATGAAAGCTAAGGTGATGTTTTAAATCTGGCATGTAAATCTGAAATTTGCTTCGATCCATTTCCTGTGTTTGTGCATATTTAATGTTATGGTTTTACTTATGGGGCTTTTTATCCCATATTCAACTGTTCCTGGTTATTTCACAACCTGATAGTGGCAAAGCTTAAGAATAAAAGCATTGGATTCTGATGAATAGTATTACTTACAAAGGAAATTTCTTTCTGTGTGAGAGATAGAGTTAATTAACTAATTTTGAGCAGTGGGGGCTTAAATTGGCATCCGTACAACCCCCCAATGAGCAGAATTTGACATCCCCATAGAAATGGGGAACCATGGGCGATGCAGCTGGGGGGTTGGGTAACCAGATGGTTTCCCAGCCAACCAGCAAGTCTCTAAAGACTGCAGGCCTATTCACACAAAGTACTCAAGCCACCTCCTGTACTTATATCCTCCACACATACAGACACACACTCACACAAACACAGATACCGACTCCTATGTACCTCCACTGCCATTTCAACTTGTCGGTAGCAAAGGGTTCAGCAGTGTGCGAGGACCCTTTGGGACTCCCTCCCCAATTACTTTGCTGACTGCGGAGGAGCTTAGGGATTTGCTGAGGCTGTGTTTGCTATAGCTTGGTCTGCATGCAGGGCTCCGCATAAACCAATAAAAATATGAAATACATGCCTGAGTAACTAGCCCCCTGATATTTTAGAGCAACTAATTGCTTAGGGGTATAGCTGGGATATAGCACATTTGAGTATGTGAATGTAATGAGTAATGAGGGCAAGGCAGAAACTGATAGAATGTTATTGACTCATGTATTATTTACCAGTATGGAATATTTATTATAATGTTAGAGGTTAGCGTCGGGCCATGAAATGAAGTGCAAACTCCCATTTTGTAGGAGTACAATTAGGTTTTTTTCTACCATACTTGAAATTGTGAATTTATTACATGTGTTTGCTGTGAATATGTAACCACACATCCCTTTTTTGTATGATGAACAGGTTTGCAAATGCGCCTCCCCATTACTAATGAATTCAGGCCCTTTTGTGCTTGACTGTCAGCCGAGCAGGACAATCACAGCAGGATATGAGTGCATTATTATCATGTCACTGCAGGGCAGGGCTAAATTATCGCCCAGTGTCTTCTGACGGCTGCCTAACTGCTGTCCAATCACCGAGACATCTGCTGGACCAAAACTCTGTGTGTGCAGTTCACACAAAGAGATGTATATCATAACCCATTACCTTCCCAAACAGCCTTTCTGCTACTACACGACATAATTGAAAATGGAAGACTTCATAAAAAAGATAAATATTGAAAGCTGGAATTTGATTTATAATTGTCATAGTTTATATCATTTTTTTCAACTATTCTGCCGTTAAAAAAACATTAGTAATAGCTGCATACTTATTACATTAAGTGCATAAAAACATTGTGGCTGCAAGGATCTATTGTACGTTTATTGTATACAAGTGTAGGTGATGATTCTTAGATGGTTATTTTGAGCAAGAAATCCTCCCCACCACCACCACCCTCCATCCACCTCTGTTATTTTCTTTCATGTCAAACCAGCGACTTTGAATTTCTTGTTATCTCTTCTGTGTGGCCCTCCTTTCATGTCAATGACGGAGCCACATGCTCTGACAATGGGCCTTAATTTGATTTCAGTTTTGATTTGGTCCAATCAGCTTAGTTATGACAGAAGCTGAGCTGGGAAGAGCTGCTGTGTGAGGAAGGAAACACTATCAAAAGGCCGAAATTAGATGATTCGACAGGCAAGGCAAACAATCTTCTTATTATTTACATCCAAGAAGAATGGAGAATTATAATAAGGGATTGACAAAGAGTGCAGTTGAAGACAGCTTTGAGTATATATCAACAGCATTCATATTTATTTCTGAGTCTAAATCCAGCATTTGTGAAGTTGTGTAATAAATAGTACCAAGTATAAAATAAACATTTAAAAAAATCTAATACCTCCTATACATTTATAACTGCAGCATATTGTTTATCATGGTGTGGTTTACTTAATCAGATGTATTCACCCATATTCTTTGTATTAAAGGAGAGTTTTGGTAATCATTCGAAGCAAACATAATGCAGATATGTCCAATAATGTATTTGTTTATGTTAGAACATTGATAAACCTCCTCACTCTCTTCTTTTGGCACAAAGAGTCTTGGTAAAGTCTGTCTGGTGAGATAGATGTAACATTAACTTTTTTTTTTTTTTTTAGATAAACAGAATTTCAGAATACACAAAAAAAATTTAAAAATGGGCAAAAGTATTAAATGAGTACTGATGCACAAATGACAAACATTTGCTGTTTGCACCCTAGCCCTGAGGCTTTTTTCCCCAAAGCGTGTAAGATTTTCTATGTTTGTGTTTGTATATTTAATCCTCAACTGCTGCACCCAAAGCGTTTTTACCACTACCATATCAACAGTATCAACCGTCCTTTTGCTGCTTCCCTATTTGACCACTTTTCTGTGCTAAGACCTTGAGTCAGGGCTGTAAAACACTTATCAGTCTCTAGAGTGTGAGTGCCGTTGGTTTCAGCACCTCATCCTAGAGTTCCACTCTGTCTGCCTGCAAATCTCTCCTGACCTGCTGTGGTAATGTAATGTAATGGTGGGTAGCTGAGCAATCTCAAGCAGTCTCATTATAAAGATTGCCACACATTCTTGACCAGCGCACTGTGTGCATATTTCTGCCTGACAGTCTATGTTAGCCTCTGAGTATTGAGTGGGTGGAGTAGTTAAACTTTTGCTTCACAAACTACTTTGCCCTTGTGGGAAGTGGAATAACGCCAAAATAGTGGAGCCAAATGGCTGGGGCTGCTGCTCGGAAGGGTTGTTTGTCTCCAAGTGGAGCATTGCCAGCGAACTCTAACGAAGTTTGATGAACAATGTAGGGAGAGAGATAGACGTTGTAGGGAGATCACGATTTTTTTTCTTTGTTTTCCTCTTAAAATATTTGCTTTTATTGTACACTATCCGAACCCCTTTAATCTCTCTCTCTCTCTCAAACACACACAGAGTACAAAGCGAATCCCAAAATTTGCATTTGCCCTTGGCTTGTATCAGAGGTGTTCTCAAATATATATTGCCTGAATTTCTGTAACAGGCATTATCATGGTGTATTGGCAGTGGAATAAATGTTCAATTATTTGCATGATGCAGACATAAGGTTTGCTTTTACACAGATTCATACACACTCAAAGAATACAGTGATATTATAATCTAATCTCAAGTGTAATCTTTCATCTTTCATGTATGTAGAGGGAACCACAGTAAACTAATCTGGATAATTAGAACCATAAGGGCCACAACATCTCTGGTTCGAGTCCACCTGGGGATGTTTGTTGCATTTCTCTCTCCCTAATGTTAGTAATTAAAGTACAAAAATACTCAAAAATACTAGACCTCATCGCCGCAATCTACTTGAGCCACGGTCAACCCATTTCAGAAGTTTCCGTTCCTAAAGAAAATAAATTGTTTCATATAAAGAAATATGTTCAGTGGAATTATACAAATTGAATGAGTGATCTCAGGACTCTTACATATCACCTGAAGAGACGCATGTGGCATTTCCTTGCAAGATTCATTTACTGATCTCTGAAATGTTGTCTGTAACACAAACTTTGAATTTTCACACAATACTGACAAAAACATACAGCCAGTGCAATAAAGTCTTTTGACTGCACTATTGTCTGTTTGACTTGCATCACATGTCCAGTGTTGAATTGAATTTAGGGGTGAAAATGCATAACAGTTGACACTTAACATGTATTTTGAAGTGGAATGTGTTTTTCATTGGTGTGGATATAACAAATATTCACATCATAAGACTTAAAAAATGTAAAAAAAAAACAAAAAACAAAACAAAACAAAAAAACCCCCATCTTTTTTTCCATGCACAACCCCATAAGAAGATTGGACAGTTTTGGACCATACTGTAATGTGGATACACAAGACCAAGTAAATTAAGGTTTAGGAACCCAGACTAACAATAGATGATATATCACTGTCATTGTCCATGCTGGTAGGGACAGATGTTAAGCCACTATCATGCTTATCATGTGTTACCATCAGACATTTATCATGAAACATATAAATCAGCTATTGTCTGGCCGGTATCAATGAACAACTAATAAATGGTGTTTCAACTGCATGATTTGAATGAAAAGGGATCTTGTTAGACGGTATGGTAAAAATAAAATATAAAAAATATTCTCTTTTGAACATTAAATAACTTAATATTTACTTTTGAACAAATAGTGTAATCACAAAAAGAGTTGCACATTCTATTAAATAACCCTACTAGAACGATAATTAGCATTGAAAATGACCTCCAGTGGCTAGTGTGTGATGTCTCTTGGTCCGTGCAAACATGTAAATATCTGTGGTGAAAAAGTTAGTGCCAGTATTTCCTATACTGCAAGCATGTTAGTGAGTTTTCCCGTCAAATCTCTGTGGCGATAACGTCGTCATATGTCTGTAACCCTGAGCTGTAGTTAATGTCCATGCCTAGCTCTGTCCGGCTCTCCAGTTCAGCGGTCAGTTCCTTCAGGATCCTCTCCAGGTCCTGGTTCTTCTTGTGCATCTGCAGGTAGTTGATCTGGAGCTGCTTCTGGTATTTGATGACCCTGTCTTTTTCCTTGTTCCACGTCTGCCTCTCCTGCTCAAAGCTGTTGGCCAGCCTCTCCTGAGCATCCTTCTCCTCCCTGAGCTGCTGCTTCAGTCTCTCCACTTCTTTCTGGAGGGATTCTGTGGAGGTGTGTCCCTTGGTCTCCTCCTCCTGGCTCTGGATAGGAGAGTCTGATCCTTGGATTAGTCCTTCCAAGGCCTGAGTCTGGGCATGGGCCTCAAGTTGCAAACTGTGTTGCAGCCTCTGCTCCTTTGCCATGGCCAGATCTTGTTTCATTCCCTGGATGTCTTTCTCCAGTTTGCCCACTTTCTCTCTCAGCAAATCAGCCTCATTCTTCTTGCGCTGAAGTTCATTTTGGCAAACCTGAATCAAAAATGGAAAACATTCAGACATAGGCATCAATTAAGAAGAAGTGTTTTGACTGATATTACTGTGGCCTAGTCATGTGAAGTGTCAAATAAGCTCTCAGTCTGCTAAAACATGGACATTGAAAGCAGTCTGAAGGTCACAGTTGAGTGCAGGTATCCTTTTATCTTTCATCTTACAAGCACTGTGTGGGCATTTTATTCATGTCTGTATTTGAACTCAATTGTGCAATGGATTGTCATTCAATCATAAACAGATTAACCTCAGCCTCTCTGGTGCGAGAGTGGAGCTTGTCCCCGTGGTCTTTATTCTGTTTCTCAAGCATCTCCGTCTTTGCTGTGATTTCCTTCAGTGACACCCTGAGGCTGACTATCTCATTTAGCTTGTGGCTGACGTCCGCCTGGCAATCTCTCAGCTGCTGCTTCAACAGTGAGATCTCCCCAGCCTTCTGGCACACCTACATTTGAACAGAAAGAATTATGAAGATCAAACAGTTTTATATTGTGTGTTTTATATATCTATCCCAATGGGGCAGTTAAAGGAAAACTCCACCTTTGGAAACCGTCACATATCTTCTAATTTTAATTTTCATTGTTCTTCAAGAGTTATTTTCATTTTGATATATTTCTCTCCATTTTGCCTCATATATATTTTTACAGTTATAGATTTTGTGCATTTCCCTTAATGACAGTTCCCAGAAAAGGAATGTGAGCCTGTTGAATTTTGTTTTGCACACTGTCTCATAAAAGTTTGTGAAAATAATACAAACTCCGAAATGCTGAACAAATGTTATGGACATGAATTATTAAATTACATTCCTCTATCAGGAATGGATGGGGAACACTTCGTTCACATTTCCATGCCAAAAGTAAGCTAGTAATTCAATAATCCAGCAGACACAGAGCAACATTAGCATTCATTTAAAGCCACCTGACAAATGTAAGTCCAATATTCATTCTCCTCTTAAATCTGGTCAGGTCTCCACCACAGCTCAGGAAGTGGTGGTCTCCAACTAGTCATCAGTTAGTACCTAACTCTGTCTGTCCACTGTTTGGAGCTGGGCAGGTAGTTGGTAGTTTACTTGAGCTTTTTTGCTGCCAGCTATGGCTGGCAACAAGTCCAATGAGAGCCACAAGACTGAACCAAAACAAAGAGCTAAAAGGTACAGAAACGCTCTCATGAAAGAGCTGAGGGGAACTGCAGACAGAGTTGGGTGATAATTCTCTGTGGGTTCATCAGTATGAATGGCCCTTGTCACACATTCATTCAGTCACACATTACACATTGTCATTTGATCCATTGCTAATGTAAAAAAATAAAATTCTTTAGAACAAATGGTCTGGCTACAAAATATAAATGTGGGTACTTGGAGAGAGTTACAGTGACAGAAAAACCCGTAGATTTGACATAAAAAAGGCAACACTGTAGACTACTGAGGCAGATGTCAGTGGAGAAGTTGGTATTTCTGACTCTTTTATGACAGATTTCTCTTTGTTTTTTTAACAAAAATGGTGAGTTTTTCCTTCAGTGATGGATGAACATTATGTTCCTACAACTCAGCAGCAGTCTTCAAGGTTGTGCCAGATTATGTTGTGTACTACGGTGTTTCAAATCAAGCTGGTATCACACATATGACTCATAACTCACCTCCCACTGCGTTTCCTCGAGTGTCGGAGCGAGTCGTGTGCTCTCTGTCTCGTAAGACCTCAACCTGAGCTCAACAAGGTCCTTCTCTCGGGTTAGCTTCAAGACGTCCTCCTGAAGCCTGTCCTTCTCTGCCTGTATAAAAGTTTCATTGTGTCATTTCACTAATTCATGCAATTTTGCAAGGTGTGGTAAATCTATACACCTGCTGATGTTTTGAAATGAAATTAAGGTAAAATGCTGAATTTAATTTGATTCATCAATTGACTCATTTTAAGAGGAGAAGGCTTGGCGGAATGATGGAAAAAAGGAAGTGGGCTGACCTGGAGCTGGCTGACCTGCAGCTGCAGTGCTTGCTGGGTTTTTGCAGCCATCTGAGACACTTGTCGTAACTTGGTGGAGCATCGCTGCTTCAGCCCTTCCATCTCCTCAGCACAATACCTTTGCCTCTCCTCAAATAGCTGACAAGTGTCTGCTTCCTTTTCCTCAAAACTCACCTGTTATAAAGTGAAGACATCTCTGTAAATATACTCAAACAGTAATGTACAGTCTTACAACTGATAAGTAAACGTTGATTAAGAGCACATGCTGTTTTTTTAGTTATATGACAGCATGGTACCTGTAGCTCCTGCAGTTCAGTCTCTCTTTCCAGCAGTCTTTGTTCCAAATTTTCAATCAGTGACTCATCTGTAGTAATAGGGGACCGAATCCCACCTGCAGTTTCAGACAGAGGGCTTGGCTCATCTGCAGAAAGTGAGGAGCCAGCCTCTCCATTAGCCTTTGATGCCAACCCTCCGCTGTTTAAACCAGCCCTGTAGCTACAGTCAAGGTTAGCACTATTTCCGCTGACCCATGGAGGGAAATTGGGTTGTGGTCCCTTGCTGAGGCTGCTTGCGGGAGCCGAGCCGCCATCACTGTGACTGACAGGGCCTGCTGAAGCACTTAGGCTGCCGCTGGTGCTGTGGGTGGGAAGGCTTGACATAGAGTTACGTCCAGAGTCAGAGAGAGTCCCTGAAAGGAAAAGAGATGACGTATTACTCAAGTGTAATTTGTCATTCAACCCAAATAATTCAATTTTAAGGCAACAGTGTATCAATATGGTATAGATGAAGACCTGAGAAGGTATCTTGCTTATTTCTATTATCTGGACTCCTTGCTTTCTCCAGTGGGCCGAGGATGTGGTCCAGGCTGTTGTGCCCTGTGGAGGTCGTACTCCTGGGAAACACAGGCTTGAAGGCAGTGGACCGGACCAGTGACTTCTCAGCAGTGGTCTAGAAGAGTGAAATGACACACAGTCAGGGATGCGATTCCTTATTTTTGGTTTTTATATTCAGTGGCTCCTCTTAGTAGACAGCCCGGCAAAAAGCAAGTCCTCTTGTACTGTTACAGAGAGTACAAAGAGCTGAGGATGAGTCACATTCTAAAACTTGAAAATCATGACTGGCTTTGGCGGAGATAAATATTGTCACGTGCTGGAAGTCTGTACAAATGAAAGGGATAGATTTTTTTTCCAATCATGTCTTTTCATATTAGAAATAGAACCAGTGAAGCGTGTAGAATTGCCTCACTACAAGCTGGCAGTATTAAAAGCCACACAGCAGTAGTTGCAAGTAAAATTCACTGTCATAAGAGAGAAAACTCATTTCAAAGATGAACTTATACTCCACATGCCCCATCTGTGCTGTCCAAGAACGTCACAAGCTGTATCATACCTTCCCTCCTTTCTGTCCTCCTCGCCTCCCCTCTGCATCCCACATCTCTCCCCCATGTGCTGTCTGAGTGAAGATGAATAGCCCTTTTCTGTGATATTAATAATATGAGCTACTGCTGAAGTGTAAGAGGTAAAGCTTGTGAACTCAGCATTCCTTCTCACTGACTTCATGACTGGGATATGGGATGCCTTTCCCTGGTTTTTTTCTCTCTTTCTATCCCTGATATCCCGCCCCTCTCTCTCTCTCTCTCTCTCTCTCTCTCTCTCTTTCACTCTCTATCTCTCTCTTATTTCTCTCTTATTCTCTACTCTGTCTCATTTAAAGCTGCTTCCTATTCCTCTACCCCCCACCCTTTTGCCCCTGAAGAATAAAGAACTATTGAAGAAGAGACTCAGTTTGCCTATGTATTCTTGGCACAGAAATGACTTCTCTGAGAAGATCAAGGCATTCTTAGGTCACTAATCTGGGAGGGGGTGATTAATAAGCTGGGAAGGTTCAACACAGGTTATGAGGAATGGCGGCTACCTATTAAACTACCTGCTGTGCATGTTTTATCCTGAACTTCACTGTGAGGTTTTCTGTCTGTAGCAGTTATGCAGTAGGCTATAACTTGTTAATAGTTTTAAGCAAAAGTTCCAGTCAAGCAAAGGTACATTTTATGAGGCTATGACAATAGCTATTAATAATGATGATAATAATAGTTTGTATACCATGTTTTAAAACACAGAAAAACAGAATATCATTAATATCTAAATCTAATATTCTTACTTCGGGAAATATGGATATTTGCTTTCTTGTGAGAGTTATGATGAGATTGATTGATACCACTTTTACGTCTGTACACTAAACATGAAGCTACTACCAGCAGCCAGTTAGAAATAGAAGGTAATAATAGGTAAATTGCTAACCCTCTCAGTCATTTTCCCTGACATGAGCAGCAGTTTTGGTTGTAGATGCCCATCTGATTCTCCATCTCTGTTCCTTCGACCTGTATGTTCTTCCATTGATCCTCCTCTGTGATACACCGACCTCGGTTTATGGCCCACCTTGTATGGAACAGGACATTTTATCCAAAAGCAGTGCAATAGTCTACGTTGTTATATCCTTACATTATGTACATGTTATTTGAAAGCATGTTAGCTGACCTTGATGTAAAAAAAATCTTCACTTCGTCCTGACCGGGAGTGTGACAGGCCTTTAGAGAGATGAGTGGATGAAGAGGAGCCCTGAGTAAAGCTGCACTTCAGTAACCCATCAAGGCTGCAGCCTCCAGACTTTCTATTGTGGTTTGTTCCCCTTTTTAACCTAAACTCAGATGCCTTGCAGTGTTTGCTGTCGAGGCTGTTGCCGCTGATGAGGCTGCTGACACTACCCATGGTCCTGCAGGCATCGGTGAGGAAGTCCAGGTGGTCAAGTCACACAATAGTGAAGCGAAGACTCGACTCATGACCCCAGAGAAGTATAGTCAGTAACCTAATCTGCAAAACAAGATGACAGACAATAAATACAGAGAATATAGTTTAAATGTGTTTTTCATGAAAGGACTAAGCCATGTCATAGTTTTCTCTAATGCAAATAATTAATTTTTAGTGTTGTTTATTTAACTTCATTGTTTCCTGCCCAGTCCAGACATGCACTGTTGAAGCAGGTGTGTTCACATTTGCAAAACAAACAGACTGAAAAAAAATCCATCTTGGCACTCTGGCACTCTGCCTGGCTTTGTGTGTCTAGATTTATGGCTCGGCCATTGAATTTGACAAATAACCCTTTGGATTCCCTTCCTCTAAACAAACTGGCAATTAGGCTACTTACTGCCTACTCAACACTTGGCTGGTGGTGCCATCTGAATAACACTGTGCAATCATTTTGTATTTACTATTATACTTGAGAAAAGTATTTAGACAGTCAATACAGAAATACAAGTTTTAATAATGTAAGTAGCTGGAATTATGATTGATTGGATGAAGCACAAAAACATGGCTGAATTTCTGTTGTTAACATTCTTACTTGTAATCAGCAAAGAAGTTTATTCACAGAGGTACTAGTGATGCTCTCTATTCATTGTCCAAATCTCCCTTTAAAAGGCAACTAGACCCCAGATGTTACTAGTCATGATCTCTTACCCTCAGGGGAAAACTCCTCCCACTAGTTACTCCATGCTGGCTGATCAGGCCGGTGGGCTCCCCTAAACACCAGGTCCTCAGCCTTTAAGCAGTTTATAATAGCCACAGCAACAAAAGCATGTGACTAATGTCCTACCATAAGTCACATATTAGTGTACATTGCATTTGGCTTGAGGCTAATCCATAATCATTGGTTGCACAGTGGTATTTGTAAGATACACATAGCTGTCAGTGTCATTCTTCCTGAGATATTTGATAAGCATGTTGGAAGAGAAAAACCAAGAATGAAGGAGGGAGCACTGATCAAGCCTGTCACTTTTCATAGCCCAGGAAACAATTATAAGCAAGATGAGACATGTGCAAAATAGATGTTTCATGATGAGGAGGATAATGGGATGCATCAGAGACAGACAGCAAGTGAGACAGAGCAGCATGCATACAGAAGGAAGAGGCTCACGGTAGAAGGAAATAAAAAGCTGACAGGTACAGCCTTTAAGGTGAGAATGGGAAAGGAAAGATAATCCTAAATTGCATGAAGCCTTCTAATCATTAACAAATTGTACATCTAGTTGGAAGTCTTCCAGCGTGGCTTCAATTTTGATTTTCTTGTTCCTTTGGGATATAATTCAAAATATATTCTACAAAGTAAACAGCTGAAACTGTTGAGTAATGGTATATGATGTTAAATCTGTACCTGCACAAATACAAAGCAGTCCCCTCTCCCATTGATGTAAACAGTCCCTGACACATCTGTGACTGCCTCTATTCTGCTGTGCCTGGATGTCTGCTGCTAAATCTAAACCCCAGCCTTCACTATCACTCTCAGATATTAGCATCCACCACTGACATGGGACTGAAATAATGAAACAATAGATTTTACTTACTAAGCATCAATCTCTAGCAAGGCCTCTGCAGAGTCATCTATCCAGTCCTGGAGAAAGTGAACAGGCATACATGTGTACGTCTGTGTGTGTATGCCCTTGAATGAACCAGCAGCAAATACAATCCTCACACTATCACCACAGCCAGGACGTCTGCTAACTGCTCCGTGGAGGGGGTGGGTCTTCCAGCTTTGCATTATAACTGACATGTAAATTCAACTTTGTGTGGGTGTGTGTGTGTGTGCTTTGGGACCTCCCGCTCCCCCCCAGGGGGGCCAGTGTACAACATGTGCTCCCATAGAACTGGCGTGTGCCGCTCAAGTGATTAACTCCCAGCCTTCACAAAAGATCTTTTACAACCCCCCCCCGTACCCCCTTCCATTCCCCACTATCACCCAGACACCCCCCGTTTCTGCATCGACTAAATGTGTAATAACCATTCATCCTTCCCTCCCTCCCTCCTTCTATCAGTCCCTCCCTCTATCCATCCGTCCCACTCGGTGCCCTGCACCCACCCTGAACAAACAACACTTCATCTGAAGGAGAAAAAAAGGCGCTTGCCCTCTATCTTTTCCCTCTTTGTCTGTTGAAGTGTGCCGCTCTTTGTGTGGACTCTTGTGTGCCGGTTGATGTATTCTCCCCAAACAGCCCAGGACCATATTTGAGTGTTAAATAAATGACTAGTCCCCACAATGAGAGGGCTGGAGAGCCTCAGTTTTATAGTGATTTACCACCATCCTGCTGCCGTTATTCTGTTTGTTCAGACATAACACACAGACTCGCTCTCTCTCACACACCTTTACACAGCCACACAAACAATGCACACTTTTCACAGTCTCATTGGTAGTGTACAAGTCTCTCTGAGGCAGCTGAGTGTTCAGCACCCGACAGAGTACACACTGTTGACAAAACACCTTGTGGATGAAATACAATCACACACCGTGACAGGACAATACACAAGGTACTGTGTACCAAAAGATCAAACAACAACAACAGAAAAGATATGGCCCCTAAGCCCTGCTGCTGACAAAACACGTGTAAATCTTACATCCCGTTTTTGTCACAAGTGAATGTATGCTTTCTCCTAACGTGAGGAAAACAGACAGCTTTACCACATACCGTATCTACAGATAGCAAACTACTGATTCATTGATATTATCACACAAAATACAAGAAATCAGATATTTTTAAGATTGAACTAATAACAAACAGCAAGAAGCAGCATGACCTAATGTGATCTTTCAACATCTGCAGACAGAACTGCACTAAAGTTTACATCATATTACATCATTATACTATCTGAAACTAACTTTTTAAACATGGGGTGTTTTCAAAGTATTTTGACCCACTTATGAAATAATATACAGTATCTCTTTAGATAATCTTTCTCAGCAGCACTTCTCACTTATCCTTTCAGTTGACTTCCATTGTTCCTCAGTTAGTCCCATCCAGCCCCTTAAGACTGTTTGTCTGAGCAATGGCCCTACCGCTTCACTTTTATGTTCCCTTTCACTTGTTAGAGAGAACTAGTCAATATCAGTTCACGTCATTTGAAAATCTTTCTATTCCTCCCTCCATCATTGCAAATTTTAATAAGCAGTACAAATAGTCTGACCTCATGGCTTTTGAGTAGACAGTGTGATTTAAGACCTTTGGTGAGATGGGATGGGGGTGTGCATGCATCTAATCTGATATTTGATTGGCTGCATGTTTTTCAGTGTCTGCACAAAAGAGTGTGTGCACTTATTTGTCATCTTTGTGTGTAAGCAGGAGGTGGTGTGTATGGGCGGGGTGCCGTCTTAGCTTTCGAGCCCCAGCTGACCTGCCTGACACAAAGCCCTGCCCGCACAAGACCAGCTGACAGTACACCCCCCCAAACACAGACACACTCACACAGAGACACACACTCGCAGAGCATAGCCAATCCATTACCACAGCCAGTGGAAGGCAGCAGTGTGCTATAAAGGTCCAGGATTTATACCTGTCTCACAATAACCATGAAACTCTGCTCTGTTTTCACTGTACCTCTGCACTGCCATGGTGCCAGATGGCATCACTTTAATTCTCACTGTCTATATGTTAATTTCTAACAGATGCATAATCTATCTAGTTCAGTGTGTCTGTTTTTTTAGGTCAGTCTTGGACAGCTTATTGTTCTTTGTCTAGAGTCTAGAGTGCACATGGAATTTTATATACAGTATCTTTTTATTTGAACCTGTGGAAACACTGTGTGTCTGGTTATGGTTTATGCAATTTATCTCTTATCATCACGATCATCACAAAGTTTAACTGTTAAGTTTATTTTGTGGAATCTTCAATAAAAAACCCTTTCATAAAACAGTTAAACTAAGAGACCATTCATGTTTTATCTGTTGCTTACAATAAAGTTTGAATTTTAAGATTCAAAATTTCTGCAAACTAAACATAAAGTTGAGAGAGAACTTTGAGGGAAGCTTGTCATTGGTGAAAACCAAGGCAGCAGAGCCTTTTATGGGTCAAACTGCATAAAAACTGGATCCTACATTTCCCATAATACAACTCAATATAAAGCATATTTTCTTTAAACCCAGTAAATGCCAATATCTTTTAATCTCCATGCCCCCAGTTTCCAACACAGGATTTCTGTAAAAAATTCTCAAAGTCCAAACTACCCTGATGACAACAGGCTTATATATATATTATATTATAGGAAGCTCCCTCTATAAGTCATTACATAACTGTTTACACAGGCCACATACTGTATATTCCCCATGATGACTAAACTGATCTTGATATTTCAAATCAGTTTCCTTTGTTTCTCATATTTTACAGACAGCCATGACTTTTGACTTATGTGAGTGCAACACCTTGAAGAAGCTTAAACTTACTTTACTAGGTCTGCTTTGTCAAAGTTTGGTTCATTCTCATCATTGTGAGATAATGTACTGTGGATGAAAGGACAATATTATTTTTAGAGAGGCAACACACTACCATCAAACTGACATTATCATTTCCACATCATCCATGTTGGCTCATCCTCGTGTTGATAAAAATGTAAGGATTTATCACTAAATGTTATGTTATGTATTGCAATATGTTTTTAATAGTTTTTGCACAACAATACTCCTCTGTGATTTTTTAATATCCAAATAGCTGTGGCAGCCTGGTAGATCAGGTAGATTGGATGATAGGAGAGGTCTGAGGCATACTGTACAAGATATATCAGACTGTGGCTACACAGGAAAAAAATATAGTAGTAGAAAATCATCACTGGTTTTAGTCTTTTAGGGGAATTGTTGTTAATATTAATGAGCTAAAATAATACCAGCCTTATCCTAGTAAGTCAGTAGCGTGTCCCAGAGTCTACCCACATGCATGTTATAAATGCTGTTTCAGTGCATTCTCCAGAGAATCAGGAGAAAAACAGAACTGTAACCAAAGTTTACACGCTGAAAGAATCCCAGATTATACTTTTAACTCTGTAGGAGGCATCAATCTAAATCAATCCTTATTATGCTGTTCGATCCCCTAAATGCAAAACGCGGAACATATTGCTCCCAGTGTGATGTAACACGTTAGATAACTGGAATCGATCTGCAAAGTAACTGATGACTCACATGTAATAGAGCAGGCATTTCCCCATTATCCCAGTCATGACACAGTGGAAATTGAACTCACAAATTAAAGCAAGGGGATGAAGAAACAGCTCACATATGGCAGCGGAGAGTACATTTCCAGAGAACGATAGGCTGATAGGTTGAATTATTGAGAAGTAATGCTCTGTTTCTTTTTCTGTCATCCTATGTGGCCTGTCAGGGACCCAGTCACACACACACAAACACAAACACACACACACACTTTTACTTCCTCGTCTTGTGTCTTACTCACTGTGGCTGAGTTGTGGGAATGAGTAATGTGGCCTCCAGCAGAACATCAACTGGGAATGAAATGTGGGGTACAGAGTGCCATCTATCTTTCACTTTCTCTGCTAACACATCCATCTACTGACCAAGCACACACGCACACACACACACACACACACACACACACACACACACACACATCACGCATGCACACACAATGGCATCCAATAGCATCTAATTGGGTAATCCTTTTAGTGCATTGTAAAGGAGATTGAGCATGAATAGGGCTTCAATGCTGAAGAGCAGAATACCAGACACTCATTATCGCCCCAAAGTAAGGAGATGGAATACCAGGCACGGAGAGAGAGGCACAGGCCAAAAGAGAAAGAAACAGACGTGGAAAGACAGAGTGTATATGTGAGCGAGATTTATATTCTGAGGGGCTAACATTGCATTATACACTGATGAATGTTGTATTGCCCAGCAGTCAAACAGTGTCTCCTCTGTTCAAGGCTGGAGGGGTTTGGATACAGAGAAAGCTTTTAAAATGGCATTTTCACTTCAATCATATGAGTAAAACATTTAGTGCTCATTAATTCCATTTCGGAGTCTTCTATTGGCAGTCATTTGGCCTTGTCTTTGACAGGAGACCAGCTTTTAGTGATGGACCCCCTATTGAAATTAGATTGCATTCAGATGCTATTATGTGCATTCAAATGAGACATTAGGTCATCCAAACAATCCACCTCCTTGGGTATTAATAGATAAGGAGGTTGTCTGCACTACTCACTGGGTTTGTATGGCTGGCCAACCACTGTTCCTATAGTACAGACATTTGCATAACCTTGGCAGCTGGAATATAGAGGAAAATGTATTTTTAATGGAGTCTAAATGGGAACCTTTCGCGAAGCGATGAGGAGGGGAATTGATGCTCATGAATTTAAGGAGTCTTAAAATTAAATATCTGAATTTTCCTTTTTCTATTGCTTTATTGAACTGCATCCACCCATACCAGATTGAATATTACCCTACAATATGTGTCTGCACTTTTCTGTAATGCTTCAAACTTATGCAGCACCCTGGAATCTGTCCAAAAATGGTTTTAAAGTGTTGTATGTGTCTTCTGTTAGATCACCGGCCCGCTCCATAGTCATAAAATATTTACTTGTAAGGCTTTTATCCCACTCTAAAAACAGCAAGAGAAAATGTACTGTAACATGTGAATGTATTTTTAGACAGTTTGAATTATCACCCATCCATTACCCACCAATAATTTACCTTTTCCATTACCCATCACATGTTTTTAGCAGGCTGTGTCATTTATGCATGATATGACAGCCTTATAAATATGAAATGTAAATTTGATGGATTGTCATAAAAGCTTTGTTGTGGTGTCAGATTATTACTTAAATGATAATTGAGTTTCCAGTGAGGAAGGCATGCTTGTTGTCTAAATGTAGAGGGTACACTAGTAACACAGTTTAGTTTTGTAACTCTCTGTTTTGTCAGGTTTGTCAAAAATATTTACCACTTTTTAAGCCATTATAAAGACTGGACCATAAAATTGTATCCCAACCACAAATTTGAGATAAAGACGTTGTTTTTAAAGTGAATGACAGTGAATTATGAGCTTTACATAAAATCGACATGTCACACACACAGTCGGCGCACCATTTCTCAAAAGTCTGTCATATACATTATTGTTTGATACGGTATCACAGTGGAATGACATGCATAGGTAGGTGGAAAAGAATGAGGCCTTTCCTGGCACGGGGGCCCACTGACCCTGCAAGCTGAAGACTCACTGATAAGGTTGTCATTCTGGAGCATAACCATCCTCCCATCCTCCTAATCTGCTGTGGCTGTGTGTGTGGATGGTGTAATGTGGGAGTAAGAGAAGATACAATGAGCTCACTTTCAGGGGTCTGTATCATTCTGAAAGCAGCTGGAAATATGTGCTGCAGGCGATACCTGTGCTCAGCTCCAAAATAAAAACCCTCTGACCTTGTAATGCTAAATTGTTCATTGTAGGGACAGTCTGAGGGGTCATAACTAACAAGAGTCATGGCTGATATTCACGTGCTGTGCACAGATGCTCAGCTTATTCCTGTAACATGTGAATGTAATATTCTTTTAAAGAGGTGCAGTACACAGAAATCATAACTGAAAAGTTGAAAAGTCTGTAAGATTGTCGTGGGATGAAACTCACAAAGCTGTTGAGATGCTGCACTCCACTGATACAGAGCCTTCACTCAAGAAAGGATGCTGTATTTGGGTATCTGGGACAGTTATTTTAAGAAGCGTCTTCTTTAGCAGGTCATGACAGCTCCATTGGTTTGTCACACACTACAGATATGGAACTGAGCTGCATTAATTCCCACAACAAAATGCAAAATATGAAAAGTATAAAGAGCTGTTTACAACAACAAAAGGAATTCTGTATTGCGAGTAAGAAAAACAAATAACTCAGCTATGCCTCCAAAAGACAAGGAACCTGTCTTTGCTACTCTCATCCTGTACTCCCTGTCCTTGTGATTTTGTTTCACCCCTGTGTTTTTCTCTGTACAATACATTTCAGCACAGAGCAATGCTGAACATGCCTGAACAGGTGCCCCTTTACTTACCCATTCACCTTGTCACCAGCACAATGTAATTCATGATCCCCCACAGGTCTCAACACATGCATTACTGTACAGGTGTGACAGTGCTGGAACTGCAATGTTGTGCAAAGGGCGAATTATTCCCCAGGCCGGTCTCTTCCTCGTGTTCCCATTAATTATATGACAAAATTATGAGGATATTCAAGAACAGTTGGGCCAATTACTTTATAGAATCACTGGGTGGGACATATATAGATGGACCCACTTAATTCATGCTTAAAACACCTTTAACAACCGGCTCCGTGTCCAATGCTATTTATTTCCTGAAATTGCTGTGTATGGTGCGACATTTAAATAAATCCCCATGCTGCTCCCTATCATTTCACCTGTTTAAAAACAATAGTTTGTCCAGTAATGGCTGTGCTGAAAGTACAGAACATGATTGGCAAAGAACTAGAGAAAAAAAAAAAAGTTGAAAGCAGACATTTCATCTGGAGTTGGCATGCCCTCAAACACAGAGATGATTTTACTTTGAGATTCAGCCTGCATATTAAAAGTAGTAAAAGACTACTTGGACGGCTCCCATGCTGAGCAACTTCAGTTCGGATAGAATGTTTAACTATGTGCATAGACAAGCAAACTTTCTGTGTGCTACTAAAACGAATCCACTCTTATGTGTACAAACATTGCTAACAAACTACATGAAATAAGCTATATCAAGACAGCTCCACTTAACAAATCCGACTCACTGACTCTGTGCCATCATTTGCCCCCGCCACATCCAATCAAACAGCCATAACCTTCCTTCAAGTCCGGCTGGAGGTGACTTACCTCCATTATAGTCAGCTTGACACCACTGTCACAGTCACTGCCGCTGCTTCCAAAAGCTGTGGGGATCACTGTGGACAAACCACTTTCAGCTTGATACTAGCTAGCATTGCTGGTGTGGACAGAGAGAAATATCTGCTTTTGTTGCTGATGTTCTTTCCTGGTCCCCCTCTCACCCCTCTTCACCACCTCGTATGGTGCAATCAGTCCGTCCCATCTCCCATATACTGAACACTGTCACATTCCTCCATAAACATGCTCTTTCTCTCTCTCTCCCCCTCCCTCTCTTTACAGTGTATCCTTGTTGCCTCCCTCCTAAACTCCCTCCCACTCTCTCCTTTACTCTGAACATCCAGCACTCCCTCCCTCCCTCCGCCGCTTGCCTCGTCCATCTCTTAAATACATTTCTCTTTACTTCTCTCTTTCATCATTTGTTCTCTGCATCCATTTCTCTCTACCTGTCTCTTCTTACTTTTCACCAGTCTTTCCCACTCTTCTCTTTTCCTGGCATTATGCCCTACGGCTCTGCTATTCATCTTAAGTCAATTCACTGCCTCTGTATGCCTACATACAGAACATTATCCCTGCCCACTCTTCTCAGCCACACAGTATGTAAGTGGTCTAAATATCTCCGGGTTTCAGTGTGCAGCTTAAAAAGTGTCAGTTATAAAACATTTGCAGTTATTTAGTTTTATTAAGTGTGTCCATTTGTGTGACTATGTCCATGTGAAACTGTGCAGCCTATATGTGTGCACCTGCACATAAATCAGTAAGTGGCTGCTGGGTTGATGACTCATCCGTGCTGTTACCCATAATACTTTGCTGCTGTAGATTTAACCTGCTTCACTGGTCCAAACGACTCCAGTAGCTCTCTCACTCATAGGAAGCCATGGGCAGATCTGTTGTGTTTTGGTTTATTTATGTAACAGATGAGTTGAATAAATGATCAGGATGGCAGTGCACAAGTTGTAACCCCACTGCACAGTCTTGGCAGAATATGTGTTTGACATGCGAGCGCATTCTCCCATCTCTCAGCTCTCCGCTCCTGTTTTGTCTCTCTGTGTCCATCATTTGCCTGTCTGCATGTCTCTTGTTTTTGTTATCTTCCTCTTTCTACTCACTTTCCTCTTTTGCAGTTTTCCCCTCCTTTCTCATTCTTAATCTTTCGCCCCTAAAACTCTCTATGACTGCTGCATCACAATTAGGAGTATCAAAACTTCCTGTCTCTCTCACAATTAATATAATAAAATAAAGTTTTGAGTTACTTGAAGAATTTTCTGGCGGGGAGCAGAAAGTACAATATTCCTTTGCTGTCTGGGCATGTTTGGTAGAGATATAATGACTGTTGCAGACTTCCTTCTGTGTTCCCGGTGTGCCAATTTGTCTCGAAATGATATTCCCCCTTTAGTCTGGATAATGATATGTAATCAGCGGCCAGGAACACAGTCAGGAGCATCGCCTTTTCACACAGTGGGTGCCAAAGATGTGTATGTCTGTGTGTTTGGATGCTTGATTCAAGTCTGTAATCTTAGTTGCCACCAAGGTGTATTTGAATGATCTAAATTTGATATACTTCACAGTATCATTTTCCCCTTTTTCATACTGCTGAACACACCCAGATTATTCCTGCATGCATGACTGTGTGTGTGTGTGTGTGTAAGTATGTGTGAAAATGACAAAACAACTGTGTTGTCATGACAGAGTACAGCAGTCAGTGTGTGTCAGTGTGTGCTCAATCTTCAAAGGCCCTAAATCTGACCAGTATCCTGCTCACCCTCTCAATAAGCATGAGTCAATGTGTGGGCAGGACTGTGCATTTGGGATTGTGTGTGTGTGTATGTGTATGTAATTCATGGTTATCTAAAAGCCTGTGTGCTTTGAAAGTGTCTGTTTTCGTACATCAGTCTAAAGGTATAAATAATGGTGTGCAGGGTTGTTAAAAATAGTTATTGATTATTCATGTACCTCAGCCCCCTTTGTGAATTTGTGTATGAGAGCGTCGGAGTGTGAGCGCAGGAGTGTGTGTGTATGTGTGTGTGTGTGTGTATATGTGTGTGTGTGTGTGTATTGGTCTTTGCATATTCAAACTCACCGTCATATAAATCTTCTAGCAGGTCTCTAAAGATCGCATTACAGGAAAACAATTAAAAGATGTTTGTGTTTTCTGCTAAAGAGAATGAACCAGCGTGATTACTCATGTGAGTTTTGTGTTTGGTGTTTTCCGTACTTGTAGGAGCGGCTCAGGCTGTCAGACTGGGAAGGGGCTGCAGCAAGTGATTGGATTTTATGTCAAATTTGCTCATCCAGAACGTGCCTCCTTTTCTTGGCCTGGCCCCATCTCCCTGCTTATCTTCACTCATCCCCTCACCCCCACCCACCCCCCCCCCCACCCCACATACACCCACACACTCAAATAACACATGGAGGAAGATCAATACCTCGTTGAATAAAAAGATCAGGCATAATGTTGTTGACCCAGCTGGCCTGAGAAACTCACCCTTGTCAATGCCGGGTGACATAGAGGCTGGACACAGCTGGGTTGCACTGCACAGACACACACACACACACACACACACACACACACACACACACTACAAGCACATATATAGATAACATATATATATATAAATACACATGTATATACACATAACCTTAAATTCACATTATCACATATGTACACACATTCAGACCCTCTGGATTTTATTGAACCAGTGCCTTAACACATATGGAAAACCACACACACACACTTTTTCACAAACCGCCAATCTCAAAATCCAATTTGTTATGTAAGCCTGCTCCATGTTTGCACATATGCGTTCTTTGGCACACTGGTGGATGTAGGCAGCTGAACGTGAAACCAATATGAATCAATATTACACTGGAGACTTAATAGACAATATCAAGTCACAAAAGTATCACATATGGAGCAAACAGACAATAACTGTGTGATTTACAACCCTCATTTGAAGTTTCATTCCAAAATGAAAATGTCTAATGAAGACTCTATTGGACAGAAACATGAAATTAAAGTTGTTGTTTTACAATTTAGCAGAGTAACACAGTTTTTAAAATCAGTTTGGGTTTCTTCATCTCATATCAAATAAGATAAAAAAAGAGTACAACATGCTTACTCTTACAAAATGATCAGCGGAAATCAAAGCAATGCTCCATGCTATTAAACTCGTCTTGCATGCTTACACACAATTTCTATTTTTGATTTCACAGACAAAATAAGTGGTGGTTTTAAAATATTAATTAGCAAAATTATTCCAAAAGGATTTTATATTTCAACCCTCTATAGTTTACAACTTCAACATAATTATTATCTCTGAAGAATCATTTTTGTGGAGAAATATTTTCATTAGAAATTAAAGTTCCATTTCCCGCAAATAAGATCCAAGTCATTTATGGGAGAACTTCATAATGGTAATCGACAGTAATAAATGAAAGCCAAACCTCTTCACCACGGGAAACTTCTACTCTTCTGGGTCGTAAACAGGTAGCAGTGACATTGACGCTCCAGTTTAATTACCGTGAACTACTCCCCAGTGCTCCTTCTATCTCTCTAATAGCATTTCCACTGCTGTCTGAAATGGTTTGTGGGTACTACACAAGGCCCTTCATCATTTAAACTGTCTATTTGGGGAACATTCACCCCTCCAGAGCTTGAATCACTCAACCCCTCTGAAAAAATTATGTATGCATTTGTCTGATGTAGGTGCCGCTGCACTAACAAGCTGAATGGCCTTCGGTAATCCTCAGGCCTTGGTCTTTTCTTTCTTTCTGAAGTGCTTTTCTTTTTTTTCATCTTCTGTCAAGGCTGACAGCTCCACTGTGTATCAGCATGTTCACCTGGGGCCGAGTAGAAGGGCAGATAGAGATAATATTGACAGAAGTTGTAGCCAGACACAGATAAATGATGTCACCCTGGAAAAGACAGAAGTGGAGAGGAAAAAATGGATGAGGAGGGGGAAAAAACAGACAAAGACTGTGAGTAAGAAAAGAAGGTAAAGAGGCCGAGGCGAGGTCTGAGTGCACAGAAGTAAGGCTTGAGCTAAGGCTTTATTGATTCTGTTGGCTTTGTCTGTCACTGCCTCAGAGGACACAGTTGGCCTATGATGTATGGCTGCTTCATCCTCTGCCGCTGCAGAGAGGGACACAAGTCAGGGAGTCAGGCACTACAGGGACCTTCTGTTACACTGCTTGTACAGCAGGGGCAGGGCAGCCCTCCGAGCCCTGTACATCACAACTCCACTGAGAGCTGGTGTGAACCAGAGAGAGAGCAAGAGAGACATTCACCTGCTTGCTGACCTGTAAGAACACGGCTTCTCGCTGAACTTGATAAATCTCCAGCACAGGCTGCCAGACAACAAACGACATAAACTCATCATTAATAAGTAAAATCCATACACAGATTTTCATTTTCCCCCGGCATCAATATGTAGTACAACTTGTCCTGCCCATTGCAAGAGATGAAGTGAGGCTCTGCACACATACGTATACACACACAGATGCTCACACTTCAAAGCAGTGATAGCTGTCTCTCTCTGTGCAAAGGCAATTTGCTCTCCCCAAGATCTCTCTCACCGGCAGCATATAAATAAGCCTGGCAACAAGCGGTCAGAGCACACAGTAACAGCCTGTCAGGTTAGATGAGGACAATGAATTTGTCCGTCTGTCCCGAACACCTGATGAGTGGTACAATTTGAGAGGATAGTAGGCATTACACACCTAGATGCTGATGCTGTCATTAACGTACGCACACAAACACATACAAGGGTTATTAGTATTGATTTAATGCACCTTGCTCAGCTCTGCCAAGCCACAGTGTGATGAGGCTTTAATTCATCAACACACTCTCTGTGTTGAAGGTGTTGGGCACAGAACCAGGACAATCATTGTCTCCATAGATGAAGAAGGATTAACTGACTTCAGATAAAAGTATAAGGCTAAACACGTACAGATTTGCTAATCAATATACACCTTGACCCCTTAAAAATGTGTATACCTGGGAGGTTACTGGTAGGACAGTGTTGCCTCTGGCGCTCACTGAATCTTTGTTGAGAGCTTCCAGCTGCTGTTTCACCCTCATTTTACCTTTCAGACTAGATTTGCACATAATCCTATTAAGTCTTGAGGTTAATAGAGGAACTGTTGCTGATGATTTAAATTTTTGATGCAGGGGCGTAGAGGCAGAGGGTGACTGTGCCCATATGCAGTGCAGATGGATCACTGCCAAAGTCACCCTGATCTAGCTGTTTTGCCCCCCAGGTGTTATGTGCGTGATATAAATTTCACAAATAAAGTCATTCATCTCTCCCTGTGGTTAACACTTCAGAGGCTAACAACAGATAACTGCTTTGAGGAGTCTTAAGCATCTGCTAATAGGGATTATATGGAGTGTAACTGAGCTATAAAGTGCAGAGAGGTGCATGGTCAGGTAGCGTGAACAGAATAGTAGAATACCCCAAACACCTCTTCCTTCCAAAATCTGTTTGCTCCACTGAACACACTCTAGTGATGTTAGCAAGAGATGAGACAATCTTATTGGTTTCTTTAGTTCCTTCTAAAGATTGATGGTGTGCTATATGTAAATTACGATAATGGCTAACCTATAGCTGACTTTTGGGCCTCATGCCAGCTCAACAAGTGTCTCAGTTGAATCATGAATATGGCAGTCTGTAAGCCAGTGGTTATTACTTTACAAACAGGGCAGGCTGGTGAAAAATGGCCTTCACTATCATATAATTAAGCCTCTGTGAACACTAGCAAACAAATGTGTTAATACTTGCCATACTAATTAAAACTGAGGCCCTGCTGCACTAATGCACTTATAAAAATCCTGCTGTAGACATAATACCAGCTTGTGATTGCACTTTATTCATACTGTTATTTTATCCGTCTTTTATTCTCTGCTACAAACTGCTCATGAGCTGGTGCCTTAAAATAACCCCACTTCACACAACCTATTTTCCTCAGCCATTTTGTCAGTCCTGATCTTTCCTGATCACTTTATCTTTTTTAGCATAGCTAAACCAAGGTGTATTGACAGTATGAGGCTGAACCGCACAAATCAGCTCTTTAATGTGTGAAAGAAAAGACAAATTTTGGAGCCATTGCAAATCTTCAGCAGTGGCGTTAAAGAATGCAGAGAAGTTGCTTATCAGCTTCACAAGGGGGCACTGTTGCCATTCACTTCATAAGCCCAGGTCACCTCATACATAATTTTTCATTTTGTCTTCCTCCTAGATGATATCATACATGAAATGAAATTATGTTATTCCTTATAAGCAGGAGGGGAGTATTAACAACAGCTTCCCCATTTCTCCCCTTGGTTAAAATTAGCTGAGTGCTGATACAGGGGGCAGTACCTCCATTGTGCTTGCAGCACACAGGGTCCCTGTTAATTTCCTAGCTCAGTGGCGAGGCAGTCATTATCTGAGGATGGGCATCTACAATGGATAATTATCCTGGGAAAAGGATTTCAAACTGTGGAGAAAATACTGCTTTCAGCAAGGGGGCCTGAATACACAAAAACACTGGCTAGCAGTTAGTCACTGCCATTACGTCTTTCTATATGCCTTTTTCCAAACGCCCAGTTGTGATTTGGACCAACCCCTGACAAAACAATTTTAAAATCACTCTCTCTTCCATTTTTTCCACATAATTCTATTGCTATTTTAAATCTCATTTCCAAATGAGCTTGCTGGCTGGAGAGACCAGATAATAGAGTGTGTAATTTGAGTGGACCACTAGGCAGAACAGGAGAGTGGACACAAACACAAATACGTGCGCGCCAGCGGACACAGGTGCATACACACAAACACACATACACACACACACACACACACACACACACACACACACACACACACACACACACACAAACCGAAAATAAAAGAAAATAAAAGTTGAAACTGTGATATGTTTCACTCACTGTTGAGTTGATATCGGTATCAGTGTTTTCAAAGGCGGCTTTTTGGGAGTGTGTTGGTTGTTTTAAATTGTCTCTTCCTTGGTGAGAAAGCATAGTTAAGTCCAACATCAAACACTCTCCCCGAGAGTCCATTTATCAGCACAGACACTCTCACTTTCATACAGTGACTTATAATTTTGATGAATAGAGAGGCTACTCAACCCTGATAAGAATCCACTTCTACTGTCAATCATTTTATCAAGAGCCGAAAGATAAATTACTAGACATAATGTCATGTCAATGTTATCTCTGCCTCTTACATGGAGATCAATACTGCAGTCAATTTCCTTGTGTTTGAGGGGACTCCACTGTAATGGTTAAAGCTGAGGAAGAAGTTTAAACAGATCCTGGATCAGAAGCAGTTTGACCCTACAGTAGCAGTTCAGTTCCCACATACACCCTATGAACCATGAGTAAAAAGTATTATTATATTCCACTGTGGACTTGATATCTTGTTGAAAAAATCCTACAGAGATTGATTTGATGCCCAGCTGTGCTGTGCGGTAAACTCAAATAAACTCAATCATATCAGACCAAAAGAACATTATTAATGACTTGGAGCAGCTTCACACACATACACACAGACATACCCTCTGCACACTATTCCCTTTTTCCAGTTATGGTGATGATTGACCCAAGCAGGCAAGTGAGGAAGAAGCCAGATCTTGAAAAATACATTATATCCTAATATGGTTATCCCTTATAAGCAGATACAGGTTAAATAAAGTAACAGAATTTCTCTGTAGATTGGGAATAAGCGGATGACAACACTGTTCTGATTTGTTTCTGGTGGACTGGTTTAGCTCAATATAATTGGCCATACGGCTTGCAGAACACAGGTGATTTACAGATAAGTGGGTCTGCATGGGGCCTGGTCCAAGCTAATGCTCAGCCACTAACGTCAGCAGTTGGTCTCTTTTTCGTTTCAACTCATTAGACCTGAGTGCTGCAGGGGGACGGGACTGGGAACGGTAGAGCTGCAACTCATAGAACAACCTTGCAAGTCTAGATCTGTAACTTGTTGTAACTTCAGAGTGGACTTCAGCTATACCAAACTTGTTTTTGTGACTTGCAGATGTGGGTGTGGGGGGAGAGAAAAATGAGAAGAGACAGTAAGTGAGAATAAATATCATAATACATTCTGGGCTCTGTCACGCTAAACCTGTCACTGTTATTGGCATACCGTAGTTTGGGTGTTTTTTAACCTCCTCACAGTCTCAATCCCCTTCCAAAAGAAACATCACTATTCCAGTAACAGTGGATTGTGTGTCCCATTTGGCTGAAGATGTAAGTTAAGATTGCTAAAAGAAAGACAATTCCAGCCAATGGTTTTGCAAATTGATTAAACATCATAGAATGTGTATTGCAACATTTATAGTCTCCAGTGCTACAGTTCTTGTCCTTAAAATACCACAACTATAGTCTATCTTTGCCACGTCTATACTCATATGTTCCCACATTTCTGAAGGCTACAGTATTTAGTCACTTTTAATGAATCATTTAGATAAGAAAGCCAACAAGGAGTATGAAATGTTTTATAATGCTATGGCCTTGGGTGGTGTGGTCTTCAGTGTATTAGCTGTGAAAATGCTTGAATGTTTATCAGAAGAAGTTTTAATGTCTGGCCAAAAATCTCCCTTAAAGTCAGAGCAAAAGACAACAGCACTTCTGTTGACAGGAAGCATTTGGAGAAACCATTTCTATGAGAATGAATTTGCAGTATTGTGTTTGTCCATTATTGCCTTATTGTCTTCCTCCATTAGCTGGAACCATCATCAAGCAGCTGTTTTTTTTTTCTTTTAGCATACTTGACCTCGTCAATTAATCACACACCCCCTTCTTTTTCCATGAAATGTTCCCTCTTCCTCTCTGTACAGCTCTATATCTCTCCATGTTTCCTTTCCATCTCATGGAATTTCCACTGATGCCTTTGTAAGAGGGAGCACTCATCATGTTGGTGATAGAAAGCCTGACAGATATCGTTATTCATTTATGATAAATACATGTACATTTCCTGCAAACATACCACATTGATCCACCTCATTATGTATTAAGCCTTCCAGCTGTGCTATTTCCACTTAACAGTATCCAGTTAATGACTCAAAATATTTTCATGACAGGGATTTTTTGCTGTTTACGATTAAATATTATATGAACGATTAATAGAAGAGTGTTTTAGGGCTGCAACTGGTTATTTTCAATATCGATTAATCACTCAATTGTTTTTTTTGATTAATCAGTCATTTGGTCTATAAAATGTCACTATTTCCCAAAGCCTGATATGCAACCTCAAATGTCCATAACACAAAGATATTCAGTTTTCTATTATAGAAGCCTAAAGAAACCAGAAAATAATATCCTTTAATAAGCTGGAACGAGAGAATTTGAGTATTTTATCTTAAAAAATGAAAAAACGATTGAACAATTATCAAAATAGTTAGCAATTAATTTTCTGTCAATTGACTAATTGATTAATCGACTAATCCTTGCAGCTCTAGAGTGTTTGTAAAAGGTTTTCTCTTCTTCTATTTGTTCCCCCCATCTAACACGCAACATTTTTCTGCAGAAAGAGTAATCACATTATTTAGCTCCAATCTTCAAAACTTTATTGTCATTTGTAGCTACAACATGCAGTATTTGGTATTTGTCTGTGCTGTATCAGTATTCACCAAGAAACTGCTGTAGTGGGAGAAAGAGAGCACAGAAAACTGACTTAGTAAAAAAAACAAAAACAAAAAAATCCCCGTCAGCCAGGTATGTGATTTCTCACTTTTTTGCTATCTCCCTTTTGCTCCCTCTCTCCAATACTCCACTATACACACACACACACAGCATATATAGGCCTCCCCCCTTCTCATCACTATCTGTAAGACATCACCCCTCCCCCTCTTTCATTTTCCTCAGTTTCCCCAACTCTCTCGTTATTTCTCACTGTCCGCATCTCTTCCTCCACCTTTCCTCTTTGCACTCCCCCCGCCTTTCTTTCTCTTTTTTTTCCCTCTCTCTCTCTATCGCTCTATCTCTGCCCTGCCTGATGTGTGGTTGTAAGAGGAGGTGTTCTGACCTGACATTGGGTTTGTTCAGCATGTCCATCCGCAGCAGGTGGAGGCCCTGTGGGGTCCTCTGGGCTCGGGTTGTGTTGGTTGTGAAGTGTGGTTCTCCAGCCAATATGCTCATTCAAAATACAAACCTGGAACTCACCTCTGAAGGGGGTTTTGCGTGGCGGTGGGGGGTACAGGGGTGAGAAGGGGGGTTCATCATCACTTCTTCTTCCCTCCATTCATCTCTTCCACTATCAGCTCCTCTTTCTCTCTCTCACTCCCCCCCTCCCCGACCCCCCTGTCCATGTATGCCTCAATGCATACATAAAGTACACAGACTCAGGATAGCACAACGGCCCAGGGCGAAGACCTAAAAATACAAACTTCAACACACCCTTACGTGAAGCTACACACACACACACACACATGCACACACTTGCAATATCACACTGAGATTCCCAGAGCTGCTCTCTACCATTGCACTAAGCTCTGCATGTTCACCTTTACTCAGACTTTCTTTCCACAAAATAAATCTCCCCGCCATGCTTTCACTGTGGTTTTTGATCTGAGCTTAACTCTATTGTGTTTTTAGCTGGACTACAAACTGCAAAAATATTTTGGCTCTCAAAATCTCTTCTCTCTTCCTTTCTTTCTTTTTTTCTTTACGTTAATGAACGCTCTCGCCATTAAGGTGCACTGCATATGTTGAAACGCTATATCACCATTTAGAGCTCCCAATTTATTAGCTGCTGATACTGATAAATGCAAGATTCATTATGATAATGCATTGTTATCAATATCAATATTGTTTGATGTGGTGAAATGTCATCTCTGTCATAATGAGTGATCCCCAACAACTGCCACCTCATTCCAGCATCCAGACCTGTACATTTCCCCCCTGCTTTTGGTTGCGTAACACACTTAAATATTTATAATTCATTAATATTATTTGCAGTTGTATATAATATGGCTGTTAAAATCAGGAAATAAATAAGACCACCACCACAGTTGCGGCAGATTTGCTGGAGCAGTGAAATACTCAGTTTTACGGTAATTGATGAAGCACTAGTGTACAGTATTTCATATGCTGAGTAATTTTCTAATTGGTTGAGGGGTAGCAAGTTGTTGCGCAGCCCTGCAGCACCCTCAGTGAGGGGAAACACTTGCTCATCAGAGAGAAAGAAAGGGGGAACGGAATGTAATGAATTGTGAACCTTAAGATATTCAGCATGAACTGACGCTGAATTTTTAATGAAAATCATTTTTTTCTGAATACTAGTCCAGAGATAAACACTGCTGGACTGCTCACTGTGCCTTTTCCTTTGCTTTATAACAGTGATGTTTTACTAAGATTGGCCTTCAAAATCCTCCCCAAGTAATTAGGTCTCCTACAGCATTCCTGCTGGAATACGTACAGTTCATGTAAATATGATTACAAGTCTGAAAGACACTTGCATCAGGTTATATGTGTGTGTGCCGAGAACGGGCTGGTGTGTGTATGTCCACAGAGAGAATGCAAAAAAGAAGCTCCTATATTGGCCTCTTCAACAGTGTTGCACAGAGATATGGATTGAATATATTTGCATAATGGATTTCCACACCTTACAGTGTATTGTATGAATTTAGTCTGATGTTTTAGATAGTTGAAGTTGTGGGATTAGATGAAGAATATGTAGAAATTCTGTATCACGGAGAATGCTGGCACAAACTAAATTTTCTATCATCGAAGGAGTGTAGAAAATGTAATTGAAATAGAGTTGCTGTCTAACAATTCCTTCCTCCCACACACCAGGAAATACTGTAATCATATAATCAAAAGCTGAAAAAGCAGACTGCAAAAGCCAAGTGTAACCCACAGAAATCATCAGTGTATTGCTGGGTTTTGTTTTATCTGCGGGTGGTGTCTTGATGGGTCATCTGCTGCTCTAAATTCAAATATTTCAGTACTGAGAAAAATGGAGGCTTATTTTTTTTTTTTTGAGAGCTCCCGTAATCCAAAAATCCACCCATACCATTTTAAATCACCACCGGCAGCAGGAATAATGAATCTTTCACTATGTGTACGTCATAAACATGTAAACGCGCTGGGCCAGGAGGTGCAAGAGTAATGAGAGGCAGTCTAAACAGTCTGTCATCATCTATGCCTTTAGAGTGGGTCCTTTACCCAGGCCCCTGCAAAGTATATTGGTAGCATTATAGCATAGCGGCCCTCAATTTATCAATAAAAGAACCGATGTGTCATTCCAGCAAACACACAGCCGGCATTTGCATTCAAGATAACCAGACCTGTCATGTGAATTTTATACTCTGTCTCCTCGCTCTGTTTGTGCTGTCCCTCTTTCTCGCTCTCTTGCCTTTCGTTTTTTTTCCTCCTGTTGGAAATTTGGATGAGAGCTCCTCCCTTGGGCCACGTGGCTCCTCATGGACCTGAGTCCAATGTAATATTCAGATGCCATCCTAGTAAATTAACAATAAATTATTGTATCACACCACTACTTCTATTGTATTCTATTGTATTCTTTTCATATACAGGCTACTTCCCCGCTCTCCCACTAATGCCACTTCCCATCAATATTGTTGCATGCTGCCTGCAGCCAGCACTGATACTAACTTTGGTTCTAGTTTTCCAATCTTTTTCTTTAGGGGGTTGTGTACATTATGTTTGCTTTCTGCCTTTCTCCCTTTGCAAAAAAATATGTTTTCAGAAAGCACAAGTAACATTTAGCTCCTGATTTAATTGCTGACATTCTTCTGAGAGTGAAAAACAGTATTAAAATACAGTAAAAATGCACTGTTGACAAACCAATCCAAGGAGGGTAAATGACAGCTGCAGTGGTGAGCGGCAACATAATCCCTAAGCGCAGGACTCCATACAGTGTTGTGTATATACAGTATGTGCCCTCCACAGGATGACTGTGGCTGTGCAATAAAGGCCAGACTACAGCTGTGTGAGAGACAGAGATCCCATCACCAAATCCAATAAGAGGAGTAGAATTTCATCACAGATGTTCAGCCTGGATATGACGGCTCCATCAATAACCACCCTACATGTGAGAGGCAGAGGGGTGAGCATGACACAGTCAAAGTCGTACAGCCATGGCAGAATCCATATCGGATTGTTTCACAGTTCCACTAGCTTGAGTCCTCTTCTCCCTCCTTCCCGCATTCTCTCCAACGCCTCTTTGTTCCTGCTGATGCCTCTCTTTCACTCTATCTGTCCCCCTCTCTTTCTTTCACTTTCACTTTTTTTTTTCCTTGACAATAGAAATGTCCAGTCTTTCTTCAACGGAGCAAGGAATTACATCTCAAGTGGTCTGGTTCAATACTGCTGTCCACGCTCCTCGCCAGACAACCAAGATGTTTGCTTAAAAAAAATATGGCCCTTGTTTTGATTTCCAATTACAGTCTCCCTCTCTGTCTCGGTGTTTCTCTCCTCTTCAGTGAAACAATTTTCACTTGTCTAACAGCGTGTCATAAGTAACACTGTTTTTTTTGTACAGTAGCAACTATAAAGACTGTTTAACAATTAATTAAAAATAGAACAACATTGACAAACTTTCATTTGTCCTTTAAAAGAAATCTAAAAGCATGTGTTCTTCTTTCCTGTGTGTCAACGTAAAAGGACATACAGCCCTGATTGACTCTTTTCCAATAACATATATGTAGAGTTTTGCTATGCCTCACTCCTGAAACAAGCATGGGCAAAACATGAACAGATCATTGAGTGATTTTGAAACAGAATTTTGCTGAAGCTCACTCACAATGACATTTGAAATTTGAAAAGATTTGACCCTCAAATCCGGACTTCACAGAGTGAAAAGGTACTTTACATTATACTATAATATCTTCTTATATCATGAATGACCACTTATCAGACTCAGATTAAATCGTTCCTCAGGAATGACATGGACATCTGAATCACAAGTGTAGATTAGACATATAGCTACATAATCCAATATATAAAAGGTTTTCAGGCATGTTTTAAAAAAAAACTCTGAAATGGTTACACCATAAATGTGTCATTTATATTGATCAAATTTGTCTTATCATGCAGGAAATCCACTGGAGAGGCAGAAATATTTGTGTTCAGCCACCGCTTGGGTTGCAGGGATGCGGGGTATTGAGGTTCATATTTTTCAATTACCTCTTGCTGCCATCTGGAACCGCGACCCCTCGGGTACTGCTTGGGCCAACCTTTGTTTTGTTTAATGTGTGTTTGAAAAACACATTTAAAGGAAGCACGTGCTGAGATTCCAAAATGCATTGTGAGACTTCTAATGAGCAATATTTTAAATTTAAATACACCTGTAATGTCGGCTAGAATCACAAACTGAGTGTGAGAAGAGCATCACATGTCGCATGATGAACACTTGCCCTATTTAGTTTTAACAGTGAGGTATTATTATTCCTTCCCCTACAGTTAATAAACAATATGACAACTCTAGAGAAAAGAAAGTGGTAGTTTCTGCTTTCACTGTCTTTTGTCTTCTCTGATCTCTCCAAGTAAGGCAAAAAAAAAAAAATCCTCCTAACAGCCTTAGGTTAGCAGTCCGCCCAGAGACTCACCAGTGTTGCATTTGTCTTATTCTAATGACTTTAATTCCCTACAACTGCCTTTAATATTGCACAGCAAATCGATCTACCAGAGTGCGTTTCTCACATTACAGTAAAATATTAACACCTTTAGTGGAACAAATGAAAGCACAAAGAAAATAATTTGGTGTACTATTGGTGACAGAAACATCTGAACATTGTTCGCTTGCATTAAAGTAATAGTTAATCTCACAAGGATATACACTACACGCAACAATGTGAGCCTTCCATCACTTTGAGTTTGTTTGCTGCTCTTTCTTTTCTCATTTTCTGTCTTGCGATTTATGTTATTATATTCACAGCGCATTACTGTACATTGCTGAGGATACATGCTGTGGCTAGAATTTTTCTGCCCATGCAGGCATCGAAAGAACTATCATTCTGAGCCCATATCTCAGCGGTTTAGAGAGCCATTAGTGCATGCCATACATATTTATCAAGAATCAACACATCCAGGCTGTGTATCAAACTTGATAAACGGCAGTTTATATCAAACATCCCGTTCTGTCATCCGTGAAAGTGATATATTTTCAAGCACATCTGTATCTATTACTAAATATTTTACTGGGGGATCTTTTTTAGCTTTTAGCAGGCAGCCTACTACGTTTTTCTCCTGAATGATGACATAAGGCCCATTAACAGCTCATTACAAGCTTTTACATCAGTTCCTGTGGTAATCTCCAAACAAAGACCATGATACACACCGTGAACTCCACAGCAGCAGATGTATCACATATTTCTCAGACAAAACTCATTGGCACCTTACCGAACACAGGGTAAAGGGTCCAATTGCGTCAGCTGCAAACTGCTAGAGAAGAAGAAGAAGAAGAAGAAGAAGAGGAAGAAGAAGAGGAAGAAGAAGAGGAGAACCCCACAAAAACAGGTGGGTGAGCACAGAATAGAATGATGGGACGGCAACAGGAGCCGTCTGTGATTGGAGCATTCCTAGCCCCAGTAAACCTTTCTTCTCTCACCGCCATGTGCAGAGTGTTGATAAGAGACATCATCCTACTGAGTCATTAATCAACTGTGAAATGTACAGCTACCTGCCGCTTTCTTATTCCCGTGCCCCCAAAACCCCTCCGCTACCTGCCTCCTCCGCTTCTCCTCTTCTGCCCGTCTGTAAAGAGAAGAAACAAACTGGACTCCACAAGGATTCCTTTTGAGAAAAAAAAGAAAATTGCTCTCCTAGCAAATTCCCTGTTTCAAGATTTTTTCACTCTTTCCCAATCATATCCACACACACACACACATACCGCCTTGTGTACACATGTATTCACACAGAGACAAGCGTGAACACTCTGTGTTTAAACACAGGAATGCAAGGACACAGGGACAAAAGGAGCCGCCACAACTGTGCAACTGGTTTGTGCTTTAAAGTTGTGCAGCTGCACTTTGTTCTACACACAGACACATGTCCTACGCATTTCTGTCTCAATAGCTTAAATTATGCTCATGCAGACAGATAACCGTATCGTTTTGGCTTTACATCAAACATTCAAACCCGGCTGCCACAGTTCACTTTTTTCCCCCATAAAAGCACTTTATTCTGTCTCTTTTCAAGCTGTCCCACCGCTGTGCTCCTGCACCGACAGTATCTGCCATAAAATCTCTGATACATTTCTAAATTGTGCTGTGTGCTGTGTAGGTCTCCTGCATATACATTCTCTTAAGCTGTGTAAGAACTGCTGATCTGCTGTCTTTTCCACCCCAAACTCAGACCCACTCCTGGGAGGGGAAAATGAAAAGAGGGGAGTTTTGAATTTTGATCAGTTTATTAGCATTTTCAACATGTCAAAACCCTTAATTTATCTGCCAGTTTTGATCGCCTTTATGGGAGGCTGAATCACTCACAGTGCGTCATCAATTTTTCTGAAAAGTAAGCAACAAACTGACCAAATCAAAGTTTGATTAATAGTCGTGGAGGTGTAGACAGCATTGTTCTGGGGACAGCTGCGTAAACAGGAAGCCCAGAGAGCTTTCGGCTGTAAATTATCTGATTGAGCAGACTGTAAAATATACACAGCAGGGCAGAAGTTCACTTTCATGTTGTATTTACATAACAGAATATACTGCTAACAGATAAATGCAGTCATTTACATTTACGGCACACTGTGGAGGTGTGACTAACTGCAGGAGAACTCTTTTTGGTTCCACTCAAAGGGTGAAAGCCAAAAAAACATTTTATGTTGTCAGAAAGGTTGAACATGACGTGTCAGTCTTTGACTTCTCACAGTACATAACCCAGAAACATCACCAGATTCCTGTTATCATCCAGGTACAAATGCTGCAGTCTGTTTGCATTTTGCCTTCTCCCAGTAATAATCCTGCTGCAGACTCATGAGCTCTCAATTATTCAGGCATGATGTAAAATACATAGAGTTGTAAGCGACTGCAGGTAAAGAAGGGCCCAGGTGTCAAACTGGCCATACACATCTCACTATGGTATATGCTCAGATATGTATGTTAAAGGAAAAATCTTGAGCATCGAGCTGTGTCTGTAATGGGGTCTGCACTACATTATGGCTGTAACGCATTATGGACTACTGTGGCTGTTCCTGCTGGTGAATTGGCAGCTCTGATTCATCCTTGATGGATTTCTCCCAGTGAAATTGTTAAATGTTGATGTAAGATAAGAAGCTCTTGCTCTTTGATTCTCAAACACCGAGCCTGACTTTTACTGTTGATGTTTTAGATATGTTTTAGATTTGTTTAAATCTAACTGTTTTGCCACCTCATGCCTACAGTATTTTCCTTTTTTTTTTTTACTTAGACAGCCATATCTCTAAATCACATATTCTATATCGTAAGAGTAATGTAGAGGAGCGTGTAAACTTTTACAGAGGTACATTATAATTCAAAAGGAATGCAGCATTGCCTGGAACAATATCTGATAAAAAAGGAAAGAGATGCTTGAGATGCATGCGGGTTGTAGAATTACTTCTGACAGCACACGCAAATTACTAATGTGTTTGGTTACATTATCTTTTCAAAGACTTTGGCAGTTTGAAGCCGTGATTGATGTTACAAATGTGTGATTATTTGTTAGGAGACTGGTGAAAAATGCCTAAAATGGAAATGTCTGTCCTTTCTTTTTTTTTCCTTTTTTTTTTTTTTTTTTACAGCGTACCTTCACCATATCTTTTGACATCCAAAACGTTAACAAGAGCGAGCCAAAACATCAAACACAGTGTCTTTTTTCAGATGTGTTGAATGTGGAACTCATGCTTAAAAATCATAAGTAATACTTTGAAGTGTTTGACATTTTAGATTCTCAGAAGCACAGAGCAGTAACCTCACCAGTTTAGGAAAATCATTGTAATTTCTACCAGACGTGACCACACTGTATAGGCTGAAACCACAGTTAACAAAAACATATTGAGCAGAGTTTAACTTTACATCTGTTCCAGTGACAGATAGTAAACCTTTTTCTGAATCCACAAGTAACATAAAGCTGTTTGACTGAGTAGCATGCATTTATGTGGCACAACACTATACTTGATGTGTCGCCTGAATATATAAACATTTAGGTGGAAATACTGATTGTGTGGTGACAGTCAACGTGATTTCACTGCAAGGAAGGGGGAAAAATGATGTAAGCATAAACATACAAAAATACATCTTTCATTTGCAAAAATGCCAATGAAAGTTTGGATATTCTTTACATGTCAGAGAGTTTATATTTTGAAGAGAAAAGCAATGCATCATGGGTAAAATAATATTTTTAGTGTATATTTATACACTATGAATATTAGTGAATGAATATAGCAGTATATTGTCAATTCATGGTCATAAATTATTCTGACCGATATTGATTGCAATGTTGAAAATGTATGGCTCTTCATCAAATTTTGCAAATAAATATTGTTACATTATTACATTTTACACTGAATGACTGCAAAATTTTCTCAATTCAGTAGATACACTGATTTGCTGAAGTAACCAGATCCTATAGTTCAAATTAGTCTTAATACTTTCCAGCTCCAATGATACAAGTCTATTTTACAACCTATTTTCAAAAGTTGAAAAAGTTATTGGTTGTTGTAATCATTCCTGTTTTCCACACTGGCCATGAAGAGATCCCTTCCTAATGCTACTCAAAGATGGCAGACAAAACCCACAGTCCTTGTTCTGTGCAAAAATCAAGTGAGTACCCTCCAATGTTAGTCTTTTGATTATGAAATTCCCTTTTCTGTGTTTCCCTTGACTGCATTTATGTGCTGAGCTGCGGTCGAAGGCAAGTTCCAAAAAAGAGGGAATAATTTCTGAAGATACCCAATTGATTCAGCAACCAAAGACTGCTGAAGTTTCTCCTGATATTAGCTTCAGCTGAGGTTTGGAATAAGAAAAGGAAGGACTATGTTTTGTCCCCAATCTCTTACAGATATAGGCCTTTGAGTTTTGTATCAAGACTCAATTTATCCAAATGTCAATATGAAACTGCCTCTGTATAGCCCAAGATTGTCATTTCTACATTTTGTTTTTTTCATTTTTGGTTTTAGTGAGCTTTAGAGGTGCTGGTAGGTGGATTTTGTTACTTTAGGACAAAGCCAGGCTAGCTGTTTCCAGTCTTACTACTAAGCTAAGCTAACCAGCTGCTGGTGGTTGCTTCATATTTAGCATACAGCAACCTTGTCTCCTAGAAATTACATTTACACTAAATTGTCTTCCAAATTACATCGCATTAGCAAATGTAATCGATGCCTGGATTATGTTCACAGGCAATGTTTTTTTTTAATGAATGAAGTGCTACATTTATATATTGCTCTGAAGTCAGAGGGGGCAGTCAGGCTGGATGGAGAGTGTACAAGATGCAGGACTCTGACACCAGAGACCAGGGTTTGAGTCCCACATGTGGTCAGGTTTAGGCAACAAAAGCATTTTGGTCAAGGTTAATGTAAGATTGTTATTTTGTTGACATATTAATAAATGTGTTATGCTTCAATTCCTTGCAGAGTTTTTTCTGTATTAAACCAAGACCTTTCTCTCACCTTAACCAAGTGCTGCCAGTGCCTAAACATAAGCACAGAAAGTTTGATGATGCTGTTTTGTGCTTGCGGATACTGTACCGCAAGATTGGATATTTTGGTGGGAAAAAAAGAACTACTATGTCATTCAGCCAGCATTACGTTTTTAGCAAAACATATTTGCTGTTGCAATTTAGTAGTATATGAACGTAAATTTGAGAAGACAGGATTGGAATCTATCCTCTCTTCTAACTCTTTGCAAGAAAGTGAATAAGCATATTTTCCATAACGTCATATTAAATTACATTATTTGGAAGGCAATTTTAATAAACTTTGAACAAAAATTGATTTCTGAAAGGAAAGGTTCAGATCTTTTTCAGTTGATAGATATGTTCATATACAGTACAGTATGTGTGTGCATTAAGGAAATGTTTGAATTCCTAAAATATGGGACCTTTAATATATTCTATAAAATGAGAAACAGTGGAGTTGAAACATGTCCTGGCTGGGTCACAAGCACTTTAAAAAACTGCTGGCTGCCCTTACTTCCAAAAACCCTGCAGTTAATTACACTATGCATCATAACCTCTGCTCTCTGAGGGGGCCGAACGAACCCCCACATTGGCAATTTCAGCCGCTCCTTATAAGCTCCATTTCTCTTGGATGTAAACACAGACGCACACACACTGTAATAATTGTCGACACACACAGTGAACACAGTATGATACTCACACACAGGTTATGGCTTTCCAAGCAGCTAGAGCTTGTTTAATCTCATCCCTGTATACATTCTTTGTCATCAAACCTTTATAGACAAATATAAACGCAGATAATGAAGGCCTTCCATTAGTACCAAATCTTTTTCATACTCAATACAGAGATCATCATAGCATGGAGTCATGTCCATTTAAGGTACTGTAGATATCATTAGGTTGAATGAAAGAAAAATGATGTTTATATACATAGAGACAGAAATATACACATGTGCAGGTGGACGTATGGCGCACACCCACAGTCATCAACAACAACATCTCAAATGACCAAAGAACCATTAACTGGCAGCATCGCCGTAGTTCATTTCGCCGTCTGCTGAAAAAGTATACTGTAGCACCCAAATGAAAGAGCTGTACGGTAGATTGATTATGGTCACGAATACTATACCAACACTTAGAACACTGAGTAGGCTTTACAGTTTAGAGTTTACACTAGTGTTGAAGAGACAGAATGTAATCACCCACCATCCCCGCCCCTAAATTTGTGGTCTCTTCATCCAAGAGAAGATTAAGTCAAGAATCAATTCAAGACCAAAAAAAAACGTGTGACTGATATCAGAAATATGTCTCTCTCTCTCTCTCTCTTTCTCTTTTCGCTCTCTACCCCATTTACCTCTCACTCATTCCTTTCCCCCCTGAAACAATTTCTTTTCCGTCAATCCTGTCTTCTTTTACTAATGTTGTTTATTCCCCTCTCTCCCTCCTTTTGGTGAGAAAAGTATAGAATTCTTTGACATGATCAGCTTCAGTCCTCCAGGTTTTTTGTGTCTCAGTCAGAGGGAGAATCATTCCCAGAGAATGGCCTTCATGGCGTCTCACAACAAGGGTCTTTTTTAAAGCCATGTGCTCCATCACAGTTGTGATCCGCCCTAAAATTACATTAAATGAACAACAAATTCACAGTTGTAACATTTAAATATTTTCCGCCTCTTTCCTCCTTTTGTTTTTCCTCTTTCATAAATGCCATTTATGTCAACTGCCCAGAGATTCAGCCTTCTTAATATCAGTCTCAGAAATAACACCTTCTGCTTTTGGGATCAGCTTGTGGGTGGATGACCTCTTTTTTCTCCTCCTGGCGCTTCTATAAGGCATGCTGAGCCAGGACCAGAGCCAAAGCCAGGCCGGGAAGCAGAGCCCAGACGTTGGCACACAGACAGGCAGAGTGATCCTCTGGCAGGCCCCGGGGTTTGTTTGAGCCACCGTCTCTTGGTTCAGGATACTGGGCAGATAGAGGGACACACAGAGGGAGAGAGATGTGTAAAGGTTAGACATGACTCAGACACTTGTGCTTCTCTCCTGTTCTGGCATTTGATGAGGCAGAGGGGGAGGAGGAGACAGGAGGGAGGTGAGACAGGACAGGGTCAGAGCTGAGGAGGAGAAGAGAGAACATGAGTCAGAAAGTCAGAGCAAGAGAGAGAAATTACATGTATCCATGGCAGACCCACTTTGGCACAAACATTTAAGTGTTTGATCCACCAAATGTTTTGATATGTGAAGTATATTTCAAGCCCCTGCTGCTTAGTATGTTCTCCGCTTCTTAAACAAGTTGGCAACAAAGGAAAGCTTCTTGTGAGGACTTCCTCTTTTTTCTTAAAGTCTTTTAGGTTGTGCCAGCAAGTCTCTAAACAGTTTTTAAAGCTATCATTACAGACTTTATTTACAAGAAAAACATGCTACCAAGCCAAACACATACTACTGAAGCCAGCAGCGGCTGTGAATTTCTTTCAATATTTCATAAGGCATAAATTACAGCAAGCAGAGGCCAAACAACACAGTTACAAGACCCCTCGTATGCAGTTTGACTTTGCACAATATGAATCAAAACATTACAGTGTTTATTTCTATGTGCGAGAGAAAATCAAGTTTTGTACAGTGTGCAAACTGAGACAAAATGTAGTTTACTACAATGTTCACATTATGGCAGAGAGCAGCAGGAACACATCAGTCCAGATATTAAACTGTATGGCCTCCAGAGTTCCACTGTTACATCCACACTACAATGGCCTTATTATGTGCTTTTCCATAAAATTGTTAGCATTTTGAATACTTTTTCAATTTTCTTGGATTCCCGTAACACAAAGCATAACCATTTGCCTCCAAGTCAAAGTAGTCTCGCTCAATTTGCGGAGGCATCATTTTCAGTCCAGCACAGCAATACAGAAGCACATCATAAGGAACATGAAACATTTTCTTCTCCTCCTCCTCCACCATCCCCTCAACTCATCTTCACCAATGTAACCTTTGCAGAGATTGCACTTCGGCCCATTTCCCTGTACATAGAAAAAAAAAGCATCTACTCAGATGTTATCTACCAGCACCTCATCTTCCAACAGAACAAGGCAACACATAAACAAGAAAATAAGTAATGAAACAAGGAAATAGTGTGGAATTATATTAACAGGTAAGGTATTTTTCTTTTCCTGGAAAGGGAGAGAAGGAGGAAGGGAGAGTGAGAGGGAGAAAGGAGGGGTATCCAAAAGACTTACAGAGTCACTCCATAAAGAAATGGTTAAATGACACTTGCCAAAAAAAGGGGAAAAAAGCTACGGGTAGCTTGACAATGCACCAAACACATCCGCGACTAAAAGCCAATTAATTAGCAAGGGCAGTGATGTGTGGCAGCAGCCTGTTGACATGAGTCCAGATCTCTGGCTGCAGCCAATATCCACACATAGACTCAGGCTTTTGAGAAGGTACAAACACACACACACACACACACACACACACAAACACACACACATACACACACACGTAAACACATGGCTAAAAGCACAAACACACTCATACATATGCATACACCGTGACGGAATACAGACAATGTCAAAAATTGCATTTGTTGACTCGTGCTTTTCATGCACAGACGTCCACACAAGTGTTTATTAAAACAGTTGATAAGCATCCCACTTGTCATTGAATAGGTAACTACACATGTAGATAGGGACTGTTTTCACTTTTGATCAGCACATTATCAGATTTACAGTGCAATAGGGCTGCATTTCCCAAGGCTAGTTATTGAGTAACCCTGAGTTACACAGTTTCTATCCGCGATCAATTCCATTCAATTGAGCTGAAAATCAACACATGACAGTGCTACATGGGAACACAGGCAACACCAACTTCTCAGCCACTGGAGGGGTGGAGGAGGGACTTTTTGCATGCACTAGTTGGTTTATATTGCAGTGTAAATGAAACGTCAAATGCAATAAAAATGGGCTGTTCAATTTAAACAATTCTTATTTAAAGAATCTGTTAAGTTAGGGTATTAAAATTCAAATCAGGATTACAATTATAAGACACACAAAATCCATCTTATCTGAGAGACTCATGCCGACCCCGGGAATATGGCAGAGACATCACTGAGAGTTTACAATTTCCTTCATCAAACTCCACAGAAACACATTAGTATATGGGAAAACAATTGTTTTTCTCTGTATACAAACAAAGCAGGGCTTGTGATGGCTACTCCTCTGACTTACAATACTCAAAGGACCAAGCTTCAGCCCACATGTTTACTCTCGGAGCATGGGATAAAGCCCACAACCACTGGTAGCGACATTTTAAATAATTATGAATCTAAATTAGCTTATAAGTGTGCACTATGACTGACATGAACAGGCTTAGTCACAGACAGCAGTTTCTCCTCAATAGTCACTTTTCGCTAACTGTTCTTCATGTTATAGGTTATCATTTGATGTCATGGTCACCTTCTGTCCATCCATCCATCACAAACCTAATATATTCTGTTACCCAGACTATTTGTATACGTGTGTGTGTGTGTGTGTGTGTGTGTGCTCCCAAGGAGTCCATGCTGGCCACTGTGAGATTTACAGCCTTGGACAGTCAGTCTTCTGCCAAGACAACTCATACCATAACAACACTCCCCCAATTTATCTGCCATGGAAGTTTGACAAGTTTTAATTGCCAGGCATAGTTGTCTGAGAATGCAGGGCCGCCCAAAATGTCCCTACCAGCTCCCTCTCTAATTATAAACTTCCTGCTTGAGTAATCACACGTCTTATTGTTTCCTAATTACCATTTTTACAATAAATTAAACACTACGCTGCAGTGAGACAGGCACAGAGCAGTGCATCAATACTGACATACACACACAGGACCTTTGGAGAAAGCAATTCCACCATCCACTCCCTCCCGACCATCCTCTCTCTCTTTAACACCTTTCCCATACATAAACACTGTTATTGTTATCAGTGGTGCTTGTTCATTAATTCTCCTCTTTGCAACATTTTTAAGGTTTTAATTTGCTGTCTTCACAACAATGAGGGTTTCTGCGTAAAGGACAATACTGCATGACTTGGGTGCAATGTGAAAGCCTCTAGAATTACTCAAAATAGATGTCTTAATGGGAGACATTCATTCAGCACACAAATTTACATTCATAAACATTGCACACGGCTTGGATTTCATGTATATCTGTAATAGTCACTGAAAAATGACATTAACAATAACATCAGCAGCAGCAGTAGAAGGTTTTACAAAGTACAGTTTTATACCACAATGTCTATTTCAGCCAAGCTTGGTAACTGGATACTGCAAAGGTGAAAAACATCATTAGTCTCATACTAGAAGGCTCAACAGCACATATAAAATATTTCATTGTGAAAACTAATCAAAGTCAAACACCTAGATAGAAAAAGAAAAGAAAGAATGAAAAACCTCTCCTCTGCCCCAAATGCAAAGTGAAATATTTCTGTCCTGTTCGAGAGAGAGAGAGGGAGTCTTTGGCAGACAATATACACATTGTCATATATACACTGTCATTTACACATTTCATTTGAACAGAAAATGAAGTGCAGTTCTACTAGAAGACAAACACACATGTATTCCTGCTGCACAGCAAAGAGTGATGTTTTTCTGCTCTAGACGGTGAACCCAGTTCTAGCAGTCTAGTTGACTGCAGTCTTCAGAGCAGACAGCATTCAGCAGAGAATAGGCCCTGGGCCAGTATTTTAGAATCTCTAATCCAGATTAAAACCCCCACCTCACATTTATTTCACTATTTCATTGTGTGAGAGAGAAATATAATATTTCAACCAAATGTCATCATCTTGGGTGTAGCATAAACTGTCTTATCATAAAGCGTCTGTTCTGATGTGCCAATTGCTTTAACAAGCATAGAGATTGAATGTGATGTGAATGTGAATGGTGTAGCGTGTTAAGCTTTATGATTTTGCCACTGTATGAAATCCTCCTTTCATGGAAGCAGAGTGGAGGAGTGTTTTTGTGGTTCTTCATGTAATAGGTCCATTTATGCAAAGAAGTTGCTGGAAACTGCTGAAAATGTGTGGATATATTTTTGCAGCAACAAAAGAATCACTTCTATTTAAATTTTACACAGTGAGGTGACCTATATACAGTATAATATGGTAAGGCCAACCTGACTGACAAGCAGCCAGTAAGTAATGACACATATTTTACATTTAAATGTAACATTTGCAATATCTTACCTTCTCAATGATGACAAAGGGAGGTTCTGAAGTGCCTGTTGACCTATCCGACCCTGTGTTTGTCGTCACTGAAGGGCCTGGGACAGACACATTTTTGTTCTGCATGTAGTCTGTCCCATAACCAAAGGCCTGGATGGCATTTCCTGCGGGGACAGAGATATAAAGTCATTTGTTTTTGACTGCAATCCCAGCAAGAAGCCAGCTAGCACACAGACAGCTCTAAGTCAACTTCTTGGTCCCCTGCCCAATCTTTGGCAACCCAGGGAACGAAGGAGGAGTGGAAAGTAGTGGGGAAGAAGTAAAAAGAGCATGGAGAGCCAGTCTTTTTGCTTTGTCAGTAAGCCTGGGAGTTGTACACCAAACTAATCAAAAACAGCAATCTGAGATTTATTTGTGAAATCTGTCACAAAATACCAGCACTGCCCCACGTTTAATATTTTAAGCTGTGCCTTCGTTATGAATGTCTAACAAGTTTATGCAATTAATTCAGCCAGTAACAATCCTTCTATGAGAGAATCCTGCTGAGACAATGGACGCATTCATCAAATACAAACAACTTTGGTTCATGTCCTCAGCTCATTACAAAAACCCTTTTATGTTGCAGCAGCCATTCTCAAATTGCAAACTGACCAAATTGTAGCATAATGTCCACACTTGAGATGATCAACCCTAATTTGCTTGCCAGCAGTACTACACTGAGAGATGAAATCTTTTAAAAAGTAGAAAATCAATCAGCTCAACCAGAGGACAGCGGACTGTGAATGCATATGAGTGCTTGTGCATCTGCCTGCAGATGTACTGTATGTATGTGTAATTTTGTGTCTAAGTGCATGTGTGAGTCTCTGCAAAAATTTGATAAATCCCTGTTCAGTCAGCTTTTCAACTAGATATGGTAAAATAGGGGCTGAGTACCTTTTTCAACGCTCATCCGTTTAAAACATGAGGTTTGTTTCTCTTTGTTCAGCCAGAGAGAAGGCAAGGTTTATAATTGCTTGGAAACCATGTCCATTATAAGGTCAGAATGCAGAGATGACTTTGAATAGATTTATGTGACTGATCAAATTCAAAACATTAACAAACAAAAGAGAAAATGGCATTTCCCCACCGCCACACAAAGGACAAATAGGACGGTTGTGGAACACACATGCATAATCCTGATGGACACAAACACAGTTCTTAGTACTGCAGATATGGCTACATAGATTTGTCTGTCACATCCTCTGTCCACCTACACAGTGTTGCGCGCACACACACACACACACACACACACACACACACACACATACATACACACACACACACACAAAAGGACAGAAAATAAAGAAACAGAGCACACCAGTGAAGCCTAACAACTTTAATGCTAGCTGTGAGGCGCTAGTAAAGTACTGCTGAGACATGCGATGTTCCGCATCTGTTTGTCAGGGTGGGCTATAGCTAGCTATCCCCCTACAGATGCTGTAAGATTGGGGAATAAAGCCATAAATCAAACTAGTTGGCTTGAGGGCCTCCATACAGGATGTTTTACTGCACTCAAATGTTCGACTGAGTGATTGCCAATAGCAATTCAGTTTTTTAATGACTCTAGATAAGTTTTCCTTTAACCCCTGGGCATAGCCTGTATTGCCCTACCTGCAGGGACAGATGGAGTAAGAGATAAGGGAGGAAAGAATAAGAGGAAAAGAGATGAAGAAAGGAGGGGAACCAGGGTTCAACCTATGTTTGGACCTTCACTATAATATCCTTTTATCTGGGATTTTTTCTGTTAGCCTCCCCCCAATCGACTAAATTTTAAGACTACTCCTATTCCTTTGCTTGAACTTGTATGGAGCAAGTGTGAAGGAGAGTGTGAATAGTAAATTATTTGTCATACACACATAGTTTTAATTTTTAATGTACTTTGGTTTTATCAATCAATGTAAAAAAAAATATTTTTTTTGCAGAAGCAGTCAAAGAAACAGCGAAGGTGGAATGATAAGCTTGAGACTGTGGGGTTGATGGTGTTCATAGGGAGCTGAAAATCATTTGTCTGTTCATGTATGTATGTATGTATGTAGGTATATATTCATACAGTGAATGTGGTATAGTGAGTGTGATTTTGTGTATATTCTCCTCCCTGGTGTGTCGAAGTTTATCACTCGTTCCCCTTGACTGCAGAGAGAAGATGCTGCATTTTGTGTTATTTTTCAAGACGCCTCCTCAGCTCCCAGCCTCATCCCTCATCCTGCACACTCAGCTAAAACGGTACCCCAGCAATCTATTGAAATGGTCTGAAAGCATTATCCACACAATGGAACATGTAAAAGGCAATGGTGTCTTGTAGCACTGATGACACTGCTCACTCCGCCATAGCAAGGACAGAGCTTGCTGTATTTTACTTCTAAAGAATTGTAAGAATGTCTGAGGTAACCACTCTGTCATGCTGGAGCCTGTGTGTTATGCATGAGATGTGCAAATTATATGTATTTTAGCTTCCTCTATTATTTCATTTGTGCTAGATCTGTTCCTTTTCATGACATTTTATCCCGTAGAGGATAAGCCCTTAAACTCTCTAAGATTGAATGTGAAAATGACATGCAAATGGTTTCTTTTGTATTAAAGTCTGGGCAGATCTTGCCCAAAGGACGGATGAGAAGTGATAAGAAATTCCTGGGAAACTAAGAACTTTAATTCCAACTTAATCAGTGGGCAAAGGAGTGTCCGTGGATAAGTTGTATCAAACTATGTACCAGACAACTTTTCATTAGGACTTCAAGAAGTTCCATACAGCCATCCATAAATATTTTCATTTAATCCTTCCAGCTTTATTTCCTCCCTTGTCCCTCCATTACCAAATAAAATACATAAATCACTATGCTCCATTTAATTTAAATAAAATTAATAAATTAAAACTGACAATAAGTTCATTTTCTTTTTCATTTTAATACCTAGATATCTGAAGACTATATCCCCCATCTCCAGCCCCACCCTTAATTTTTTCCACACATTTAGCCCTGCCATCATCATCCACTCCTCAACAACATCACATCCGCAGTAATCTCACTGGAGAGCTAAACAACATTGAAAAACAGAATCTGACATGAAACCATTAAAGTTGCATTAGATCGAAGTTCATGGCTCGTTGTACTCTTACATGGCAGCAAAAGTAACTACTGCATCACACACTTGTGCTCTTATCAATATTAAATGACCGTTGGACCCCTATCAGTTACAAAACACATTTTAGATGCATGCAGAATATGCTCACTTAGGCATGTGTTATCGGTGAAGCTCTGCAGGAATTTCAGACATTCCTCTTCCTGGTTTCCACTGCCCTTACAGGTGCACCACGGGGAGATGGTCCAGTTGGAGAAGTTGCTGTCGACATAGTTTGGAGTCATGTCGGTCCCTGTGAGGGCATCCACGCACAAACACAGACACATACACACATTAGGTCTAACAGTTATGGGTCACTAATGGACAATAATGGACTATATTTATTGCAAATAGTATATAAAATGGACAACAAGATGTTAGTCATAGGAATGGGCTTGCACTGTTTGAGTTTATTTAAAGGTGAAGTATTCTGTAATGCTTTATTTTAGATGTAAAGAGGCCATTATGTTATGAATATTTTGCAAAGTAGGTGCTTTAGGAACTGTGCGCGCTGTTTGAGTATAACACTACTGTACCAAAACATTTTACTTTTCAAATGTCTCTCTGTGTCGATGCTTTTAGCTGGAGTCAGGGGTGTTAGATGCACTTTGTGTAACAGTTTTCAGAGAAATCCAGGAAGCACCACGGCATATTTTCACTTCATACTACACGATTTATGACACATGGTGAGGAAGCACTGACTGATACAGAAATATGGACACTTCAACAACCACTATACTAATAAAAAAAAAGGATTTTCATGCAAATTTGCATTTGGAACTCTTTGTGAGCTCTGTGATGCCGCTGCAACATCACCAAGGTGCTGTTATCAATTCACTGGCTGGGTTTGAAAAATATGCATGTACTAGTCAGCGCACATTGTTTGAGCAATATTTACTATGAGCAAACAGATGGTCATCAAGTATTTTAATTAAGTAAACACTCTCTCTGTGCCTCTTCTCTCTAATTACTTCTAGTAGTGAACTGATGTCCAGTGTGCTGGGGGAGATATCAGGCCAGGAGGGAAAAACCGAGTCTCACTCCTCTGCCTGCTTGCCTCTAGAATAAAACTGAAGGTAGAGTAAACTGCTGTCACAGTGTCTGTTCCTGTCTAGACCCTTAACCATCACTCTTTATCTCACCATGTATCTGAAATGTGAGAAAAATATTGTGGATAAATGTGCATTCCTGTATGTCTCCTACCATTTTGCTCCTTTTTTTTTTTTCGCTCTTTTTCTCGCACACACAAACACACTCTCACTCCATTACAGAGTCACCCGCAACCCTGACCATACTGACCGATGAGCCTTGTGTAGGAGGCCAGGCAGGCTTGGTGATTGTCTTGGTTGGGACAGGTGCTCACTGTGGGTGGATAACTCCGGCAGTTTACCATGAAATCAGCCAGCCTAGACCTGCACAACAAACATGAAGCACAGCACAGTCAGAGAAAGAGGCAGGGTTCAGTCACAAACTCCGAGTACACGACAGATGCCCACACATATATACACAGACAAACATACACACAAATTCAAAGCACTGGGCCTAATTTTTTGGCATAATTTTTGCTCTTGAGCAGCTGCCAATTGTGACCAGCATCAAAAGGGGAAAGTATGCAACATCTGTTTTTGGGGCGCTACAACAGGTGTCCTGAATAACAACCAGGGCTCACTCACACACCTCAGTACCAACAAGCTATTTACTATCTTCACAACATGCAACATAAACCCAGCAGTGGTGAATGTGGGTAAGGATGAAAAAGATGTCATATACCTCTTTTGGCCGATGCTTCCATGCATATCCTTGACACCGCAACTGTCTCCGGAACTCACTTTCTCCAAAAAACCGAGGGAACCGATAAAAATAGTATGTTTTGTTTCTGTGTGTGTTTGTGATAAGAGCTTTAAGTCTGTGCAGGCCCCCAGGGTGGCATTGCTAATCCACTTAAGTGGGTTTATTGGGAGTAGCGTGTGCAAAGTTGCTCTGTCTGTACTGTTCACATCACAGCTGCCCACTAAGTGAATCACAATCCATTGCACATTTCTCTCTCATTCCGGTCTGACCTGGTCTGACCAGTTTTTGCTGCCTTAAGTTCAAAGGTACTGTAATGTAACGCGTATTGTCTCATCCTTAGCACAACCCAAACAAGCATCCACACATACACACACACACACACACACACACACACACACACACACACACACACGCACAGGTTTATAAGGGCAGTTGACTTCATGTGTTCCCGTCTGGTATTTCAAGTCATTGTTATTGTGACTTTCCTGTTTTTTAAAGGATGCTAAAACATCATTTTCAGATTAAGTGTGGCACATTTTAATTACCATAAAGAACTGACTCACTATCCAGATGAGTGCCAGCCTATATCTCAAGCCAGAGGTGTTGGTACTGTTTCATTAAGACAGCATTTTTTTTCCTGGTGTCAAAATTTGTTTATTCAGTCAGAGGTTTTCTCTTTTCTCTGAGGAAGGTTAGGATTATTTTCAACAAACTTCAAATTTCAAAATGTCATGTCCATCCCGGAGTCGGACATCTCACCGGGGTTATTCATCTCACAGAACAAGATACGCTTCCATGTGCTTTCAACCAATGCTGCTGTCCACACTGGACATTTAACATCTTGTGCTTCTCTTATGCTCTACATGTGGAACTCGGCTAATTTTTTACTCATTATTTCACTGTATAACCCATGTAGACAAGATGTAAAAAAAAAAAAAAATCCATGATTTGTACTGCAAGAACACTATCCTGTTTGTTGATTTGTTCCATAAAGCAATCTAGGAGACTTCTCATAAAAATCACAAAAGAAAAATATGTGTAGTCTTTACCTGGTGCTGGTCTCCTTCAAATAAGTAATTATCCCAATGTTTTAAAACAGATGTGTTAATAATCACTTCATTTACAAATATAACACCTTTAAATACATATTCTCTCAAAGGACAACAACAGTACTTGAGAAAATATGATGTGAATGAGCGTCTTTGCACGCATTCTCACATACACACATGACTGAATTAACAAAACTGTTAATGATTCATTTGGACTTATTGCCTACAGTATCTATCTAGTCATTGAATTATACTGTAGTCAGTGAGAAAGTTTGACAGCACTGTATTCACGCACTGAGCAGGAGATTCTTATTTTTAAAAAATGACAAAGTGCTGATGGTGCACACCACTGCACGCCACAGTAGCTTAAACAGGTGGAATGTTAATGTCACCAAAATTTACATATTGCCTTGTCTTTAAATATACATCACAGCTGTATCACTTATTATTCGTTCTACAGTGGCGCTACTTGATCACTTATTCATTATTTTGTGGCTTTTTCATAAGGTTCTGGAGTAACTGGATCAGATGACATGCATTGTAATGATACCGAGCCTGAACCTGTATACTTATCTGCAAACACTGAATCTGTTGCTATCAGAAAAAGGGACATTGTCATTCAGAGAACTCAGGGAAGCCATAACACAGTCTATCACAGAGAAAGTCCTTTTGTTGTCGCTATGAGTTAAAGACCAAGTGTGCTTACTGTTGTGCTGCATCCTAAGTCTACGAATGAAGACAGCGGAGACAAGCTGATTTGGCTGAGGGGGAATGAGGGGTGATGAGGTAACGATCTCTCTGACTCCCTGTCTGTCGTTCTCTCTCTCTCTCTCTCTCTCTCTGTGTCTTTCAGCATAGCAGAGATGCAGTCAGTGTGGTGTGATGGGCTTGGGGCCTCCAGCAGCAAACCCCACTCAGACTCACTTCATTACTCCAACTCCATCTCCATCCGCCCTCCTATCAAATCACCCAGAGAGCCTCTCGACGTGACAAGCCTCGCTTCAGAGAACAGGACGTATGCTCGCTCTACCATGGCTGCAAAGACTGATACGGATGCACACACATGCACACGCACACTCAAATAGCGATACACAGTACATAATGCTAATTCATACAACAACAAAAAAAAAAAACGCACACACAAATACAAATGTATCCCTCTCCACACCTGTCCTCTTCACTCAGAGCTCTCTCTCTCTCTCATCCATCCCTGTTCGGACTAAAAGACGGTACTTCACTTCACAGATGATAAAAAGATATAACTAAAAAGGGGAGACAGAAAAATTCTATTGTGCCTATACAAAGCAACCTTTGGAACCACATTTCCCATTTTTCTAGTTCTAATGGGCAAAGGGTCTTTTACTTTTGTGTTAATAAAGAATATGAACGTCAGATTTCTGTAAGAAAGGCAAAGACCACGGAAGATTAAAGAAACCGAACAAGCACCGTGTTTCTTTTTAGAAGCGGAGCTCTTTCAGACAATGATGGCTTAAAAACAGTAATTTAAAGTTTAGAGAGGTGTCCTGAGTGTTCAGACAATGGTGTTCCAACACCGGGATGCAGCACATTTCATGGCTTCCACGGGCTTTCCATTATACCTCGGCGAGGCGCCACTCGCTGCTGAAATTACAGGCTGTCTAGCTCAACAGAGTTTTATGGTCATTTCAGCCACTCAGCCCCCAGGGAAGTGGCAGGGGAGCCCCCACAGAGGTAGACTTCTTTCAGCAAACCTGACACTTTAAACACAGTGATTCGGCTGAGCGCTGAGTGCCTGTCCATCCAGCTTGGCAGTAATAGAAAACTAATGGCTTTTTATATGGATTCTTATTCCTATCACTTGATGCCCGTGACAAACAATGTGACTCAAATCAGATGAGTGTCAGTCTTGGAAACCATTTCCTCTTGAAGGAGGAGAGGCAGGAAGAAAAACAGTTATCAGACTCTAAAGTCCTCTAATAGCTTCCTTTCTACATTAAAAACAACAGTCTGCTGAGAGTCCTATCTGGTTTAGAGACTTCCCCCGTATGCTCTGTCTACAAATGTGTGTTCTTCTATGGATGATAATTTCTGTTAAATGTGAAATTACCGCTCTTCATTCTTATCACTTCCCTCAGTCTTCAGCCTAGTGAGGCTGTAGAGGCCATATCTCTCACTCATCTACAGAAAGTATAACAATAACCATGACACAATAGCTGGCAACATAATAGCACTTACATGAAGCAAATGAGCACCGACCTTATGTCTCCTCTCTACTCCTTTCCTTTCCTTTCTTTTCCTTTCCTTTCCTTTCCTTTCCTTTCCTTTCTTTTCCTTTCCTTTCCTTTCCTTTCCTTTCCTTTCCTTTCCTCTCCTCTCCTTTCCTCTCCTCTCCTGTCCTGTCCTCTCATCTCTTCTCCTCTCCCCTCTGATTAATGCCCTGTTGTCAGTGACACTGATTGTCATTGCAGCCTCAAGTGCTCATGTGCAAACTCACGGTGAGGGAATTTGACCCTGGTTCAATCAATAGGACTCAGCGGCCTTGTGTGTCCTTTTGTCACTTCATGTTAAATGCCAAAGCAAACAATGGCCCTTGACAATGCTGAGATTCGACTATTACTTTCTTTTGACACACTGAATTTCCTGCATTGTGCAGCATGGCTCATTACGTCATAACACTTATTATGAAAAGCCTAACAATACAGCACTGACTTTGTGAGTGGAGTGCTATGAATATATTTTGATTAAAAGGGCATAACATCTGTCTGAGTTTTATATTTTTTCCTTTCCACTAAAATACACTCTTCAGTGTCTAATAATTTGGTCTGCTGAATTCGGCTCCTGCTTTCCCACCTAAATTTCTACTGGTGACCCTGAGACAGTCTCTTGGTTGCTCTGGTCAGAGGTGATAGTCCATTTCACCTACAGCTATTTTCTCTTGAATGTGCCTGCGCAGAGGCCTGCCTTTTTTGGCAGCACTGTACTCATTGGGATTCCCAGTCAATACTCTAAAAGGGCAACGTGGACAGATGGCATTCAGTCAAAACACAAGGCAGTTTAGCTTAGCTGTCACATGACACAACCTTTCACCTCTTACTCAGCAGAGAATTTCAACTAACAAAAACTGTCTGGTGACACATCCTCCCCTACATTATCAAGGAGCAAATCCCAAGTAAAAAAAACAACAGTCTGAACTTGCACTTTCATTTAATTAACCCACTTTTTGTTTAATTTTGAAACACTTACTTATGCATGATTACAATGTTCCTTGTTTGGTGACCATAAAATTGGCTTGCAATTCATTGTTTCTTTTACTTGCTCAATTTCTCTCTTGCTTACTCTCTCCCTGCCTCTCGCTACACCACCCGCTGCAGATGTCTTACAACCCCCTACTGAATGTTATGTCATTGGAATGAATGCTAAATCAAGCATGCCACACACACAACCTAGTACTGTCTGTTTGGTAAGGGGTGAGTAGATTATTCAAGGTTATCTGAACTCCCTAAATACACTCTGAACAAGGCAAACAGCTATCCCCCCACACAAAGTGTGCATGTCAAACAAATGGATGAACTGTCACTGAAAAAGTGACAGAGTGAGTTAGTAGTGTGCTGCGGAACAGTTATTACGAGTAATTAAAGAACTATTACTCACATATTTAACAACTCTGTGAGAAAAGTTGAAAGAAAGGTTCAAGCTACATCTTTCAGTGAGACTCCTTAAGTGCAAAGACAAGTTAGGAGTAAAGGGATAAAGAGTGGAAGAGCAGGCCCTAATTGACACAATTAAAACCACACATGGACCATTCTTTAGATAAGTCTGAATTCCTATTGATAATGTTTGCATTAATAATAGATACGGTACCTCGGGAGGAAGAGATTGTGGAGGAAAGGATGGGGCCTAGTCAGTAATGACTACAGTTTTCAGCTATACCATGTTCCCTTAGAGATTACAGTTAGGAAACTAAATGGGCATATACTAATCCATGTATTGGAATTAAATGCACATTCTTTTTTCCAGTTCCTGCCTCATCCCTCTCTACTTTCTCTCTCTCTCTTGCTTTCCTCTCACCCTGTTTGCCGCTCTCATGTGTAGCCAGCAAGCTGAGCACGTCTCTGCCGGAGCTGGGGCCTGATTAAAGCCGCACACTGCAGCAAACTCTACTATGTATGAGGAAAAGGTCACCAATTGACACATGCTTCGCTTGCAAAACCAGAGCTTTACGCTATCAGAAAAGACACTTCACTTTGATAGCTTGTATTGTAACCAGGGAGATAGAAACAGTCCAGGTATTACCTTGAGCACAGACTTTTAAAGGTGAGTTAAGGAAATCTGATGCATGCATGGGCTTTTATACTTCCATCTTTGTGAGGACCCTTTTTGAGTTTGAGACCATGTGAATGAGGAAATCTGTGGAAAGCAAGAACATTTTGGTCCCTCTGTCCAGGGTGTTTAAGAGTACGGCCTTTTAAATTGAAGCTTCAAATGTGGTTTTGCCGCCAGACGCCTTGGCTGAGACTGTCCCAGCGGCTTTGCAGATAGACAATGATGTCATCCTCTTGTCTGTGTCTGCATCATCGTTGACCTTCGAAAATCCACCTACAACTTCAGGTCGCTGTAATTTCCCAGAGGTTGTGGTGGCAGAGCGTGTAGGGCTCATACTGCCCCTATCTATCCCGCCCAAACCAGTTAGCCAGCCATGTGAGGGCTCTTAAGGCCCAGCTCATCCAGCAGTGTGTCAAAGCGTCCAGGATGGAGTCATTGAAGACAAAGTCATCAGTCAGTTCAGGACATGGACACGCTGGAATATTTTAAAATATATATTTTTTAAATTTATAAAGATTTTCCAGCTGGACACAGCAGCTAACAAGCTGCAGTTTCAGTGTCGGGTGTCTGGGCTGCACCAGCCAGATGAATAACCTGATTCAGGGAGTTGCTACTGCTGTGGGGCATATGATGTCGCTTGCCACAGTGGGCTCCCATTACGTGTGGCTGGAACTCACTGCCAGACCACCTCAACAGAGTCACCGCAGCACCAGCCCTCCCGTGGCCGTGGAGTGGCCCATGCCAGGATGAAAAATGCCGGCAGACCCCCGCAGAGGGGTTGTGCTCAACTCAGTCACTCTGCGGGCCGTTCTGTCGGAAAAGAACAGACTGATGGCCCTGCAGTAGGCAGTTCTCAGGCTGTGGTGGGGAGCAGCAGTGACAGTTTTGACTGTCATGCAGGTGTTGGGGCTCAAGGCAGCGGGCCATCCAGTGGTTCCACTAGGGTTCCTGCACATACGACGCCTGTAATGGTGGTTTGCCAGCTTGCGCTTGGATCCCAAGAGGCATGAGTACTGCATGGTGAAGTTCCCCTATCAGTGCAGGAGGACATGCATTATTGGGGATCCCCACAGCATGTGTCATCAGGGACACCACTGGGTCGAGTGACCTCCTACATAGTGGTGTTCACAGATGCATCTCTGACGGGATGAAGGGTACCTGCCTGGGGAGAACAATAGGTGGTGTGTGGCCTTCAGGGGAAAACCAACACATAAACCTCCTCAAAGTTTGGGTGGTGCTCTTGGTTCTCCAACACTTCCAGATTCTGGTTCAGGGGAGACATGTGTTGGTGAGAACAGACAACTGCACTATGGTTGCCTACATCAAGGCAGGACGGAGTCCATCCGCAGCCCTGTTGAGGATTGTAGAGAACCTGTTGTTGTGGGCCTAAGAACACCTCCTGTCTTTCAGAGCCCTCCACATTCCAGGTCCCAAATCCAGGGACATTGATCTCATGTCAAGAGGCGGCCCTATGGCAGACAAGTGGGTGCTGCATCCCGAGGTGGTGCAGCAGATTTGACACTGGTTCGGAAAAGTGGAAGTATACCTGTTCGCGAGTCAAAACAACATCCACTGCAAGCTCTGGTTCTCCCAGATGCTGCAAGACAATCCACCCCTGGGGTGGTCACATTTACACACACGCCATGACCGAGGAGGCTGCTTTATGCCTTTCCTCCTCTTCGTCTCATACCCCTTTCCTGGAGAGAATGAGACAAGAGTGACTGTTGTTCGACCTGATAGCCTCGGACCGCCGTTCAGCGCTGTGGTACGCAGAGATGACCCAGATGTTGGCGACCTAGCCCTGGTCCATTCCCCGAGCGTGGGGAGGCCCTGTCCCAGGAGGCAGGCTCAATAGGTGTGCTGCCCATGTTGGGCCAACCTCTCCAGCCTTGGCTCCATGAAAGGGACAGGCTGATGTGGCTGGACTGTCTGCACAGGTGGTACAGACCATCCTGACGTCAAGAGCAGGATCCACCATTGCTTGCTACAAGCAAGGTAGTTGGGATTCCAACGCTGGTGCGAGGTAGGCAGACTAGACCCCCTGACATGTGCAATGGGAGAGGTTTGGCGACAGACCTGTCTTCGCCCACCCCCTCGTGAAACGTTTCTTACAGCTGGTTGGGAGACTACGCCCAGTGATGTGTGTCTCCATTCATCGGGCCTGTGTAAGATAGAACGAAGGTTAGGTTATTGTGACCCTAGTTCTATGAGCACAGGTGGAGCCCTCTACCTATGGACCCTGCCGTTCCTATGCTATCCACTGAAGTGGTTTCAGGATGTGAGAAGCAGTGAGATGCTGCTTTCCATACTGTGTGAGACAAACATAATTGGTAGGCGGGTCCTGATTGGCCCACTATATACATGCAAATTTCAGTGGGCGATTACGTGCGTGTGATTGGAGGAAAGTATTACCCATAGAGTCTAGTAGAGGGCCCCACCTGTGTTTATAGAACTAGGGTTACAATATTTTAACCTTTTTTACAGCACATCACAGCAAACTGACCATATGTGTGAACGGGGGTTAGGGGTTAGTGGTAATACATCAAGTACAAGTACACAAACGTGTATGTGTATTTATATGAAAGAGAGAGACAGAGACAGAGACAGAGACAGAGAGAGATTGATGATAAAAGTGCAACAGCATCCTGATTTCCTTCAGCTTTGTTTGAAAAACTACAGAGTAATGCCATCTGGGCCAGTCATTCTCCCTATACTGTTCCCCCTCAGTGGAGGCTGGAGTTGTCAGATACAACAGAATAGACTGTTGATTTAGGTCTGTGTGTGTGTGTGTATGTGTGAAAGAGAGAGATTGAAGTAGTCTGCAAGTTTTCTGTTAGCAAAGGCAGCCTAGTACAGTACATCTCCCAAACTGGGTCAGGTTACCTGTACAGTGATCGATTGTCTCTCAGCTCCCCACTTTGAAAACCAGTGGCTAAAGAACTCAATCAAAGAGCACCCAGTGAGCCTGGAGACCATGGAATATAAATCAAAGATAGAAGTGTTGCATTGATCCTTCAGACGATCAATACACTACACATATACAACTCAAGGCTCTTTAGGTTAGGCTTCATTGGGCTTGTGTTGTGTGAACTGATATGGAAATGGACAGGGAGTTTCTCTGCTTGCATACATGCATGTACAGTACACACAAATGCTCACAGTACACTACCCAAAACAGCACATCCAAATATAGCCTATTGTCACTCTGTGGACTCAGCAGTCCTAAATGAATAGATGCTGGATCCACTGGAAGCATGGTGAGAACACAGTGTAGAGAAATGAGAAGAGAGGAAGTGAGGGAAATAGGAGAACAGTAACCAAAAGGAATGTCTGTTTTTCTCTATTTGTGCAGGATTATGGAAGGAAATGACATAATAACTGCAGCAGAAATACAACCAGGTGTAAGAAATAAGGCCTGGGAACACTTGTTCACTGTCCATCTACAGTCCCCAGATCTCAAGAGTATGTCAACAATTGCCTCCACAGAGACCAAGAAGAGAATGAAATCTCCTCGTGCAATATGCCACCTAAGCCCAAGCCAAGATGAAATATTTGAAATCCTTTCAAATATTTATTTTTTTATTTAGGAGCGCCATGGTAGCCGAATGGTTACTGCACATGCCACGTAACAGCCGGTTTGATTCCAGCCAGGGACCTTTGTTGCATGTCATACTCATCTCTCTCCCCATGTTTCCTGTCTATCACTTCACTGTTGACTGTCCAATGAAGGTAAAAATGCCAAAAAAGACACCCAAAAAAAAGCTTTTGTTTGATTGAGCACTGGGCTCCACCTGGAACAGTCTCTAAAGGTGAAATCACAGCCAATCTGGCATCTGACGTGCTTGAGGTAAAACTCAAAGAAGAAAGTATTTGAAGGCATCTTTCAGAGTGTAAAGCAAGGAATTGCTGGCTTTTCAAAGTCTAAAATAAATAATAAAATAGGTGAGTATACATTTTTAAATTCATTTTGACTTGGGTGTGTTTTGAGCCATGACCCTTTCTTCAACAGAGTGTGTTGCAGGGAGCTAAGCTCGTCTTTGAGATGGCCAGCAGAGTTTGCTGCAGAGATCCATAGCTGTATGACCAAACCAATGACCTCCAACCCACTGCAGTAGCTTTACGGCCCGGATCAATCATGCGACCCTCCCTCCCCCTCCTCCTTCTCTATGTGTCTCATTATCTCTCCCTCCCTCTCTTTATCCTACCATTCCTTCCCCCCTCTCTCGATCCATCCCCAGTGTTAAAATTAAACAGGCTTGGGCTCGCTGTGTATCCCCTCTTTGGAGTCAGACAGGTGTCCCCAAGGGAGACAGACCTGTCGTTGAATGATCTTTCTCTGCTTTTATCAACACATCTCTGAGAGGGGAGAACAGGGCCAGGGAAAGTTTCCTCCGGTGTTGTGCTTGAGTGTGTTGTGAGTTCTGTGTTTAAAAAGTTTGGGGAGAGTTGCTCCATTGCAGCACCAAGGTTGCACAAAATGAACCCCAAATCTCTTGACTTTTTCTCCATTAGCATGACAAATGAGTTTTAAATTCAATTTGCTTGTACAACATACTGAAGGTGCAGAACAAATTAAGAATATAATGTGTTGGTTACTACAGTATTTCAATAAATTACCAGATGAAATAAAATAACAAATCACTGTTTCTAAGGACCTGTGATAAAGTCTGACATCATGTGACAGATAGAGGACATCAAGACAGATAGAGGACACTTTAGGAATATTTCACACTGATTGGGGACACCTCAAGGCAGGAGAGAATCACCAATCAGAGAGCACTGTCAGCCCGGCACTGACCAATGACATCTCACTTTAATTGAATCGTTGTGACATTCTCTTGCATGGCAGCACTTACTCACTGCAGGAGAATGCAGCACTCAAACAGTGGATTATTGGAGTCACGTTCAAGCTCAAAGTGGTTGTAAGTGAGTGTGTGTGTTTGGATGTGTGCATGGCTGCTGTGTGGTTGTTGGTCTGTCGCTGAGCATGCCAGCGTGTGTCCGTGTACTGTATGAGTGTGTACAAGCTCATCGAGCTGTTGACCTCAGTGGGGCATTACGCAGCCACAGATAATGAGCTTTAACGTTCTATTTCATCTTTCTCAATAAGCAGGCACACAGCAGGCACCTGAGGGCCTAAAGGTCAAAGAAAGCCACTCAGCCTGAAAACAGATTACACAATGCAGGCAAGCAGGTAATTATCAAGACAATCATAAATTGGAGGAGAGGCAATAGAGTTTCCCTTCTTTAGCAGCGTGGTGGATGGATTCAGTGTTGGTGGAGAGGAATTGGGTTTTTGCCATTAACACTCAGCCTTGAAGGCTGCTCACCTCTACCGAAACAAGATAAATGTCAAGTATCATAGATATATTTCTCACAAAGGATTGTTGTGCATGGTTATCAAGACTAATTTCAATTTTGGTGACTGTAAATCATTAATAATTCTTACAATAACAAAAAAACACTCTAAGGAAAGGTAAACAAATTATTCTGACGATATCTAATAAGCTAAACCAATTTATTCCAAACCTGTCACATTAAAATAAACACTGAAAATAATTGAACATACTTTTCTGAAGAAGTGGCTGGCGTTGTCGTCTTCCGTGCCTTCTGAGGTTGGACAGCTACTTGGTGTATTAAACACACCAACTCTGTCAAGACCTGTCACTGATTGTCACGGAATTGTATCAGCTGCCTAATCATCCGTCACACTGGGAAATGGAAAAGTAGCCAAAAGTTTTCCCCTCTGATAATTCTCACATCACAAGTATTATTTTTAGCAGTGAGCATTCAAGGGTCTAACACTTGGTCAAACTCCATTAGGTTCCTAAATGAGCTTTTAAATGCTTAGAATTATTCAAATGTCCCACATTTTTTTATGCTATTAGACTAATGAAGGCAGAGCATATCTCCTTCAACTGGCTGGATGTGTAGGCTTTTGATGGGTGGGCGGGGGGATCTTGACAGCTGATTGGGCTGATAGTACAACCGCTATGTTTCACCTGCTCTCAGCAGCACTTACACAAGGAAACATGTCACGGCTGGGTAGGTGTGAATTGAATCCGGCTGCTTGAATCCAATAGAGGGCCCATGCAGCCAAAGTGATCCACTAATGTTTTGTTCAGCTTAATTGAGCGTTGTCCCTTCAACTTAGCCTCACATCTTCATCCTGCATTTAATAGCCACGGCTTCCCTGAAAGTCTAATTACTTTGCTGGCAAAGTTACAGCAGAGAAATACAAAAGTTTAGAATGCCATGAGAAGGAGGAAATTGCTGTCAAACAGGAACTCTCTCTAATACACGGATTCTATTTTCTTTTCTTATTTTCCATGAATATAAGAAGATGATGATGAACCTTCAGATGTGTTTGGTGGCAGCTCATCTCATACGCTCAGCACTAAAATCTGCCGTCAAACCAACAAAACAAAAACAGACACACTCACACACAGACATGCAGACACATAAAATGCCTGCCCTGACACCCCTTCATACACGCAGTACAGGTAAATACACTACACCCCCACCCATTGTTCCCTTCCCTTCACCTGCAGAGAGAGTCCTGGCGGCAGACCCTCCGCAGCTCCAGACAATTGGGTTTATCCTTATCTTTATAGGAGCAATCAGGCACGATAGTCTGCCTGCGTCGTTCGGCGCAGCCCTCACTCTGGCAGGGGCAGAAAAGCAACCGGTGGCTGAACTCAGTGGGCACACGGTCCAGGAATAACCTCAGTGCTTTGTGGCAGCGTTTCTTGCTGCAGGTTTCACCCTTGTTGGGGTCCTCCTTGCTGCAGGTAGCAATGTAGGAGGAGCGGTGCCTCTTGCAGGTGCCGTTGAGGTTGCAGGCTTTGGCCGCATCAAGACAGGGGTTGCAGGTTCTCTCGGTGTCGGCACAGTGGAAACCTTTTGGGGCCACTGTGAGCATCCCTGACAGTGGATACAAAGAAGAGAGAGAACTCAGTGACTACAATAAACCTAAAAGATAAAAACACCTTAAGTCTCATAACCACTTCAAAACACTGATTTAAAACATACCGGTCATAGCAGATACACATGAAATAGTCTTGTGGATTTCAGTGTTATTTACAATCTGTATATTTCCAAAGAGGGATGAATAGTTTTCATATGATTCATAAAGGGGCAGTTTGTTAATTTCTTAGTATGTAAGCAAACACAACCTGATTCAAATACACTCACAACAGAACAAAATAAAAATCTTTCTATTGATCCTCGGAGTCAACATCAATCTGATATACAGTGGGCTCAGCTGCAAACTACAGTCAACAAATAAAACAATAATCCTTGCATCTCTGCCCAACGGGAAGTTGATTGCAAATGTTAGACTTGAACGCTGAAAACGACGCTTCAATATCATCTATACTTCTCTGTTTCTCCAACCAACAGCAGACCACTTGGGGATGCCTGCAGCTAACCCACATCCACTCTAACTGAATTATTGATTCAGTGCGTTTCAGACCTTGAGTGAAATATAAATGAAATAAGTTATGATTCCAAATTGGATGTTAATAAATTATTCATTTTCAGGTATTACTATGATGTGAATATCATAATATTAGTACATTATCAAGTTGTCGCTTGTCATATTGAATTATAAGATACCTTGATTGAACACAAATCATATTTTTTTTGTTATATTAGTAATTTGACTTACAATGAAGTAAACACGATTATTAAAATTAGTTCAGTGGAAATTATGTAGAGCAAACAGGAGTCCTTGGGAAATTATTGACAAGAAAATGTATTAATGTGTTTGCTGGTCAGTGGGAAACAACACTAAATACTGTAACATCTGCCCAGAAGGTGCTACGCTCAAGGACTCCATGCTGTAATACATTCTGTGCTGTATGATCCACTAACTGGATGGTTCAAGTACAAGATTTAAGTTCCCTGATTTATTATTTTTTTTTCCAAGTGTAATCACAAACTGAAACATAACAATTACCCCTCAGGCTACACATCATATTTGGAAAACAGATTATGTCATTAGGTGTGTTTGGGTGTTCTGAGATGCAGCATAAACAGTACCACATGGCAGTAAAAAAAACACAGTTTCTCCTGAAATATACCGGTAATAAAGCAGGATCATGTTCACTTGTGGCACCCCTCTCTTGTGTTCAGGCTATATTAGAGACGTTAACCTCCCTCCCCTGTAGATAATGATATTTCAGAGGTCGTGGTGGCATGGTGACACCAAGTGAGATTCATCTCTTATTCAACAGAACCAATCTCACTCTGTGTCTATCAGACAGCCTGGAGCAGGAGGAAGACCATTTATTTAAGAGGGGTGTGCCAGAGATGCTGTATTGTTTCCAAGTTGTGCATCGCACAATATCAATCCTAGAAATGGGGATATATTGAACACAGCACATCGTAACGGCAGGAAAAAAAATAAGCAAACCTTCCAAATTAATGATTTTGCAGTTTGAGATCACATCAGATAAAACAAAACTCACTGCCACTGAAAAATAGCAGAAGTAGAATCTCAGGAGTTCATCCCCAAAAGCAGAAAGTACAGTAAATCTAGCTTTCCGTTAACCAGGGCTTTCATTGATGCATCAAGGTTAAATGTAGCAGGCACTCTGATAAACAGGCAGGGAGTTAAGGGACATGTTCTGAGTTCAACAGATGTAGGTGTTCAAATAGTGCTGTCTATGCAGTGTTTGTCCCCGGGCCACCAGGGAGAACCTTTCCTTCTTTGCTCACATAATGGGGCATTAACTTTTTATGACACTTATTCAAATAAGACATCATTCTATCATCAAATGAAAAACTTGTTTATCTTTGCACTCTCTAATGGGAAAGGATAAACACTCCACAACAGATGTCTGCCAAGATACTCAGACTTGTTAGTGTACAGTAATTGACTGAAAAGGCAGACAAAACTCTGCTCAGAACATTTACTTATGCGACAGTAATGCACATCAAACCTTACAGGCAAGATGTGAGACAATTGTCAAGTGGGAGAAGCCTGGTTGATCTGTGATTACAATAAGAATCAATAAGAGAGATGACTTTGGCACCGGGCAGGAGGAGGCCGAGGTAAGGCCAAAGTTTTACAAAAGTGGGCCAAGCTTGGCTGAAGCGGGCCTGAAGGGGGGCGGTACGGTCCAGCTGGAGGAGACTGGTTCAGGCTACATTACATTGATGGATTGCAGCTCCTAAATCTCCCCTGGCCATCTGCAGGCTCTAATGTGGGTCACTGGGGGGTCCAGGATGAAAAGAAAATAGGGGAAGGATGAGCTACTAAGATTTATCTGACCAAGCAGGGCCGAAGCCGCTTTTGAGGCTACAGCGATGGACGGATTTTTACTACCGCTGATTGGGGAGCTGAGATTGAATTTGGTGCTCAACCAAAAAAGATGTCCTGAGGCGAACATAAGACACAAAGCCTACTTGATGGCTCTGACGTGCTTACACACAAACAGGATGATTGCAAAGAGCTGTAGGAGAAGGGGAAGGAAGTAAAGAAGTGGATGTGGGCGGGGAAATATGCAGTATTGTGTTACAGACTGATAATTGATTTTCCAAGTGCATTACAACGAAGGTTTTCAGCAAACATATTCTGCTATAATGTGAAGAGAAAGGGGTTGATAAGCTAATGATACAATATGTATAAAAATGGAAAAAGCTTTAAGAGGGGAGAGGAGTCTTGAGCAGTTGATTACAGCACTTGATCATGACAGATAGAGCAGTGAAATGAGAGGACGCAGATTGGACAGCCACTTATAGAGACATGCTGGAGAGCTTTCAATTAATCCAGCCTAATTCAGGGAAGACGTGCGACTCATGCTCAGAATAATTAACCCAGCCCATCAGCAGTGCAATCAACAGCTCTCAGCATCACAATAGTCCACACATATCTATTAACTTACCTTGCTGGCTGTTGTACTATAGATAAATGAGCAAGCGAGGAACAGACTGAGTGAATGAACAGATAGATGGGCAGGCGGATGCATTGATTGATTAATGGATGCTATAACCACAGAACAATCAGTGTCATTAAGTGCTGGAAAACTCATAAATAATGTTCTTCCCATCATATCTTGCAACTTGTTGGCTGCTGTATAAACCAATATGAGCGAGTGCAGAGATGTTTTACATGCGCATGCAGTGTAATGCGACGTGTTGAATTAATTAGGCGAACACAAAATATGAAATCACAAAAAAAAGTCGAATGTTGTTTACTCACAACTGCCTCGTGTATGTGGAAAATGGTCTGATAACAGTAAGTTGATGTCAACAACAGTTAAACACCGTCATTGCTATTGGTGATCCTGCTGTTTGACTGTAAATAGGCTTTTAATAGGGCTCTCTGGCAATGTGGTGGTAATAACCATCTATTCTTTCTGCACATACGGCACACACAGCAAGAGAAAGAAATAGAGGCAAAGAAGTGTAGAGAGAAAGAAGCAGAGAAGTAAAATCTGAGATAGGAGAGACTTATAGGGAGGAGGAAGGAGAGGGACAGAAAATTACCCAAGATCTGTGTTCCGGGGCCAAAAAAGACAGAGAGATAATAAAGAGAGACAGAGAGAAAGGGAGGTGAGGGAGGTGGACAGAGCACGTCTGAATGAGCGGAAGTGGATTAAATATTCACGTACACTATATCTGGATTTTGATGCTTTTTTCCCAAAGAGTAAGGGATCTTCCTTTCCCAGTAATTGCTCTCCGTCAGCCTAATTTGAATTCTGCATTTCATATATCATCCCTTACTCGAGGGACGCTGCGCTGCAGAGGGGAGTTCAGCCCAGGTTAGGAAGAGGCTCTTGGCTCCGGGTATGTTCTCAGTAATTAGGAAAGGTGCCAAAGTTTGGATTTAATATGGCCTTGGGTGAGTGTGCGAGAGCTTGTTAGGGAAGTCTTTAGTCCAGACCCTGAGGAGCATGTCAAGCATTTCTGTGTCAAAGGGCTCATCAGTCATTAGCTCTGTACTCTGTGTCGCAGCAGGGTTTCCAGAGGGGAGGAAGAGGCTGTACTGGATCTACAACATCATCTCCCTAAGCCTTACTGAGCAAGTCATACAAGTAGACGTCATCAGAGGAAGACCAGCGGAGTTCATGAAATGTTCTGTTCTAAGGGATGAACTGAGTTTTACCTCTGAGCATGAAATTATCGCTGTGAAATGAACCAGCGTGAGAATAAGAGAGAGAGTGGGGAGATGAAAATGATGAGAGAAGGATAAATATTTGTATGTGAGGATGTGTGTGGAGAAGAGGAGAGGAGAGGTGGGTAAGGGGCGTCCAAAGGAATTTTAAATCATTGTAAACACACTTTTAAATACTTGAGCTGTTTATGAGCATCTGCCTTCAAGTTTAGCTTCCTTGTGGAATTCAAAGCCTGAGCGTTCCTCAGTGGCCTCCTCAGTCTTAATATGCATGCTGTTTATCTCCCTCAACCGTCACCAGAAATAATGCATAATGTATTGAAACAATCTATACAACATCCTATCAATAATCTGCTTTCTTATTCATTAACCACATGCAAAAGCTGGGAACAACTAAACATACTAACAGACTAAAACAACAAACATGCCTCAGATTATTCACTGCTGTTTAATTCAAACTTGTTAGAAAAACGCTGACTATTACAAACAGTCTCTGTTAAGTGAGCCTTGAACAGTAACTCTCATTACTGACCCAGAGAAAGACAAGCTGAGGCTGGGCTAAGGGTAAACTGATTAGAAAATTCACACAGAATAATGAAGCATATAAACAAAGTAATATAAATACACACAAGTGCAATCACAGGCGTATACAGAACCAATCATGCACAAATAAACACATACACAGATACTGCCAGACCCCTAATAACCAAAAAAACCCTGCCATATGCATGCATGAAAAGATCTTAGTGTTTGCCTAAGTAATAGTAATTATTATGAGGACAATGTGAAAATGTCAAACATTTCAACAGCATGCAGAGCACGGCTGTTGCACTGGTCCTTTTTCCCTAGCTGTAGGAATAGCTTTCTGGATTTAATTGGATGGTGGGCACACTGAGCTGCGAGGTGAGAGGCTTAGTGCTGAGAGTTAGAAAGTCTAACTTAAGGATGTTAAACTCAATTCCTGAAGGGACCCCTGAATGCAGGATTCTTCACTGCCCTCTGCTCCTAATAAGTTAATTAGCTCAGCGATGGGTCAAGAGGACGGAATACATTTCATGTGGAGCATATTAACAATTACAGTCAATGATGTCTTTGCATGCTGTATGTAATATGGCATTCATCTGGGCTTTGATGGGGGTCCTGGTGTATTGTGGAGGAAAGATGCTCTCCCACATCCTTCATGCATGATGTCTTATTGATTTGAGTTGAGGCACATATGCGCCTGAGCAATGCAGCAAGTGGAGCAAATGCATTATTCAATTAGAGGGAGCAAAGTTATGGTTTCACTACCCCACTTTTTGTCTTTTTAAAAATAAACTTATCATCATACAGTCCCCGCAATCAGGTGATTATATTTAAGCAGCCTTTATCAATGATCATTTTAGTATTTTCAGCAACTGACAAAAACAAGTAAAAAATTCACACATTTTTGGACCACCCTTTGAGTTGGTTCAGTCAAACCCGTCGCTGATTGTTGCCACAGCATACTTTGGCTGTCAATCACAGTCTGTCAATCCACACAGGAGTCCAACTGTTTACAAAGGTGAGAAACATGCCATTTAGCTTAACTGTGACTGAAAACAGAACATGGGGAAATGATTTAATCCAAGAAGTTAGGTGGTGTAGAAATGCAGGAAATTTGTTTTAATTTCTTTTTTTTCTGTGGGAAAGACCCCCAGACAGCCAAACCAATTATGTATCTCTCCAAGTCCCAAGTCCAAACATAACCAGGTACCCAGGTTGTGGCATACTGACTGGTACAGCAGCTCTGCTTTTAAACCAAGAAAACAATGGTTACAAGTTGTATCTCTGGCTCCATCAACATTGTCAGACAAACAAAAATGCCAAACATTCCCTGGTTCCAGCTTCTCAAATGTTAAGATATGCTGCTCTATTTGTTTTCTATGATATTGTTTGATATTGTTTTCTGAACATTTTTGAGTGTTTCTCAGACAAAGCAAACAATTTGAAGATGTCAATTTACACTGGGAAACTGTGACAGCTATTTCCCAGTTTTTCGATATCTTATTGACCAAATGATTAACCATTTATCAAAAATGTAATCTGCAGATTGATCAATAATGAAAATAATCTTTAGTTGCCTTACTCCTCATCAACAAAAGGTTCTGCATGCATCAGGCAAACTAGCAGAATCACGACAGGCACCAAAAGTGATTCATTTTCTGAAGTAACTAAAGTCGGTGGGGCGAGAAGCTGTCTGTCATTGGCAGTTGTGGGACTGTAAACAAGACAAATGTGCCTTCCTGTACCATCCCCATGCTTCATCCTTTTGCTTGATTTTGTTAGATTCCCACTGGTGTGTAGTCCAATTTGATTATAACAGGGAAAATATGCATTAATATTATTCATTGCGCAAGATGCATACACTGAGTGAAGGGGTTTTGGCTAAAGAACTGATTATCAACAAATTTCCTCTGGGAAAGACCCACTCAGCGTGCTCTATCATTTCAATGATGAACTTTTTTTTTGAGTGCAAAAAGTTACATGCAAATGCCTTTCTTTAGGAAACAGTCTCTTTTATTTGCAAGACTAAATGTACCTCTTGTTTCTTAGCTTTCCCAAAGACCACAATGACAAGTGAAGAGGTAGTAGTAGTGCAAGAGGCTTTGGTTTGGGCTTGAAAGCTAACTTTAGGAAGTTCTTTATTTGATAATATTTTGGTGTTTTTATAAACATGAAGGACATTTTTGCGTCACTCCTTTGACACAATACTGCTGGAGATGAAAAAAAAAATGTAATATATGATTGGCTGATCCAATCATGGGGCACTGAACTGGACTTGCTGCAAGCCTAAATTCCATGGTAAAATAATAACTAAATACGCTTATGAAATACTGGTGGCAGACAAGGCGGGGACAGTAGTAAGGTTAGAGGAAAATAATTCTGTTATTGCACATTGTGTGTCTTTGGTTTGTGCTGTAGTTTCATGTTGCTGAACAGAGAGCTCCTGTGAAGTGCACTTTCATACATCCTTTAATTTGCTGCAGTATCCTTTGCCTCTGTCATTGGAGTAGTGTTCATTTTGATAGTAGTACTGCAACTGAGATGCTGATTATAAGGGCTGAAGTTGTCTCTTTCTCTCTTACTCAGTCTTACTTGGTCTCTATGGTGGCTGAATGGCAACACATTGTGCTATTAGTGAACCTCTTCCATGTGGAGCTGTCAGTGTCTTTGTGGGGCAGAGACAAGACTTTTTGGTTGTTTTCATAGCCAGTGCAACAAGTCATTCTCTTTCTCTGTTTTTCTCTCTATCTGACTGTCTGATGTATGTAGCAGGTATGTTCATAGTCACAATAAATCTTTTCATAAGGGTGACTTGTTACAAGGCCCTACCTGAGAACTAGGGTTACAATGCATAACCATCATCATATTTCAGATACAGGCTTACTGTCACTAGTGCTGAGGGCTGACTAGACTGTGCACACCAGAACAGCTGTCGCTCCTGAAGGAGAAGAACTGTGTTTCTCACAGCATTTCCACTGGCTGGTAACCAGCAATCACTTTCGATTCCAGTCAGCTGTCAGTACTTATTCATGTTTTTACTTCTATAACTCACCCACTCCTGTATTTTTGAGGCCGACACTAATATTGATCATTAGGAGTTTAAAAAAAAATGATGACAATATATCAGCCAGGCAGATTTATTGGTGTGGCTCTATTTGCTATATAACCTCTCCAGTCTCTACAGAGTGCCTACAGAGTCTTGGGACTCCTTACCAGACGCCTTATAATCGTACCCTGTAACCTGACACTCAGCAATAACCTGACTGCATCAGAAAGATGGGCAGGTGGGCTGCATCACACTTCATGACAGAAACGAGATTGTGGCAGACTGGGCAGATCCAGCCTTTGGGTCAAAGTGTGGCAGAATCTGTCTGCAGCCCCTGAAGCAGCACTTGGATGGATAGAACGTGGAACATGTTTGTTCCAGCTGATAGCAGAGCCTAAAGCTCTTAGCATGGTCCGTGCCACGACCTGTGTGCAATCTGGGAGTTGTCATTGCTCTCCGTGTGCTGTGGACTACTGTAATCTACAGCAAGCACATGAGAAGGCTGCTGTAGAAAAAGAAAGCAGGAGAAGCCGAATGTAACGTTTTTTAGTTAAAATGGTTCTAGTGGGTGTATGTTGCCACTGTACAGCAAGCGTGTTTTGTTTTCCACTTGCTTTTTTGTTCCTCTCATCTTTATAAACATTTTGGAAAGAGGCGGAAGCGGAAGTGAATGAGCCAATCATCAACAAGGAGCCCCACAGGGGCCCAAAAAGCATTTTTTTCACACACAATCATGGAAAAAGGAGCGGCTGTACAACGGTGGATACAACCCCCGCAAAATGACTCATCAGAAATTGATCCATTCGGTCTGGTAACATTTGGAAAGTCTAGAAGAGCCGCACACTTGAATTGTTTTATCCCTGTTCAAGTTAGCCAGAGGGCTAAAGTGGAAGTTAGCTGGCCCGGCTGCCTGAAGTCTCTGGTGCGCATGCACAGTATGCATTCATATGAGTAATTTCTTTACAGCAGGAAGTGGCTTTTTTTGCTTCATGAGCAACTGAGCAACTTTCATAGAAATGAACATGGCCCTGCTTCCAATGCTGTATCCAGTTCTTATTATACAGCCATGGTGTGGCCGCAGACCATGATGTTTCAAATTGCATAAGGCATTTGCCAGGTCGCAATTATGTAATTGCTGAGGTATTCTGACATGCATACCTGTCTGCAGAGTCTAGCAACGGGAAGCATGTAACAGGCCTACAGTAACTGTGTCAGGTGTCTGTTAGGCTACTATGTCAATTGGACAGGTTGTCCATTTAAAGCAGCAATATGGGAAGGTCCAGTTTCTAAAGCTTCTCAATGTTAGCCAATTGTCAGTGTTTGTAGTGTAGTGTTGTTTTGTGACACTGAAGGCAGTCCAACTTGTCATAAAAAAACTAATCTACCATCACCCTCATCCTTTAGCAGGGAGAGGCATAGTCCATGTGGATCAGGGCTCCAGGGAATGCCATCACATTCACATCACAGCAAAGAGATTTCCAGCAAAAGGCCCACTGCTGTCGACAAAGACCCTCTAGTCAGCCCTAGATGGAACTTTGCGTGAGTAGTAGTGAGTAGAATGAGCAGAAATTGGCACAGTGTTTCGTGACGAAGCTGTCCATGGTTATGCTGCTGCTAAAGAAAAATCAATGAGGGTAGCCACCGCCTATATTTAAGGGACAGACCCCACAGGGTAGAATTGACTCACTGTCTGATTGTCTGAGTGTGTACAGCGCATGCAAATTTTCAGTTTGAAGATATGCAAAAATTAGTGGCTAAGACTACACAGTCCCATTAGAGGAAGAGGCCTGTGTGAAATAGTTTTGTAGGTATCTCTTGGGGCGATGCAGAAACAGAGTCTCCATATGTTCTGTTTCATTTTAACTTCAGAGTGTGAGTGTGATTGTGTCCCTTATCTCTCTCCCAGAAAAAAACTTATAAAATAGCAGAGATTATTTTTCAATTTCCTACCTTTCCTCTTGGAGAGTATACATTCCCCTGTCCTCATCAACCAACCAGATATCAGATATTCCCTGGGTCTCCTTACAGTTTAACATTTATAGACGTGATTATGAACATTTTTGTGCAGTTCAGTAATCGAAGTGAGAAGTATTTCCATAAAACAAGTGTGTAATTACTTATCTGTTTGCCTGTGGTTTTCTCTCAGTGCCACAATCAATTACTCTGTCCTCAGAAATGATAAATAATGAGGAAAGCTTGCGGCAAAACAGATTTCAGAGAGCAAATCCAATATTTCACCTTGGAGAGAATTGAGGAAACAGCTGAAGAAAAATGGATACAGTAATGAGTCCCTTGTTGTGTCTTAATATGTCTAGGTGCACTGTACAGCACTCCTTGTTTTACCAGAGCAATTGAACTCTTACATTGGTAGGTTAAGAAACGGCTGAACTCTGACTATTATTTAGTTTGACTGTTAGTTAGCAGGGCATCTCAAAACTACTCCTTCAGTGAACACTCGTTCTACAAATGTCATCCAGCCTTCACCAAATTTAGTTCATAACATTTCTCATTTCTCTTTTTTTTTTATATTGCATACTTTTTTCTTATAACTGTTTTCCTAATTCTAATTGACATACATAGCCATAATTCTTGTGCACACTGCACTATTGCAGCCATATTTAGACATGTGTACCTATCAATTCTTGATGGCATTTACCCTTTAGGTGGCGTTATAGCAACATGATAAACTGAAACAGCCATAACTCTTACTCGCTTGTTTATCCTTTCACAAAGTCCTAATAAAACAAATCATACATCTATTTACTATTAACATTTTTGATGCAGACCTCAAATAAAGATGAAACTTTTGTATCATTAAAAGAACAAATTTTGAGGATTGTGCAACCTCGTGCTTTCTAAATGCTTTCTAGATTAATATGCACTTAAATCTAGGAAGACAGTTTGCCATCATTTCCCAAAACTCTGCCATAATCAAAGCCTGCACTTTTTCATATTTATATTGGTAATCTCTCCTTCTTTCAAAATATCAAACAAGCATAATTTCAAAAACAAGTGATACACTGCTGATTTCAAGCTAAGGGGATTATGCAAAAAGCGTGTCTTTCTTGTACCTCCCAGTTATAAAACAAAGCAAGATACATCAGCCAAGAGAAAAGGGAAATGTGCTGTCTTCAGTGTTTGTAGATTGCTTTTGGCAAAAAAGGAAAAAAATTGGAGAGAACATCCTCCGGAAATTTCTGTCAGAACTGGATGAAAGAAAATGAATTTTCAAGTGACTGTAGTCTGTAGCTCTGACAATGGACAGGCGTTGTCCCTGTGTCCAATCACACCTATGATACAACTTGCTTCTCTGCACATCATTAACCAATGTAGCTGTGTTTTATAATAAGATCTGCATTGATTAGTGATACCATGATGGTAATAACCACTAAATTAAATAGCAAGCTATAGCTCCCCTGCTGATTGCTAGGCTGTTTAATTAGTAAACCAAAGAGGAAATCAAACTGAGAGCAAAATCAATAGCTGGGAAAAAATGTAGGGTTGTTTTCTGAGGGTAAATGGTTTACCTCACAATCCCACAACAACCCTCATATGTCACAAGACAGATCAAACGGCAAGCACCCAATTCATTCAAAAGCAGTTAAGTGGTGAAATGCCATTAAAAGAAGATCAGTTGACCACAAAGGCTCTTTGGACCACCACGCTGTTTTTATCCCAAAGGAACGACTATTGCACCATCTCATGCAAATATTTACATCGTATTTTCTTTCATTTCATCAACTACTAAGGCTTCTGTTAAGATCAAATCTGTCATACCTGAGGAGATGGAGGCCAAGCGGAATGCGTCAGGGTGTCGGTTGGGTGCCACAGGTTCATACGGAGATGAGTCATCGATGTCTCCACCTGAAACAAGAGTAAGAATGACAAACTTTCAGTGTCACTGTAATGGATGACCTGCACTTTACCTTCCCTGCAGAGCAGAGCATTTGAGTGTTTCTGAGAGAACAAAACAGAAGCGGGCACAATCATTAGAAATAATCATTAGAAAACATGTATTTTAGCTCCAATAATCTGGAAAACACACAAGAACAGAAAGTACATTCTGTTCATGATTTCTTTTTTGGCCCTGAATAACAGAAACACTTTGTAATAAGTATTTTTTGATCTTTCATTTGATGGGTCAACTGGATGCAGGTTTTAGATTTCAAGACAGGTAATGTTTAACTGTAATGATGATGATGTCATTTCCCAGTAATCGAAAGGCTGACCAACAAGTGACTCATTGTGAGCGATTAGTAAATGTTTCATACAGAAATCAGGATGTTCACCATGGCCAAATCATTTCGTTTTTGAGAGAGTATTTGTTGCAGATGTGGTTTGATTCAGGGATATAATTAAAGGACTAAAGCACAAGCAATGTATCTTCCCTGCTAACAACGTGTTGCCAGAGCTGTTTGTAAAAAAGAAAAAAAGAATTAAAAAAAAATCAAATTAGCACTCAACTGACTGAGTCTCTCCCATGTGCCTGCTTCTCTGTAGGCCCTAATCCCGCATTTAAAATTCATAGCCATTCGGTGTGATTGAGACAAACCCTCCAGTGTGTAATAGCTTTGCATTCGGATCCCAACAGAAACACAGTGAGGGTGTTGTGAGGAAGGCTTGGAGGCCCGCTGCTACAAATGAGAAAATCTGAAACCTGTTGGTACCAGACTGCGCTGCCTGGACAACCAATCAGTAGATCCAATCAATAGATACAGTACATTTTGTTTATCAATGTGCTCTCTGGATGCTTTTGAAACAGATGAGGCAAGCTAATAAAATGGTGTCTAGTAACTGCTCTGATAATAGGCAAGGCTCATGTGGAAGGTGTATTTATGTGTGTGTGTGTACCCATGTTTACCAGTACATACAGTACAGTGGTTTTTTATGTCTCCTGTGAACATATTTAATCATGAAATAAGAGTCAGAAATCTAAAATGAAACCCATGATAACATCAGCTATGCAATAATACTTTACTATAAGTGGAATGCAAGTTGTACAAGTTGAATTTGTCCATTAAAACTGATCAAAAGCAAAAGAAAACACGACATGTACACTGGCACACAGTAAAAGGGAATGATTACACTTAGGTAATCAAGGGGAAAAGTGAATTACTAAAGGGAATATTCTATCATTTGTCCAGAGGGCAAAGAAAACAAACCTCAGACGTGGGTTCATCTGCATTCATGCAGTCATTGCTTTATGTGTAGGTCTACATCTCCCCTCTACATCAATATTGACAATCATAACAAGATGGAGCAGCTCAGCTGGCCATTCTCTGAGCACATATAGCTATTGACATCTGGCACAGTTGAGGATTGTATATGTGTTTGAGAAGAAGAAAAAAAGGAGGAGAGTCAGACCAGAGACACAAAAGAGAGAAAAGAAAAGAAAAGAAAAGAAAAGAAAAGAAAAGAAAAGAAAAGAAAAGAAAAGAGAGAGAAAATCGGAGAAGAGAAGAAGAAGAAATACAAAGAGGGCGATAGAGAGCGTTAGAGAAAATTATCTAAATCCTCGAAGTTTGTCTTTTTTGTTTGGTTATCGAAAGATGTGCATAAAAATGCAGTTATTTGAAAGTGGAGTTCTGCCTGTTCACCATGATTTGCATCACCCACATCTCCGTTCATGTTAGTCTTTTACATTTCTGTCAAGAGAGAGAGACTTGAGAGACTGCCGGACTTGAGATCTCTCAGTATGTCTAATTACAACAATTACCTTCTGAAGCTATAGTGCTTTAGAAGCCTTTCAAGAGTTCAAGACTACCACTTGCTCAGCAAACAACCACCTTAACCCTACTTTCATGTCTTTTTTTCAGCAGGAGACATGGCTATTGTGTATTTCAGAAAGAGGCAAATATTCCATGGAAAAGTGTAATGCCTCGTCCAGTACACCAAGAGGACTTTGTGCTGAACAGAACAACGTGGAATACAGTCCCTATCTTTTGCCAAAAGCAAAACATTGTGTTATGTGGTTGCTTACCATTTTGTTCAGGCAGCATCTTGCAATGTGGGGAAGCCTTACTGCACTATCAGCCAGGAATCAAACAGCGTTAAGCCACATTGAATTTCATAAGTAAGCTGTGTAGAATGTACTGTGGTGATCCTATAAAACACAACAGTTGCTGTAGTGAAGGAATTTTAAAAGCTTATTTACATGGATGTTACAAGCCGTGTTGAATTACAATATTGCGAAACACACCATAATCACTCGAGCCCTTAGGATGTAAGAAAAAAAACCTACAGCAGGAGGCCTTGTTGTACTTAAAAAAAATGCTCTTTGACAGTCACCCTGGACCCAATTATGCATTCATCAAGTAATAGAAAATTCTTCCCAGCTATTTAGTGATAAGATGTTTTTAGCTGCAGGGCAACAACTTATCGCTGTAATTAAGCCTCCGTTTGACTCCATTTGCTCTGACAGTATGGAGAATGACCGGCACGGCTCAGACAGACAATCAGGCCTTCCCCTAGTTACAGCATGAGAGTAATACTGCTTTTAAGTGGATTCACAGTCCTTTCCTTTGCCATAAGGGGTTTTATGAAGCTGTTAGGCACCATCACTCAACCTTTTCACATGCATTATCAATGAAGCTAAACTCCTGAGGTGATGGAAACTGTCCTATGGATTTTTTTAGTGACATTCTTGGCAACCCCTTTACGGCTGGAAGCAAAGTCAATTTTAATAACTGTCATTCACCTTGTTTTGTTTTTTTTAAAGGTACCCTGTGCTGATTGTGTTCCTGTTTAATATTGATTTTATATTGTCCTCTTTTAGCTACAGGCAATGTTGTAAAAAAGTCCAAACACTCCTGTTACATATTACATATTACTTTAATTTTGAATATTAACAACACATTACAATACTACCTCTGTTTTATATTAATTGCACACAAAGAAAGCTTAACATAGCCTGAGCAGCCTGCAGCACAGCCGGAGGTCCTCTGCCAAGCCCTGCGTGTTGTTGCATGGACTTGAATGGTAACAAAAGGTGACTGAGCATTTGCTGTCAGAGCTCCCAAAGTTTGCAGATGAGCTGTCAGAGATCTGGTCAGCCAGAGCAGTTTCCTCTTTAAATTGCTTCTCAAAACACACTTCTAGCAGAATTTTATAGAAATGTGTCAGAGGAAACACTGGCATATGATAATTTACTATATTTATATAAAGTGCATTCATCTTTCCTTTCAACTTCCATAATTTGTTCATTTTAACAAAGAGACGATCAAGTTAAGTGATAGCATAAATGCATCTTTTTTTTTTTGGGAATTGTGCTGCACAGAACAAGAGTTGAAGCATAAATTCAGTTAACGCCTCAGTTTTTGAAGTGATATTGACATTTTAAACTCAATTTCAAACCATACAAATAGCATATTGGATTAGCTCACAATAATATTTCAAGTCACAATTCCAATCCAGCGTGGCATGGTGGGCAAACACAGCTGAGAAAATGAGTGCTGAAATTTTCAAGCTTTCCCTTTGGCTATGCAAATGTAAAGTTAATATGAATAGTTACACACTCGCTTACCTAAATCAGCATTTTAATACCTGGTGTCAGGTACTAAATGTTGAATATGGTGTAAATCCTGCAAAACTTTCAGTAAAAACGACTATCATCTTTATGGCATAGCAACATAACATTACAAGCAGTGCAGCTCAATATATCAGCCTTTCCTCTCCTCCCCGTTTTACATTTTATATCGAAATTAGTGAATAGAAAACCTCATCATTTTGGATTTTACAAACTTACAACAGCTGGTTGATATTAAACAACGTAAATATTTAATGTAAACGTGATTATTTCTGCTGTATGGCTCCCATTGTGACTGAGAGATAACAACCCAAATACTGAATCTGACTGCAGAAAATGTGTTAAACAATAATTTCACTCGACTTCTTTCAGCCATTTCTATTAATGATGCAGAGAGAGAAAGAGAGTAACAGACAGAGAGAGAGAGAGAGAGAGAGAGAGAAAGAGCGGTAGCCATGCTGTGATGACAGCCTCCGGGCCTGGTAGTTGACTTCTGCGATGCACATTCATTCAGCACCGCTGTGAATCTTTCTGCCAGGAGTGAGTCGTAATGCCCACATCATGACAGTATTCACTGAGCAGAATGGCCCGTCACTCACCCTCCCCTCTGATGGAGAGACGCTGAGAACTCACTCTGCTATAAAAGGCTAATCTAAACCCTGCTACCTGGCCCTCATTTCAGCCATGCTGTCACACTCTATACCAGCCTCCTCGTGAATGGGAGTCATCTCGGGCCGTTCACCTTACAGTATAGAAAATCATTAGACAGATTTACGAGGACAAACAGTGCCTGTTTTGTCATCATATTTCACTGATCCTTTTTGCGTTTTGGGACGAGGGATGAAAGGGGAGAAGAAGGGATGAAAAGGACGAGGATGGGAAAGCTGTGAAAGACCTTATTGATCACATGCAGAGGCTATCGACAGGTCCCTTCCTCTGATGATGAAGTAGCCACCTAGCGAATGTCGGCTGGGTCTCCAGCGCAGGGAGGGAAAAAGCAAAGAGGACATATTCAGCATGCAGGAGCCTGCTTCCCCTATCCCCTGACATGCGGGGCAGGCTGGAAAAATGTTCTGCTTATGACAGTGGATGGCTAAGGTAATGGCCGGTGACTGCTACCATTGCTCATAGTAATGATGGTTTCACCCAGGAATACTGTGTACCTTTGTAACCTACCCTCCTCTGTAGTCCCCCCCGCCGCCCCCCCACCCCCGTGACTCTCTCTTTCTCCCTCTTGCTCTTTCATTCTTCGGGTTTCTCAATCTCTCTCTTAAATTTTCTCCCCCCCCCCCCCTCATTATTTATCCACCACCCTTTCCTCACCTCCTGTCCTCTCTCTCGCTCTCTCCATCTCTCTTCTTCCTTGCGTAAGTCTATCATAGAGTTCACAGCATTCTCACTGTCCGTTTCATGAGACGTCCCACAGCATTAGGGGCCAACTTGTGATATTAGCATGATATAGTGACATATTCAGAGGCTGACCTTTGCAATGCTGACATCCATGAAAATGGAGAAAATAAATCATTCTACAAAACTGTCTAGTATTCTGGTGATTTCATGTAAAGATACAGTCTCCTCTAACAATAAGCTGGGAAAGACTAGTGTGGAGCACTGGTGGAGCTCTCCTTTTTCTCTCTGCAGTGAAAGTTGGCTCAGCTAATTAAACTGCTCTGAAAGGTCCTCACAAAAGATCTTCGATTCCTACTTTTAGAGGCAGGCTGTGGTTTCATAGCTAAGGCTATGAAATAATATATGTTGGAGGTGTGGAACTTATCATTTAAATTACCAATTCCACTGCAAACCTTCTAGGCTATATCCACGAGGCCCAGGGTACAATTGAAAGAGAACCGCAGCTGCCTATACAATATCCCTGTCTGTAGCAGCCAATGTATCTTGTTTAGTAATTACTTCTTTTATAGATTCAAACTGCTAGACCTCATTGCCTCACACTGACATGGGCTCATTCAGAGCAGAAACCACCGATTATCCATCAAAGACGGCTGCATTGACGCATTGAATTCAGCTGCTCTTTTCTGTTAGAAAACCCAATTAACAGGTCACCATTAGCACCATTGCTGATCGCTCAAAGAATGGCATTATAACACCCTTTAGCAGAGGGTTTTTAATCCAAACAGTGCAGTACAGTAGCCTAAAGGCAGGCAACAATATACCGATCAAGAAGGAAATCTGACCCCACATCATAGCTACGGGGTCTTGTTATTCAAACAGATTCACACTGGTGAGGAATGTGTTTAAAATTTAAAATGCTGTAGAAATGTAGCTGCCACCACCTGCTGAAATGTGTCAAAATGCTTTCTGGTGGTATTTCAAGAAGACACATCAAGCAACACTTGATGACGGCACTGAGTCACGTTGTCACTCTGAGGCACTCTGTACTGTATTAAGTGTTTTCTCAGCAACAATGCACAATTTCATCACACAAACTGTCAAATATGAAACACCTTTAAAAGATTCAGTCGTCTTCCTGGAGACACTCATCCTGCTCTTAAGTGTAAGGACTTTGTTTGCTATTTATTACCGCTGTAATTTACAGTTGCAGCTCACGGACACAAGACACACTGCAGCTTAAGGGCCTTTCCACCAGGGCCTTTTTTGGTGGGTCTGATTTGACTTGGCTGAAGATTGAAAGATTATCTTTTCCATCTCAGGGTATAGACTCTTCAGCTTGTTTTCAAATAAGCATGATATTTTCAGTTAACATAGACAATGGTATGGACAATATTTACTTAATCACTCTGAAATTCACAGCAGAAAGCATCCACTACACTCTACTGATTAAGTGTGCACTATCTGGGGAACAAGTGATGCTAATGTTTGGCTGCTGGTGTCCTGTTTTAGCAATAATCAACACACACCTCACATACAAGGTAACATGACATATTCCCTTCTTGTTTTACATGCTTCCATGGCAATCAGGCCTTGCCATGAACTACCTCAGTGTTGGAGAACAATTTTTCAGTAGGCTATCAATTATTTTCAATTTAAAATGAAAACTAGAATGATAAAAAACTGAAATTGAAAATTGAACAGATAAGACATGTATTTAATTTCTGATGCTAACCTTAAAATTGAGTTGATATCGTCTACTTTAGTCTTATTTTTCTTTTCTCTGACTTTTGCAGAGATGAGAGAAGGACAAGAGGCAAGAGTATTTTTTGTTTTTTTTGGGGGGGGGGTTGTACCTTTTTAATTTTTTTATTGGCAAACAATGATTGAAAAAAATGACCACAACCCTTTTGACCATAACTGTCTCCAAACTGCAGGTGTTAAAGTTATGCATCACAGCTCTGCATAAAACATGTTGTGAAATACTTCAACAAAGGACTCAAAGGGTCGCCAGTCATCAATTTCAAGCTTTAAATTAGTACCCATAAAAAGTAAGATTTTGATCCATTTCTGCCTGTCATCTAGGTCCATATGAATTATAATTATAACAATGATATTATTAATATTATCCATTCAAAACCTCAACACACTATTTCAAAATTACAAATACATATTAAATAAAACATATTAAATTTTTAAAAAATCTGAGAGAGTCAGAATCAGAATATTTAGTTCTTATCATTGTTTTAGGTTACGGTGCTAATAAAACTGTTTTGTCTCTGAAGTGGAAGAAGAAATAAACAAAGCAGCAAAGTAGTGAATTTGAAGACTCAGACCTTGCCGAGGTTGTTTTGAATGCCTGAATTGTGTTCATATCACTTCAAGGATGGCTCCTGAACTGATCCACATGGCACTTCTACATGTTAGGGTCCTTCAGATGACAACTCTTTTTCATCTGGGAAATAAAGATCTTCTAGATAGTAGGATGCAGTAACGTGCACATTTGAAATATGATCATCTTTGATGTGAGTACTTTGCTTGATGTTCTTGAAGCGATCCTTCCTTCATTCAGATGTGAAAAAAGTGTGGTCGGGTTATGAACAAGTCTTCCAACTAAGTTCAAGAGGTGTTCATGTATATAAACACAGGAAATCGCATTTATAGGCTTTTTTATCAAGAAGCATCAAAGAACCAAAAACTATGCCCTTGGATTTTTAAATTCATATTTCACTACTGTGCATATTTTGTAAGCACATTACAAAGACATGGTCATACAATTCTCTGATGCCCCTGTTCAAAAGAAATGTGTTTCTTACTCAAGACTCAAACCACAAAATGGTCAACATTAAAGAAGAACCAGTCTTTAATATGAAACCGAATACAGGATCTGGTCTTTAAAAAACTACATTTTATGTTTTTATTTATATTCATTTCAGAATCATGAGGCTGCAACACTAACATTTGATCTGAAAATCTTAAGTTCATGTGCTCTGACAAAAAGGCACATAAAGCACCTTTATCACGCTGATGCAATTAAAATTTAAGCCACTAGATTTTCTTTCCTGTTGACTGTGTCCAATTTAGGGCTACATATTTATTAATGTTCAGCAGTAAACTTATCGAACTGTTTATTACATTCATTTGTTTCTGTATTTGAAATCAAGAGTACACACTAAGGTAGCGAGATAACCTTGCCTGAGGCAGTGGGGTATCTGTATGCCATTTGTGGATGGCTGGTCTGAGTACAGCGGATTGTTTTAGACCCACTCCATCTCTGGTCCACATCGGTTTTCTTTTCACAGATACAATGGTTTAGCCCTCAAGCTCGAGGAGCCAAATTCCTGCCCCTGGTCAACATGGGTCATAGGCAACACACCAAGTTCTTGCTAGAGTGAGATTTCTATATGACTTTCCACACTTTATATCGGCCTCAGGTCACAGGAAAGTGGCCATATGTGCAAAGTGATGAGTGTTTGTCCTAAAGCCATCAACCAGACACTCCTCTTCATACAGAGCTTATCACATCAGCAAAAATTACATAGGCCTTTTAAAATCTCAGTCCTCCTAGTTCCTAGCTTTTCTTATCTGTCTGTCTCATATGCTCTTGCTCTCTCCATTTCTCCATATTAACAGAAGTAAAATACAACTTTCAAAGCTGCAATACATGTTATCTAACCCTACTACTACAACTATCGAAAACTCCCCGTTTTGTGAATAAATGATTTTTAAAGTGGTTTAGCACCATTTCGAGAGGGTCTGTTGGGATTCAGCCTTTCGTGTTTGTTTCCAGAGATGGATGTTGTACATAGATTGTTTCCAGTTAACAAAAGCTTGCTTGACTGCACAATGGATCGTGATTAGATTAAAGCTGCACTGTAAGAGCTTTTCGTTTTTGTTAAAGCGGGTTTTATCTCTGAGGGCGACAGGACCAAAACGGGACACTGCTGAGAAGCATTCTTCATAAAGAAGCAAAAAGCTCTGTGAAGGGCAAACTGCAGGCACAGGAGGTCTCTATCCTTGACAGCCAGACAACTTGCATGATATATTCAAACACAAACACTTCTGACTGATGCCACTATTTCTTAGGAAAGGAGTAAGAAAGAAAAAGTCATATGAAGAGGGAGAGAGAAGAGAAAGATCATTGCAAAGGAGAAAGAGTTAGAAAAGAGGAGAAAGGCAGGAAGAGAGACAGAAGGCCTGGGGAGCATCCATGTCATTACATTTCCCTTGAACTCATGTCAGGGACCCTCTGCTGCCATCAGTGTGATGAAGTGTAGCTGGTGCTATGAGCAGTCAGCCTGTCGAATCACTTCACGGATCACAACACAAAAGCCCAGAATGCTCAAAGCTCAGAGTCTTTGCAACGTTTCCACCATTACCCCACGTGTCAAAACAGCTGAGTACATTATGTCCTCCGTGTTTACACAGCATCTCTGTGAGTGATATCTCTGTGACATCAGAGACTCGGACTGTGGAGTCGGCCATGCGTACAAGCGTGGAGAACAGCCACTCTAGGGTAAAGGTCCCCCTTTGGCCTGATCCCTGGGGCATGGCATCTCCAATAGCTCTGATTCAGTCATATTTGTCTTAATATGAAACACTGTGTGCTTTTTACCCTTAAGGATGGACGAAAGAGTGATGTCAGTCCAGCGGGCTGCTTTATGCCCTCTAAATGTATTGCAATGTAAAAACCAGAAGTTACAACAAGAGTGCTATTTTATGTATTGCGTAAGTGGGCACATAAGGGCCACTGAGCTATACAATTGTAACCTTATTACATGGTAATATGGAACACTTTAGGTGAAACCCAATAAGTCCACCATAACAGGTCTACCTAATGTAATCCCATTATAGCTCCATTACCTTAGAAAGGGTGAGGAAAGTAGGAAAGCATATATTTTTCATTAGGGGTTCTGGGTATCACAATAAGAGGGCATCAGGGAATAGGGCATCAACAAAGGGTGTGGTGTGTATCCTTCTCATCTTTGCTCGGAAACTATACTGGTACTTGAGATTGGAAGATTCATTTAAAATAGATGCAAGAAGAATAGAAGAATGCACATTAATATCAATAGAGGTATGATGCATATCCACAGATAGACTATTTACTGCAATGCACATGAATCTTGTAGTACACTTGTCATGTGATATGAGGCTCTTGTAAAGCTGTGCAAAACATGTTCAGTTATAACACCACTGAGCACATTGTAAACTGAATTCACAGCCACAGAGGGAATACAAAAGGAAGCAAGTGACACTGAAGACTGATCACTCACAATAATAAGACTGGTAAAATGTGAAAAAAGTAAGTGCTAATTCCACAAATTCCACAAATCCTTTTGTAGTTTTACAAAGAGTATGACCTGAAGAGGTGTTAGTATGCGACAGGTTTGAATTTTATGTGGCTACCTCTGAGACAGAGAATTGTAAAACCATCTGCCTCCTACCTTCAGTGAGTCCCATGTGGATGGTCCAGTAGTTCTGCAGACACTGCAACTCCTTCTTCATGCCCCTCTTGCAGCGGCAGTCAAACAGGGGACTAACTAGCAGCACTTCCAAGGCAGCCTGGCACTCCCTGTTGTTGTCCAGCATGGCTTCCTTCTCCTTGCCCACAAGGCACTGGCGCATCACCCGGTACCGAGAGCTGCAATAAGGGTTCTGGTTGCACATGTCACTTGCCTGGATGCAGTCCACCCATTCTGTCTGAGCTCCAGGCCCAGAGTCAGTGCCTGGAGATCCAGGAGCACTGTTGGCCAAGGACATGGACAAAGATGAGGAGCCATCCCAGGAACTCGCTGCCTCATCTAGGTGGGGACGAGGAGAAAGAGGTGGGGGTGTCAAGAAAAAGGAGATTGTAAATTGATGTGAATTTTGTGTGTGTGTGTAAATTCAAGCAAATAATATCATCATATCATAAACCTGCTTTCATTCTTGTTTTTTTTTTTGGTGGGGGGGGTGGTTTGTTTTTTGATGCAACAGGTTAGATGTGGGAGGAATAAACAGGTTTGTTGGTGTATGACAGCATGTCCATGCATGCCAAAGCATCTTTAGCAGGACACTTAAACCCTTAAATTTCCACCAGAGTCTACCGGTAATGTATCTCTATGTGGTAACTGAAGTTTCTTCATTTTGATGTATCATTTATTTTGTATTCAGCACTTTACCTGTGCTCACTTTAGTGTATCTGAGGTCGCCAAACCAAACAAGCCTGCACCTCTCAGTCTCCTGTTAAGTCTTATTAAATCAAGATCATTGAATGATAACTAACTATCTCATAAAAAAGAGCCCAATCAAGAACGACACTTAATTAACATCTAAGTAACAAGAAACTTGGCCTACAATGAGTAAACTGATCCACAGAGACTAAGGTGTTGCCGTCTGACAGGAGTCAAGATTCAAACACACTTCCTTCACACAAACCAAAGTACCAGCCGTTCTAGTGAAATGACAAGAGAGACCCCTTGTGGTGGTCTCGAGCATTGAGCTCGGAGAGGAAGAGGATGGATGCTGCATCAGAATCAGAGAGCAACGGGTGAGAAAAAGAGTGACATGAAGTTAAACTGTGAAATTGTTTTAGCAGTCCAATTATTTTAAAGGATGTGCCGGCGTCTGAGGACGACACTGATGATGGTGATCGTGTTAATGATGATAAAGGTGATGATGAGGTTGATGATGATGATGATGATGATGGATTTTCTCATATTCGACCAAATACAAGTGTGTAACTGAAAAGACCACAGAGATTCCTCTCTTCTGACTAAACGCTGCATTGTGCTGTTACAACAATGAGCTTTTTTATTTCTACAGCAGGAAATCTGTGGTGGTTTAATGGATCCAGTATAAGTGATTCACTTGCGACGACCAAGTTCGGTCTGTAGCTATGGGTGATAATTAAACGTAATCTAATCAAACCATCCGACTGTAACGTGAACGCCCATCAGCATTTTACTGCACATAATAATAATAATTAATAAAAACGGAATAACCTTGTGCCCTCAAACAAGTATGGCTTCAGAAAAGTGGAACCATAGCCTACCAAATGTAAAAATTCTCCCTACCAATAATTATTGATGTCAATATTTATCTCTGTGTCTTGTATTTACACATAATGTTCATTATACATTTTTTTTCTCCATGTTTCACTTCTCACCTAGGAGCAGAAGAAAGCTGCACACGCACACCCACACAGTGACAGACTTCATATTGGACTCAGCGGCAAGAAAGATGAGTTGGAGTCCAATTAGACTAATATTTCCACCTTGTGAAAGGTTAATTCCCCTCTCCGGATCCTTGACCCAGGCGTAGGCTAACTGTAAAAAATCAATATCCTCATTCAACTCCAAAATAAAGACGCACCTCCAAAAATCCTCGATTCCCAATAATATTCCACAGTTTTTGATATAATATAGGCTACTAACCACCGCACAGGAAAAAAAGAATCCTCTGATTTGGAAAAAATAAAAAAATCAAATGCCAATCAACCAATCAATCAATCCATGAAAGCAGTTTCTCAGGGTCCGTCTGCGCTGCGTTCATACCGACAAACTACTGAGACTTGATCTCTCCGCATTATAAGGGCTCAGACTGCCCGCTCATATTGCCCCTTGGAGACAATTTGTCCCTAAAACATTCCTTAAACTGGCGTGAAATGATCTGTCAGTTACGCCAATATCTCTAACGAGGAAGAAGAACTCATCTGAAAGTGCAACAAAACGCTGACTGGATTTTTCCCCCCAACTGGCTCCCTCAAAAGCTGTGCGCTCCTCTGGAGGGAGTGAACGCTTCTTTTGCACTGCATGCGTGTCGAGGCATCGCAGCACTTTATAAAGAGGAGTTTCTGTGAGCCAGCAGAGGGCGCTGCCGCCGCGTGCCCTCATTGGAAAACGTGGGATTCGGTCACACCAAGGTCCAATAATAAATGTTACCCTATAGAAAAATCGCCACGGTATTGCTTGAATATTCCTGCAGGGAGCTGGGGAAAGATGCACCTGTGGTACTCAGCAGTGAGATTATAGTGACCTCATTTGGCCTGTGTCATATTTCTTTAATCTTCTGTGGTATTGCTATAGGATTTTCTGTGAAAACATACATTTTGTGAAACAATTTCTTTGATTCATGTATAATACCCTTCTTACACTATTACTATGTCTTTCATAAGGGAGTACTTACAGGCCTGTTCTGGTTGGCTCAAAGTACAACTGTAGTAGTGATGAGGCCACAACTGCAACCCATCAAGGAAGCCGTGGGAAGCAATGATGAGAGTGTTGGCTGCTTGCACTCATAGCAAGGATATCTAGTCAGCCAGTACATAGTACGTCCTTTATTCAAGTATTTAGTGAAGCCATTAAAAACCATTCATTGTCTGGCTGACATCAGGGCCACATCCATTTTGGATCCACAACAGAACTCATAGAAATTTGCAAAAGGTTTTTAGGGGCAGGGTTCAAAGGTGGACTCAACAATGATGATGAAAATGTCATAATTCTTCTCAGCAATATCCCAACACTTGATCACATGACATCTGTGTTTCCTCTGATCGAAAGAAAGATTTTAAAAAATGGCACAATGCCTCGTATTATATTTGTGCTCGGAGGAAATAAGCCAACAACCCTGCAGAATCTGCCATATCTCAAAGTGGCTTCACATTAAACAAAATGACTTTGTTGTGCATCATCGCTTAAATAGTGCCCGGAATGTCATAAATCTTTACAAATCTTGAAAACAAAGTCTCTATTTAGAGGCTCTGACAGTGACAAACTGCAAGGCCACTGGCTCATAATGATGTTTGACTGTCAGCCCAGGCTTCCATCCAAGAGGGAAAAGAGCTCGCCGTTATAATGGCAAAATCAGCCTCATTCTGCCTATATTGGCCCGGGCTTATTCTCATCTCCCCCCAGAGTTTGTAGTCTCTGTCATTATGAGGACACTGTAAAGCATCATCCACCACCATGCCTGTATCCTGCATCTGTCCTGCATCAGTACTGTAGAGGCTGATTCAGCCTATCCTTCAACAGTTTTTAAGTGGAAATGCCTTTTTCCATCACAGAAAACCAACCCTATGCCTTCAAGCAACCATTTCCAGAACCAGACCAATTTTCTTATTTTATTTTAGCAGATAACAAAGAAGCCATTTAGTTATTCAAGTAATTTTTCACTGAGGAGCGGTTGCATAAACTGTATAAAGTTTACAGTTGCCTGAGCAGTAGGCTCAGGAGGGAGAAGAAATTTCTAATAACACAAAAAAGCATGAAATCAAACAGAGACATTAGTTGCTAACACAGTGAATAAAAGAGCAAAATTTGAATTGTGAATTCTTGTTCAGGCATCACATTATTTCCATCCATGATAGTGCAATATGGATAAATCCTCTCCTCACATTTTTTTCTTGAACCAGGCTGCTCAGGTTTGGGTTTATTCTAGTTGACGTTGCACGATTCACCCCCCTCTGTGGGTATTTAATTGCTCCGTTCTGACTTCATAAAGCATCTGCATTTTTTGTGTGTGTACAATTAGAGAGAGCCAACAGAGAAACACACATGCACGCATGGCTCCGTACACATACACCCTTTTTTTTTTATAAATAAGCATACATTCATAATCATGAAAGAAAGCACTTGCAGACACACATGCACTCAGATGCACATAATCTGTATGTCAGATAATCATACTTCCACAAGATGGCTCAAGACCATGAAGATAAGGGATGACAAATCTGGATGTTGAAGACATTGGTCATACTATTGAGGGGAAACCAGTCCCTGCCTTTGAGAAGTGTGTCTAATATGGTGAACATAGATGATATCATTATGAATTCATGGGATATGAAATAATGATACAGATAAGAGTCACAGTTAAGACTTTGTGCAATAACTTGTGCTTAGTGAGACAGCAGGGGGGTTTGAGAGTGAACTCTCATGGGTCAAATAAGAGCTTAGACAGTCTGAAACTGTCACCTTGAAATCAGGACAGGCACACTTGCATACAAATATGTTTATGCAAGTATATCTGTATTAAGGTGTGTGTGCATATGGCTGTAGTTAGGGTGCTTGTGTGTCACTTAAATTTGACCCAAGAGAGTCCAGCACATTTAGCTGCCAAAGTGTTAATTATCTAGAATAACACCTTCAATGGACCATTGATCCTCATTGTTTAATGTCTTATCCAATAATACTTTAAATTAGAAATGTGTTGGGCTCCATTGATAAGGTTTTGCTTCACCTCACAGCTTTGCAAACACAATATTTAGCTTAAGATTTATCTGAGGGCAAAGGTCGCTGTATCTCTCTCTGCTGGTCATGCCCACTGGAGAGAGTATTAACCTGAACACAGTATGTGCATAAACAGGCACACACACACACACACACACACACACACACACACACGGGTTAAGCATGACTGATTAGATTAGGAATTATGGGCTAATTAATGTGCATCTTGGGAGACCTGTACAGCATGCTTATTAGGAGGCAGAGCCCGAGTTGAGCAGAGAACATGACAAAAACATAAGTGTTGTTAATTCCCAGTGTTAAATTAATTAAAACACTACACTGTAGCGCTGCCTACTCATTCCAGTTTTATTCAGTTTGTGTAAAAACAGCGGTAAAGATGAAACCTCTGCCTGGGCATACTGTATAATCATAATTTATTGAAGGTTGGGATTTGCTCTGGCAAAATATCTTTAAAACTTTCCCTCTTACTCTTGACTAAAAGTCAATTTTGAAATATTAAAAAAGCACAACATACTGGGTCATGATATATTTGAGACTTTCACACAGCCGTAGTGCATGTATCAGGTGCAGAGCCCGGAGTCAGTTCAAATCAATCTGTTCAAATCAATGTGAGAGTGAAAATAGCCGATGAAATAAGCATCAGTAAAGTCAATCGTGGAGATGGTGGAGTGACAAGTGCAGCTGTAGGCTACACATTCTGGGTAGTGCCTGTGTGTTATTTTCTACATTATTCTGTTTAGCTTTTTGGCTATTGCAACAACAAACCACTCTTGTTCCCACAGAAGGTCCGACATGTCAGCGTTTATGTGTATGTCATCTTTGTTTTGGGTTGTTTTGAGCGTATGAACAGCACTAAATTTCTGATGTGACCTCTGCTAGACTCTCTGGAGGCTATCGACCAGTTAGATCCATTTGTTTTCCAGGCATTTCAGACGTTGTCCATTTCTATCACATTACTTTGACAGAAATTGAATTTCCTCTGATGCATTTTTATGTTTCCTAAGTGCTGCTTTGTTCTCACTGGGAGTATAGTGTTTCCAGTTACGCGATGATGCAAAAACACTTTGGTTTTAAACCACAAAAAAAAAAAAAAATGGAAATGGATTTTATTTTAATGTGTTTATTGACTTTCATGTATTTTATTCCAAAATGTTTCCCAGTTAAAGTATCCATCCTTCCAAATGAGAACCATCCACATGGTATTCAGGCAATTGTCCAAAGGCTGTTTCAAAATTTTACAAGGGCTCAATAAGAACATACAGAGGATGCATTTTATCAGTGGGCTGACGCCATGCTGGGCTTACTGTCTTGTTAGTCTCCAAAAGATTGCCATCTCTCTAACTGTAATGGCAGCAAAGCGAAGACATGCACCTACTCCTATCAAGGAGGCACAAACAGATAGCATGAGTCTGCAGTTTTTTTTCCCGGCTTTTGTTGTTTTTTTACAGTTCAGGAGTTTTACAGGTAAGGACATCAACAAAGATACTCTGTTCTGTGGATAAAGTGACTGGTTGCTGGTTCAATTTCAGCAATTTGCTACAGAGGTACAAACAGTGGCACATCTAGCCCATCTCATTAAACACACCATGGGTCCCATATGGGATATTGACAGGGACCTCCGCTCTGCCCAGCTCAGTGAAGGTCTTGGCATCCAGAATGAGTAGGAAAGTACTCTTCTCCTGGAAACAGGAATGGAAGAGATTAAACATGCTATGTAAAGAAAAAGGTCACAGAACACCTCTTTCACAATAATGATAGTGAAAGTACCAAAGCATTTGTCTCCTCCATGCATAGTTAAAATATATGGATGGTAAAGTCACACAAAAATATATTCAAAGTCTGCTTCATGTTGAGAATTGATTGTGGTTATTTCTCACAGGATCCAGTAGAGCATACAGTTACAATCTAGTGTCAACATTAATCACAGAAACGTCTGTTGTTGTGGATTGTTTTTTGTTTTTTGTAGTTGTTCACTTACTTGTCTGGGTGTGATGATGACTGACAGGACCACTCCATCATCTTCCTCAGTAGCTTTGGGCGAAGCAACAAAGACAGGCTCAGACGGGTACAAGCCGGGATAACGCCACACCTAGACAGGGAAGATTATATAAACATCCCCTTTACTCGGAGCTGTTTCATGTCATAAAACCAACTCCCGACCTACTGCTCCAAGTGATAGGGAGGCGGCAGTAGAAATAACTTTGATGTGATAATACCCATCCCAGTTAACAATGAGGTCTGTCTAAGTAGTCTTTGATTGATAGAGACCTTAAGCTCCTTGGTGTGGACATCCATCTTGAGCAGGGAGTCACTGAAGACGTGTCCAAAGCCGCAGGAGTAGAAGTAGCGGTAAGGTCTGCCATTGTACTGGTCGTAGTTGATCTGTGGGAACTCAAGGCCACCATACTGCAGCAGCTCGTCATCATAAAGCTCCTCGTGGATCATGTAAACCTGGAGGGTCGCAGGAAAAAGTCAGGATTTTACTCAGATCAGTGTAACTTTTATTTTTCAATTGAAAAATTTGCCCAGTTATTGCACACCAACAGACCTGATTCATTGTACACTGCATCTCCAGGTTTTTTTTTTGCTGCGAGTGCTTGAATCAATATTGTATTATTCCCCAAAACCGTCAAATGGATACTTTAACAAGATCTTGGTCATTCATTCTAAAATTTATTTTTATTAAGAATATCTCAATTTCTTTTGATTTTACTTAATGAAAATACGTGTGCCTTAAACTGCAATTATATACTCACATCTTGATATTTGTGTTCAGTTGCCCAATAAAATAGCCAGTAGTACTTTCACAGCTGTTTTCAGCTGTTACGTGTACATAACACCACTGAGAACTAAGACTGAGGACAGTGTCGCTGAGGTAGTCATGACAACTAAAGCATCACCTTTTCTTTCAGTGTTTCAGCTTTATTCTGCCATAAGAAAATGTTTGACAGTTTGTGTGTGTGTTTGTGAGAGAGAGTGTGAGTGGGCCACACATAATTCGTTAAACTGCAATTGTTCAGTCGCACGGTGGACTCTCATTTTGACATAATTTGTATCTGCTATAAGTCATGAAATTACTATTGTGCGGAAACTACCTTCAGTGTCTCATCATGCTGGATAATTGAAAAGAGAGCGTGGCAGTGGATTATGATTATAGGCCTCATTCTTTAGTTGATTCTGGTAAAACCAAATCGAGGGTAATGTACAGTTAAACATATCACTTTACATGCACAATGAACATGCTTCATCATGTTTTATCCTACCTCTCCAGATTTTGTCTTCTTCGCTGTGGCTTTATATTTACACAGGGTGACTAGGTTTTGGTCCAGAGGACTTTGTTCATCCACAGTCAGAGGTAGGACGTATCTCCTCGGGAGGTTTCTGCACAATGAGTTGTAAAACTGACAAAGGAAATCAGAGAGACATGAGAAATTGTGAGTTTGACTGAATTTGACTGAAAGGTGCAACTCAACCTCAGGAAAAATCAGACCCAAACAAAATTCTGTATGCACATGGCAGGGATATTGTTTGAAACATTTTTATATTATTTTTATGTAAGAATATTTTGATCAAAGACTCTTTGCCACATTTGAAAGAGATTGTATTGAAAAGGTTTTGAAAGCTTTCTGCATTGCGTCAGAAATTGTCCAGTTTTTGAATGATCAGAGAAAGTACAAGGAAAAATAAGAGAATATCAGACACACTTCAACTGTCTCTGTCTGTTTAGATTCAAATGTGACAAAAAGAGAGAGACTTTACTAAAAATTGTAGAGACAGAGAGATGACCTTGGTGATAAAAAGATGGCCCTTACACAAAGAATCGCAAATAGCTCTCTTAATGCTTGCTGATTAATGTTTTATGGACATGTTTAAAGTAAAAAATGGAATGGATTGATTTGGGTCAAACTGTCCACATATTCACCTTGTCCATTTCCTCCCCTGAGCCTCTGCGGAGGTTTTCAAGTGTGAAGTCTCCGATGACCTCACCATCGTCCCCACAGCACATGTCCATAACCAAGAACCCATTGTCCTCAAAAGCGTTGATCTGATGCAGTGTGAACATGGGTGCCGCGCGGTATTTCACTTCACTCAGCTGTTGGACCAGTCACATCAACCAATCAGGACTCATAAATATAAGATATTTATACAAGAATAAAGGTTTATGAAAGCTTTTGGTCAAAGAACAAAGGGTTTCGGGACAAGCTCCCTCCTTGGTGCCGCTGTTATTATGTTATACCTTCACATTATGATAATGATATTAAGTTTGATATTGGGTGTGATAATGGGTATGCTGTGTAATGAGATGAGAAAATTGAGAGTAAGAATGTATGAGAAAAGGCTACACCATCAGAGTGTGACTTCATCAAAATAAATAAGGAAACATTACATCATGTGTGAAAAGATTAGCTTGAAACTCTCCTTACATGTTCAGACTGTTCAGCAGCTCTGTGTGTTTGTGTGTGTGTTCCACTCATTTTAACTCACCTTGCCAGTGTGCCTGTTGACCACGTGGAAGATGGTCTCATACTTGGGCTCCCAGGTCATGACTTTATGAAAGCTCTTTCCCTGAATTCTGTACAGCATGAACTTCAGCAGGTCCAGCTTGATTGGTTGCTCAATGAACACAATGTAGTTCTCTGACATGACTGGAGAGGCAGGGCACAAACGGGAGGAAATATATGTATTAACATTAACATATTTGGTCTGAGAGCGTGTATAACTGATGCTGTATACTAGTTTAATGTCGGATTTTCATAATTTTCTGTAATAGCCAATAGCCCCATTAATATTTTCATGACCATATGTAAATCATGGTCATGGTTGTTGCACTTCTTGCCACAATTTAGCATTTTGGATAATTACTGCAAGTATCGTATACTGTACATGACCAGTCAACAGGTTTTCAGTGGGGATTTGGGTGTGAACCAAATGTGGAAAATTTTAGAAATAATGGTGTTATCTGCATGTAAACGAGTGCATGAAAATGAGTGTTCTCATGTTTTTTGAGGGAACCAATAATAGAGGGATTATAAACAAGCTCTAATGATGCTATGAGGCTCGTTTGTGTGCCTTTTTGCAGAAGGCCACACTCACTGCTACTCCCCCTGAGGCCAATCAGTGTACAAAGTAAATGTTCTTTGCCACAGGACCAACCTTGCACATAAACACATGAAATGGGGAATAAACATAAACCCCTATCCCCTGTAACTCTGCTGACAGAAGTAATTATGTGATGCCTTGTATAACAGTACAATGCTCCATCACTTGTGAGATTCCTTGGTGCCAAACAGTCTGGCAGAGCAAGGGTGGTCCTCCCAGACTCCTACACTGTGGATGTAATCAGGGAGCTGGTGCAGTACAAAAACAAACTGGAGAATAGGTTTAGTTTAGACTAAACTGTGTTAGTAAATTGACATTAGCGTCATTCAGCATTCATCTGTAAGGCTTGGGAATATTTTTTGACCTGTGCCATGCAGGGGGTGGAGTCATGGTTGAAGTTGAGCAAGAGAAGTAAAAGAAATCACTCTTAAAGCGCCAACAAATCTACAGTGCCTAATCCAAAAGGCAGTGTAAAGAAAAACAAAAATGGAAATTAATAATTACATGCCTGTACCCACACTCATAAGCTGCGCTACACAGAATGGGGACGAAATAGATACTTTATGAATAAAAGACTATTCTTTGTGTTGCATGTGGGTCAGTTTTTGTGACTCATGAGTCACTGGAAGGGCAGAAAACAGTGCCATCTACTGTGCCCACGCACTGACCTGCCACAGGTCAAAAAATATTCCCAAGTCTCTCTCTCCTTCATTGACTTCTTGTCTATCAGCTGGCTGGTAACATCCAATCATATTCACCATAATCATACATGTGTAATGCGCAATTATACCCTGACTCTTCTCACTTTTCTGCTGATGCCAAGACCTCCTCCTTATGTGCTAGAATTTTAATACTGATGACCCTTGCACCAATCTTTTGACCACCGATTAAATGTTCATGTATGTTAACGAGGTGTTAGCTCTCCCAACAAAATCCTTGTTGCTGCTCAGATTCTTTGAGAGCTTCTTTGAGCAACACAGAGCAGAGCCTTTTCCACCAAAGCTGTATAACAATTTGCTGTAAATGGTCAATTCTTCACAAAAAGTAAGTGGGCTTAAACATGGAAAACAACATTAAAAAGTTGATCATAACTGCAGAGAAAGTGTGTACTTTTATGTGTGAGTCAGAGCTATAGACAGAGACAGATAGTGAGAGCTGAACAGAAAGACAAAGGAGCTGTGATTGACAAAAAGAAGCAGGACGAGACTAGAATTGAATTTAGTAATTAATGAGAGCACAAAAAACTCTCCCTCTTTCAGAGAAGTAGACTCACGCTGTCAGAGTGGGCAAAAAAAACCAAAACAAAGAATCATAGAATTCATTAATTCAGTATACATCCAGCATACAGACGACCTATGGAGGGTGTATCCTGTTTGCTATGCTGTGTATCTCACCAAAGCTGTGATAATAAGAGGGTTTCCTGGGTTCAGCTGCACGGATGGAGCAGATCACTTTGGCTCCATTCAGCTCTGCAGAGTCGTCCCTTGCCCCTCTCTCCTCAGGAGGAGGCACACGGATGATGTTGTAGAAAAAGCCTGAGGAGGCCCACAAACATATGTTGTAGAACTATATTTATTAGGATGGAAAACACAGGGATAATCACTTAAATACAAGGTAAGAAAAGGAAAAATAAAATACAAACACACATCACAAAAGAAGAACGACTACAAAAAAAAACAACAACAAAAAAACACCCACCTATCCAAAGACAGTGAAGAAGCCCACATCCACCACAGACATGAACCACAAACATGCAAAGATACACATCATTAGCCTGAGAAGATACAAATGTTTTCAATTTGAAAGTAGACACAGTTGTGACATATTTCTGGTCATCAGAAGGTTTTTTGATCTCACTGGAAAGCTGGATCTTATTCTAGCTAAACTTAGTTTGATCTGAGAGTTTCATTGGCCTGTGATCACTGAGCAAACAGACATATAATATGTACTGTAGGTAGACAGGTAGGAAGCATTGCAGGGATGTTACCGCTTTTGCCGTAGGAGTTGCCCATGTTGTACGTGGCCCCTTCACGGTCATAGTGTGGGTGAGCTGTGGCTGAGTTGACAGCAATGTACTGACTCCAGTCCACCTTAAATTGATAGAAAAATGGTATCATCATGTTTGTTGCCCTTGTCATCATCATCAACATCTTCCTCATCTTTACCCTCTGACTCTCTATTAGCATTCAGCATTGAAAAGAGACTTTTAGTGTTACCGACTTACCTTCTCCTTTGTATCCAGAGTTTGTGGATCTATTCGTCTCATGTAGTTGGTTTCTGTGCTGACGTAATAGTCTCCCTTGTACTTGACAAAGTTCACACTGGCGTTATCTGTGGCCTCTGTTCACACATACAGATGTCAGGATCATATTAAAATATAGCACTCCAGCGAAACTTGCTCTCATTGATATCACTGGTAACTTACTTTTTAAATCAATTTCTTCCTCCTTAATTTTTCAGAGGTTTTATGTCATGCTTTTACCCCTCACAGACAAGTATACACACTCATGCACACACACCAATATTGAGTTATGCTCCCTTTACCTCAATAAAAACACAATATAATGTAACACCAGCTATCAGTAGGCTGGAAAAGCAATGCACAATACAGCACATACTGCCATGCGGATGGGCAAAAAATATTTTTTCCTTTCTACTTTTTTCTTATTTGTTAGATTTTTTACTTTGCCTCTAGTAATCTGGCCTTGTTACCTATATGCAGAAATGAATTGAATAGTTTAATAATCATTTGGCACTGCCAGTGTTTCATTATGCTGCAGTGAGGTCATTTTAAACATTGGAATATGCAATATGTAAAGAAGACACACATACTAGGAATTTGAAAGCGTGAAAAGAAGCGTGCAAAGATGTTCTTGCATGGATCAGGCATGGCTAACGTCCCGAATTCTGACACCACAATGCGGTTCTTCTCTGCGTTTTGGACGTATGAGTCGCTTCGCAGGAAGCGGCTGCTGTAGGTGACTTCGCCCTCACATATGTGGAATCGGTGCATCATGGCCATGCCATCAAACCAGTGGGTATATCTGAGAGAAATAAAAAGACAGTAGATTGCTCACCAGGGTATTTGTGTAACACAAAGTGAAGAGCATGAGGTGATCACTGGAAGACAATAGAGACAGTGAGAAATACTCCTCCTCACATGGTGACAAAAATCCTAATCTGGAATAGCCCCGGTGGTGAAAACCTGTCACAGAACTATAGGGTTTGAATTGTCAGATAATGCGATGAATATTTCCAATGATTATTCCAACAATTACAGTACAGCTGTCTCATACTGCATGGCTACAGTGTTAACCTGCTGACTCACACTGTTTCTTCTGCTGCCCTAGTCTTATCTCTTGAGTTGTGAGCTGTTCAACCAATTTTTTTTTTTCAGATTGTTTCATTTGAGAGATCTTTAGAGGCCTACAGAGGGGAGAGTATTCCTTATTTTTCAAGAACCAAGAACATTTCTGAGGAATTAATGTTCATGTGACTCTTCAGATTTATCTCATGATCTTATCCAGTTTGATTAACACTGTTTTAGTCGTTGTCATGTATTGTCATGCTGTCCATCAATTCAGGAGGGATTTGGGAGTGAGCAGATTTCAGTCTTGTTCTTTGAATTTTCGTACTCTATGCTGTACTTCTTTTTTTTTGTAAATGTTTTTTTTAAACTATCATGACTATAAAGCTCACTGAATTTAAATCATTTATTAATTATGTCCAGACATAAATATCTCAGTGACTATTTAATAGATTTCCATGAAATTCTGTACAGATATTCATGGTGCCCAGAGGATGAATCCTACTGACTTTTGGTGTTTCCCCGACTTTTGTGTGAAAGGTCTCGACAGCTATACACACTCGACAGCTAGAGTTGCTTGCATGGCTGTAAACTCTAACTCTTGTTTTTTCAATGTTCCTCAAATACCTGTCTTTCCCAAACTCAAACTTTCCAGGGCCATTCCTCAGGAAGCTCCCATTGATCCAGGATGGAACTGTGCCCTTGATGTAGGTGGGGATGGGATCAGGAGTTTCCTCTACAGAGTGCACCAGAGGCGCCACGCTCTCCAGCCCAACGGCCCGTGGACATTTTTCCCGGCTGGATACTGAAAAAGGAGAGGAGAGGAGAGGAGAAGAGGGTCATTGAATGGATGAATTTTGTTTAAAGTACACTGTAAAATCTATGGAGTAAAGTGTAAAATCTATCTCAAGTACAGCATGATAGCATGCTGTACTTGAACAGCAGCTGAACTCTTGGTCCCACAACCCCACCCCTTACCCACCTGTCTCTATAATTATTTCTCTCTCTCTCTCTAGCACATGCACATAAACACACACACACCCACATGTGCTCACACACGCAGGTATATATCAGCACCAATATGTAGGTGTGGTGTTGTGAGCCACTTACAGCTTAGGAACTTTGAATGAGTGTGAATGAGGAAGTGAAGTCATATCATATAGAAAACCACATTTAGCAGAAAAAGGATGATCATAGATGTGATTCATTAAATTATAATTCACAGCTGGCATTGTCAGTGTTGCCTACTATCAAGACAATCATTAATAAGCAAGGAGTTAGCAGCTTTATCTTCATAAATCAATTCAAAGCAGTCTTATTTTTTAAATTTCACACTTTCACACCTTCTACTGTATGTACCATTTTATGATTCTTCAAACCTCCTTGGCTGTATTTAAAGCTATCAGCACTGACATCAAACACAATAAGTGATTATAAAATGCTGTTGTAAGACGGTATAAGACATTATGCAATGTAACAGCTCCCGCTTGTGTGAACTCATGACTCTCTGGGGTCATGCACTGTGAATGACACCTACACTATCTATGGCCTTATCTGTTATCCAATAACCAATTCCTGTTCATTACCTCATATCTCCACACGTAATGGAGATAGTAAAATATATACAAGAGTTACGTGATTAGCAAAACCAAATCATTGCAGTTCAATACTGAGCCACATGCTGAGCTTAGGTTACAAAGCAGTTTTTTTACAATGTGGATTGATATTGCAACCAATCAGAAGAGCCAGAATTTTGTTCATTCCCATGACTCTAGTACAATAGACAATAAAAAAGAGAATGTGCAATAGAGAGATAACTGCTGTAGGCTTTAACAGTCTCTTGCAGTGTTGACTTTGTGAGTTTTGATTGTGATTACTGCAGCATTGCAAATGATGCCTGAATGTGTGCTGTCATTTTTTGGGGCGGGTATTTCATGTAGTTTAGGCTGCATTCAAAATCAAGCCTCTTGAAAACATAACAGCGACACTGACGAGCTCAGAACTGTTGTGAATAATAGCTTCAGGTATTGTTTTTTATCTTTCATTTTTTTGATAATCACAAGTGCAACAGTAGTTTATTTGTAACAGCTATTGCTTTAACATATTGTTTTCTCTCATGGTGTCGATGGTACGTCAGTGTACAAGTAAATGACCTTGTTGGAACATGTTGTTTTAATTTTTGTTCTTTTTATTTTTAACATGCAGGAACCTGCCAGTCAGTTTTTTGTTGACAGCTGGGAACAACTAAACTGTTAATGAGATATTGTGCATATTCTTTCACCAGCTCTGATTCAACAGGAGACCTTGGAGCAGGAACAAAAGAAAATGCCAACATGTCTTATTGTAACCGCAGCTCTGATTATGAAATGCAACAAAATACCATTATGACTAAAACAAAAGCTACATAACCCACAGTATCTAGATACATATCTATGTGTGCATGTTTTTTTTTGTGTAGATCTCAAAGAGGTGGAGAAGTATATAAGTCCCAATGCTTTAGTTATAAATGAACTATTAAGTCAGTTAGCCATGTCCTTTCCCCAAAATCAATGATTACAAAAAACAGATTCAGATTTAGTTTCAATATAGAAACAGAGGAAACAGGACAAGTGTGAAGTCAGTCAGTTACTTAACCTTCCTGTTGTGTTCCGGTCAAATTGGACCAATCAACAAGTTTTCTCTCTGAAAAATGTAGTTCATTTAGTCTGATTGTCATAAGGTTCCATGACTTTGTCCACATAGGACATCTGAACACACAAAATACATTTTGATCCCAGTCAAAAATTACCTGTCATTAGAAATTAATGGGTGAGACTACAATTAGTGTGTAAAATTGAATTCAGGCCCATGCCCATTCATCAGATGGACACACCTCCTCTCCTGGACCTTCACATGCATGTGTGTTTGAACACACACACACACACTCAGGAACCACAGACGTTAGCAATTCTCACAAACAATCACAACATTGTTTCAATAATATATAGAACTTTTCTCGAAGCTCTGGTATATAAAGCTTTTTTGGGGCCTTGCTCACAATTCATTCTGAGGCAGCACAATGAACACACGATATACTGTATGTGATCATATCTTTGATCAGGACAGTGGTGAGGAAGAGAGAGGCCAGGAAATTGATAGTGAAGATGGATTAAAGGAATAAATGTCAGAAGTTGAAGATAACACAGAATATGATCCAGACCAAGAAACAACCAATTTGGAACAATCCAGTGATGAGGAAGAGGGCCCTGATGCTGTTGTTACATTCTGGTCAAAGAATGAGAATTTGACCTGGTCTTCATCCCCACCTGAGAGGAGAGGTCAGCTGTCGGCTGAAAATGTTATCGGGATGACCCCAGGGCCAACGAGATACACCCTATTCCGGGTTGATGACAATTACTATAGCTCAAATAATCCATAAATTACATTCATTTTACTCAAAATGAGTTGTATTAGCTCAGGTAGATAAGGTCTACAGGCCATAAAGTGCAAAATATAAATGCAAATCTTGTGATAATCAATAGAAATTAAGTTAATAAAAATATTAGTACATAGTCATAGATTATAATATAAGGATGGTGGTAGATTTATAAGCAACTATAACAGATCGGTCAGTTTTGACTGGGAGCCCAAAGTTAGCAAGCATGAAATGAACACAGCAGGAGGGTTAACTCATAATAATTTGGTATTTTTGTAGCCATGTAATAATGTCAAATAACATTAAAAGCAAAAGGTACCCGTCTTTTAAACCTTATGACCAGTACGCACAGTCACATTTCATTTATCCTAAATACCACCAAATACCAAACACCTTGACTTTTGCCTCACATTCATATTTTAAAATAGACTGAATGAAATCAATCTGCTAGAATAAAAATGTAATCTTTAGCTCAGTCCTGATTCATTCTTCAAATGTTTTGTGTTTGCAGTATCTACACAGGAGCATATGTGCACACCATCTGGCTAAACATCTGAAAGTGGCATCTACTCACTGCTGTGTGTCTGGGGCTCTGTGGTCTTGGACATGGCTGGTTGTTCTGCGGATTTGATCAGACAAACGCAAAGGATTTATACACGCCCCAAGGAAAACCTTTGAACCCTTGGACCCTTGCCAAGTTCAGGAAGTGAACCCTGGCACTAAACAACACTGGTGCAATGTTGACTATATCATTAAACTGCCAATAAAAATGTGGTAAGAGACAATGGGTCATTACTTCATGATGCAGGTCACTGTTTGCATAATGTGACATAATATTATTTATAATAATGTTTCTGAAGCATAACATATGATAAACTGCATTTTTGATTATTTCTCCCATACAAATCTATTCTGGAAGAAAACAAATGAATTGATTAATTACCAGTTCATACACAAGGGCCCAAAATCAGCGCCATACAGTCAAGGTTATCCTATTATGTTATATTATAAATAGTAGTAGTAGTCTTTATTGCTGTTGTTACATTTTGTATACAATTATGTCTCTGCAAATGACCTTTAGATTATATATAGAACTATGGTCCACGTAGTCAAGTGCAAGTTTGCTGCTTTTATCTAATCTCACTATACATTGTCTGGTCACATACAGTTTAAGATTTGTGTGTGTCACACTGCAATCAGGGTTCCTTACTGAATCAAATTACATAAAACGTCCATAATTATTGTAAATGTTACAACATGTTGCAGAAGAATTTCTGTGCCAAAGCTGTTGCAATGTCTTTGAACAGCTTTGACAACAACAATATTTCAGCCTTGTACAGTCTGGAAATCGATCATTTAGATGGAGTGGTTGAAGGAAAGCAATGCAATAGAATTAATTGCTGTTAATAAGGGAAGGTAAAAAGAATTACTCCAAAAGACTACTCAGTGTTAAGTGGCCATGCCGTATTGCATGACATTGCATCCTTCCCTTCACCCTAAGTAACCCTGCATTGGAAAAACAGGCCTGAAATAGTTGAGGTGGTTCCAAAACCAAATTACTATGAATAATTCTGCAGGTACATGTGTAAAAGTGTGAAATCTGTAAAAAGATAGAATATTTAAGAAGTACCTTAGCAAACGGCTTTGTATATAAACAGTAATAGAATGGACAGCTGTGGACAATCTGATGTTTATTGTGGGGAATTAAAACAGAAAAATGATACAGCCAAGACCAAACAAGGTAAAAATAAGAGAGTGGCTGCTACGTTGAGGTCACTGATTGTTAATTCATTTGTCACAGAAAAAGCAGAGAGGATAATATCCAGTGAAAATAGAAATATTAAGTTACTGGAAATACTGGCACAAATCAGTGGCTTAATCAGTAAAAAGGACAAATTCAAGCAGTAAGCACTTCTCAACTCACTATAGCACTGTGTGTGGTGAGACAGCATGCACCCAGTCCCACTGCTCCCCTGCTACTCTTTCCCACTCAGCGTGAAAGAAATGAAAACCTGGCAAGTTTGTACAAGACCTGTAGGAAGACCAGTTGGGTCATGATGCGCTTAGGAGATTTAATTGAATCAGTAGTTCCCAACCTGGGAGTTTCTAAGGGATAAGCCAAAAATGTTAAGAAGCAGTGAATTAAGATTGCAGTAAAGAAAAACATTTAAATGCAATAAGAAAGCCCTCTGTTAACATTAGTATGAAGGATAATGATAAAAGCAAATCAGCAGCAGACAGCCAATGTTTGGATTTACTTTTCAGCCCTCCGGCTCAAAACACACCGCCTGTGGCAAATAAGGCAGCCACTGGAAAATACAGCTGTATATTTTTTTAAAGACAAAAAAAAGTATGAAATATACATATTAAATATTGTTATATAAAACCATATTAGATTATTATTATTAGACTATTGTTACAAACCAAAAGATCCAGCACAAGCTAGCTCACTGTGCATATGAATATCAGTGGTGGTATTGTTGGAACAAAGAGGCATGCAGGGGGAACAGGTTAAAAAATCACACAGCTGGCTGCTGCCAATAGCACCGACCTGCCACAATAATATTTATACATTATTGCAAAATCTTTCTCCTTTGCTCCACATGGGGAATGGCGATGGCCAGCACAGTGTTTACTGCCCCAAAGTGATATAAACCCACCATAAACCTCACACAGAGTGTCATTCGGAGTTCAGCTGCTGTTCTGATAGGGAAAACAGGCTGAAGTGTACCTGTTACAAACCCCTGGGGGGGTTTCAGTCGATGAGGTGAAATGCTTTGCTCAGCCATGAAACTAATAGGCCTCATCTCAGAACATGACAGACTTCATCTACCTGAAAATAAACATATTTCAGTGGTGAGAAGCAGATTTTTGAGATCAGAGGTGTTGAACTCAAGTTGGGTGATATTTCTGGTCGGGTTGTTTTGCTGTAAATTCAGCGCACACCACGGTTCATTATCCTGTGTCATCTGGACACTATCAAATTAATGAATATAAGAGGTTTAATCAGAAAATGGGAAAGGGAGGCATCTATTCTGGACACTGGCCTGTAATTAGTTCAACAATGTTTTACAGATTTGAAGAGTAATTTTAATTAGCTTTCAATTAATTGCATATCGCAGCTGTAGAGAAGCTCACACGTGCAGGCACAGGGATGCATGCACACGCACACAGTTTCACTCAGACACAAACACACACACATAGGCCAATTGTGTCTAAGCCTGTTATGTTGCTATAGAAGCCTTTCAAGTGTTTTTCATCCCATCCGGTATTTTCTCCTGCGTGTTAATGGACGAGTGGCTCCAGCCAAACTTTGAAACCAAACTTTGAAAACAAAACTGCTTTTTAGATTCAGCTGTTAAGTTGTGAAGTCATTCTCTGAGGTGCATGCAGGTCTGCTACTATCATTTTCAATGTCCAAGTTTTTGTCTGACCTCCTTTTCAGATGCCGCAACCCAGTTTAGATTGACGATTGATTTTCTAAATGACTCACTTTACAAAGCTTGGATGTAGTTTCTTACAGCAAAGACGGAAAAAATACAGCAATGAATTTTTCCCTTCTACAAAAGAATATAACTTACTTTAGTGTCTAAACAGATAAATTGTCCCATCTAGTGGTGAGCTGGGAAACTAAATGATTCATGAACAAAAGGTCTAGTTGCTGTTTGATATATTCTGATGCAAATGCTTTTTTTTTTATCTTTGATATACTTTGTATTGACGCACACAGTTCATTCTAAAGAAGTCACAGATCAGACGTAATGCTCCTTTGTAACAGATTTTGACCTAAAACAACCTGACTCAATGTAAGATGTCTCCTCAGGTAAGTCTTTTAGATTCTTCCATATGAGCATTTTGTACTGACTTCTCCTTACTACCACTTCTACTGACTCTACCTGCTTACTGCACTGTAACACCTAACCTTTATTGTGCCATGTAATATCACCCAAGCAGCTTGTTACAGATTTACAGTGTCTGCATGCACAGGCACCTTAGGCCTGCACACTGTGACACTTTCATACCTTAGGAGTTGTGTTTGTGTCCTCCAAGGCTCATAACTTATTCAAGTTCTATTCAAGTCATTATAACAGCCTCGTGATACACTGGGTTAGTGTACTGAATAGCATATTTGACTATAAAACAGCGAATATAACGCAGAGAAAAATATCAACTGAATGTCTGAATGTCTGTTGAGTGATATGTTTGATCATACAGTCATACAATATGTCTCACATCCAAAGCACTGCAGAATTTACTGCAGAACTGCATACACTGTAAGATGTCAAAAAGAATGTAGTGTAGCTGTCGATATTTTCTGCACCAGTGACACCATCTGTTTCTCGTTGTCTTGGTTATTTATCATAGTAATGCCTCTTAGTTTGATTTTCCTTTTACATTTCGAAGAAAACAAGCCAGTGCCAGTAATCCAGATGTTGGCTTCCCATGCTGTTATGCAAGCATTTAATTCCAGGTTCCAGGCAAGAGATATTGAAATGGAAAGGAATAAAGGTGAGTTAAAATACAAAATATGATGTGGAGGTTGTTTAGTACTTGTCTTCAGCATTTGCTAACATATACATACTGCGCATGTACATATAGATACCATCTTGAACACACGTCTTATGCATGGTGACTGAACATACAGTATGTTGTAGCTCCACATCAAGGTCATGGGAAATGTTCCAGACAATACACCTGTATGATTCGTCAGCCACTCACCCTCGTTGCCATTGGCCCACCTTCGTCCCTGAAGGCCATGTAGAACCAATAGGAGCGTGTGTTACCACATTTGGGGCAGGGTGTTGCCAGTTTAGACAGTTTAAAAGAGACTATGTGTCCTGCTGTCCCTCAGCAGAAGCATCAATCAACATGATCCCCATTGTGCTGGTCTCAGTGCTCATTGCTAGCGGTAAGAACATCTGGCATTCTCTAATTCTGTGTGTTACTGTTTCTGTGTGTTTGCAAGTTTGTGTGTGTGCATTCAAGTGCTTCAAGCACCATGGAGCCAGCACTCTGCAATTCTCTATTGGAAAAAGAAATGTTGCAGTTTGTGTCTGATCTGGGATTTAAAAGTAATTCCATTGTTTTCCTGCCTCATGAGCACTCCCTCTCTCATGTCCATCACATGTACTCCTCCTCTTCTTTGTCCAGCCCTCGGGTGCGGCACCCCACCCATTGAGCCCCTGACTTCCCGTGTGGTCAATGGAGTGGATGCCAAGCCCCACAGCTGGCCCTGGCAGGTATGCCAATATGTACACATCTGTCAATGTTTTTATATTAAGTGGCACACCTTATGGGTCTGGCATCTGCTTATTAGCTGTTGGACATGGTGGCTATTGAAAATTCTGTGATTAAATTACTGTTTTTGAATTAAATCAGCAAACTATGCCATCCATCTATACATCCACAACCTGCACCTTAATGTATCCTTCATGGTTTGTTTTTTTTGTTTTTTGGGTTTGTTTTTTTTGTTTTCTTTTTCGGTCTCCAGATCTCTCTGCAGTATGAGAGGAGCGGTGTGTGGAGGCACACTTGTGGAGGATCTCTGATTGCTGCCAACTGGGTCATGACTGCCGCTCACTGCATCAAGTATGAGCAGCAGAGGAACATACACACACAAACACACATCTACACGCATCTCCTGTTAACTGCATTGTGGTTATTCTGCACCAAACTACTTTCCTAATACTGCCTTCAACTCTAAACTCCACTTAGCCCTTATAGAATTAGGACTGGGCAAGTCAAATACACTTTGCATGAAGGCCAAAATAATATTCAAGGTCATCTGGTCTGCTGCCCAGTTCAAATCCCCTCTTTGCCCACTAATCATCACTTTGAACTCATCATATCATTCAACTGCGCAGCAAATCTTCTATCTGTTCTCTCCCCCAGCACCAAGCTCTCCTACAGGGTGTTTGTGGGCAAATACAACCTGGTTGAGGAGGAGGCTGGCTCCAAGGCCATCCTGCCTGAGAAGATTATTGTCCATGAGAAATGGAACCCCATCTTTGTGGCCCTCGGGTAAGACGAGCTCCGCTATGTCTCCTGCTATGACATACAGTACATCATAATCTCATCTGTTCTGTATCGAGGTGACAAAGTAGACTGAGGCTAAAATTCCATTTCTTAACTTCAATCCTGCTCAGACCTTTGACACATGTTCTCCATCTTCATTTATCTCATATTTCTCCGCAGCACACAGATGATAGAACCAATAAAATGTGTATTGCTCACTCTCAAATATGCAATATCCACAGTGGGAAATAGGAGGGTGACATCAATTGAGTTGATTTATTTGTATTTAATGACATAATGAAACACAGGAAAAAAGGCAAAAATACAGAATGAACTTGTTGTCATTACCTTATTTATTTCTGTTTCTCTCCTTTTCTCTCCGGCTCTGGAGGAAGATTTTAAATTGCCTGCCAGTACAACCAGTCTCTCAGTCTCTCTTTCTCTGTGTCTCGTGCAGTAACGACGTTGCCCTGATCAAGCTGTCAGAGTCTGTGACTTTGAGTGATCAGGTGCAGCTGGGATGTATCCCTCCTGCCGGCACTGTGCTGACCAACCTCTACCCCTGCTACATCACCGGATGGGGCAGAGTGTACAGTAAGTCACTGTGTTTGAGTTTATTTTTTTCTTTTTCAGCTGAGTATCTCTGAAATGTGTTTCTTGTAAACTATCCTTTAGGGTGTGCAAGTAGGATGTTTGGATTTATAAGAAGTTGTGTGTGTGTGTTGTGTGTGATTGGGGCTACCCAGGGAAACCTCCAGAGCTGGGATGAAAATCTTGTGCAGGAGGTTTTAGCAGAAACTTTTCAGGGAGGGATTACTCCTAAATTGAAAATTTGGGTTGGACTGTGAGTTTGGTGCTTGGGGAAATGTTGTGAAGCAGATTTGATAGACGGCTCGTGTATGTGGATGATGGTAATAGACTCTGTCTGTGTGTTTTAGCCGGAGGCCCCATAGCTGATAAGCTGCAGCAGGCTTTGATGCCTGTGGCTGACCATGCCACCTGCTCCCAGCCTGACTGGTGGGGTATCGCTGTCAGGACCACAATGGTGTGTGCCGGTGGGGATGGAATTGTGGCTGGATGCAACGTAAGTTTGTCCTCTGTGTGTGCATTAGGAGATTATTTTCAATTATGTGCTTTCAGCTATTGCTTTTTCTTTTTTTCTTTTAAAAAATCTAAATTGCCAGACACACATAGTACACCTTGTTCTACCTGCCATGCCACAACTGTATGTCATGCTAATAAAGCAAATTTTGAATGTTAATGCAGCAAATGTGTTCAAATTAAAGCATGTCCAAGGAATTAGAGTAGATTTCTTTTGCATAACACTTACAGAATGACAAATGTTCCTCTTGTCCCCATTAAACTTGGTGAAACAATGATTCTGATTGTGATTCTCATAGTTGTGCCCTGTCAGTCTACCAGTGGCTCCACCAAATGAATAAAACATAACTCCTCTCTTCCTGTGTCCAGGGTGACTCCGGTGGCCCTCTGAACTGTAAGAATGAGGCGGGTGTCTGGGAGGTCCACGGCATTGCCAGCTTCGTCTCTGGCCTTGGCTGCAACTATCCAAAGAAACCCACTGTCTTCACTCGTGTCTCCGCTTTTAATGACTGGATCGATCAGGTAAAGGAGAAACATGAATAGAATTAATTAAATGAAGTAGCACCGCCAGTTGACTTGCAGCTGTTTCATTTTTCATCTAATGACTAAATCTTTGTCTTTTCAGGTTATGATGAACAACTAAAGAAGATGAAGTGTCAATAAAAAAGACCAAGAAAACTGCATTTGTGTTGTGTGTGATGTGTATGTTCCCATCAGATTACAGAAAACTCTCTCATCTGATAAATTTACATCCACATGAATAGGGTAGGAATTCTAGGACTTATTTGGTCACATTAGCTGATTCTTTTTAGTCTTCTGAGGTGGGCTGGGAATTGAAACAATGTGAACAAATGTCCAGCAGGTGTCCTCATACACTCATGATAGGGAACTGGTTCTGACAGCTTTCTAAAGAAGGATATTGTGCAGAATGCTCAATGTTCCTGCCCGGAAAACAGCATCAACAAACAGATGCGATACACTGCAAATAGCGGTGATTCAGAAAAAAATTGTGCATCGACTGTGTCAAATAACACTAAGTCGGATGATCGGAGTGAATGGTTATGGAAAAGACCCTTTATATAAAACATGAATCTAATATCCCTGCTTGAAACTGACCTGGTTTGTCTCTATGCCCTCTCAACAGGAGGGCTTTATGAAAACCATAATACTCAGCTGAGGAGTCTATCTTTCCTCATGATAACAGCACTCTGAAAATGAAGAAGGCTAGAATGGCAAAGTTGAGATTAACGCTTCTGTCGTTTTTTTCTCTTCTTTTTCTCACTATGATGAGATGAGGATGAGGGAGTAAGGGGGACAAATTAAGAAGGGAATTAAATTGCCTCTTCTTTTCTTTCCTATCTCACTCTTGCTCCTTTCTCTCCGTTACATTTGCAAGACACACATGGAGACACACACACTGATAAGTTTTGACAGAATAATGGAGGTGTGCGAGCTTCTTCATTGACATGAAGCAGTGATCAAACATGACACGTCCAGCAAGAGCAAGAAATAATTACTACTCTGTGTGTATATATATATATATATATATATATATATATATATATATATATATATATATACATATATATATATTAAGAGCAGTAAGAAGGAGAGGCAGGGAGGGATATTCAAGGAGTTTCAGTTTGTGTCCATGATTTTCTTAGGCTATATTTGATATGATCAATCACACTTTTGGAGCAGCGTTCTCTGGAGTATCAGCCTGTGATCAGTAATAACTTTCCCATCTAAGCTCTTATGTAAGCTTCAACAAAAGTGCCGCTCGTTCACTAATTCAGTCTGATTTTGATGAAAAATACAGCCTGTCTTCATTTGAACTGCATCAATTAAGAAATAAACTTGCACTTTCTTTACAAACTTTTTGTCTTGTTACTGTGCATCTTCACTGTAGCAAGTGAAAGTGTAATACTGAATGAATATTGATGCATTAACTTATCAAAAAGAAATTAGATAATGAGGTTGAAACTTGGTCATGTAAATTGCTGGATAATGTTATGAGAGAGAGGAGTAAAATATGAGAAGTTTAACTGAAATTGCTACACTGACTTATCATTTAATAACTTGTAGCAATGAAATGAATACAATAACTTAAGTTATTACATTATTTTCACTGTTATTGATAAAAAAATTTTTACAGCCATGTAATAACCAGCAATGATCAACTGTTTTATGTTTAATTACATTTTTGGCTCATTTCATGCAATTAATTGCATTTATCAAGTTACTACATCATCTGGCGGTTATTACGTTGTCAGTCACTACATTCATATTCAATGTAGATGATGTCCTTGAAGTATTGCTCTCATGTGCACCAGTGCATTCAACACTTTGGACTGCTGATCTGGATGTGTTCTTCTGCAAAACTTTTGTCTGAAGCCAGTGGTGAGGGTGTGAGTGGGGCCTCAAAAGAATGCTTTGTCTATGTCTGAACTCTGTGGGTCAGGGTACCACTCCCAGACACACACACACACACACACACACACAAAGGGAGGGAGACAGAGAGAGCTGGCAGAATCCCCCAGGGACACCACCTGCTGTTGTCCTGAATACCAATGAAGAAAAGAAGAGGCAACAAGTTTGAAGTTTGCGCAGCTGCTGTTCAGCTTTATGCTACTTGCCTTAAGTGTGCTAAGCAAGAAATAGGGTACTTGTGATTCACTGCAGCTCTAAGCTCAAAATAATTATGAGGCATGTGTAGTTTTTAAAAATAGATCATTTGGTTTGACTAGTTCTTAAAAAATACTAAAATTTCCTATACTGACAAAAACCTGTGTAACTGTTGAACTCTCTGAGTGAAAATGACCATCCAAAATCTTTTCTTTTTTTTTCACATTTAGCATATTTTGAAACATATTTATAAAATATATTTTGATGCACATGGAAGAGTAGTAGTCTATGGTAAGTGCCTCGCTGAATCCCAAATATCTCTTCAAGGATAAATGAAGGATCACATTAGTGTTAGCATTTGACTAGTGCATCATACATCTCCTTTATAAAGCTCTAAATACTCTATGCATTAACGGCTGGCTATGGATCATAAGACTGTCGGGGTTGTCATAATAACCTCTCGCGCCGAGCAGAAGTTTTGACCGTGGGATCTTCACAAAGGTATGAGAGGAAAAGCCCTTGATGGGATGTTCCAAGAGCGTCTTTACAAAAATAGCTCAGTAGTGGCGGAGAGAGAGTAAGAGAAGGATGGGTGGCGGATGGGGGAGGGACCAGGGGATGATGAGCAGCCACACTGACAGCAGCATCCCCGCTCTGTCGCCCTGCGCCTGTCAGCACAGCAGTCACCGGGAACCGGCCGGGACTTCGCCAGCCTGACCTAACAGTCCAGTGCTGCGCAGACATATCGCCAAGCGGACGGTCAGGATTTGGTGACCTACTTCCGCACAAAAGTTCCCGCCTCTAAAACGATCTGGAGGAAGTTGCTAAAGATCTGTGTTCATTTTGAAACTGTATCTCAAGCTGTTCTTGCAGCCGAGGCGCGCAAAGGAGAGGAAATAAAACTAGAAACGCATGGACACCGGACACCAGAGGCAAGCATGCGGTATGCTGTTGTTGTATTAAATGTTGATGTGCGTGGAGTGCAAGTGTAAAAAGTAAGAAGAACACGCCACCCAATTATTTTAGCGTTTATCTTACTGTAACACTCACTTTTCCAAAATATTACTAAAATGTTTTTGTTACATAAAAGTCATTTTTCTTCTTTAACTAAAAGGGATTGGATGTGTTTTACATTCATATGCAATATATAACAATTGTAAATGATCCGTCTATATTAGGCTTCTATGGTTTATCTCCCTTGTAAGGACAACCTTTGATCATACCCAGATCTACACTCAAGTGTTATTAATAGTGTCTGCATTCAAAACTGGTGATTCAATGACTTGTAGCTTAGAAAAGTTTAGTTCATGCAGCTGGTATTCTCAAATGAGCTGGGAGGAAAGCCAGGGAGTTGAGTCACATGAGATGGAGGCCACTCATGCTGATAGTCCACTGCAAGGTGATGCATTATACACAAGCATTTGCTTGATTACCTTGTGGTCACTGCAGGCACAGGTCTGTGAATGTGGCTGTTGCTTACATGCCCATTTGGCTGCCTCTGTAAACAAGCATTCTTTGGTGCATGTAGCATTTGCATACATTTACATTGGATTGTTTGCATGTGTACACAAAAGGCCTTTATGTTGGTCAATGGCACCATTCAAAAATATAATTATGCGAGCACAAGAATACACTCCAGCTGTATTTTGCTGTTGCTAGACTCCAGTTTCAGACCTAAAGCTTCCTGCCACAGTCACAGAGCACAGTCATTGCATAACAGATAGACTGTAGTTATCTGTGTATTGATTGTAGCCTCAGGGAGTGTGCATGTGTGTTTATGTACATGTGTTTGGTGAGCCAGACTAATGCTGTTCTGATCTTTGAACCTTTGAACAAAACAAACATTTGATCCCTCAAACCTCTGATTCAGTAAACTAACTTAGTGAAGCATTATTTGATGAATGAGGTGTTGTGTGCAACTTCAGAGCAGTCACGGCAGTCTATTCCATTCTCTTTGTGCAACATCTGTTTATTTTTGAATTAATTTGTTTTCCTCCAGTGCGGTCACTAATTGAAACAGAGCTATCTGGCGTTCAGAGCGAATGTATTTATCTTGCAAATGAGAACAAATTATCCTTGTAGTTATTAAGACGTGAACCACGATCGTCTACTTTGGGAAGTGTGAGTTGTGAAAATGTGTTATAATTGGTGATAATGAATAACTAGGGTGACTGCTTTGTGTTTTCTTGTTATATGCACCACTGATTGTCTGAAATCAATATACGCACACAAGCAGTCCCTGCTCCAATATGTTGCTCACATTCATTTGGTTTTTCTCTCTCTCTCTCTCTCTCTCTGGCACACACAAACACTCATCACTGTCACATCTCTATGTCATCTAATAGCTTGCACATTCCTCGCTTTTGTTCTAATTGGAACAGTAAACTGGAAGCACTTCATTTAGTGTCACTTGGCTTCTGAGAAAAAGTTCCTTAGGATGTTTTGGAAATACTCTGCAAAACTGTGGAGGCAATTATATTGACAGTGATCCCAGTTAGTGATTATGAGGGTATTTTATTCCCTCAGTGATGCCACCAGCATCCTGAGAGGGACCCATCTGGTGCAAACAGAGGCCGACTTCATGTGTTTGAATGTAGATCAAATGCGTCACTGCCAACTACTCTGACTTGGAGCGATCCATCTTTATTCGGCTTGGTCATAAAATGTCTATAGAGGGAAGGATAATTTTGAAATGAGTTCACAACAGCAGACTTGGACTGTTGGAGGGAGGAGAAAATATGTGGTCTCATTAGAAATGCATTAGGGGAAGGGAGAGAGGTATCGAAGCAAGGAGATGAGCTTGAGTTTTTATCTGTTCAAGTCTGAGCGAGTTCATTCTCCAGCTCATGCTTGGACCGACTATGCTTCTTCTCTCTCTCTGTATTAGTGTCTCTCTCTCTCTCTCTCTCTCTCTCTCTCTCTCTCTCTCTCTCTCTCTCTCTCTCTCTCTCTCTCTCACACTCACACACACACACACACACACACACACACGCCAGTACACCTCAGTGACCCATTTAATATTAGACACAAAACTGGCAACTTTATTCTCACATGTTCCCCCTGAAAATACATTACTGTTGAAATTCATTCAAAATAATTCAGCAAGAAAAAGTGCTTACTGGCACCGTCTTTATCAGTCTAATAACTTCATTGCTCTCTGCCTATATAAGGAAACGAGAATAAAAAAGAATGTTTCAACAGGGAACTGCAGCCAAAGGGCACTTTCTTGTCCTGTAATACTCTCTTATCATCCACAGTTATTATACATAGCTAAGTCCTCAGAATTACTATTACTCTGCACCTGTCTGACCTTTTTTTGTACATGACAAGTGCTAAATCATTTAAATACTACATCGTGTAGCTTCATTGGAAACCCTTAAACGCACTTTATGTGACACAACTAAAGGAAAACCTCTCATGCAGGTGCTGAATGTACGCAGTTTGATCCATATATAGCGTCTCCCGGGATAAAGCCACCTTGGCCCAGTGACTAGGTTGTCAGAGAGAAAGTAATCTTTACTGAGCTGACCTCCCCAGCAGACTAAGCAGGCCCATGTGACAAACAGGTTAACTGTGGCCGAGTATGCTAATATGTGTGTGTGTGTACAGGGCATGTATGCATGTGCCTGGAAATTAAACTCAGTATGTTCATGTGATGCATTTTGTTTTCTTTCAGGGATAAATTATGCAACTGAAGTGAACGCTGTGGAGCCATTAACTGACCTCAGACCTGCTTCTGAACTCTGGTGTGACCATAATGAGTCTGGAATCGACTGTCCAGTCGACCATGGAGCATGAACTGAGGATGGGCCTGTCTGTGTGGGCCATTGCGGCCATTATTTGTAACTCTGCGGTGGGCGTGCTCATCCTCATCCTCTTCGTCATCCTCTACAAGGCCTGCAAGGTGCCTTCACACCAAGAAAAAGTGCCCGTTTTCATAGCAGTGCCAGAGCAGAAGAAGGCCGAACAGAAATACCTGCTGTCTGCAGCCTGATCATGACTTGACAACAGACCGGAGATGGAGAAAAAAAGTCAACTTTGTCGATCTACTGGAGGTCCAAAGTTCAGCCGTAGAGGGTTAGAAGACCTGCTGGACTGTGATCTTTGAGTTATTATCTGTGTCTTGCTTCCTCTTCAACCACTCTTGTCATTATTTTCACTCAGTACCTCCTTTTGTCTTCCATACTGTGCACATTTCTCCGCCATCAGCCCCATCTCATCTCTGAGCTATTCAGCAGAGCTCAGAGTGAGCTAACTGTGTTAAGAGTTGTGGCAAGACAACAACAACAAGCAGGCCCAATCCTCTTATCTCTGTTGTGCGTCGCTGGGACTGTCCATCTGTCAGTCTGTTTGCTTTTCTCTACACTGGCAGACCATGATGTCCGCCTCATAATTTTTCATCCCTCCATTTGAGACAACTAAGAGGATGTGGTGGAGAAAGAGCAGCAGCACAACAAACTGGAATAGGAGAGTTACGAGTGATGGGGTTGGATGAGAGTCACGTGTTAGAGGTGAAGATTAGCTCTGTAGCACACAAGCAGCTCAGTGTTTGCCTGCACTAATGATGGCAACAGCAGAGCAGCAAGCAGATGCCAGGAAGAACCCAAAAGTGTCAGAAAGAAAGGAGATGCGACTGGAGGAAAAAGTGCTAGAGACAAGGGCAGAGAGGGAGATAAAGGGCAGATATTTGGTGGGGATGATAAAGTGCAAGTGAAGAATCACAGAGAGGATGCTTTGATGTGTTGTTTACAGAAAAGGGAGCTCGAGGCACCTGTTTGACATTCTCCCCCATTTGACATATTTAAAGTCTCTGCTTCCACCGATCTGACTCCCATGGGGATTAAAAAGTGATACCAGTGCCTCCCTCTCATTTTATGAGCTCCTCTGAATAAGATATTTATAGACAACCTTCATCAGAAACGACAGACGGACTGAACACTCACAGTTTCGTAGTAATGAGTGAATTCATTGTAGTTACTGTAGTGAATGTGCAGCAGCCACTAATTGTCTAATATCAAAATTGTCTTAATGATGGAGAAGAGATGGGAGAACAAATTTACCTACAAAGTGACAAGCCAATCATCATTTTATTTTCACAGAATTAGAATAAAAAGTGCTGCATTTTTGTCTCGTATAGTAGGTGTATTTTTTACTAATGAAAGGGCTCTGTATGGCAATGTGTTAATTAGTGAGAAACATCAGTTGAAATCTAACCTCAGGTATGAATGAATTTGCTTTTATTCCGATGGAGTGGGAATACAATGATTTTTTTTTCTCCTCTGCGGCTACAACTTAATGTTCTGCTTCATTTACAGGATATTTCTATAAAAATACTCATGGACTGATGATCATAAAAAGTGCTGAAATTAATACAAACTTAATTGTTCATCTGGTCTCTAGCAAACTTGTGGAGGTCATGTCTGTGTTTTTAACATTTCGATGGATTAAATGATCAATCAAATATAATAGTTTAATTGATCATGAATAATAATTATTAATTGTAGCTCTGCACTGTATAGAATAGTTATTGTTTACCTGTGGTAATTGCAGTTTTGCTCCATACCTCTGGTTCAGTTTATTTTATACTGATATAATAAAATGATTTACTCTTGTTTATAACTAATGTTGTTTACAGTTTGTCACTGTGCCCCTGTCATTTTGGTGTTTATTATGGCTAATGGTGATTCAAATTACAATCAAAAAGCAATTACAAAAGATAGCTTGTAGGTAAACTGAAATGAAAAACATTTCATCTATTTTTATGTCTAACTATTTAATATGAGCTTGTGGGAGTTCCTGGAACACATTGACCTCAACAGTAACCCACATCCTGTTGTTTTTCAACTACAATATATGGGGGAGAACAGGGTAACATGAGTCATTTTTAACATTTGATGATTTTACTGCAAAATGAAAGTATATTTGTTTCATATAATAGTTACTATATATACCTCAGTTTGTTGTGTATTCATGGAAATTAAAACAAGTTATCTAATTATTATGGTTTTAGAACAATGACCCATCAAAAAAAGTTAGTCCTATGGCACAACCTACCCCAAGGTAGGGGTAAAATGAGCATGGGGATGGGGTAAATTAAGCGCTCTATGAGTAAATAGTGTTACCATTAAATACTGATATAAAAATTACACAAAATCAAACAAATTGGAGATAATTTTGAACTTTATTAATGCCATCAATTTAACAAAGGCAAAAACTCATACTTTTCAGTAAAACGATATGTTTGTGTCCTATTGTTCAACATGTTACCGAAACACTTTCAGTCAAGATAAAACTGTGATCCTTGTGTGTTAGCTACAGAAAGAATGTGTGTGTAAATGTGCTTTTGTGTATACAAACAGGTGACAAATTAAAGGAAAAACTGGTCCAGGTCTGAATGCTTGACCCCTACAGTGAGGGGATCTGGTGGGTCTGTTATGCTTTGGGGGGCATTTTGCTGGCATGGTTTGGGTCCACTTGTCCCCTCAGAGGGAAGGATCACTGTGAATTAATACAAAGTTGTTCTGGGTGATCACCTTTATCCTATGATCAAACATTTCTACCTTGATGGGAGTTGTTTCTTCTAGGATGACTGTAGTGGAAATTTAAGATGAATTCACAGAGAGCAAGTTGTCTTTCAGAGTTTTTGAATGAAGTTCAGTGTTGGTACTTGCATATACAGCCACATGCATCACAATCATCCCATATTCATCACCCTGACAGTTATTTTTAATTAATTCACCGTATCTCTAGGGAGTTTCTTTCAGTCTCTGCTGAGGATTAAGAGTTGAAGGCCAAATCCTTATCTGCCTTTCCTTCCTGTACATTCCCTCTAAAGTTACAGTGACTGAGTCCCACACCTCACCTTTGATAGTACCTGTTAGGAACATTTTCACACGGGAAGCAGAGATCATAAAGTCTTACAATGAGCTTTTGACTATAAGGCAGTGTAACATAATCTTAAAACGATAACATAAGTGTATATGTTTCCATTTCAATGACAATGCCCCCATTCACAGGCCACAAGGGGTCACTGAATGGTTTGATGAGTATGAAAATGATGTGAATCATATGCTGTGGCCTTCACAGTCACCAGATCTCAACCTATTTGAACACATATGGGAGATTTTGAACCTATGTGTTAGACAGCGTTCTGCACCACCATCATCAAAACACCAAATGAGGGAATATCTTTCAGATGAATGGTGTTCATCCCTCTAGAAGAGTTCAGAGACTTGTAGAATCAATGCCAAGGTGTATTGATGCTGTTCTGGTGGCCCAACACCTTACTAAGACACTTTATGTTGGCTTTTCCTTTCATTTGTCACCTGTCTGTATGTACAGCATGTTTGTGTGTGGCTTAAACATTAGTCAACAATTAGGTATTTATTCATCAACATTGTAATACTTGTAACAGTGATCAAACATTAACATGAACAGGGTCTCTAGTCTCTAGAATATCAGAAAATAATTTTTGGGGGTAAATTGAGCCATTGACTCATCTTGCCCCAACATCACTGGCACGTTTTACCCCACAACCTCCATTTTGACAAAACTGTTTCACACAGTGGCTCAGATCCACAGTTATGCTAAGTTTATGACCTTGTTTTGTAGCTTACATTGACTTAAATTAACATGTAATAATGTCCAAGATGTATCTTTTTTAATTAAGATACAAGATTCATAACTTTAGTAACATGATGAATTCACTTGGCATGACAAAAATTTTTTTTTTTTTGCTCTGTTTTGCTGACCACTCTCTCCATGTGCTTGAGTCCAAGATGGATTGAGTAATGTGAACTATACTTTCTTAATTTGTGATCACATGATTACTTTTGCTTATGGTCACCTTGATAAAGGGGGTGGCTCATTTTACCCACTGGCTCTATTTACCCCGCTCTCCCTTAAACCTTATCTAACCACGACCCAGCATCATTATCAGGGTGGAAGGGAGGAAACTTCCGAGTGATAACTGCTGCTATTGTTTTCATTTAGTGACACCCGGCAGAGATGAGTCATCATTTCTCCGCCTTTGCTTCTTCACACTCTTGCTTTCTGTTTTGCTGTTTACTGAAGACTTTTCTCTGACTTACAGTTCATGCACTGTCAAAACCTGCTTACAGGTCTGGAGGTATGTCTCAGTATTGTTTCCTCACTGTAACATGTTCTCTTTGGCTGTCTTCACCACACATAAAGGCAGCGATAAAACATACTGCTCTTTCTGAGGTACAATTTTGAAGAACTTGCACTTTACTTGAGTATTTTATGCCTTCTTAAACTTCCATTCCACTTCATTTCAGAGGCACATATTGTAATTTTTACTCTACTACATTTATTTGACAACATAGTTGTATATTTACTTATATGCAAAACATGTGATTATCTTATAAAATATCATACTTTGTAGATTAAACTACCTAACAGTATATAACTTATTGTGTGGATGTGAGTATTAGGGTCCCATGGAGGTAAACAACTGTACCAGTGAGATTCATTAATTTATCATGGATAGGATCACAGATGAGGAACTGTGCAATTTGCTTACATAAGAGATGTATCAGCTTAATGTCCAATGAATATGTGTGAATGAGAAAAAGACTAAGAGACAGAGTATGAAAACATGTATGCACATGAGTAAAACAGTGTTTTATAGCACATATAAGACAGATGGTTGGAGCCTTTGGTGGGCTGTTGATTTGAAATTGCTCTTCAGAAAGGCGGCTCTACAGCTGTCCGGTATTTATATGCTTCTCCTCTATTTATCTCCCTGCTTGTTCCTCTCTCGTTGTCTGTCTTCCTCTTATTTGTTTCTCTATTCCCACCTAACCAGACCAGTGCCAGGCCTTTGTAAAATGGCCAGCACTGATCCAGTGATCTACTCCATATTGAGCTGTGTGGAAACTGTGTGAAGGTCACACAGTTTATGATCTTCCCTGGTTTTCAAGTAAGCCTTGCTGATAATAGATCTTCTATTCAAGACAGCTGAAGGAGTTCTTTAATCGATCCTGTGTGATACTAATGAAGAAAACACTATATAAACCTCCATCTAGTCATCCGTCTGTTCTGCTGCCCGCCATGCTTCCATTGATCCCTCCATCTCAGTAGAGAGTATTACAGTTTAGATGATGTTTACTGCGACTTCATCCAGTTGCGATTAGACATGGCTGCTGAACTCAGCATCAGTCACTACTTCCCTACATCTCAGGGGCCAAACTACATGGCGGCAAGGCAATTTCCAGGGTCGTTGAGAGGTAGTTGACATGGAAGAGGGTCGCTGATCTCAACGTGGTGTTATATAATGATCAGGACAAATATTACAGACAGAGAGATTACTAATAAACATTCAAGGGGCCAGTAATCTGCAGTTCCATCTGCACCGCTGGAGGGGTTGCATAACCCACATAAGCCCAGACTGAGTCATGGGCAGTGTTTGTATGTGTGTGTGTGTGTCTGTGTTTAATGCAATTACAAAGGGATCAAATGTTAATCTATGTTTTGGACACTACATGCTGAGACGTTGCGTGGGATCTCTGCAATATTTGAATCTTATGTAATCAATAATTTCATTTAGTGGCTCCAAATAAAGCATTGTCTGAGCGTGTGTGAAATAAAGAGAAACAGATTTTAGGCTGCTTTTCTAGGTGTTTCTCTGTGGTTAAATGTGCAATATCATGATGATGCACTCTGCAGTGATATCTGCTAAAGACTATCACAAAAATGTGTATAGATGGGATACATGTGTGTGTTGCTACCTTACTGTCCTTGTCTATGAATAATTGATGACTGAATTCTAATTACACTCAATCAGATCTTTATAACAGGACCCCTATGGAGTCACCAACACTCATCACAATCACATGCATGCACGCACAGTCATTACATCGATTTCAACAACAGCGCAGCCCTGATATTGAAATGCTTATAATTCAGTTTAATTTCATCTGTATGAGTGTTTATTCTGTTAACTAGGTCTAATTATAGCATGAAACAAGCTGAAATAATAGGAAAAGAATCAGTATGCAAGACAGAGCAGAAAAAAAACATGAAATATAGAGAACGTATGTGACATATACAGAGAGAGAAGAGCAAGAGAATTCAATTAAATGAACTTCTTTAATCTGTAAATGTATATTTCTCTTATTTCATATCATTATATGAGAAAAAGACCAGTGTCTGACCTCCACATATGCTGCTATGGTTAGATCTAATGCATATGCATCACCAGATGTATGGTGAACTGCTTGCATTTTGCAGACTGAAACACTACGACCTACTTGACCCTGCACACATCTCATTGACATTCATCCTGTCTCAATCCACTGGCCCTCCTCTTGTGTAGAATTAGACTGCCACCTCCTGGCTCAAACATTCATGTCTGCTGCTTGAAACAACCTGCTGTTGGCTGCAGTAGTGGCTGATTGCTGCCAAGAGCGCCTCTCCACTATTGTGCAGCAGAGCGTGCTGTTGCTGCTCTCTGCTGGTATTTCCAGGTAAGGACAATGTGCAGCAAGACGTGTCAGTGACTTTCAACGAGCACGACTCACAACTCTGCGGATGTTCTTCTGGCAGGCCATCATCAGTCAGAGGTTGTGTTATTTTCTTAAGAGTTTATAATTAATGTGCTCCATGACATTCATTTGATTCTCTAATTTGGTGTTTGTTTAGATTTGTATGAGGACAGCAGCTGTTCATTCCTCTAGCCAAAACCTGTAGTCATCCAATAATACTTAGAGGCATATACAAAACTATAATTTATAATAGAAGGTTTGATTAGTTTTATAATTAATTTACAGAACTATAATATAGAGGGTAATTGTTACCTAGGTTGGAAACCCTACAGGCAAATACAGGAAATGGACAAAATTATGCAATAACCCTGCAATTAATCATATTGTGATGCTGATAATGTTCTTATCAACATTCATACTGTAGCTCTTGGTTTATTATTGTATCTGTTTATTTTTTTTTACATCCACTTAGATGACTGAGTGGGTAAGACTCATTTCAATGTAAAAATACTCTGTTACAAGTGAAAGCACAGAAGTATTATAAATAAAATGTACTTAATTTATCAAAAGCAAAAGTTTTCATTAAGCAAAATGACCCAGTTCAGAGTGCTATATTGATATATATATACTGTATCATGTTGCCAGATTATTTCTGTTGACGCATTTATATTAAAGAAGCACTTTAAAGTCATAGCTGGTTGAGTTGGAACTAGCTTTCGCTTCACTGTTTGGTAGTTTAATCTGGGATAATGCATCATATTTTATAAACTGATTCTATGTTTGTATGTAAAACTTCTGGAAGAATCTAGAAAAATAGATGTTGGATAAAGACAATAGATTGATGTAGCTAGAAGTACAAAATTACCCTCTGAAATGTAGTGGAGAAGATGTATTAAGTAACATCAAATGGAATTACTGAAGTAAAGTAACAGTACCTCAAATTTGTTCTTACATACAGTATCTGAGCAAATTAAGCTACTTTTCCACCGTTCACAGCATACCTGATGCTGAGTCAAAGCTGTCATGGCTGTACTGAATTTCCCTCATTGGCCAATGAGGTCGATTTAAGTCTTATACACTGATAACTGATCCTTATTGGTCATGTAATTAGGAAACCAAAGATATTCAACCTCAACAATACCCTGCTGGAACTTTAAATAAATTCAGGCTGCAAGACACAGGATTTTTTACCTATATAATTTGACCTATACTCACTATCAATCAAGCCCCCATTACAAATATTTTTCTTTGGTTGTTTTGGGGTTTTATTGTTATTAGGTTGTTTTTTTTCTTTTTATTCATTAGACTTATGTTTTGTTCCTGATCAACTGAGAATTTCTGGCACCATAATTAATTCCATCCAAGCTGTTCATTTGATTGAATAATTTATTCAGTCTTAATTAATTAAATTGCTAATTGACTTTCTGAGAGATGGGGTTTTAAGCAGTCTGCTGCTGGCCAAGTGTTTTTTTTTTTTAATAAAGTAATGTCTTCAGTGTTCACTGGTTGCATTTTTAAACTGCAGTTTCTGAACAATTTCATGCCAGGATTGCCAGAGAAGAGACTCCTTTTAAAGAAGATGTATTTTGAAGAGCTAACGATGGAGAGGGTTAATCCTCTGATCCTCTTGGCTTTGATTAGTCACTTAAATTTGATTTTAGACTCATCTAGAACTCCAAGAGAGAGAAAGAAAAAACAAATAAAAGAAACAATTAGAGCAAATTCCTTAAAATTAAAAATTAAAAAACAAAATCATATTGATATTACAGCGATTCCCTAACTGTAATATCTTCCAATTAAATTATTCTGACATTAATCTAACACTCACTTTGCTGGGGACCACCTTTATCCTCTTCAAAAGGCCCCTACTGGGTCCCCGAACCACAGCTTGGGACACCCTACCCGGAAGTGGGTGGTGGAGTCACCGTCACCCAAACTGGTCACACCACCGTCGACATACTGCCTGCTGGGATGAAGCTCGCCACCGGAGAACCACAGAGATTGTTACAAATCTGAGATCAATCACAATCTCAGCGATAAATCGGCGAAACGACCAGTAACCAACATTCAGTTAGTAGGAGCAGGGAGGACAGAGGCGCGCTGCCAAAATGATGGAAGAAATAGATAGATTTCAAGTGCCGAGTGCCGTGCAGGAGGCGGAGATGCAGGCTGAGATGCAGCCGCTGGTAAGTCAGATTTGTAGGCTTATATTATCTATTGGAGATGATTAATCAGTGTTTTGGTCTTGTTTTGTTCTTTAAAAATAACACTTGTACCAATCCGGGATGTTTGTGTGAGGCCTGTCATTCATATTATGCTATGCTTTGGGATTCCGACAAATCCATCACCTGCCATGCGTAATACTAGCTGATGTACTATTAGAGCATTTCCTAAGTTTTTATCGGCAGCTATCAGACATCAAAATGTGAAAATGACATCATAACCCGTCAGATAATGGTTTGTTTGCTTCTAATCAGGCGTATTGGTTCCTCTGTGTAATAGGCTACATGCAGCGTCCGGTCTGCTGCGTAGTGAGCAGCATCCGTCATGTCTGGCGAAAACAAGCATCCCATCCCAGCACTGCTGCTACATCCTCAGCATCCATGCAGCAAGTTGCTCCGGCTTCGACGCCACTTGTTTCGCCCTGAAGTGATGAACGGGCGGCCCTCACTCGTTAATATGTGCGTGTATGTGCCATTAAACCACCGTCCCTTGATTAAATCAGTGTACATGATGTGACGGTGCGCTCCGTGGCCTGTAGCGGGGCCCAGGGTTATTGCAGCCTGCAGGGCGGCCTCTGCTGCCCACGGCCGGCATCTAGAGAGCCAGACTAGACCCAAAGCTGTCTGACCTGCCATCTACAGGCGTCAGCATAACCCCCGTTCACCCCTTTGCTTGATGAAGCCACTGATCAATAAGGTCTTTCTTTCTACTTATCTTTGCCCTGAGGATATAAGAGGTGCGTTTTTCAGGAGTGGTTCCAAAACTGGGACTTCCAGGAGTCCTCCACATGGTCCCAGAGCGACATGAAAAAAAAAAAATCAAGGATCACTTAAAGTTCGATATTTTACGGTCACTTAAATTTTGTGTAATTGCTATTTTGATTCAATGTCTCCATCTTTATCTTGTCAGTTGGATGCAACCACAACATAATCTAATGGTTTGCCAATTAAGGTTTAGGTAATCCAATTCTCAAGCAGTGTCTTTTTGAAACAAGCAATCTAGGTGTGTGTCCAATGCTTCATACAATGATGTTCATCACACAGAGGAGTGGAGTCTTCCTCCTGTTTCATCTATTTATGAACTGTTTTATCCACATTGTCTGGGCATTGTGGGGTTTTCCACTCATATTTCTGTCCATGCTGTGTTCCTGTGTGTGTCTCCAGGACCCTGCCTCATCCACAGCCTCAGAAGCGGACTCAGACACCAGAGAGGGGGAACCCGTCACTATCAACTACAAGCCCTCCCCCCTGCAGATGAAAATAGGTGAGTAGGTGCTACTGTCTGGCAAGTGTCTGTCTGTGGGAATCAGGATATCTTGTAATCTACTGTGACTTTAAGGGTGTGTTAAGAGTGACACCTTGTAATGTAAAGATGTGGGTTCAGACAGGATCTGCTGCTGTATCTGGCATAATATCTACTCAGGACACAGGCTTAGAGGAGTGTGTGTGCAGACTATGTAGCATTTTAATTCACAGTGTGATGATGTCTCAGCAGTGAAGATCAATTTTCTATTACAAGGCAAACCAAACACTGTGGTGATATACAGTGGCTTCATCCTTGTTATGGTGCTAAGTTATCAGTAACAAGTAGCATTGTTTAGGCACATGATCCACTCTCTGTTTTAGGACTATAACTAACCTTTTTTATATTATTGATTAATCTGTCAATTATTTTTTTGATTAATCCTGTAATAATTTAGTCAAAAATGGTAATCACAAGTTCCCAGAGCCCAAACTGAAGTCTTAAAGTTGCTTGTTTTGTCCAGCCAGCAGTTCAATATCCAAAAAAACATTTAGTTTATCACGTTATAGCACAAAGAAAAGCATGTAATCCTCACATTTGTAACTAGAAAATGTGGCTTAAAAGATGCGGTAAATCATCAAAGTTGTTGTCAGTTATTGTTTATATTTAGCAATAATCCATTAAATTGTTTGGTTTATGGATATTAACAGCAAAAGTATTTTTAAATGTTTGGGGAAACTGAGGCTCTCGTGTTTATGAATAGCGACAGTCCTTAAAGACTCATTTCAGCACCTTGGACAGAGTCCAGTGGTGAGCAGCCGAGCTTCTTTATTTCCTTACTCCTACAGAAATACTTCAGTAAGCCAAAGCCTTTAAGAACTGACAATAACAGGTAAACCAAAATTAAAACAGGTAAACCATTTAGTGTCAGGAATGCTAAAAGTGTATTTTTTAAGCCTCTGTAGAGGTTCTTTTCATTCTACATTAGCACTGCACGACAGGTCTTAAGTGCAACAAACCTGCAGTGTTGTAATGTTGAAAGTGAGACCACAATGAAGGCTACAGTCCTGCTTAATATTATTCAAAGATCATCTTAAAATATCTTATATGAAACTACAGTCTCAACACATCCCTTCAATTATGCATGCTTGTTAAACTAGTCACTTTGTAACTGTGACCTTGAGATGCATAAGGCTCTAATCTACATATAATGACTTTTTAAAAGTCCTTTCTCGATTAAAAATTGAATGTCTTTAACTGGTGACACAACATAAATTAAATACATCATATATAGAATAAATAGTTACATTTGTAGTGTCACTAATGTATTTCAGTTCATCACTGACTCAGACTAGACTGACAGGGTTCATCATTTGTCATCTGATCAGTGATGAGAATCGAACAAGGAAGAAAATGGAGGGGAAAGCATTCGGGTCACATGAGGAATGAGTGCTTTTAGGATTTAGTATTGAGTTGTTTATCAGTTGAAAAAAAAAGACTCCTGATGACAACAATGCCCTCACTTCCTGGTCAGCTGACCATAAATCCCTCCTGAGAGCAGAAACTGATCTGCACTCATGTCATGTTTTGCACTGTGCTGCTTTCAGATGTGAAAACTTACAGTTCAGAAAAAAGATGGCATAGTTCTCTCAAAGTGAAAATTGACTTCAGATATAATTAAACCCAGTTCCCTTCCCTGATGATCACACTTCCTGATGAGTGTGTGTTTTAAATTATGCTTATTTCCTCTAGTGAAACTTCAGTACTCAAGGCTGTGTGCAAGACAAATATGTCATTTAATTTCTTATCTGGTCTGAAGAGGCAAATGTGACAAAATGATATGCAACAGAAAGTTGAGAAATCAAAACTTTTCTGTCAACAATACCATGCTTTACATTTGCCAATTACAAAGGTTCCCAAGATTATTTAGTTTGTTTGTACTATGTTTTTATACAAACTGCAACATTTGCAACATTTTAAGTGTGTGTGATTTGTAAGTCTTACTAGTCAGGGATATTGACCATGTTTTGGAGATGAACCATGGTGTGTGTTCTTGTTTGTGTGTGTGTTTGTTGTGCAGAGAAACAGAGAGAGCTGGCTAGGAAGGGCTCATTGAAGAACGGCAACACTGTAGGTAGTCCAGTCAACCAGCAGCCCAAGAAGAACAACGTCATGGCCAGAACACGGTGAGAAACAAGCGCTGTGGTCTCGCTTTGGAGGAGAAAATGAGGGACTTTCATCTTTTGTTGGGTGCTGCTGTCTTTCTGAGAGTTGAATCGAAATGTCTTTTTCTTTTAGTGTTAAATGAAGTCTTCATTCCAGTGCAATATGTTAGATTTTGGTATTTTAGTTCACTAAAATGATGATCATAAAGTTGTTGTGTTGCTCTGTACTTGATTACTGTCTAGAGATACTGTAGAGTCTGTCATGATGGAATTTGCAATTGTTTCGTGTCACTGTATCAATCAAATCAAAGCACAATGAAACAGTGAATCAGAGCCAGTGTCAAACCAACAATACTCAAAGAAAAAGATTAATTTCATTCATCTTACCTTGTACTGTGTGTAGATTTATTATATAAGATCATGGACTTGATTTCATGGACTTGAATAGATGGATTTTTATCTCATATCCATCATCTTTGTCTGCCATATGAGCTCTGAAGAGAAAAATAGTTTTATTGATTCAGGGTTTGTAAGATGTCCGAGTTAGAAATTAGACCTCCTTCGTGCTTCTGTTGTTACTTTCGTTGAGCTGTGATGTTGCCTCTAGGCCCGCTTTCCTTTTCTCTTAACATCTCTGCCAATCGTTGTCTTACTCACATCTTCCCGTTTCCCCTCCTCCTCCCTTCCTGTCACATTCTGTTACACCCTCTTCTACTCTTCTGATCATTCCTCCTCTGTCCTCTCTCTCTCTTGCTGCTGCCTCTTTCTCTCTGTTCTCTCCCCACAGGTTGGTAGTGCCCAATAAAGGCTATTCCTCTTTAGACCAGAGCCCAGATGAGAAGCCCTTAGTGGCCCTAGACACAGACAGGTGAACACACAAACACACACACAACCACAGACACTAATCCTCAAAAATGTCTTTCCTCTCTTTTGTTGATGGAGAAACACGTAAACACACAATGTTGTGTTTTTCTGTTTCAGCGATGATGACTTTGACATGTCTAGATATTCATCGTCGGGATACTCCTCTGCTGAGGTGAGTTAGTGATGGAGCAGATATCTGTGCACTCTGTAATGCTTCACGTTTACTCTCATTCAGTCACTCCCTCGCCTTTTTTCCACCATTTTCTCTGATTGTTAAGAGGCCAAGAGCCAGGTCTTTTTAAGCCGGTCTTGAAGTAAACCCATTTATATCCGTCCTGCTCATCCATGTTAATTTTATAGGCATGTGCTCCCACCACAAGTGCATGTTTGCATTGCAGACACACCTGCACACAAATGTGTATGAGACATGAAGCAGGAAACAAATTAAATGTCATCTCCGGGTGTCTGCGCCGGCAAATCCTGTTCTAAATGTTGCTGCCAATAAAATTGCAAATCACAGCCACATCATCATTTTTATTCCTCAGAGGAGTACTCATTCCCACCCTCCGTCATTTTTCTGTCTCTGAGTGGTCGACTCTTGTAAGAATGTTGCAGTCTAACAGTGGTCAGATCTTAATGCTACCGTGATGTCAGAAATATCTAGCTGATGTACAGTAAATGCTGTAACCCTGTTTAGCCATCATCTCCTCAGTCTCAGCATTAGATAATGCCAAGTTGTAAGCGAGGGGCAAACCATGGCAACAGTATGATTGTACTGTAGCTTGAGGAAGGAGGGCAAAGATTGTTGTTTGTAATGCAGTACAATAATGTGTAAGTTCATTTTAATAGACTAGACTGTTAATACATAAAAAAGTAAAGGCTACAATTTAAGAAAAGGACAAAGAAACCGGATTTTAGACAATGTCCTATTTTTCCTGCAAACAAAGGCATTGTCCTGATGAAAAAAATCTCAACAGGGAAGGACACATCACGGTGATGACAAAGCTCCAAGTGATGATCCTTACAGCCATCTGTGAAAGTGCCTCAAATCAGTTTGCCATGGTTACTACAGTAGAAGTCATGAGCATAGGAAATCTTGATATTGTTAAGTTGTATTTTATATAAAAAGATGTTTTTGTTGCCGTGAAGTAGTGACAGAAGTCATTTATTAGTTTGGATGGTGGGCTCGGTACATGAAGACTTCCACAGATGGTCTAATCATAAATTATTCATTTCATCACAATCAGCATCCTTGTTTTTTTGTATCTGCCTTTATATACCTACCTGTCTCTCTGTGTTCAGTGTTATTTTACCTTCCTTTAACCAAGGGATTCCCTACCTTTTTATCATCATACCTTTTTTTATATTGACAACGTTGTTGCGGACTGGACGATGGGGGGGGGGTGGTTGTATTATGGCCAGAGCAAACGTTCAGCTTGTTTAGGACTTCTTGCAAAATTACAACACACTCAAAAAACTCTCAAGCTCTCTCAAATTGTCTTAAAATGTTCCTGTTTTAGTCACGTTAGCTAGCTATTTGCAACAGTAACAGGAACACACTACCAGAGTTTTGGCCTCAAACTGCTTAAACTTTACTTGTCCTGCCAAATTTGAGACCCAAATTTGAACCGAGACCTGATTATTTTTAGTATTTTTTCTATATTTCATCTGTTACTGACTGTTAGCTCATCAGGCTAATGCAACACATTTGTTAGCTTTCTGCTTTGGGCCTTGTGTATCTACCTGCAACACATTCACACGTGGATGCAGAGGAATTTCTGATTAAGTTACATTTGAAGATATGTTGTGTGGAAATATCAAACCTGAAACCCAAGCAACAAAACGTCTGGTCAAACTCTACACACCCTGAGTATTAGCAATGGTTCTCTGGGCCAGTACTGGTCCGCAGGTCGGAGATTGAGAAGAGCTTCTCCAGCCCAACAACTTCTTCTGCCTCTCCTTCTTTCCTCAGCAAATCAACCAGGATCTGAACATCCAGCTGCTGAAGGATGGTTACCGCCTAGACGAGATCCCGGATGATGAGGACCTGGATCTGATCCCGCCCAAATCAGTCAACCCCACCTGCATGTGCTGCCAGGCAACCTCCTCCACCACCTGTCAAATACAGTAACCCTACCCCGCTCCGACCCCTTTACCCCTTCCCTTTCCACACAACATAACCCCTGATCTTCATCTGCTGTGAGTTTACTTCGCCGCCAGAGCGGCGACAGTTAAGCATTGGTAGAATATTGTAATGACAGTTAAGTGCTATGACGATAATGACAATGACAAATAATCAAATTAACATGTAGAGAGTTTGGTTTAAAACTAGGAGAAGGAAAATGTGAAAATATTCAATATGTATTTAAAATATGAGTTAAAGTGGTGGTTTCCTCCTATGGTAGGACGTGCACTTGTGTTTGAGAGCCTTTCTCCTGGTGAACATGATGTAACATAACACACTGATAATAGTAGACAGGAAACAAAAGGTCAATTGATGCTATAAAGTGATTTCCATTTCCCTAAAGAACAAGAAACATTATCATTACCGCTGACTCAACTGCTCTGCTTGCCTGAATTCTGGGTTCCATTTTTGCAATTTTTATTCAAGTTTTTATTTGAAAGCTTACTTTTTTATTCCTGAGGCATCAATATCAAAGTATGTGTTGAAGAGATATTTGAAAAGTGTGGACTGCGGTCTTGGTTCTGGTGCGGTAATCATCGTACTGTACAGGGTTGTTATGTAGCACAGGCCAGGTCGTTACACTCATTCACGCCACCTTCAACACTCCCCGCCTTTGGCTTTCTTTGCAGTACTGGTTTGAGATGTTTCAGTACAGAGTTTAGGGATGAATGTATGAAAATGAATGGCTGAGGAACAAATTGCATGAAGAGCACCAGACTAAATAATTGAATGGAAAATAATAAATAAATAGCCTGTTGCACATTTGATTTTTTTCCCCCATTTCTACTGTGCAATCACATGCTACTGTTGTGGCTCTAGCTTGACATGTATTTATTTATTTTGGGGCCATGTCTTTGTACTCTTTCCTGCATAGCAGTGACAGTGTCTTATCTGAAATGAACTGTGTCAAAAGGGAAGATTACATATCGTTGCACCGACCCTCTAACACATGATGCTCACATGTCTTATCAAGGCCAAAGGGATTATGGGGCACGTAGGATAGTTTTTTCAGTGCATTCTGTTGTTACCTCCACTATATATTTTTTCTGTGTCACAGAACCTGACGATCACCAGACACTCCTTCCTTCCCATTTCTACTTTCACACTACAGATCATCAAGGAGCACACAGGTTCAGACACCACAAAGATTTACCCTTTCTTCTCACATATGCATATGCATGCATACAGACATAACAATGCCAACATAAAGAGTGAGGTGGCATCTTATTTGTCTTATTTGAATAATAGGTCGGAAATCGTTTTGTAATTACAACATCAAGGATCGTTGACTTGGAGCACTAATATTCCTTCATTTACAACCTCTGACTCCCTTAAATCAGTTGATTATTTGCAATTAGAGTATGCCTTAAGTACGGAGAAGTTTAAAAGACGTGTGTATTTATTGCCATCTTGATGATTTAGTTTATTTGAAAGAACATTTGCTGTCTTTTAAGGTGTTTTTTTTTTACATTTAGACACAGGTGATGCTTATTTTTCTTTGGTTTTTTCCTTTTTTTAAATGATTTACTTGTATGGTAAACACCTTTCATTACAGTATTTAACAATGTTATTGTTATGTGCGGTGTATGAAAACAGTAAATAAACACAAAGCTAATGGAGCACTCCCTGTTCTACCTTCCTTTATTCATTTTTACTGTAATTTATCTTTGCTCTGTTTCATCAGTTACGACCTTAAAGAAGAGGATGAAATACAGTGAAATATAGTGTCAGATATGCTTGCGTGGTGTGGGAGAGAGGTCATGAGCAAATGCTTAGAAAGAAAAATAATTTTAATGTTAAAACTTTTGAGCAACAATTATTACATGGCTATGTATAATGCGATAACATAGGGTCTGGACTGACAGTCCCTGATTACAGTACAGTAGCATCAGAAGTAAGGGCTTCAACCTGAAAGGGTGATGACACAATCACAGTTGTCATAATGCCAGAACAAAAGAAAAACAGCATTTCACTTTACAAATGTATGTAGGTTTGTGTCCTAAGAGCTAATCTAAACCTAACTTTACACTCTATCTGGACATTTGATGATGCATCATATGGCAAGTATAAAAAGAAAACTAATGACATCAAAAGTGTTTCTGGCTCCGGTAGTGGACAAATAACACCTGTCATCCCATTAATATTATTATAAAAGATTACCAGTCAAATAAAAAATACACTGTACCAAACAAATACATACAAACATGCTACATGATGGAATTGATTGATTCACAAACTAAAACAAGAGAGTGTGCCTTAAAATGCTCAGACAGAAAAAAAAAGAAAAAAAAGAGGTTTTATGACTTTCTGTTGCGAGAAATGTTGTGCTTCAACATCACCACCAGGGGGTGTAATATTGATTGAAATGACCATGCATCACATTATTCCCTGATAAAATGCAGTCCAGATACTGAGTAAACAGAAGTTAGTTTCAAGCAGCTGGCACTGTTGGCATAAGAGACAGTCATTGATATTCAAATGATTGTTGAATATCAACATAAAGAGTCTTGACGATGTTCATTCAGGTAGTTTAATTCCAAAAGCTGAAAATGTAGAAATCCTCTCTGCTACAAAACCCTTAAAAGGCACAGAGCTCCTTGTTTACAGTTTACACACTTTTAATAAATATGACTCGTTGTGGTCTTAAACTCTGAAAAGTGTTTCAACTGCAAGTGGAAAAAGTAAAGTCTCCCACTGTAGCTTTTAAAGGCTTTACCCTGTTATGTTTTTCCTGCACTGTTGACACAATTCAAGCGTGGAAAGCGATACAGTTGCTGAAATTCATCTTACCATGAGGTTTGCTTATGTGTTATGGTCTTGTCAAAGTACTGTAAAGGTATTTTGGTGCAATTATTTGCAAGTTTATCATGATGTGAAAACATTTATGTATCAACACAGGAAACACACCGCTTATACCTAAAAGCTCACAGTTTACCTGATTTACTAAGCCCAGAGTAAAATATATGAAATTAAATACCCAAGCTCTTTAATTCTCTATATTATAGCTTTGTTTTATTACTTTCTAATAACACTTAACTACAGTATATTGAGTAAATCATCCATCTGAAAGGTAGTTTAATCTATATACATGATAATACTGCTATACTGTACATTCGCTTTGTCCTGGACTGGAGAGTAACTGTACACAGGTAAATGTGTGTTTATGTGTGCAATAATAATATTCACTAAATCCTCTTAACTCACTGGGAATATCTCACTCATGACATTTTGTTTTCTTGTTTTTTCACCTGCAAATGAAGTCTGTGATTGAGAATGAACACATGTAGTGTTTATGAAAACTATACATATACATCCAGAAGAAAAAAAAAACCTCACACAACATGAAGTAAAATAATTACAAGCTGCAAAGCAACTACACCTGCCTATAGACAGACTCTGAATAATCTTTAATAAATACCAATCACCTCAGGGAAGAAGGGAGGGAAGCTCTAATTTGATTACAGCCAGGTTCAGAAGTATGTTTCTGTTTGTTGCACAATGTTACATGCGTAGAAAAACTCTGATAGTGGTATAGCTGGTTGAGTTGTCTGACTTGACCGGATTTGTATAAAAGGTACACGGGTGTGTCCGTGTTTGTGTATGCCTCTGTTATGGACTGCATGTACCTTTATGTATATATGTACAGCATGAGGGTGTGTCTCACACCCCGACAGGGCTTTGGTCTCCAGAGTCAGAGGACGACATGGACACAGAGCAACGGCGTCTCTTGGCTGCGCTGGCGCCCTGGAGCATGCTGGGATGGAAGCCTGCGTGTCTTCGGGCATGTTTAGTCAGGTGGTCACTCCTCATGAAGCACTTGTCACACATTGGACAGTTGAAACGCTTCTCGCCCGTGTGCGTGCGGTAGTGACGTGTCAGCTCGTCTGAGCGGGAGAACTTCTTGCCACAGTCTGGCCAGGTACACTCGAACGGGCGCTCACCTGAGGAAACACACACACACCTCTGTAAATATTAAACTTTAAAAGACTGCATTTATTGCTAAAGCTCCGACATCAATCCTCGTCACTACACACCTTATTTAACTTTAATATTTACTCTAAACTAAAACTAATCCGTGTGCATACACACTTTAATTCAAAACCCAACAAATTCTAAACTTGCCTTTTGGACATTAGGGGGAGACAAAACATAAACACATAGCATTATTAATCAAAATTGTAGTTTAGCCTCTTATTATTATTTTATGTATTTTTTTCTTCTATACTGTGTAAATGTTGGATTGTTGTAGGAATCGTATGCATAGACATGCGAAAAATGGGTGTTTCTGCAAGGCCAGTTCTCTCTTTTGATTTGGGGACCGTAAGTGGGTGTAATGGATTAGGAATGGGTTTAATATAACACCCAACCCACTTTTGTTATTTTATCCTATTCTATTTTTGTCTTAGGTAACTATATTGTACAGATCATTTAGTGCCATGTTTATCTGAGAGGAGAGGAAGGAGAAAATTGGGGAAGTAACCCTTGACATACAGTGAACCCACCCTGACGACCAAGTTTGTTCTGTTATATGTTTATTTATTTTGTTTGTTTTATGTTCTACTACCATGTAGGTTGTTTAAAATGCAGTAAAAAAAATAAGCATTAAGAATATGAAAAGTAAAAATGAATCAAGTCAGAAGAAGAGGGTACAAGCTTCATCTAACAGCTGTTTTTTGTCTGAGGCCAATCCAAATTTTGGGAAGCAGAACTGCATGAACAGTATTTTCTCAGAACAAACACAGAACATATTGATATAGAAATGATAAGAGCCTCCTGAGTAAGAAAAAAAGAAAAAAGAGAGAAGGGGGTGGGGGGCGAGAGAGAGAAAAATCCATGGATACCCACACCCCCTCCTCTTCCTCCTCCTCCTCCTCCTGCACGTGCTCCATTGAACCACATAACCACATGTCTGCTCTTGTTTACAACCCGACGTGAGTGGAGCAGGAGGGGGATGACGTATGAGGAAATGGTGGTGCAGGGAGGGTTACCTCCGGACAAGAACATGTGGGGACAACAGTGTCGCAGTGACCTACCATGTGAACCATAAGCCAATACGTTGCCATTTTAGTACACAGTTACTCGTTATTATTAGTATGAGCGATGCATGTTAACACAAAAGCAGTTGTATTTGTTTTAGAAAGACAGATTTATCTTTTACAAGGTGAGTAACACTGATAATCATTTGAGACATTACTTAGATGACATCCTGTCTTATGGTGGTCCAGGATGACTTATAGCACTTGAACAATTTACCATGCATTACAACGCGGCGGCACGCGGCGTTCCCAGATCGCAGTTTGGATGCGTGTCAACAGAACATTAAAATACCCCCCACACACACCTCCCCTCCCTTCTCCCGTCTCTGTCTCTCGCACACCTCCCCTCCCCTCTCAGCCAGCCTCTGGCCCTCTATGGGCCGGTCAGTCACACCCCCAGCAGGGGCAAATTCATGGGACCACCATTCCTATAATCTGTTATTCATTTGCAGGAACATGTGGGCTCTCACTGACACCTCTCATCTCACATTACAGGCACACCATGGACTGTATAGGCCTAACGCACATGCCATAGTATTAGATCATGACTTTAAATGACATCAGTATTTGGCACGTTTCATCTCTGACATTAGACTATTCACAGACTGTGTTTTTGCGTCCATAATCATTTTTTTTCTAGACATATGACGTCTTAGACATAACCATTAGAGGTTTAACTGTGATGTCAACCTGCGTCTGATATTAAAATGATGGCAGAAGTGACGCAGAGCGGTTTCGCTGTCGTCAACAGAACCGAACCAGTAGGCGAGTTTCGTAGGCGTGTCACCCAATCCACCACTCACCGGTATGGACCCTCAGGTGGGCTTTGAGGTGGGACGACTTGCCGTACATCTTCCCACAGCCGGCGAAAGGGCAGCAGTGCCTTTTTTCGGGGGAGTCCTGTCTCGCCGCCGCAGCCGCCGGCTTCTGGTTCCGGGACTGTTTGGGTGCCGCCGAGCCCCGGCTGTCCCCGGCGTTGAGCCAGCGGCTCCCCCGCTCCACCTTCTCCTGCGCGCCGGCCTCGCTGGCCCCGACACATCTGCTGCCTCCCGCGCTGATAGCGTTGGGATTGCATTTGTTCAAGTCCAGTAAAATCATCGCCACCATCAGTAAAGTCCCGTTCTCTTGGTTCTCTTTCAACATGTCCTCTGTGCGCCCCGGTGGTCTGCTGGGGACGCAGTCTGCAGGGACATCAACCTCCGACATCACCGCAGCGGATCCGGATAATAGAGACAAGAAACAATGTAGGCTATGTATTGAAAAACAATCCGGGAAAAAATGACACAATAAAGTAATCAGACCGCAGTCCTGCCAGTAAACATGTGGTTAACCACCCACACGTGTCGTCTTCAATGTGACCATTCCGCAAAGGCTGCGTTTTCTTGTGGAGGTTGCAGGGCGGATAAATAAACACCCCCCTCAGTAAAGATAGCAGTCTGAACAGTCCCCGGCTCTCCCTCTCTCCTTCTACCGATGGATCATTTTTTTCTAATAATCGGATCAATAAAACACAGCGTTTAAGGACTGAGCTATTGTGTCTGCGTTTATTCCGCCTTCCTGTGCGCTCCCACACATGCGTCAACTTGTCCTATTTTACTGTGAGCAGCACTTCTCTCAACTCCAAGAAACAATTTCGCGGAATCCCACGGTGTCATAATAAAACAGGACTGCGATTGGCTGAGAGGAAACGTGATTCGTTTTTTTGGAATTGTCTATTCACGGGAGTGAGTGGCGAGTCAGTTGGCCAATCACAGGGCGGAATGGATGAAAAGAGGGATGGACCAGACTGATGATGCCTTCAGAAAGTTAATCCGACTGGGAAATATGGGCGTCACAGTGTAAAATTGATTTTGAAGTTTTAGCTTCAATTGCTATGCACTTAGACATGGGAATAAATCTAGCTAAAATATAAATGAATACTCCAATCAGGAAAAAATCCAAATAATAGTTTTCCATGTTTTAATTTTCTGGTTGAAAATAAAATGAGAAACACTGGGAGACTTTGTCTCATTCAAAGCCACATTCCTCCATTTCTAGGGCCACATAAATTCAACCTAAATTCATAATAATACATAGTTTGAGTGACAGATTTAAAAGAGAATTCTGTCTGCTTCATCAAAATTAAAATATAATCCAGATTTTAAAAGTGATCTAGAGAGTAGCATCGGAAAATATTAAGACTGAGAGATGTATTTGTCTGAGTTTAGTGTTGATGTATGTTGGCCAGCCCACTAAATAAACTAGGGCACCTTGTCAATCAGTTTTGAGAGTGATTGGGTTCACTCACCTGTTCTGAAATTTTAATGGTGGGATCGAGTCAAGCCAACTTTTATTTGTATAGCCCAATATCATAAATCACAAATTTACCCCAGGGGGGCCTTTACAATCTGTATAGCAATACAACACCCTCTATCCTTAGATCCTTGATACAGATACGGGGAAAAACTCACACCCCAAAAAACCCTTTAACTGGGAAAAAGTGGAATAACCTTCAGGAAGAGAAACCAGGACAGACAGACATGCAATAGGCTAGATGTTTTGTATACAGAATATACATAACATCTACACTTTTGTTATCATAATTTGTTGATTCCACTGGAAAAGGCAAAATAATATGACAGCCAAACTGCTGAAATGTGACCTTGCAAGAAAGCAAGAAAGCCATAAAAGTATAAAATGACTGTTCACACTGCCTTCTGTTAATGCTTCATCTGTAACACTCAGCATGCATGCTTTTACGCTACTTAACACTTCTGTTATCTGGCCCATTTTGCCGTTTCACACAACTCATATTTACGACATGCTGTGAAGGGGAACTTGAATGCAACATACTCAGCAGGGGGGCTGGGGACATAGCTTCATCATACCCCCCGCCCCCACCCCCCACCTACTCTGTTGCCTCAAACGCCCCATGCTAGAGTGGAGGGGGGTGTCATTTGAGGAAGCCTATTCATTTAGTATTCGTATAATAACATATGTTTTACTGTGGTATTTGTAAAGCAACTGTAAAAGCAGGGTCTACACGGGAAGGACATTTCATTTTGTGCGAGAAAAAAAGAGAAAAGGCAAAAAACATGGATTGGACAATCAGCAACCTGAGAAACCATTGGCCACAAACTCATTTACATTGTTTCACGACTAGAAATTAGACGCATTGCAACATCATATATTACTGGCAGCAATTACTATACGATATGTTGCTGGTTTGCGTGCACATGTTGATGCATGATATATATCTTTATTAAGTAGCCAGTGGCAGCTGGCGTTGCTAGAAGTCCCGCCTACAGCTGCAAACTATTTGCTCTGCCGTTATCAATCAATGAAGGTCATACATTCAGGGCAAGCAGTTCATGTTCAGTGCAGAAAGCATGCAGGCATAAGGCTGCAATTATTCACACCAATCCTTCTTTATGTTCTTTGCCCTTTAAGCAGGAGTTCATTTTATTCTAAGAGCAAGATCTTAAAAGTTTTGGCATTACAGCGCTCCTAGCTTTATTGTTAGACTACTATCATAAAACAGCTTAGTGGAAGTTGATGTTACCTCCCTGTTAGGAAATACAGATTTGCTTTAGCAACATCCACATATTAGCAGCTGCAGTGGCGTCCGACCAGAGCTGGAAAATCATTATTTAGGGGACAACAAATACATCTGTCACGTAAAAAAAAGAGATATGTGTCTTGTTTTCTTAAGTGTAAACCAACCCAGCCGCTGTGGCCCATAATGCTTTAGCTGTGGACAGGTCTCACTTTTGTGTCCCAGTTTCACAACCACAGCCTCATCCTAATTTAGCGCAGTCCTCAACTGTCCCCAAAGCTACACTTAACCTCCTCAACGCCAATGTAAACTCACTTGATACTGTCCATATGGTTGGTTTTATGTTGTCAGAAAGACAAACAGCCATAAAATGTGGACAAGAAATGATTAGATGCAGTATGTCACCATGTGGGCTGGTCCTGTAATAAATAGAGCTTTTCTTTTATTTCCCTCACTGGTGAGTACACTGTCCATTTGTTTTTGAGTATGTTACCAATCTATGCTGTCACACTTTCAATCTATTTGTCCAAAATAATAATAGATTTAAGATATTTTATTACCAGTTCCTACAGACCCATATCCATACAATAGATACTTGATTAACACATTATAACCCATTTCTTTGCAAGTGGTGATGTAGACCTTCATAATGCATTATGGTGTCTGCTAAGTCATGAAGCATTACAAATATAAATGGGACAAAAGACTACTGTATAATCATATGTATCGCAATCTAACCAATATGTATTAAATGTGGTGAGGTGTTCTTTATGTAAACAGATAGGAGAGTGTGGTTTTGATCTGTATCTGCTTCAAGTAGAGCAAAGGTCTATTATTATCTATGATATATTTACAGGTATGTGTTAGTTATGTTTTTATAAGGTGTAAATACTTAGAAATGGTTGTTTGTTTTATAAGGAGAAGCTTTTCCTCTATTCACAATTTTTAGTATATAGTGACACATCAAAATAGCTTCATGAATATGATTTTAATTTTTCATAGTTTGAGAGCTGCAGAAAGCGAGACAGGTATGACGAGTTCTGAAACTAATCATACTGCTGATGTATGAGCTGCCCCAGCATGTGTTTCTTAGTGCTGTCATGCCCGTATTCCCACTCATTTACTTTTCCTTTAATAAATTTACTTAGAGATATACTTTCAACAAAGTTCTATGTCACAGTGTTTCATCTGTGCCTCTGTACCAGCATCCTGAATGCCTGCAGGGCTCTTTCAAGGTGTTAAAGTGGAGTTTTGTGTCACAATCAACAAACAGTATGTTGGTCATATCCTTCCTTTGTCTGAGCGATGTAATGTGTTCACTCAGTATCAGATCTATTATAAGCTGTAACCACACTCTTTGTTGAATATACACAGAGCAAAAAAATTCACAACGCCTTATAACCTTTTATGGAAAGTGGGTCAAGTGACTGAGTAATTGTGATATGCCTACTTGATTGTAGAGTTAGTTTTAGGATTGAATTTACCTTATAGGTCTAGTGTTAACACATCAATTACAATAATGTATGAAGCGTCATCCACATATATAACATATTAAACATTATAGATGTGGGCTTTATAGAAAGTGTTACTATAGTTTTATTTACATGAGTTTTTGAAATACATGTGTATTGTATGTACATTAAGTTATTGTGGTGAATATTTTGTGTAGAGCTCTGTGAAGGCGTATACAGCAAGTTAGATATTGAATTCAACACAACCATTTACAAACAAACAAACAAACAAAAAAAAAAACATTTAGGCCAATCTTTTTTTTACTCATTCATTAATCCCAGCTGTTCAAAACTCATAACTGCAGACCAGTGACAAGTGTTAAGTGGATCAGTTAATTTTGTGTTTGACAGACAATACATGTACATTCAGGAAGCTATATATAGGTCACACTGAGCAAGACAGACTGTAATGCAACCAGTACATTTGAAAATGTAACAGGACCCTCCTCCGTTAAAAAAAAAAAAAAAAAGAAAAAAAAGGAGTGCTCCCAGTGCAGTGGGAGGTTCATTCATGAGCAAAGTTCCTAGAAAATCTTACTCCTACTTTTGGGGGTGTTGGGATTGAGCAATGTTGTTTCTGGCCTGAGCTGTGCAGACATTTTGGATACATTCTCTTCCCTGCGGCTGTTTATGAGTATAAAGTGACTCAGATCAAGTAATAACGCCCATACACAGAAGTGTTTTCCTGCATTACAAACACATGATCCTAGTAATGCTGAAGTAAAATGCCCCAACATGTGCCACTGAGCTGCCCCCAAAGATACATAATGACATATGTTAAGTGGAAATGTCTAAACCTAGAAAGATTTCACAACAGGCAGGGAAGAGTGCCACGCCTCTCCTAAAAACTAAATAATAACCTGTTCACTTGATCCTGTTTGCACTGCAACAGTGAGTCATTTGTTTAAACGCAGATTTATCGTGATCCCTTGATTTATATGCCCAGTGCTTACACGATATGCAAAACCAGAGGAAATGCACTGGAGGAAAGTTCGAGAGCAATGCAGGAGTATGATCATAAAGTCAGTAATTGAGCACCACAGATGGAAACATTGCGGGCACTTTTCACCCTCCTCGGATCGTCTCGTACTTGAACTCCGCCTCCAGTTTGCTCGATTCGGTGGCAGAACCCCCAAATTTCCAGGAAAAAAAATCTTGTTGGGACCAGCGCCTATGAACGGGTATTGCCTGCAGCCGCCCTCCTGCTCCTCCTTCAGCAGGGCCGTAAACATTTCCCTGGAAGAGGAGGCGCTTCTAGCTGCTCCCCACTTCCCCTCTCACAAGAGTGCATGGGTTCAAGAGTGCACGGCGCATCTGGGTCATGTTGTTGAGATGACATGATATGGTGATCGTGTCAAAGATGAAGTTGTTTTTTCTATTCGTGCGCGCGCGCGCGCGTGTGTTTAACTGAAAAGGAGGGGGCACGTGCGCAACCTCAGAACAGAATGTTCCCTTCCTCGTGAACGAGTAGAGAGCTGACGCACCACTGTTGTCCCGCTGTACTCACACACACACACACACACACAGGCGGATAGACCAGTCCAGTGGCCTCCTCGCTGTGCGTTTATTCATGCAGAGAGCTGCTGAAGGCAGTCAGTGCTGCACAATGACGACACAACAGTCACAGCCTGCACAGGGTTAAAAATCTTGTCAAGGGTGTCAAAGAAGTGTGGATTCAACTCATAAGGGGCATTTTTTGGCCATATGTATATTATTATATTCGCTATGGCCTTAAAATTACATTAAAGGTGAATAAACATCATTTTGGCACTGTATCAATACAAATTGGTACATTGTCAGCTGTACAAAGGAATCATTAAAGCCCCCCTCTATTCAAAAATGTGTTTTTCTTCTTGCTCCCTCACTGCAGAATGATGTATGTGCTGACTTAGACACTAGAAATCTGTTTTCACATTCATCTACTGAGGGGGGAAAATTTCTGTTTTGACCTTGAATCTGAGTTCAAGACTTGCACTTATCAGCATGATTTGTGACAATCACAACTAGTTTAGGAGAAAAAAACATGTCAGACACAATTCATTATTCAAAGCAGATTATTTTTATATGTCATAAAACTTGACTGGAGATCTTTAAATACATGGATATTGCTTGGACTGTATTATGGTACAGGTGGTAGGTGCTGCTGATAAATGGTGACTTTTAGTTTGTGAATTTGAATTTTATTCAGTCAAAAATATGTATCTGAGTTTTACACAGGCTACTCAGCCATTCAGAACTACACCTTGAAGGGAAAAAAAACCCTTTACGAATGATGTGTTGTAAAATGTGCAAAGGATATAGCTGAAAAAGTGGTCAGAAAATGTTTATATCTGATCCTGATAGACTTTTTCTCATATGGCATCCATTTAAGGCTGAGTGTGATGGTGTCACATGGCAGCGAGACAGGATTTAAAACTGTCAGTCCACCAAGCAGCACCTGTCCCACGGATCTCACCAGCAGCCATAGGGAGGCAGGAGGAGCCTGTCTTCCTGCCGTAAATGCACAACAGCATGTGTGATGCACCTCATTTTCGTGGTTTACACACTGTGTGACTTTACAATGATGAGGTTAACAGGTCTCGGTCCTAGTTTGTAGCACACATCATAAAAGGAGTCAAATAAATGCAGATGTCAATGTTTAGTTCTACACGTTTTCCATCAGTGAGCCAGTTAACAATTTAAGCACCATGATAAGTCTTTCTCTCCCACCAATGTGCATGGTTGTGTGTCTGTTTGTGTCTGTTATTCCTCTCTACTTGTCTTTTTTTTATCAGCCTGCTAAAGCTGTCATCACATCTGCAACACACGTGATGAACAACTGTCTTTTTGTCAGATAAGAACAGTCAAGACACGGTATACCAATCTATTTAATTGTTTATTTAACAATGCATGCCAGACATGATCCTATTCACATTGAAGAATACAGATTTGTATTTGCATCCAAATACTCACTACTTTGATTTCATATTATAATCTCTCTCTATCTTTCTCTCTGTCATCTTTACAGGTCGTCTCTGTACACTCTGAGTGGAAGAACTGCATGCATTTAAACAACATTAAATAAAGTGTGACCAGCAGGGGGGTAAGTCCCTTTCAGTTGTAAAAGCACAACATTAGCAATTATTGCAGAAAAAAAAACAAAACAACATGTGCATGAACTTCTCTAACTTACGAGTCACAGGTTGTCATAGAAGGGAAGCAGATCTGTTATTATTTATTTATTATTGATTATCGTCATATGCTCATGGTTCCACAAAACTGTAAGCTACAGTATACGAAAATATTGTAAAAATACTGTACACTGAGATTCTGTTGGATTGTGTTGTGTTGGCATGCCTCCCTGTTATTAATATCGTCCACATGTTGGGGTCCACACGCAGTTAATGTACACACACGCACGCACGCACACACACACATGCACACACACACACGCACACACACACCTCCATCTTTAGATTTGAGCTATCAATACCTTGCACAACAGCCATGTCAACATATCACAAAACCATTTATAGAATCATGTACACATGAATTTAGAAGTGCCACGAACATGTATGCAATATCATGTACCTTACTATAAGGATTAAATGAACTTGAATTTTCCTACTTCAATAGATCAAATAGGAGGGCCTAAACCTACAACCCCGACACAGTCATCTGTTTTCATACTTAGCCGTACAAAACTGAGTCGAGCTATACGACCCTTGCTTGGTTAACCCTTGTCTGCCACCGCTGTGTAGACAACAGGTCAGTAGAGCACAACTTAGCTTCTTTCCATTTGCTTTGGCAAAGTTTGGTTTGGTTCAAGTGTGAGTGACCACAGCCCTCTCTTTCAATACATAATTCTCTATTTTAAAAAATCCCTCCTTGTTGTTTGGAGCTGAAACTCCTGTGACTGAATTAGGAGCCTGTCGATCAGGTATGAAGACATTCATTCATATTCTATTGCCATTTCTGAAGCCATAAAGCAAAAATATACAGATTTCCCTACATTTCCCAAAGATTCTAGGTTAGACTTGTAAAGCACAGTGATTATACTAGAAACCTTCTTCTGAAGACAAATTCAGATCTCTCTTTCTCTTTGCATCTTTCTTTCCTTTCACAATGATTCCACAATATACTTACTGCCTTGCATCACTGGTGTTGTCCCTGAGCATTGACTTGGGGTCAACCTTTTCTTACCAAAACGTACTGTAACCTATATATTTGGTGAGGAAAACTAAAAAATCTGATCCTTTTCAGGGCTTCAACACCCAACTTGTCATCTCACAGGTACTTTAAATTACTTCCCAATCTATAGCGCGTGTAGCCACAATGTACAATGTAGTTTATTTTGGAGTTGTGATTAGTGGGCTCAGGTTAAAGTTTGGGTCAGAGATAGCAGACATATGCAGAGACTGGATTGTCAGACAGATTGGGTTGTGACACAGAAATAAGTTAAATCGTTCAGTTACTGCAACAGTATCAACCTTATGGTGATGCTGTATCCTCACGGTTATCTCTCAGTTTCATGTGCAAATAGTTATTTTCTTCAGCTATGAAACTATTTTCCTCATTCAGATCGTTTATGTGTTTTGGTGGATTCAAATATTCATACAAGCAACAATACAGTTTGCTAATTACAACAACAACAACCCCCCACTCTGTACATCAGATGTGTTTGAAGAGAAAAACAAATGTTTATGCAACATGTTGAAAATAATCACTGATATATGGGCTCTATGATTAGTGAAAAAACAAAAAAAGAGAAATTTCACAGATATCTGAATCACTTCAGTCCTCACATACTCCATCCATGCCCAGAAGGCACCCTAAGTTTGGTATACTGGCAACCGTGTATTGCCGTGTCAACTTTACATTAGAAAATTCTCATAAGCTGCTTGATAAAACATACAATAAAAACAACTGTAAATACTTTAAATATGATTGAAATGTACAGTATATCAGACAGTTCTATATTTAATAAATAATATAATACATCAGCATTTAGTGCATGTAGATGGTCATCTTTTATTCAATTTAAAAGCTTAATTAGAAAATACTTAAAATTCGACAAAAATATCACTGAGAAGATATAAATATTAATCTTGTAATTCAAACAGGCATTTACTGTAATTATCAGTAATGAGCGAGAAAATGTCAATAAATAGAATCAATCTCAAAATAATTGCAACATGATTAAACTGAATTGTAATAGTGATGAAATATAAAACAAACATAAAAAAAAAAATCAGTAAGAATTCTATTAATTTCAACTTCTTATCTTTAAAAAGCTATCAGAGAAGGGCATCTTCTTCCCCCCAGACTTCTTTCATTAAAATAAAAATTAAAAAAAGAGAATTTTTTTAAAAACACTGATCTGGCTTTCATCTTATACTCATAATGACCTCATGTTTCCTCCTTTATGTCACTTAAAATCCATGCCTTTCCTATATCTCGGCTAGAATGCATATACTCGACAGCTTATTTTCAAGCTTTTTAAAAATGTAAATTAGCTCTTAACTGAAAATGTTCAGCATCCTCTTATTGACCTGTGTATGATTTAGAGTCATGACATAGAGTCATCAGGCAATTGCTTTTTTTTAAAAGTCTCCTTTTGCAGTGGCTGGCTTTGAAAACAATCTAAAAAAAATAAATAAAGGTGAAAAGCAAATGAATGACAGTTAAGGAATAAATGAAGGACGGATCCATTAGTTGTAGGTGGATGTAAAACCATTTCAACCTGAAGGAGGAGACCTGGGTTGCAAGAGAGCAACAATTCGTTGAGTGGAATGATTTTTGGTGTCAGGTGCAGGCAAAGAAGGTTCACATCAGGTTCACCCAGCAAGCGTTGCTTCTGAAATAGGCTCACAGCGCCCTCTTGCCCCCATTTTTTGCAATTGCACTTGATAAACCTCTCTGGGATCGGGTCTGAACTTGAGTTTATTTCCTGGTGTGTGTGTGTGTGTGTGTGTGTGTGTGTGTGTGTGTGTCAACATGTAAATATGGATGTGAATGTCTACATGCACTTTATATAACTCTTCTACCTCCTTTCCTTCCTTATGCATTGGCTCTCAAAGCATCGTTTCCTGTTACAGAGCCATGCCTCGACGCAGTGCTATGCCCTGAGCATGAGCTGTAAAACACTGGATACTGTCATGTCACATTTTCTCTCATTTTCTCCTGATAACTGCTCCTCACTCTTATCACGTGGCTAATTAACCCAAGTGTTTACTGCTCCAGTTACTGCAGGTACAGGTTGCTGACAGTCGACAGCCATGACTGGAGACACATGATAAAGAAATGACCTTTTCACTGTTTGTTTAAACACTGCTTTCTGTTTCTAGCTGAGCTGAATAATAAAAAATGTTTTAAAAAGTTTTGTAGATGTTTTAGTTTACAGACAAATATCTATGATAAAATATGTGAACAAAAGACAGAGTTCCTTTGAAAAATGAAAAAAAAAAAGACTATTTGAAAGGTGTATTTGTGTATCCAGAGGTAAGTTGTTGCCATGTTACAGCAATCGTTTCCAGTGCAACCAAGGGGGGAAATAGTTCCCGATGGTTCCAAACACTTGACTGATTCTTTTATGAAGCAGCCAGAAATAAAAACTTCTTTCTGTTTGCTAGTGCTGGGGTCTTAGAGGGTGGATTATATGAAGAGAGGAAATTGTATATAAAGCGAAGGCTGAGTGACATTAATGATCTCTGTGCTAAGACAAAATGAGATGGATGTTTTCTTTCTTCTCTCTCTTTGTCTCTCACATCTGACAGTTTCTACCATATAACGCAGCTAAGAGTAACAGTATACTTTCTTTGACTAACGTGATTGATATGTGATGTAACACAGTGACAGATGTCTACGTAAAAGGTGGTGGGTGGAAGACATACAGTACAAATACACCTTCCATTGCCAGAACACCCCATTGAGAGTTACTTAGCTACAAGAGGAGGTAAAAACTAGTCTAGAGTCATAGCTCTTTGTTTTTGACAGGTGTACAGTAGGACCCCAACCTCTCCCATCCCCATCCCCCAGCTCCTCATCCAGGGTAAAGTTGCCCTCCAGCACTGACTATGAATCAACTTTTATCACCTTTACTAACCTAAAACGTAAGTGAAAAAACCGTAGATCTGGTCCAGATCAAGATCTATGGGCAACTTCACCCTGTTTTCACTATTTGCCCATTGCTTTTTCACTTTTCTTCCCTGGTCCTGTCAGTGTGTGAGTGTGCTGACCAGTGTCCTTGTCACGTGTAGTTTTGTCTATCAAAGCTGCGGAAAGCTGATGGAGTAGCCAACTTCCTCATGGAGAGGCTGTCAGTCTTGGCTGTTTCAGGCCGTGCACCAGACTTGCTCCTGAGGAAGGGGTTTCTGGTTCCTGCCAGACCCCGCCCCCCCGGCCCAGGCCCCCTATCTGCCCCCAGACCCGGTCCCCTCTCCATCCTCTCACTCACCGACAGGCTCTTCCGGTGCGGAGGGGCCAGCGTGAGGGAAGGATGGGAGTCGTCTGAGGAGCAGCTGTTTGCTCGCTCCAGCCTGGAGAAGGGGGAGCAGAGAGGGGCCCCGCCGGGCCCGCCAAGGCCCCCTAAACGAGGGGTATCTGGGGCTGGAATCAGGTCCTCAGGGTCCTCTGGATCGGACTCTGTGTGACTAAGCTCTGCCTCTCTCTCTGGGTGAGAGGAGCCAATGTCTGACGGCTTATCAAAGGGGAATGAGGTGGATCCTCCAGGAGAGTGTGAGCGTTCTGCAGGGGTGTATGGAGCTGAGACGCAGCGTGTATCGATGCAGTCAGTGATGCTGGTGTACTCTGCAGCTTTTACCTGGACTCCTGCTGCCCCTAGTGCACCGTAGCAGCCTCTTGGTGTGAACATGAGGCTGTGGGACTTGACCAAAGGAGGCTCGTCCAGGAAAGCTGTGCCTGCCGTAGAGAGGTAGCGGCTGCTCTTGGAGCGCTCGAGCAGCCCTGCTGAGGGAGGCGGGGATGGTTCCATGTCCCAAGGAGGTAAGGTGGTGTCTGGTAAGAGGTGGGCTGAGCACAATGACAAGTCAGCAGCTGCACTATCGTCAAACATGGCTCCGGCTGTTCCACTGCTGCCTGCACCGCCCTCCGAGTGCCTGTCGCCCAAACCGCTGGTGGCAGCGCCGCCAAAGTCCCGGCCTCCTGGCAGCACCGTCTCCATGATATCTGACTGCAGCGAGGAGTCTCTCTGGAGCGGTGGGACCATACGGAGAGGATCCAGAAAGACCTCCGCAGGCCCCACCTCCTCAGAAGTTGAGACATAGATATCAATGCATGATGATGGACGGTGCTGCTGGGAGACCGACAGCGTCGCCAGGGGGAGGGGCTTAGACTCCTTGGGGGCGGCAGCTGAGGACACAGATTGTGAGCTGTTGGCTCGGTGGAGACTAAGTGAGCGTTCTTTGAAGAAGCTCTCAGCTCGTTCAGCTCCACTTGCGCGTTCACCACCACGACCGCCTCCAACATAAAATGAATGACTCCTTGTCCGTGTAGCCATGCTAGTAGGAGAAGGAGGGGACATGGAGCCCTCAGCTGTTCCCTCCAGCGCCTCCTGCAGGCGGTAGGCGTTCCCTTCTGTGCTGTTGAAGCTGCTTTGACGAAGGATGTACGCAGCTTCGGGGCACTCACCCTGGCGGAGGATGTATGCCGAGTCTGTGCAGTCAGATGACGTCCGAGAACGTACTTTGTTGACCTCCCCACGCTCAACACCTGTCACACGCTCCAGCGCTACGGCAATTCTTCCAATCAGCTCCTCCATCTGGGCCAGACGAATGTCAACAGTCTGCAGTGAGGCCTTCATGAAGTGTTCCCGCTCATTGACTTCCTCCAGACGCATTGCCATGTTCTCCACCCTGACACAACAAGGAGAAGAAAGGACAGAAAAGACATTAAAAGCACCGGAGAGGAAAGAATAGCGGGGGAGAATGATGGCCGAGGGTGCGACCCATCGATCAAAAAAGCAAAAAGCATAATAAAAACAAATAGAGAAACACAATTTCAACAGATTGAAAGCATATCAACTACATTTAAAAATGCACAGCAATTATACAGAGAAATACTGAACATAAGCAGAAATGCTGCATTACACAAGCAACACAAAATACATTTCTCCACAGACACAAATGACAACAGCATTGTATTTCATGAGAAAAACAAATGCACAGTTAATCGTGCTATCTGAATGTTAAAACTGGAGTCAACTTTCCACTTAGTTAACTGACACCATTGATCTACGTACATATTAAAGCTTGTGGTCTAGGGTGCTAATAATTTGTCGCTCACTCTTTTGCCCTGTGTGTGGCCCATATAGACAGTTAGATGCATATCAAAGCATTTCTGTATTTGCAAGGAAAACAAACATGCAGCTTATGTGTTGCCAGTGAATCTGTTTTCTCAGTATGCTTTTGTCTAGAGTTGAAATGTGTTTGCCTCCCGTTCATCATAGACAAAAGGAAAACAGGAAAATGATATTGTATGAAACGTGTACTGCATCAGCATTGTATGAAGGTTATATTTCTGTTGCTTCCTCTGTCTAATGTACTTGGTGGACAGAGCATTGAACTCAGTTATACACCAATTTTTTCTGCGTAGCCATGTCTGACCTTTCAGAAGTGACTCTGATCCTCTCATCATTAGAAGAGTGGAATCGGTCATCTTTCTCTCTGAAGTACTCTTCGATGCATTGCTCCTCAAAGTCATGGACTTTCTTCAGCTCATCATCCGTGATGAAAAGCTCTGTGGATGATAGAGTTTGAGGGTGATAATGTTACAGAATCATACTAAACTGTTAGCTGAAAACTGATAGCATAATGCTGTAATATTAGATGTTCCAAATTACAAAATGTACGCTAACTATTCAGAAAATTTTGTAAATACTGTCATTAACTTGAGTTAAAACCAAAACTGCATGTCATTTTACTACCGCAACATTACAACTCATCACTCTTGCTTGTTCATGCCACTCACTCAGTCCATAGTCCCTCTCGTCATCGTCGTGCTTGCGCCAGCGACAACAGAGGTGCTTGAGGACCATAGTTATGTGACTGAAGATGATGAGGGGTGGAGGAAGGACTGGACGCTCATGGAAGGTCATAATGAGCTGGTAACGCTGGAACTTCCAAACCTGGTTGGAGATGGACTTCACCTCGAAGAATGTATTGCTATGATGATGGACAATCACAGAGAGAGATGCCACAGCAACCAAAAAAAGATTACACCTGTTTATAGCTTAAATTAACAACATGAACTCATCAGTGGTGAACCAGACATTATGCTAATTGACTGGTTAATGGACTGATTTGTTCACTCATAGCACACTGCTATACTGCAGAGTCAAGTTAAGATACCACGAGCATGTGGAGACAAATAAACGCAATAGCCAACACAATAAATGGTTGCTGTAATGTGTAATGTGATTAAACCTTCAATTTAACTATTGTTTTATTCCAGTGTGTACTTTTTGGTAATTACCCTGACAAACGTGAGGAAGAGGATAATCGTCTTTGCTACATGGATTATTCAGAGGCACAAAAACAGATCATTAGCATCTGTGTGGAAAAAACATCATCCTGTTCTGTTAATATAATTTACTACCAGCCTCTAATGAGTGGCTTAACAGCAGCCCAAACTGTAACTACTGTCATGTCTCTTTCTCTCACAAATCTTAAGAAAAGTCTGCAAGACAATTATGTCTACTTTGTGTAAAACAGTAAAAATGAGATGCCCCTACAGGTAATATGCATATCTTAGTGATAACTTGCACGGCTCTGCTGTTTTTGTGATGGTGTACAAGGACACAAGGATAGAGGGAAGTGATCTGTCATTATGTTTGCCTAAATATGTGTGTTTAAGGCCCTGAAGTGTCTGAAAAGTAGTGAGAAATGGTTGGATGTTACGTACTTGAACACAGCTATGAGTAGATTAACCAGCAGTATGTTGGCCACCAGCAGATAGCAGGCCATGATGGCCGGGACAATCCAGGCACCTGTCTTACAGGGAGGCAGGGCCACCACCACCCCATCCTCTGTAGTGATGTTCTGCCCACAGGGTGCTGCACAACGCCGCAAAACAAATACACACACACAAAAGTTAATCCGAGGTAAGTATGCCTACAGATAAAGACTTGAAACCATCATATATAATATTTGTAGATGCAAAACAAATTAGAAGGACATGCAGACACGCTTAACATAGACATTACATATATAACATATATGATCAAGAAAAAATATAAAAATAAAAATAAAACCAACAAATTACAAGAAAGAAAAAATAAAACATTGAAGCATGTACTGCACACAAAGTTACAAAACAAAGAGACGAGCAGACCTGAAAATACCAAACAAAATGCATAATGACATATTTTGCAAACAAACAAGAAGCATAAGTTAGTTTTATGCATCTTTTCTTATAGAGGGACTGGAAAGAGTGGTTACTATAATGATAGGGGCTCATGTTCAGAAATGTGCATCTGAAAACAAAATACAGAAAAAAATACGTTCATCATGTATCAACACAAGTTGTGCTCCCAATATATTTAAACATGTATTCAATGTTTAAAATATATTGTCACATATGTGTGCCATAGCTTCATTCAGCAATGGTTGATTGCTTTGAATCATTTGAAATGCATTTAGGATACATAGTATGTTTTTTCCATCTGTGATGGTTCAGTTGCTGTGGCTTATCTGGGGAACATTCAGCATTTGTTCTTGGTTTGTTTGCCTTTGAGATTCATTCTAGTCATGCTCATCGTTGCTTGATGTTCAATTGTTTCACACAATGCAGCCCAAAGACAGAGAACTGAAGTAATTTTTTCTATTTTAGATGTTTTACCTTTCAAAAAATTTGGATTAAAAACTCTGACAACTGAACCACGTGAAAAAACAGATTACAAATGATGAAAGGTGGCTGATAAATATGTTCTGGTCTGGATGTGTGTATGTTCATATTTTATTCCTGTATGGTGTGGTATTCATATGTAACTTTTAATGCTTAATGTTGGCTATATATTTGGTAGAAATATTTTGGCAATGTTGCAATAGCTTCAGTGAGAAGCTGAGCTGGCGTACAGGGAGGGTGATATGGTTTATGTGACAGATGGTGTTGACATGGCAGGGTCACTCCTTCAAATGACGCTAATTGAAAGTTAAAAAAAAACAAAATGGTGGAAAGGAACATCCAAAGGATATCAAAGTTTAAAACTTTGATAGGTCCTCTTGATGTTTTCAACTTAACACAACTGACCAAACAAAGACCATAAAAATATTAGATATATTTAACACATTTGAAGAGTGCTACTGCCATGTAACAGCCATTTGCCAGCCAGTGCCAAAATTAGTCAGGGTAAAGTTGCTCACAGGATGTGTTCTTAGGTCGAGCTACAGTTTAGTCAGTTAAATATTTGGAGAATATTTGCAGCCTCATTGATTCAGGACTTCATACACTTTACAAATTCTCTTAAACTAGCTTCTGGTATTCACAGAAAATGATATACAGTAGCTGACCCAAGACACCAAAACACAAGGGCAACTTTAACCTTAGAGCGTGTGGAGCCGCATGCACACTTGTGTCTCAAGTGGCCTCTAGTGGTAAGAGTGGGCATGACATGGTGGTAATGTGAGGATGATGAAGGAGAGGTGGAATAGGTAAATGTGGTTAAATTGAGGTCTATAGCTATAGATTTACTCTGATTTTGACTGCTCTGGGCAATGTGGAATGCACCATTACTACGCCAGGTTCCGTGAGTTCGTAAGTAATTTTCGACCGGCCAGAGTTTTTCATTCAGCCTGTGCTGTAACTTCCTACTATGCATATCTGAAACAAAGAATGAAAACATTATTTCAGATCTCTTCTCTTTGGGCCACTCCTCACATTCTGTACACAACATCATATATACTACCATACATATGGACAACAGAACAGTATGCAAATACACTCTCTCTCTCTCTCTCTCTCAGGACATTTTTTTCACGGACGCTGCTCACAGTTTATGTTTGATTTATTGAGTCAAAAGGTCACTTTCTCTACATTAAATAAAATAATGTAGACACCAAAAACCAAAGATCAAGACAAACTAACAGTGAAAGTAATGTCCTGATGTAGGAAGCTAAGTAACTTGAAATAACGCAGATGTTATGGCTCAGAAACAACATTTCCATAATTCATAACTCAATCAATAAGAGTGCAGATGCAATTTGACTTGAACTACTTGTAGTGTTTTAATATATTATAAAAAGGCATCTTCCAGCAATATTACAACCTGTGGAGGAATGACTGAAAACTAAATGTAACTACACTGAGATAAGTCTGTATTCAGTCACACTACTTGCATCTCTCTTCAGAATCAGGAACTATTCTCCTCTGAATTAACATAAACAAAGTTTATTCAAAAGCTCTGACACGCTAGCCCTGAACTTACGGTCAATCTGGTCGGCAAACACCTCTCCGTAGATCATCCAGTAAGGCATGAAGAAGATGTTCCTTGCTAGCATCCAGGATGGGTCTTCATTAGGGTTGAGGATGGCCTGCCGTGCCACCCCAAAACTCATCAGCACCACCAACATGATGATCACAAAATACATCATGTCGATCATCTGACAGACAGAAGGGGGCAGAGGAGGATTGCCGAGGAAGGGGAAGGAAAGGGGTAAGTGGTTTGAAAAGAGACAAAAAGAAAACAGTAAGAATATGATGTTTATAGAAATGAATGTGAAGAAAGCAGTAATGAGATGAAACCGGAGAATAGAACTGTAACACTGTTACAGCTGGAGAAGCAGTCTGCATTTGCATTTTGTGATTCCTATCCCTTTCAGAGTCTAGTTGGCTTGTCAATTAAACTTAAACCTTAACTGATTAAGGAAGTTACAGCACTGAAACAGGGGTCAACCTTCCATTAGGCCAATTTATATTCCACTAGCCCATGTTACATGTACATGTATTTGTGCATTAAGGGAGTCATTCATCTGCCTTTATGAAAACCTGAAACGCGACATAGACACACTATGTGTGTCATTCTAATCACTTTGTTAAAATCATGAAGTACGTACCCATTTGGTAATATTAACCCTTTCAGTTTTTCAGAAAGACAGCTGAAAAGCATCCTCTTAATTATATTTTATAACAGATGTTAGTGGAACAGAGTGTGGCCTGCAAATATGGCGTTACTTCAGTTTTCTATTGCATTTTAAATGTGTCATTTATTTTTTCCCCCTTTATTTCTGTGAACTGCTTTGACTTCAAAACGTCTTACCTTGCTGCACGACATATATGCCAATTACCTGACTAAGTCACCGAATGCTAATCTAAATCTCTCCTTCTCTCTTGCTCTCACTAATTGCTGATTTTCATTTCAAAGAGAGTTTGTGTCCAGTGGTACACAGCCCATGTCAAAGACAGTCGAACATCAGACAGATACAGATTTGGGCCTTTGATCTGTTCTCTAGTTGTGTCTCATGTTGAAACGTATGTATCAGAGGCTCTGATCTTGTGCTCTTTGAGATCAAACAATAAGGTTTAATGGCACAGAAGCTTGATTACACCTGCATACCACATACAAATAAAACCTTTGTAATCATGGGACTCAGTCAACCTTCATAATCAGTATAGATCATGCTGAGTGAAGTCAGAAGGTAGAAAATGTCATAAATGAAGAGAAGATAATGGGCATTGAGAATATGATGACGCTGTGGATAGAAAAGAAATAAAGACAAACGCAAAAAATAAATAAATAAATATATAAACCCCCCTGCCACCTCTCACCATCTTGCCAATCATCATCACATAGGGACCCAGGTACTTGTTGACCCCAAAGATGTCGAGCAGCCGGATGTACCAATAGATGATGTTGACGCAATAGATAACCCGCCCGTAGCTCATGAGCGGTGGCTCCTGGAGACGCAGAACCATGCCGACGGAGAATATGAGGATGGCCATGAGGTCTGTGATGTTCCAGTACTCCTGAAGCCACACCTTCACCTTCTGTAACAACTTCCCAGGCTCTGACATGAGGATCTGAAAGGAGGGAGATTGGTAGAGAAAGAAAAAAAGAGGAAAGAAGAGGAGGATGCTCAAATACAGGAATGTTGGAAAGAGGTGTTCATAAACACAAAAACTGAAGGGAAAAAAATCTAAGTGAGACTAATATGAGATTGAAATAGAGGAAAATAATAATAGCAATGCATTGTGTCATGACCACCATCAGAGGGCAGTATGAGTTCATAAATCAGCATCTAGCGGATGTCTGAGGAGGCATCGTTGCAGCTGAGAATGATGTGACACAATGATTAATGCATTTCATACGTTTACAGTACAAACACAGCCACAGAGTGAGGCTGAACTAGATAGTCCCATTTGGCCACATACCTGCATTTTATGTTGTGTCTTTGTTTTGCCATCTCTATGTCCTGTCTTTGTTTCCACCACCTTCTCCCTTTTCCTTTCTTTTTTCCCCTATGCCTCATCTTCATTGACCCCATCGCTGTTCTCCCTGTTTATTATGAGCTGTTGGTTGACATTTCCTCTGCCCTCAACCACAGAATTTACTGAATTAAACTGTGGGCGACATTATGGCAACGAGCTGCATGTATAGTGCACATCTGCGTGTAACCACTGCTGGGATTTATTTGTACCTCTCTCATCTTCTCAATGCCATTGGTGAAGATGTAAGCGATGACAATCCACTCTTGAGGAGAAGGCCACAGGTCCATCTTGACCAGAACGATGTAGTTGAACAACATCAGGTAGCCCACGTATGCCATCTGAATAAAAACACAACAGTAGCAGAGGGAAATCAGCCAAGAGCCAAATGTATTGTTACATGCTTGTGTGTATTTATGTGTGTGTGTTTGTGTAGGTATCTGGCACTGTGCCCACATTAGCATACTGTATATCAATAATGTTCAATTCATTCTCTGCAAACATTGGCTAGAAGGGCACCTGTATAAAGGGGTTTTGTGTGACTGGTTGACCCTAATTACACTTTCCCTTTAATACAGTTTTTCAGATCTGATAATGGAGATTTGATGTCAAGACACTTGATTGCTATACCTCCACGCTCGGCCTGAAAATGTCTATTATGTGTCTCCTGTGGCTGCATCTATTTAAATCCATGTCAGATGTCCACTTTCATTTTTCTTCACGATCCAGATAAAAAAAAAAAAAATCGATCACAATGGAAACCTTACCACCAAAAAATTGGCTTGGCTTGACGTGACAAACATGCACATAAAATCCATTTTTACATCAGTATATTCACAGGCTCTGACATATTTCACATTTTTGATAACCTTAAGAGGTTTCCAGTGATTTGAAAGGAGGCTTTAACATATTTAAATTGCAGATTAACCAAAAAATGGGGGTAGTAAATCAAGCATTCCACTGAAGTAGGCAGGTAAAGTGATTTTAATAATGTGTGACCGGGGCTGTCGTCATTTAGTCCCACATGCACAGTTGGTTTGTGTGATAGGTTTGACTAATATTACCATAATAGGGGTAGTGCTCTACAGTGGATACAGAGCATGAATACAAATCTGGTAATGAGTTAAAGACCACATTTGACCCTAAGAAAACCTTGCATCTATTCTACAAGTGCAATAATGAAATTCATAGTAGAGTCTTTTTCTTTAACCTGTAGGGCAGGAAGGAGAAAAAGCAGGGAGAGGAGGGGGCTGTGAGGGGGCTAAATAGCCAGACAAGAGAAAATGGGATGAAATGAAAGGCAGTAAAATATTTTCTCAGCATAAATAAACTGTGAAATCGCTGTCAGTGATGTAAAGAGATGTTCTCACTGGGCAAGCAAATTGAAGGAGCCCGGGATTGGTTGTGGGAAACATAAGATGAGCTTTTATCAAACATTACACACACGCTCACAGGCATGTACTGTACACACATTCAAAAGTACAAGCGACAGACTTGAAGGACACCTTAGAGTCATGAAATCAAGATGAACAGTGCCATAATGACAAACACTCCCTCGCACACATGTATACACTGTAAACTAAGCTTAAAATCAAATAATATTGACTTATTGTAATATTTAATCCAGCGGCAATATGCCACGACTCAGAGGATTCAGTGTGAGTTTACACAGTGAGTGCAAATTCCCCTTATTTGATCTTTGATCTCTTTCTCTCCCTTGCTACCCTGTATTTTTCTCAGCATATTGCTTCCATCAGTCTCCCCAGCTCTTAAACCTTCCCGCCCCAAAGCTGGGTAATGACAGGGTCGAACACGAGGTTAATGATAATGTAGGCACTGTGGAAGTAGAAGCAAACCGCAGGAAAGCAGCAATTGGCGCTGTTGCAGAAATACAGTAAACTGACAGCGCCAGCAGGAAGCTGAGTATGTAGGACGTGTTGTCGAAGCAAAAACTGACCGTATGGAACCAGAACTTGACAATAGGAGCATTGTAAAACTCGTAGATCTTGCGACCCATGGGGATGAGGCGGTGGCGTTTCTGAACCTCCTCGACATCCTTCTTCCTGGATGTCTCTGTGGTTACTTTACCCAGCATTGCCTGGGGGAATGCAAACCCCACAAGGAGCGAGGGAGGAAGGAGAGAGAGGTGTGAGGGGATAAAGGGATGAAGAGAGCGGGAAGAGGTATGTGACGAATTGGAAAAACAGAGGAGTAGGGGAGATGCAGAGAGAGAATGGAGATGATGACAAATGTGGAAGGGAAGAGGAGGGACGGGGAGAGTCGAATAACAGAGGAAAAAAAAGAAGAAAAACGGAGAAAGGATAAAGGGTTACCTTATGGGCTACTGTACAATTTTAGCATCATAATCAAAGAAGCAAGCACAGGCAATGTCATCATTCCAAAATGTGAAATACGTGTTTGAGGTGGAGTGTTGGGTGAAGGCTGGTAACACAGTATGACGCAGACACAGACACTCATGGATTGTGTCTCAGACAACAGGGAGAGGTAGAAGAAAGACAAGATAATGACAGAGAGGAGACAGAAAAAGAAAAAAGATAAGACATAGATATCTCATTTCCATCTGGGACACATTTCCTTATCCATGAGAGAGGGTTCAGAGCCCACTGTTTTTATGGGTCATGGTCTTAATGTCAGAGCAACACCAGACCTCTGAGGGAGTTATTCATTTAATTGTATTGTATGTCAAGATATATATCACAGACCTGGGCAAAAATAAAATGTTTGAAAGTTGCTCCAAATATTTGTTTCTTGATGAAAAGTTCCCAGGTGCTCAAACAGATGTAATGGTGATCACACTGCCACTATAAGATCAACAAGAAATCAATGAAGAAATAACTATCGCTAACAAATAAAGCAATTTCAATTTTTCCACATAAGTGAAACACATTTCACTAAAGTTTTGTCTATTTTCTGGGTTTAAGGCACACATAGACAGGGCTTTCAGGTGAGTAGATTCAGATGCCAGTGTGTAAATCACACCATGCCTTTACTGTACTGAACATGCACATTTATCTGATCAGCAAGTGGACACAGGCTATCACACGGGCTATAACATTCATCACAGTGTGGTTTATCTAAAGCATCTGAGGATGGGACAATACAATCTCCCTCTGTGGTGTAGCAGTCTGTGTGTATCTGTATGAATCTCGGTGTGATTCACAAGTATCTGAAGGTGCATTTGTACAGTCAGAAGCCAGGGCAATAGGAAGGGCTCATTGCAGATGCATCCGCTGGCAGCAGGGTTCTTTGTTTAACACCACAGTGCCTTGAGGACTACATGTGTAAAATGGCCCGTTTCTTTGCGCTGGCTTGCTGGCTGTGCTCAATGCAGATGGAGAGTATGTGGAGTGGTGCTGAAAGACGTTCAACTCCAGTTCAATCAGTCAACGGGACAACCTTCGATCCAGTTTGTGTATTAAAATTGCCTTTCGAATTCCAGTCTTGATTTCAGTACACAAACTGGACGCTGGTATCATCTCCAGAAATGATTGGATTGAAATTGAACGAGTCTGAATCCTGCTGTACATCCACGTCTATGCAGATGGACCAACTCTTCCACTGTGAGCCGGGAGAAGGTGCTCAGACTCTGCATGATTTAAGCTCTGCAGCAGCAGGCGGACATGGTTATATAATGCAAAAGCCTGGGCCTCCCATGCTCAGCAGCTGACATGCTGAGTGGTATGCTGCAGCAAGCCATCACTGATGGGAGAGAGTGAGGGGCAGCAATCGGCTGGCATACAGTACTGTACCTCAATCAGAACTGAGCTTGGAGAGAGGGGGAAAGAGAGAAAGAGCTGGAAAGAGGGGGAAGTGTTGAAGAAAAAGAGATTGAAAGCAAAAGAAATAGAGAAACAAAAAGAAGCAGAAGGGAGAGCTGGGCAGAGAACAAGAGGGACCAAAAGGAAGGTAGAGAGAGAAATAGAGAAGGAGATAGATGGAAGGAGAAACATACACGAGGGAACCCACAAGCGGCGACAGACTGAGACGCTACAACTCCACGACCATGTCTTTTCTGAGACGATGAGAAACAGGAAAGGCCGATTTGGCTGGAAGGGTCCAGTTGGCCAGAATAGAGAAACAAGTATGTCTGTGTGGAGAAATGTGTGCATATGTGTGCACATATCGTCATCTTGCTGTGGATTGTATAACACTGCGTTAGATCCACAAGAGATATTTACAGAAGAACACAGAATCTGGGCTATGTGTTCAATGATGTGTTTAACAATCTGAACAAAGCATGTGTGTATTGCCTAAAGTTTGAATATGTGTATAGATTCTGAGATGCGGGGCTGAGGTGGGTTCTCTCACCACGGAGTTGTACTGCGTCTCACAGTAAGATCTTACTGTGAACTCCATGTCTTCCTCCTCCTTCTCCTTGACTGGTTTCTCAGGCTCCTCTTCCTCCTTCTCCTGCAGGTAGGCCTCCTGATCCTGGGGCATGTAGGACATCTCATCCTTGTTCTTGAACTCCAGGCTCAGGATGGATGGCGGCAGAAGAAGCCCTAAGATTACCTGGGTGGTGCGGGAGAGAGAAGGTGCAGGAGGAGCAGGAGGAAAGTTAGGGAGAGGAGCTGTAAGCGACAAATGACAGATGTGATAAAGATGAACAGTTTCATGAGCAGCGCTGCGGAAATTAGGACACAGAGAGTCTGGAACAAACTAACCTTCATAACCCTCATGCACATGTGGAACTCACATAACAATTTAACCTCATAAACATCGCCCCATAATACCCGGCCTGCACACGGTTGAATGACAAAGCTTTAGTATTTATGACAGGTCAGATGAGGGTTGTCATTGAGGAGGTCAATTACAAAAGAATTAGTCCAGACAGGCAGCAAGGGTGCTGCCATGATGGACACCCACCAGCAGCGGATAAAGGAGGCAGGCGTGCTGTAAACACTTCAGATAAATAATAGTCAAACAAGAAAAGCAAGAGTGAGGCTGTAACCACAGTGGGAAGGTGAAGAACAAGGAGAAGAGAAGAAGATGGAGAGCAGCGTAATCGAGTGTCTCCTTATCTCTGGAAGCAGCTGTCTGTTAATTATTTTCAGAGAGAATTTTAACTGTGTTCAACGCACTAGCTCAAAATTCAAGTAAGCTTTAATTAATTAAAGTTTACTCATATTAAATTCTGATCAGATGAGGTTTGAAAAACTGAAAAAATAATTTAATAACAAAGGTGTCAGTAAAGACAAACTGATTGAATGTATGAAAAGGACAGTTTCAGGGTGAAATAATGGGGGTTGTGACCACTACAAAATACAATTATAACCACAACATAGCAAGTGATATCTCAGCTTCTCTTGTCATCAGTCATTTCAAGGGGTTGAAGGCAAAGATGTCAATAGTTTGTCAGACTTGATGTGTGAAGAAATCAATGTACTCATCTTTGCATTTCATAGTCCCCTTCACAGCCTCCAGTAAACATTCTGATATGAGTTAGAGTGTTGGGAGTCGAAGCCGACTGTCCTCGCAATTATAGAAACTCACATATGTGCACACGTATTATTTTGACAACGTTATTTACTGAATATCATAAACTCCAGGGGGCACAGAATCTTGTTTGTTCCACTTGTGGTTTCCTTTCTGTCTTTCTGCTCCAGTGAGCTTGACTTAGCCGAGCACTTTCTCTTCTCTCCACCTCCCACTCCATCCCTCCTGCAAAGGCCAAACCATACTTAAAGTACTTGTAGTCTGCCCTGCTCTAAGAAGCTAGCCAGACCCATCATCCTGTCTCACTCTGTGTATGATGAGTGTGAACCCAGCTGTGCCTTCAGCAACTCTCATGGCAACTCTTCATTATAAATAACTCTAACCTCCCTGATCTGCGCAGCTGCCTCCTATCACCTCACCCCAAGACGTGTGGAAAAACCCACATGAGCAAAAATTGCCTAAAACTCAACTATCAGTCTTAACTGAAAGCTCTCCCCTCCACTAAAATGGATGCTCGCCCACATAGGCCTTGATATGAAATATGTGGGACACAATTTCAAGGTTTTTTTTAGTAATTAAGGTCAGTTCTTCTGTTCCCTCTGGCTTAAGAGAAGGCGTTGTAGGCTTATACTAATGAAGTTATGGCGGAAGTTCAACCAGGGGGGGCACCTGGCCCCGACACTCAGCACATTATGAATGTTTCTCCATAGCTCAATGCTCCTATAAATCTCTCTCTCCTGGCTGATCATCCTCCTCCCCACCATCACAAGTAACCCTGACTGGATGAGCTTTGGGGTTCATAGTCTTCTAGTACATCATTTCACCTTGAGGAACTCATCTATATCATCAGTCTATAGGATGGTGTCATTCCTTTTAAAATACTTGAACTAGTTTACTCCGAGTTAAATAAAAAAAATACATAAATTACTCGCTCTTCACTTGCTGGTTTCTTATGGTTGAACTATGTATACATGCACTTGTGAAATCATATCAGAACAAAACACCCATCATACGTTGAAGGACTGACTTTAACAGATTAGTCATCTCATTTCTGATTTCTGTTGTTAACCAAACTACAAGATTATGAATAGATGTGACGAGAATTCAGTGTAAAAATCAAAGGTTGATGTGATGTGATTGGAAACAGTCTGACTGATGTGAGGCAAGCACGTTGAGTCCTGCCCTCACAAAAACCTCAAGATAAAGTGCTTTAACTGTCAGTGGTGACCCGTCTACAGTACTTTTCACAGTCCAGTGCACTCTCTCCACATCGTTGGCGATGAGTCATCATGGTCAAACCACAGTTATAACCAGACACACACATGCACTTCTAGCTGTAGGTTATAAATTCCTTATTACAAAGACTTTGTATGGTTAAGAGCTAATTTTTCACCTGTGCTGAATAGTTTAGGTCTTATGTATTTAGTGAAGATGAATAGACACACAGTGTGGATGGACAATGAAAGTATATTTTTTCAGTACTAGACTGATGGTGTCTGAGATTCATCAAGGACATAACTATTGTTCTGTATACAGAACAATTCACTGCAAACCACGCCGCATTACTTCTAATAGCAATCAGACTAATACTGGATTTTTGAGACTAAATCAATTTACAGCTGAAAATTAAACTTGTTAGTACTCTCTGGTGGAAAAACTAAAAACTAAATGAACTCAAACTTGTATTTGGCAATGTCTTGTTACATCCAAGCTGTTACTGTATATGTAACGACATATTTGTAATATGCTAATATCAGGCAGGCTTTACATAAAATCATGGTTTATTGTGTCTGAAGCAGCTTATGATATTCAGAAGTCATCTACAGAAATGTTTTCATGCATCACATCTGGTAATTCTCATGTTAGTGTTAGCTACTCAGCAGCAGGACAGGCACAATTTGGGACACCTAGACGTGAGGGGATTACTTTTTACACAACTTTTCCCAGGCAGTCTGATGGGATGCAATCATTCCAATACAACCCAAACACCGAAAGCCTAAAGTCATTGTGAAGTGAACAACTGTTAAGTGTAATTTTTGTTTTCTTTACCCACAGGTTATCCCAAACATCTGCCCCACTTCCACTACCTTCAGGCCTGAATTCTTGCGCATGCGCAGGCGTCCCATCCACATGTCGGTCAAGAGCATCTGACTGCAGGTGTGAGCGATGAAATCTCTATGTTTGGCCGCTACCGCCAGCTGCAGACAGGTGGCGTTGCTCCAGTTCTTCAGCTCGTAAGTCAGCAGCTTCATGGCCATCTGCTCGTCCTGTTTATAGGACTGGTCTAGGAGCTCCACTGCCAGCTGGCCAAACTCTCTAGGGAATTATATGCAGGACATATACAGGCACACAGAGACATGAAGAGAGACAGTAATATACTCTATACATGTAAAAATGAAATTAAACTGGTCCAGACATCGCTAACCATCTGGCCAGAAACATTCTGCATATCAACACAGCACACAGGCATGACTGAGGCATTACATGACAAGCATATCAAATGTCTTTAGTAGATGCACACACAAGGATACAGCAAAGAGTGCCCAAATTCTCACTGGTAATTATGTCTGTATTTGTCTAAGGTGAAGGGGTTTGTAATGCTTGTTCTTCCAGTTTATAACATACTGTATGTATTCTGCATAAACAAGAAACACTGTGTGCAGAATGTATTCTGAGATTTCATTCAAAGTTACAATTACAGGATAACAGAGCTGGTGTGAAATATTCCTTCCATAAATGAGGCAGAAACATAATAAAATATGGGAAAAATGGGAATAGTAGTATGGCCAACACACTCACATACACGCAAACACACACACACATAAACATAATCTTGCACTATCAAATATACAAAACTGCAGGCAAACATAAAGCACCGACCCTTGCACCAGCTTTTTAATATGTCCCATTCCAGACAATAAAGACATAAATCAGATGAAGTTTCACCCTAATTTCAGACACTGGAAAAAACTTTTTGCCACACAGACATGCATGCAAACAAACTCATGAATACACAACACAATATTGTACACCATACCGGAAAGCAATCACTCCTGTTGGTTTTATGTGTGTAATAAAACACTAACACTGCTGGGCTTTGGAGGATTTATGAAGCAAGGACTCACAATGTCATGGATGCACAGCACATGACACAGTTCAGCTGTGTTATATCAACAGGAGAATGAGTTTCTGGTTCTATGAAGTGCTTTTTTAAATGACTTAAAAGATAAATCATGACATATAAAATGCGTATATACCAACAGCATTTGTTGGCAAGTGCTTTGAGAAGCAGGAACTCCCTACATAATGTAGGCATCGCTGTATGTACTTCCACATATTATAAATATCCCACAAGTTCCCACAAACATCCCTTCCCTTCCCACACAAGCACACACACAAAGATTTTCACATGAGCACAAATTATGTAAAAATTAGAGATATAGATAGAAGACAGAAGAAGATATAAAAATGTATGTAGTTAAATGAGCTCTTCGAAGGAAAGCAGCCAAATTCTCAGCGGAAAGTACACTGAAAATATGCCAGCTCTAAGGCTGTTCTTTGAAACTGTGAGTGTGCGTTTGTGTGTGTGTGTGTGTGTTGGGGGAGCTGGGGATTGGTGTGGCTGTGCTTCATTTGTAGTATCTGAAAAATTCCCCCTAATTAACAGTTATTTCCGTAGCCAGCATTCTCATCTCTAGGTGATTACCTTCATCTCAAATGCATACGCTTAACTAACGATGATGCATGTCATTAGATTTCTGTATGTATGTCACTTACATCCCACGGGAGCCTGGGGTAGTCTGAAACGGGTCATTTTCCAGGAAAGAAGGCGTGTTAGTTAGTGTGTTTGTATGTGTGCATCTGCCTATATGTGCTAGAGTGTTGGGGGGGGTTAGTGTTCCCGTCTAGACTCCCTACTCAATTTTGCATTCATCGTTTGGAGCAGACCTACTCAACAAAGCCATGTTAAGATGATATGGTGGACCACATAAGCAGAGACGGCCTTATGTGTGTGTGCATCGTTGGTGTCACCGACCTGGAGTTGTGGTTTAGTTCCTGGGAGATATCGTCCACCATGTCGTTCTCAGATGCTTCATGTGCCATGGCCTTGCAGAGCTTGCAGGCTACCAAGGCCTTGGCCATGGCCTCTTCGCCGTGCTGCCAAAAGAACAGAGCCATCTTCTGACGTTTCATAAGCACAGCCCACACCATCAGCTCATGGAAGGGGAAGGGGAAGTGGTTGATTTCTGGGTCGTCCAAATCGATGTCCACCTCCTCTTCTCGTTTACGTGTCGTTTTTTGACGGCCTCTGCGGATTGGCATGTCATCCTGGTGGAGATCCAATGGCAAGTGAGAGGGGAAGGAAAAGAGACACAGCTACGTAGATATTTTCTGGGGACAATTTGTTTTGGATATTCAAATCCAGTACAACGGGACAACATTTAAGTGTTTTAGGTTGATTCTGAACTTTTTAAATTAGCTCAAAGCTTAGGGTCTAAATGGCAACTGCGTGTCAAACTGAAGAAACTTTAAAGCTGAGAAAAGTTTATCCTATGACAGACTTTTCTTGGGTTTAGCCACATTAGACATACAATATGTCTAGAATGGTCATATCATCCAGTGCAGATTTTTTCAAAGCTGTTCACCCTCCATGTGATGAGAGTTAGTTGAATGCAGAGGGAAAGTCAGAGTTTGGAGGAGACAGGTGGAAGGACAATGTGCTGCACACAAAATACACACGGCAGGCATGATCTTATACACTTTTCAATAGTTTTCTCTTTTTTTTTTTTTTAACTTTTTCTTTTGAGTTAAAAAAAAATAACTCCACCAGACATAACCATTCACTCATTGTCTCTGGAGAGACTGACACTGCCAGTTAGTGCCTAAAATAGCATGCCAGCAGGGAGGTATTGATCTCAAATAATTTCACAGTTGAGGACCACTGATGGTTGGTCAATTATAGACATCTGAGAAATGACTTTCAGTGCCCCTAGAATAGCTGCTTGCTTTGAGACAGATTATCTGGACAAAGAAATATATGACAATACTATCTCACTAAATTATTCAGTAATCTTAGACAGGGGCGCTCCTTGTCTATTTATAAAAGAATAAGAATAAGCTTGTAATTTTATGGACATTAAGAAATGATTGCAGCATCATAAATTTAAATTTTCAACAATAACGGGTGTCAGGAGTTAACAGCAGTAAATTTGACATATTCTGTTTCATGGCCAGGTCGCCACACTGATTGAATGATAAATTGGCTTATGAAAAAAAACAGAACAAGATGAAGTAGATTAAAACAGGCACAAACAAAGACAGAACACACACTGACAGGGAGACAGATTTCAAACAGGTAGACTTACAAAGGAACGGACAGCCATGCACGTTAGATATAAATACCTCTGAGGGAACTGTAGACACATACTGTGATAAAAGTTTCATAATGTGGATATCTCATGGTGTGTACACCATGGATGCATGTGAGTACACAAACCATGTATTACGTAATCCTGTTCGGTCAGCCATTACCTATTCAGTTCAATGTAACTGGGCCGTTCTGACATGTATCATAATGTGAGTTATATACATACATTTACACCGTCTGGAGCTGGTAAACATGTATGTGGTCATAAGTATTTTTTTCTTTCATAAATCTTACAAAAATGTTATAAAACGTAACGTAAAATAACGTATAAGGCAGTGTATAATGTTATTTTTATTTTTTTGAAAACAAGCCTTTAACTGGCTTAAAAGTGAATACAGATAGCCAGCATTATAAATTAAATATGCCTCAAGTTCTTCCTTTAAAAGACTACGAGGCACACAACACACTTTATTATTATCTTTTTTTTTTTTTTTTTTTGCTGAGAGGGTTTTCTACAGACCGACTATACAGCCAACAGTTTTGAGAGAAAAGACTGTTTTTTCAGACAAGGGAGAAGAACAGTGAAGTAATGACTGAATAACAACCTTGATGAGATCAACACTCACCTCCATCCCCAGCAGTTTCAGGGCTTTGGGCTAGAAAAGCAACAAGAACATAAACAAACAGAACAACACCTTGTCGAATGTATTTTATAGAGCAATTTACTCTATAAGCACAACACAACGCAGAATGACAGACTCACTCACATGAGACCAGATATATTATTTAATATGGTAGGTCACTCATTTTCAGTTTAGCAGATTTCTTGAACAATGAGGGACAAAATTTTGTGCTGGTGTGACTGACAGTACACTATACATACAGTAACAACCTCCGGCTGTGTGTTTGCATGTGTTAAAGCTGAACGTATTTGTGCATTTGGTACAGTACTGTGTATCCGTATTAAAACAGGGCATGTATGAATTATGTATTCATGAGCCATCATCTGAGTTGGTAAAAATAGCCCAGGTCTCCTGTGGGGATTTTGATATCTGCATCTATTTCAAGGCTTTGTTCTTTGTTAACATGTGTTTGTGTGTGTGTGTGTGCTTGTGAACGTGCTTGCACGTGACTATGTGATCGCACATTCATTTCATCTAGAAAATCACAGTTCCATTGGAATCCATTCCCTATCTCTCTCTCTCTCTCATTTTGCCTCTTTGCTCACTCTCTGTCCCGTTTCTTTGCTTTCGCTGTATCTGCGTCTTTCCAGCTGCTTTGTTGCTGCCATGGCAGACATACAATGAGATAAACAGGCACATGACAACACACATACACACACACACACACACTCACAAACACTCAAATATACAAACACAAAGGCGCACCATCAAGCAGAAACAAGGTGTTTCAGACACAGCTGTGTACTGTATATTTCCATTTGCATCACACCTGCGGCAGTGTGTAAGGTATTGAGGCTGAATGAGAGAATTATACATCAGAACGGAACATGAGCGTATACCATTTCATGCAAAATGTGTTGAAATGGTATAGCACATGATCTCAATGATCAGTTGGTTAAAGGTGTGCTTATCAGTGAGATGAGTTTCTGTAGTGGTTGGTATGAAGTGTGTATTTTCTTGGGGTTATGATGGCACATGATGGAGGGCCACTGCTATAGATGGATGATTTGTCGCATCGAGCTAATAATAGGTGCTGTGCTGCCACTCTACTAGAGGTGAAAATAAAGAATAAGGGGAGGACCACTCTTATGTTTGACCTCTGTTGATGAACAACACCTTGATTACTTGGGATAATGACTTGAAACACATCACATCACATCACATCATGTTGAGGTTTTCTAAAAAACATTTCCACATTCCAATCCAGGGCTACACTAGCTATAAGTCGCACCTTGAAGTAAAACAGCTGAAATTTACAGTTTCAAGCTTATACTATATATTGGAAAGGTCATTCTGTCCTGCCATTTAAGCCAATCATTTCCCCAATATGTATGAAAACGTTATCATCTGTGCAAAGGACAGATCATAATACACTGCTGTCTAAAAACGGCAGATAAAATCCAGTATATTGCTCATGTCATTTCTGTCATCCTTGCTTTAAACATCAAGTACCTACAGGAAACTGCAGGCTAAGGTCGTCTTTGCTTCATGTCACAATGAACCAGATTTAAATGTACACTCTAATTTACTACTTGTAGCAAGGTGAAATTTACCCCTGAGTGCACAATCCCTGATTAACATTTTATTATTAAAACATAATTTGCCTACATTATCCAACTTGTCCTTATCAGGCCTAATTTGATCATGAGGCTAATTTCACTGATAGTCTTCCTTTGATTAATGACATTTACATCTACACGTAAGTATTAGTGTTGAACTGCATTAACTGGTGAGATGCTACTGCAGGTGAGAATAAGTCACTCACCCTCTTTGGTCCGAAGAGGTTGTGGTATAGAGTCCTGAATCTCTTCCTGGTGTAGTTACAACGGTATGCTCCGCCCATAAGGTATTCAATGACCAGTCCAATGTCGATGAGGCTGATGCGGTAGTCCGGGGGCAGGTTTCCCTAGAAAAACCAGACGGTGTTAACAGCCAACAAGTCATTCCAAATGACTGATAAAAGAAAAGTAAACAAGAGGGAAGCAATAGTACAAAACAAATCACGCAGTCATACACACTCACTTCACAAAATCCATATCAAACTGTTTTTGGCTATGAAAACAAAAAAAAACAAAAACGTGATTATCGGATTCACCTTGAAGTAGATCCAACTGAACCCTGGATATTCTCGCTTGGAAAGAACACATAATGTCAGTGAGTATACCGCACGATAAGCATGAGCAGGGGAAATGAGAAACACAAAAACTCTCAGGCGAGATCTCTCTTCCAGCCTCTTAAATAAACTGTTATCTTATCGCCGTCGTTTAGTTTAGGTTTTTTTATTTTTTTTAAACTACGTGGATAATCGTTTCAATGTAGAAACTTGAAGCTATTCCCTCAATATCGTAATTGTTTCAGGTAAGGTATTTCCTGGGCTTTGTTCTCTTAGATCCAATACAAGAGCAGAAAATGAAGGGAGAATGAAAACTTAGGTGCAGAATGATTTATAGAGAGAATATAATTGCTGAGGACAGTTAAAAAGGATGTAAAAAATTGAATGATCTGTCATAATTTGCATTTAGGGAAATAATAAGATATCCTCAGAGAGGTTCAACACAGTCTGGAAGAGAAGAAAAGAAAGAGAAAGTGGTAATGACTCATTAGCCTGGAAGAGAGGGGTAATAGCATGGAGAGACAGACAGATAACTATTAATGCTGGATGGGAGAATCATTATTGAAAAGCAAGTCTTTTCACATGAGCACTATAACCATGTCAACACTTTGCCCTCAACGTCACCCCTCAATCCTGCAGTCATTATCCTGACCCCTACTGTTTCTTTGAGCTGCACCAATTACCTTACACATCTTTAGACCTATGCTGATACCATCTCCACTTAATCAGCAATCAGATGTGAGATCCTAGATCTCTGTCCTCCTCATCCCCAGCATGCCCTCATATCCGAAGATTCAATTCTATTGGCTGCAGCACAGTAAAGCCAGGAAGCACTGCTACCAAACCCCTGTAGGCCAACTGCTAACACTTTGAAGTAAAGAGAGCCACAGATACTGCTTGTCTTTTAATACATACTGGAGTTCAAAGTGAGCACACAAAGAATCACCTCCTCGTCCTACTGATATAGTTCAAATGCACCAGTCAGCGGTCAGCAGAGCCCTCTTTTAATTCCCTGGGGTGGTGAAGCTGAAGCTAATAATAGCTTGTTTATACCTTGTGTAAATACACACACTCTCTCTCTCTCTCTCTTATTTCTTAAATTCTCCAGCGTAGTTAGTGAGCTTTGAGTCCTGAGGCACGTCCCTGGCATTAACAGCGAGTATTTTACCAGTTGAAAAATCTTTAAAATCTAAACACTACACCGAAACCCTTTTTAAGGTGTAATTTCTTGCTGAACTTACAGAAAGTCAGATAATCACAATACAGATAACATATGTAATGCAATGTACACTAGGTCAGTGTTTCATGTCAGCTGATGACCTACATTACTAATCAACTACCCAAATATTCTGGCTCATTCTTACAGTCATTTAGCAAAGAAAACTGAGAAGTAAAACTGTCAGGTTAAATTTAGATTTTCTCCCAACATTACCTGATATGTGAGACTCAAGGCACGAGGTGTATTGCTACCAACCTTTGGCCGCAAAACTGTGTTGTTCATTTGCTCTGCAGGAAAACCAATTTCTGCCTTTGCAGCTGTAGTCCATAAGCCAATCTCTGCGATTCTTCCTGTTTTCTGACTCAACTTTCACACAGTCTAATGAACGGACCAGATTAAATCTGAGAGCGGGCGTTACAGCAGTTATTAGAACAACACCGATAACTGAAAATTGCTGACGGTACGGCCAATATATTAATGAGAAAGGAAACGGCGATGACATGGTGATTCGACCTGAGGGATAGCAGTAAAATCTAATTAGCATCATACTATGATACAACAACAACACACAAACACTCAACTATACTATAACAAGCAGCTCTGCAAAAAGTAGATGTTGATGTTATGCCATGCACTACAGAGTGTGTTTTGCACATGTCCGAAGTGTTGTGAGGTGTTGTATCATACAAACTACATACACTCTCTGCGCCAACTTCAGATCAGAGTTGTGCTTAAAGACAGAGCGGAGTTAAAGGAGTGATGCATGCGGCATTACTGTAATCAGTAACACTTTAATTAACGAACACCTCTCAGTGCTAATGCTGGTGTTACTGACCCCTCTATTATCTCTCAACAGTGGGATCACTCCTAATTGGACATGGGCTGAATGTAAAAGTCTAGGTTGCTGTCTTTTACCACCGGTAATAATCAAGATGTTATAGGAGAAATGCAGCAAAAATAATGCAAACTGCATAGTGTAAACCTGGGTTAAATAATCCGGCTGTTTCATCATCTTCACCATGAAAATAACACAGTGGCGATGCAAAAATAAATATGTTTTTCATGTATGGGGATGCACAATTTCACTACTCTAGTTGGAACTGCATATAAAAAGACCACACGTAATAATTATATTAATAATACAAATAAAAACAAATGAATTAATTGGGTGTTTACTGAGTTATTCCTTCTCAGCCTCACAGCAGTTCCAATGCGGCTTCAGTTTGCTTAAATTCAAGTTCTGTGGATAAAACAATGTTTAATAGATGTAGTGTTTGTTTGCCGTGGTACTGTGTGCCTTAGAGAAGGAACAGAGTACATTGCTTAAGAGTCCTGAGGGGGATGAGAGTCGTGCATAGCTCTACACAGCCACTGCAGCCTTTAACTCCAGCTGAAAGAGAAAAGCCGGCCTCTATTTGCAGTTAACAGCAACTAGGGCTACCGAGATGAAAACAAACAAATAGATGCAAACAGAGTAACGGAACACATCGCCAAAAAAAAAAAAAAAAAGCAACTGAAACTCTATGAACTCAGACATGTCTTCTTTAATATACACATTCAAGCCAACATTCCCATACGGTGTGCCTGAACAGCCACACAGCTAAAGTGGCGGTAGTGATGGTCTTACCTTTTTGACATCTCTGACAAGGTGGTACAGCGTGTTGGACGGTCCATGTCTCTGTTGAATAAAAATCAAACAGAGCATGTCAGGATATGCTGTACACTATCACCACCTACAAATGATCTGCCAGTGGAGATTTTGTTATATAAAGATGATACAGCATGTGTTTACTAAGCAATGTTGTCATCGCTGTTATGTGCATTTGTTATACCGTGTTGTAAAGCTCCTCCAGTCTGGAGAGTGTCAGGAAACGGTGCATACTGACTCCATTTTCAATCAGCAGCTTGACAAAATCCACTCTGTCCAGAACTAAGGCATCCAGCATTGCCTGCTCCAGGGAACCAACCTAAGGCACATGAGATTGAGAGTATATAGTACATACTTATGATACTACACACACTACATATATATAGTAGAGTATGGACAAGTAAGCACAGATCAAGTGTATATGTGCTATTTTTAGATGTGTTCTCACAGTCCAGATCAATGTTTTAGTGCTTTATGTGCCACAGATTTCACATGACAAAAAAATGTATAAATATCTATTTTTCTTATTTTAACCTCATGTTATCCTTTAGATTTTTTCCTGCTATGGACCACATGTCCAAAATAAAGTCAGTTTAATTTACACAGTTGAACATTTTGAAAGACATCTTGTCATTACACAACTGAAAACTGCAAGAAATGCATACCTTTCAATTATGTTCACAAATAACCCCAGAAATCCATCATTTGCAACCATTTGTCAGTTGTTGAACCCTTTCCATGGCTGATTTTGAGTTGCTTTCTGCAACCAATAAATGTATCCTTAAAGTTTTAAGTATCCTTTTATCTGATGATATTGACTTTGTCTTTCTAATTATTTTTAAGTATTTTATCTTAATGTAAAGTACTTTGAGCTGCATAGCTTCAACGCTATATTATCAGTTTTGTTGAGGATGAAGCAAGGGCAAACTTTCAAACAAGTGCTGTGTATAAAATCAATATTGCAGTTGTATGTCTGTTGTACTGTGTATGTTTCTTACAGGCCACTGCTGTCCGTAGATGAAGATCTGACTGCGGGCAATGTCGACTCTGTTCCATGCCAGAGCCAAACTCAGCTGGTCAGGAGCTGACGCGTTGGCACCTGATGGGTGAGAGAAAATGTCGTATGTTTGGCTATCAGGGTTTTTTAAGCGCTGATAGTGATACATAGTCCATGATAATATGGATCACAGTATAATCATGCAGTTGTTCATCATTTGTTGGTTTAATACTTTCATTGCTGCAACTTTGATCTGCTGTTCATTTGATTTTTTCTTAATGTGCTGATATTCTCATTTACCCTTGCTGAATGCTATTCCTTTTGCTGCTGCTAAAAAGGTATTGATACATTTTTATCTTAAGTCAAAGACAGCTCTGGAGGGACCTTTTTTGTGTTATTTTATATTGTTTTAGTGTTCCTGTATAGACAGAGTTGCGGCTTCTCCACGTATGTAGCATTATTTCAAATCAAAATGTTGTTTATTTATTGATTTTTCAGCTTTTTCTAGTTTTAATCTGATTTGTATTGCACTGTAGTCGTACTGCTCTGACCTGCAATTGTAGAGCAATTGCAGCTCCTATAGCTGTTGACTAATAGCTACTACCTCTCCCGTTGAAGTATTGGGGCTTCATCTTTAGGCTGCAGTAGCTTCATCTACTATAACTGCAGGCTTGGTGGACTGCCTGTCTGCTGACAACTTTTGTCCTCTGTTCCTGCCTTTGCCTGTGCCTGTTATGCAAGTCTGTAGACAAGAGATGTCTTCCTATTGGAGGCTGACAGGCGGTCCTTCTTTGATGTATCACCTAATTTAACGCCCCATCTCATCCCTGCATATAATATGGAATATAACTGTGTTCCTTTGGTTTTCTATGTCAGTGAACTTCATCGTTTACAGTATTCTGTTACTCAGGTAACATCAACATATCTGTAACATAATCAGCAGAAGAAGAAAATGAACTATACATACATACATGACAGCCAAAAAGGAAATTGAAACACAGAACAAATGATCAAAAACGTGGCATTCTGCACACATCAGATCTGCTTAATGTTATACGAGAAGAAGCGGAGGCATGAAAAAAATATATTGTTCACTAGATTCAAGGGCACACTGACAAATAAGGATAAATAAAAAATAAAATGACATTGCTGAAAAACAGCACTTCTTTCATCACTGTGACAGCTTTTGCTGCATGTCCTTGCTGTTTGGGTAAGGGCCAAGTGGTGGATGTAAATCTGCCCAAAACAGTTTCAGGGAAATACACAAAATTTAAGCAGAAGATTATGCAGTTGTAAGTTTCAGGTAGTGGGTGTTCAGTAATTGCTTATATAGGTATTTCTTGCAGGAGCTTAGGCAACAGTGATACAGTAATTTGTTGTAGTTGTGTGAATAAGTCTTCAACACTTAATCCAACGGAGAAAACTCAGAAGCAATAGAAAATGTGCTGGTGAAAAAACAGTATGTGAGACACAGAGGGACTGTAAATATAAAATCAAACTTCAACTTTACTATTCAGAATTGATTAGTAAACTCCAATATAAAATATCTTGAGTGTAAAAACAAAAAAGCAGGGCTGCCAAGACTCATGCACTGACAATGAGACTCAATTGACACTTTTCACATGCTCTCACGCCACAAGGCCATTTTCTCATGCAGTGAAAAACAAATTCATAACGGATAATGTCACAGCGTGAAAAGATGACACTGACAGCGCACAGACAGACAAGACAGAGCAGCACAGCGCAAAAGCAGCACCGTGCAGCAGCGGGTTGTTCAGCAAGAAATAAACACAAATCTATTATATTATAATTTATTCCCATGCATGCTGCTCTGAGTAATCTCAGTCAGTGGCTCTTCTGGCAGCAGCACAGCATCTCTCCCTCTCATCTCACTTTGTACTCTATTGCAATTGTTAGACTTTGAAGATGGCCTTGTGAGTATTGAGAATAGCAACCCTCAGGTTTAACCAGGTTTAGTTATCTTAATCATATTATGATGTGTTGTAAGGCTATTTCATTTATATAAATTGTTTGTCCTTGTTTACCCTTGAAGATGGCCTAGTAGCCTGCAACCTTCTACCATTTTAGGGCTACATAATGTTTTTATAATATAATTTTAAAAATGAAATAGCAATTTGTCTGATAATTATTTCCTGTCCTGATCCACCCGATTAGACACTGTTCTTGATGCATTCTCAGTTTTCATAGCACCCTCAATCTAACTAATCTAGACTAGTGCAGGTGGCTGTTTCTTGACCTAATCCAAGAGGGAAGGTGGTGTAGACATGCAGGACATTTTTTTTAAATTACAATTTTTTATGGGGGAGGACCCCCAGACCCTCCCAACAAGTGTGTATTGTTCCAAAACATAAACAGGTGAGCATGGTAAGGAGCATAGATCTTATCCTATGTTTTGAAGAAAAATATGTGTAATATCTGGAGTGTATATCAAAAATGCTACCAATAAAACACAAATTAGCAAAAAGAAAAAGTCTTCTGAAAAAGGTGTTGGTTCATAAGGCCAGAGAGAGGTCAGGTGGGTCAGTTGACCATGAATAATGTTCTTTTTTTTATGAACAACAATAAGTACTACTGAAGTGCACTTGGCAGTCCTGATTAAACCTAGTAAAAAAAGCACTCACTCCGGCCTCTAAAAGTAGCTGGTAACTTTTGTAGTGGCGCACTTTGGTGCTGACCAGTGAGATATAGCAGAAAACAACAGTCTGGTGTTCACATTAATAATTTACCTGGACACTTGGACGAAGCACCCAAAATGAGAAAGACAAGGTAACAATTCATCTAAGCCTTTAGGGAAATCCAGCTTATTATAAGGTATAATAATCCCTTGTGTGTAGAAAAGACTGCAATTTTTAATAAGCACACCAGCATCATCACTTTACACGGTGCTCTCTCTCCGACTTAAAGGCCCATACAGCATTACTGGAGATTAATGGCGTGATTTCAGACAGAGCCCTGCTACTGTAATAAGATGCAGAGCTCCCTAATAACAGCTTTAGTGGATATATATGTATATTAAAAGGTAGGGTGGCCTTGCTTTATCAAAGGCCTGTGGCTTCACTGTCTGCCTGCAGGGAGGCTGAACTGTAGCTAACTGACTTTATGGACACAGTCCTCAGGATATTGACTACCTCTGACGGCAGACCATCAATTACTCTAAACTCCCCCTGTTACTCCATGTGTCTTAGCTGGCCTTTCCTTCCTGCTCTGTCTGTTACCACTTCTCTAAATCTTTCTCTTTCACTTGCTCCTTTTATCCTTTTTTCTTGCTCTTGCTCTGTTCTCTCCTCACTGTGTATTCCTGACTCTGCTGTGTTTTGTTGAGCTTCAGGCAGTAGCTTAGTTCTCCAGCAAAGGAGTCTAATCCAGTGTTTTAAAAAGCTCTCAGGCAGGATGTGACTGATTTCATTTTACACTAAAAGCCTTAACGCGTCCCATTCACTCAGCTGCAGAATAAGACTTGCATGTAAAATGACCCTCATGCTGTTTATCATAAAGGATTTTTTGCCCTTTTTCCCGGTGTTCCTCTCTCATCCTTTTAGTTCTCTGATCTACTCCTTTTCATTTCCATGTTCTTATTTTGTCTCCTCTCTTTCTTTGATTTCAATTCCCTCTTTCACTCATTCTTCTAAATGCCATTCCTATCACAACGTGAAAAGAAATGAATAAAACGGCTAAAAAAGTGAATAGAAATGAAAGAGATCAACAGATGGTATCAGCAGAATAGATGAGTGAGACTTGTACACAGGGAAAGTAACTAGTAGTAGAGCAATGAAGTCAAAGATCAGGGAGAGATTCATGGGCCAGAGAAATCATGAATCTTGACTGCTACACATAAATTATGTAAAACACATTTCTCTTTCACTCTCTTCCTTGCCAAACTCTGTAGTTTAGTCTCACTCTCAGTCTCTGTGGAATGAAATGTTTCTCTGAGGAACAATTCCTGAGATAGTCAATCATATGCTCTGAATTGCTAAGCAGTCCCACAGGACTCACTGTTTCTTCGTACACTTGTGTACACAGGTGTGTATGTGGGAGAGAGCATGCATCCTTGCTCCAGCCTGGCTAGTGTTATATTCTTTGAAGAGGCAAGAGCAGCCATGATCAATACAAGCTACTGAACAACCAATCGAAAGTATGGATCTATGAATCCTCTGTGTGTGTGTGTGTGTGTGTAGAAGGGAGGGTATGGAAGGGTGGGAGCATGGGAAACAGCGAAGTGGGAAATAGGGTGGAGGAACAATGGTGGTTGAGTTTAATTGCACTGTCTGCACTTGACAAATTTTCAATTTTGTAACCCAATTTTGTCCAGTTCATTGCTTGTATTGGCAATTGCATAACAATTTGTTGAAGTATAAGGATCACTGCTTCTGCTTCTGCTAACTGTATATCTTCTAGTATATCTTACTGTGTCATACCTTAAATCTGTGCTACTGTTGCCATGCTGATTTAACATGTGTTACAGTGTGATATGTGCAGACAACGACACTGAATGGCTGTGTAACATTACCTGCATACAGTTGTATATGTGTAAAGATAAGATGCTCTGACTGTGTGAACGCTGGACACACAATAGGTGCATAGTTCTAAGAATAATAGTGTGTGCTTAGGCCATGCATCCATTTTCAAAGTAGTAATTGACCTCATGGGAAATTAATTTGATAAATACAAATTAAATTGAAATATACACTTCAAAAGAGATGAATAAAAGACAATACTTTTCACTATTTTCTGGTGACTGTAAGTGTCTTTCTATAATTATTTCTATCTGGCCACAGAGTTAATGAGCAGCTGTGTTCGTGCTAATTGATTATTCCGCAGTTGTTGTTGTGATATCAGGGTTTTATTAGCATATAAAGTAGGAAACCTGAACAACGGCAAGCTTGTCTGAAACAAACAGCTGGTACTAGAGCCACAATCTCCTCACATTTCACACAGCTCTTTTAAAGAGGCTGTGAGTGGATTTTACACATCAAAGTTAGTTGACAGGTCATGTGGAGTTGTAAACATAGTACCCTCTTATGTATTTCATGAAAGTACAATACAAAATCACAGAAGTACCCTTTTACAGAAATATTTGCAAAAAAATGAAATGACTTCTGTGATATAAAAGGGCGGTGAGTACTGCTGATCCCACTGAGAATCAACACCCACTCTGCTGCTTTATACACCTTTCTGTCAATTACAGCTCACTGTTTTAGTTCAACAGTCTGTATGGTTGAATCTTAGTGGCTCTCACCAGCCCCCCATACAACCCTGGGGATAGCCGTCCTGAACATGTAAGCTCACACTACTTGCTCAGTCAGAAAACAAACCGAACCAAAATAAATGAGTGGCTGATTGGAGAGAGTTGAATATTTAACCAACTAGCTGGTGGGCAAAACGAGTTATTTATTGGACCTCTGTTGGATAATTGGAGAAACAGAGGACTAGATCTGTAAGTAAGCAACTGTTATAAACTGATTATCATGGCTTAATGCTGTTTTGCCTTCTTGCCCTACAGTGATCGAAAATTGCTAAATGGAGCTTTAAGAGAAATAAAAATAGGCACGGATATCTCTGATTTATTCCTGAGCTATGAACTGTAAAAGTAACAACATGGCGTGCTTTGAACATACCCCTAAACTGGGACAGTGAGAGGAATTCTTTCTGCAATATCGTCCCCCTTTTATGAACAGAAGTTTCCAAATAACAACATCCCTGGAGGGTGACAGTGAAATGGAAGCCACTCACTGTACATTCATACTCCAGCACACACACATTTCTGTACTAAAACACCCACCTTTGAGTAATGCAGTGAGGATAGCAAGGTCAATGTCCTGATGACCCTCTGACCCCATCCGGAAAACTGTTATCTAGGAGAAAATGAGAGAGACAGACAGGCAGAGAGAAAGAGTGTGAGGGAGAGGTGCATTAATTCTATACAAGTCAAACTGTTTGAAAGTGACTTTACTCATGAGTCATTCTTTTGTTGTTCGATTGAATGTATCAAGGCTTATGGCATAAAGAAATTCAGTCACATCCTGAGTGAGAGTGCTCTCACTCAGGATTTGAATTAAACTGTTTCAAAAAACACTGCTGCTGAGGTGCACACAGTGAGAAGGAGAGGAGAGGAGAGGAGAGGAGATGAGAGGAGGTATTTCTCTGATGTAATAGACTGTGTGTTCTCCTCTCCAGACTCTCCTGTTTCCTCTCTTGTCTCTTGAGCAGAGAATACCACAAAACTCACATATATAGCTTGTTCACTGTAGGGAGGGAATGAAGGGATTCGCTGAGAAGGCAACTGAGGAGAACGACAGTAAAAACATGACAAAGGAGGGGAGATCAAATGAATATACTAATAGCGCTCTCCATTACCAAAGATCATTCTGTTCTCTTTCTTTTGCTGTGTCTTAACATTTTTTGGATTAGGCTTTAAGGGAAATATTTTACTCTGAGGCCAGTTTATGTCTTCGTCTGTGCAGTCTGACATGCCTTTTAGCTGCATTTTTTTATATCCTGCATGCAATGAACTAATGGTACGATGGATAAAAGCCAAAGTCCAAAGTAAGAGGGAAATCTGAGAAATGGGGCAGATTTTCTGGATTTTTTTTCCTGTCACATATAGCCTGCACGTGTATGCATGCCGGTGCTAGCGTGTGTGTGCACACATGCTCACATGTGTACATGCATGAAGGGCACCTTGTGGGAGCCATGTACGGGGGAATGCGTGTTCTGAATGCCTGACGAGCTATTCCTCTAATCCTTCCATTCACCCATCCATCTCCTCCCACCTCCCTCTCTTCCCTGCAGCCCATCTCCCTTCCCATCTCCCCCCCTCTAAATGGCTTCATTTCGTAGAGCTCCAGGAATCTGCGGGCTGTGCTGCTGCTGCTGCTGTTGTTGCCGCTGCTGCTGCTGCTGCTGCTTTCCCTTGGGCAATGCTGCAGTGTTGTAGGCTAACCATCTTCTCTCTCCTTCTCTCTTTTCACACAATCTAAATGCACAAAAGTAATTCAATTCACATTGAAGATTTACAGTATCTAGTATGTTGGCTCATTCATCATTTGTACAGCAGATGCCGATGAAATGTTGGCTCCTTACAGAGAGAGAAATGAGGAGACATCATCTAATGCCTTTAACTTGTGTCATGCAATCACTAATAAGGGAAGCATCTAAGTGTGTGTTTGTGCTAACGTGTGTGTGTGTGTGTGTGTGTGTGTGGTGGTCACATGCCTGTGTAATCAAGAGGTCTTTCTCCAGGTGAAATGAGAGTGCAATAGGATGTGAAGGTATCGATTGAGTTCTTCATGAGCGGAGGCGCCAGTGAGTTGTTGACACTGTGTAATTTTACGAGCTTAACCTGGTTAGTTAGCTTAGTGTGTGTGTGTGTGTGTGTTTGTGTTTGAATGGTATGGCCAGTGGCTAGATTATTATTTGCTAGAATGCATCTCCGCCTTCACTCTAATTGATATTAACAACACATTTATGGAGCCATCTGTTGAACACACGCGCAATGCATGAGTGTGTGTGTGTGTGTGTGTGTGCTTACATGGTGACTCTAAAAGGTCAAACTATATGTATGCAAAGCTGTGATTTTCTTCTAACTGGATCAGTTTTAGAAACACCCAATCAGGAATGAGGGTGAGAGAGAGAGAGAGACAGAGAGAGACAGAGAGAGAGAGAGAGAGAGAGAGAGAAAGAGAGAGAGAGAGAGAGGGAGGAAGAGGGCAGTCACCTATAATTTTTAAGGATGTTTTATGTGTGAGGTTAATTTTACCCAATCAGTACAGGTTTCTATCCTGGCCACTTGCTCATTATCCTGTAGTTATCATTAAAGCACAATGAAGAGTTACATGCATTCCCTTACACACACACACACACACACACACACACACACACACACACACACACACACACACACACAGAGGCTTCTCGGCTGCCTTCAGGACTAAAGATGGATGACGGTGTGATAGAGGAAAGATGATGATAATGGGAGATGTTCGCCTTTGTTTTGCCCCTCCAGGCCTCTCCACCTTTACCTCCATTCCCTCTCTTCCACCCATCATCCTCCAGCTCCCCTGCTTCCTACCGCTAATCTAACAGCAACCTCCCACAGTCACGCTACTTTACCCCCTCCCCCCACCTCCCCTCCCATCTTTGCCCACTTCCTCTCCATTTCTTCCTCCTTCTTCCCTTCCTCCAATCATATCCCCAAGGTGACCCTGTGGATGTGCTCTACCTGTTATCATAGAGCCTCTACAACACGGAGGCTAAGCAACAGAACCTCTATGACAATGCGAGGTTGCTAATTTAATCTCAACGACCCTGCGGAGGGTCATCAATAAGTGTGTGCAAAGGTAAACAGACAGCTTCTCCCTCCTCTGTTTTTATCCTCTTGTACAAGCAAAAGTGCTCTTCAGTGCTTAAGGTGAGAAAACAAAAGGGTAGAAACAGCTTCATTGTTTTTTACTCAAGACATAAACTCTCCCATCTGTTGTACATTACATTTTCAATGTGCAGATTATAGCAGCGCTTGGTTAATATCTTAAAACATCTTTAAATCTTCAACTATTTCAGCTGAATGTGTATTTTTGACATTTCTCTGCCTCCACACTGACACTCATCAACTCAGGGGTCGACATGCATGAGACAGGGCACTGACTTGTGTCTGTTACACTCTCTCTCTCTCTCTGTTGACAAGAAAGGAGGAGAAGACGGAAAAGAGCAGGAGTGCAAGCGTAACGATAAGGAGAGGGTGACGAGTGGAGGTAGGGATCGGGAGGATAGACATGAGACAGCAGGAAAGAGGAAGCGTGAGAAAGGCAAAGTAAGCCAGAAGGAGAGAGATTTAGTGTTGACATATTGAAGACGGATATAAGAAGTAAAAAAAGGAAGAGTCAGTGCAATCATTCTCAGTGTGACTGGGTTCTGTCGGAGGATTCCCGCATCTTCCCAGACGCTAAGCTATATGCTTAGAGGATCAGACAACTGCTCTTCACACCGCAGTGAGCCAAGCTGATTGGAAAACATTCATCTTCGTTTAACAGGCAAAGACCCTGCTGATGCTGCTACATATATAGTAGGCAGTGAAAAGTACTGTACATACAAGACACATGGCAAGACACCACACACACACACACACACACACATATGTCCACATGGGTTTCCAAAGCATCTTTTACAGTCCATACGTCAACAATGGTAGCAGTACAGACAGAACCATGCTAACGGTTTCATCTGTGTGAAATTGAGCATTAACTATTATGATGTGTTTTATTACTTTCTTTATAAACAATAAACCGACAGTTTACAACAGCCAAAACAGAGAAAAGAGGGAAATAAGTTTCTTTTTTATGAAATTTTTAACTGAAAAACTGCTCTGCTGATAATCAAGAGAGGAATTTTCTCTCTTCTTCCACTATTTATCTTTGTTTGTGGCTTGAACTCTCTATTACGCCTCATTTTCAAATTTACTCTCCATCAAAACCACTGATTTTCCCTCTCTTTTTCCTCTCCTCATTTCTTCAGTTCCCACCCTCCCTCTCTCTCTCTCCATCTGTCCCTCCCACCCTCTTTCCGTCTCTCTCGTGATCCATTTAAGTCACTCTGTCGTTCTCCTCGTCTTCCTCCTACTCATTCTTAGTCTCTCTTGTCAAGGAGGCGAAGGAACATTGTGGGCTGGTGGTTCCTCCTCAATATTTAATCCGAATTAAACATATAAGGACTATTCTGCACTCAATTATTCATACCAAGCTGGGAGATACCAGGACAGTCATCTTGCACTAACTCTCGCAGAGTAAGGGATCGAAATGGAGGGAGAGGGAGAGAGAGAGAGACAGGGGCTCTTCTCATTTAATAAGACCTAGAATTGGATTCACTCATTTTTAGCAAAAAAAAGAGCTATAACAAGCCCTGATATTATGTAAAGGCATTGATTCTTACAAAGTCTTCTCAGTGTACTTGTTTGACATTCATATGAAATTGTATGAATAAAAGAAACAAGCTACTTGATGTACATATATGAGGAAGACAATTGCCCTTATGATCCAGACAGATTGATACGCATGCAGTCTCTATATTCCCTTTCATTGCACTTTCATAACACACCATATGTATGCTTTACATCTGTTACCCTTCTGTAAAACTCGAGGGCGTGCATATTACTCGTTGATTAGCTTCGCAATTATTTCCCCTCCCTCCCTTTCCTGACTTGGAACCTAAGAATCTATCATCTATCGGAACAGATTTTTTTACCGGGAGATGAGCCAGCACGCTCCTAAATTAGACCAAATGAAAGCATAAAGCAGATAACTGGAACTATTGTTTGTAACAGCAAAGAGCACTTATCCGTTCTATAATTCACTGCCTAACTAAGCTCAGAGCAATATATTAATGACAAAATTCATCATGCTGCGTTGTGAAATGGGGATGTTAAAGCAGTAGTGATGGTTTTATACAGCGAACTATTTCACATTTATAAAAAAAAACGCTTAGAGGCACATACATACATACTTAAACATCTCAGCGTGCGCGTATTAAGCATCGCAAGTTTATTGACTCTTGATGTGAAGCGTAAACAGTATGATAAACAAAGCATGGGTATTAGGGAAATAACTGAAGCACAAAATGTCTGCATGAATCAACCAACATGTTGAAACTAAGGAACAAGCAAGACAGAGCCTCTCTTTAGTCCTCCTCCTTCTCTCGCTTACCCTCTCAAGCAGAAACACACACACACACACACACACACTCTCCCTCTATACCAGCCAGTCACCTTTAGTCTTTCTATTTTCCTCCTACTCTATGGTTTTCCTGCTGCAGAGCCAAAAAATAAAGAAATAAATGTAAAAATTGGCCGCCCTGGCACACTGGCAAACACGCACTGTCAATGTATCTGTCACACACACTTACCCTTCTTAGTATGAAGCACTGACCCAGGATAAACCTGCATTTGCTGCCAGTGTCAATGTGTGTTATCCAACCTGGTTTTGTGACCCGGACCTGGGTTTTCTCACAGGTTGGCTTTGGTGTACGAGGGTAAAACAACTTTTCTATGTTACCCTATTACTATAATATCTATCTTATAATAATCTGAAACTCGTAAACCCCGTTCAAGTTTCAGTTGATCAGTATTTTGTGATAATCTTCAGTTGCATGCCACTTGTGGGACTTTTCAGTTTGTTATGTTTTTGTCTGTTGGTGCGTTATCTATGTTGCAGTTGTCTCAGCAGTAACATAGTGTTACTGGCTTCTCACATCATTCATGATGACACGCACCTTATCTGTTTTAGTGTTAACCAGTCTGTGTTTGGTCCACCGTCTTCTTAATGTCTTGAGCCAGTCCTTGACGGGCTTTGGGACATAAGGAGCTGTCTCTTTTACTCATTCTCACATTTCTTTTTTTTTTCTCTTGCTCCCTTACAGTTACTCCCCTCCAATCTCACACACACAGACACACTCAGATCTGTGGCTTTCTGAGGGGGAACCCCTGTGATGCCTATCAGCCTGATAAATAGAAGACTGGTGAAACCAACTCAGTGAGGGAGAGATAAAGGTGCCAGACAGCAGAGAGTGAGATGACACATCTGTCCTGCTCTCATTCTACAATAACCACAATCAACTTGGCTTTTCAAGACTCTCTGCATGGTGCACGGGCAACCATAATGATTGCAGTGTGTGTCCGCTGAGAGAAGCCTGACTTTTTATGGAAGAGGATTGCCTCTACTGAATGCATTACCAGGGAGTATGCTATCAACATTTCATGTCATTGGTAAATGTTTTATGGCATTGTTAAGACTATGAGCCATAGATGACTGCTTATTTTTACATTCATACATAAAATATGAAGTACAGACTCCTGGATATGAACACCTATCCGATGTTGGCTTTCATTGTGTCTACACTGTGCTTTTTCTGATCATATAGATGTATCAGTTACACAAGTTTACACACTAGCTGTACTGCCCACTGGATAAAGAAGCCTGCTAAAAAGTTATTTTTCCCTTTGGCAGTAGGTGTAATATGAGAAAAAAACTAATTGGTATGTAAAACACACATATATTTATGCAAATGTGAGGTGGGGTTGGTGGACTATAGTATTTCCTGTATAGAAAACACTTGAGTTTTATTCTTGCTCACTATGGCAGTGGTAACAGTTGTGTAAATTCAGACAGAGGCAGCATCAGATTATCTGAGCTCTACAGCTGCTCTAGCTGAATGATTCACACCGTATTGTTCTGCTCTGGTGTATTGTGTTCAGAAGATCCATCAGTGTGAGCATCAGTCAGCTACTGGAACCCCACTGGGGACGCAATCAATCCACTTATACGCTGCACAACCATGACCAATGCTCGGCTGCCTGAAAAATACTACACTGAATCATGCTACGTGTCCTGTGGATGTGCATGTTTCTGTTTGTGTGTGTGTGGCTTGCATGTGCATGTAATTTAGATATTTCATTTGTATGATTCAGTGCTTGACAATTACTGTAATAACTAAAACACATGTTACAAGGATTATCTACGATTAACAGGAAAGACTAGCGCATGACAAATACCTGGTCGAGTCATCTTAAACCTTCCAGCCCTCAAGTTTTGAGAGGCTTAACTGAATTCTAGTTTTGTATTTTATTTTAAAAGTTGTGATAAAATGAGGCTTAGGTATGTGTGTATGCTACCAATTCTAATTTTTTTTTTTTTTTTTTGCAAATTACCACTGGCAGCCAGCAGCACTGATAGTCACTAATCTGACAAACACTCCCCTCCTTACAAAAGACATAGAACACAATGTTCAAAGCGAGCTGAGGCGAGAACCACCAAGTGGTAAATAAGTAAGAATTGCTGCAGAGCTAAGATACAGTAAACACTGCTAGCTTTCTGTTTGGTACACACTGCTTTATTAAGGATTTGTTACTCATAATCTTGTGTTTGAGGGTGTGTGTGTGTTTGTACGAGCACTTCATGCGATACCGTGGTGCGCATTTTCAATCACGATGTGCGTGCCACATACCATTAATGACTGTGTAAGTTACAGTGGCGGTTATGCCCCCTGCTATTGTGATGTAATGATTAACACATGCGCAAAAACACATATACATACAAATGCAGATAGGTATGACATACACACACGCACCACCACCTTTCCACACATGGCATTAAACAGCATCAATAAGAGGCTGGTTTCATGTGACTGACAGTGCTCTAAAGGGACTGAGACTCCGCTCCGGGGAAGAAGGATGTGTTTGACAGCTGTGCTTGATGTGTGTCTTGACTTAAACACTGCCAAAGGGGTACAGACTCTCAAGGTGGAGGCCATTTGGTCCCAAACGTCATCTGAATACATTTACATGCACTTAACATTACATGTCATACATAAAAGATGGGGTAATAATTGCTTCAATAAAAGTTTCATGATGAGAAAGCTTCATTTGACAAATCCATTTTACTCCTCCTTCACAGATTTTTCATTTTTGGACCTCTTTATACAGCAGAGACATCAAAGCTTAAGTTAATGATGTTATTGGTGTTATTAGTGGTTTAATGGTGTGCGCGCGTGTGTGTGTGTGTGTGCGTGCATCTCTCTTTGTGAGTGTTTCATGCATATATTGCCTTTTCTGCAGCTGCAAATATACACATACAAAACGTGTGTATGTACATGGATGTTTGCAGGGATGTGTATGTGTGTCTGTAAAAGACACTCACCAGCTCCTTCTTCTTCATGCACTCCATGAGTATGATGAACAGATGTTGGGCCTGTGTGCGGCTGTAAGTGAAAGTCTTCTGGATGGTCACCAGCAACTGGTCTCTTAGAGACTCATTAATTATGCTGGAGGTGTAGAAAAAAGAAAGGAGAGTGTCAGGAAGGGGGTCAGGCAGAGAGAAGGAGAGGAAGACAGTGACGGGGGAAGCAGTCAAATTAGATTTGTTTGTCAGTAAGTGGAACCAAGGTTGACTGGGACTCTCAGCGCTATTATGTCTTCTGAAAGTTTACCGTCATCTGTAACTGGATATATGAAGCGGTAAAAACTATTGAGAATTCATTATGTTTCTCGTGAGAAACCGAAAATGTTTACTTGTGTGTTATTAAATTCATGCATCAGCACATTCTTTTGAGAGTTCTTGCATCACTCAGTTTTTATACCAATGCTATATCTTTTCCCTTAAAATGCACAGAATTACACTGTTGCTGTAGAGCTATATACATAAAATTGTGAGCTGGCTGAGTCAAAAGCCACTTTAATCATTTAATAATTCAAATGTTAACACTGTCAATCACTGTGATTACAAACAATCTATCGAAGAAAACACAAGACTTCCACAGTGTGTAGTGCATTTTTCTATATTATAGTGGTTGTCCTTGGATTACAGTTTAATGTTCACGTGTGAGTGCATACCCTCCCTCCTCAGAGTATTTGTGTCCAAAGGCCAAGATGTCTGAGGCTCTGCCGCTGCCATCACACACCACCACAGGGACTGGAGGTGTGTCCCTGAGGTACTCCAGCACTATGGAGATCACGTTAGGGCCTCCCTCTACAATCAGAGCCACCACTGGCACACCCTGACCGATACCTGCACACAAATACAGAGTGGAAGCAGGAGAAACAGGGGGTGAGCGAATGATCGGAGAAAAGAACAGAGAGAGGAACAATACAGAAAAAAGGATAGAAATGTGAGAAACAGAGGAAGAGTAGTCAATAAAGAGGGTTTGTTACATCAGCAACACTTAATCCATGAAAAGAAAAACTTCAAATTTGCACAAGGTGCAAATGTGACACCTGCGATGTCTCCTGACTCTATTGTCAGGACACTGTACGCTTCCTAATTATGGTCGAGATTTTTCTAAAGAGCACCTGCACCAAAAATAACCAGCCCACTTTCTGTTCCTGTGACATGGGCATGTATGTGTGTGTGTGTGTGTGTGTTTGATAGTTTTAGAGATAAATCCCCCAACTGCTTCATACAAAAATGGCTCCTTGCTTGCTAATCACAGGCTATTTACGGTAATTACTCATAATTAGCAGGTGGGTTTTTCTGCACACGGTGAGACTACATACAGGAGAAGGTACTGTAGATATGAAAATTGTTCAAAGGAATTTCCTGCCTTCTTCTGGCTGCTCCTCTCTCTTTAGCGTCTGGTGTCCTCTCAGTACTCTATTTCTCATTATATCTCTGAAAATCCCCTTTAAGAAATAAACCCTGTAAACCCCCCCAGTCTCATCCTCCCTTACCCCCCTGTGTTCTTTCCCCTTTTAGTAGTCTCAGTCCAATCCATTTCCTAAACCCTTCTTTCTCTCTCTGTTCTTCTTTCCATAGCCACTCCACTCTTTTCCTCTTCCTCCCATCCTGTTTCATGTGGTTGTGTTTTCTGCCGGGTGTTTTGACTCTTCTAATTCAAAAGCCGTGTATCTTCCCCACCCAGCACCCTCATCTTGGTCTGCATAATTCACAGAGGAGAAAGCATGGTCTGTGTCTTAAACACGCAGGCAGACGAGCACATGCAAATGCATGCTTACATACTGTTTGCTCACATGTGCACACACACACACACACACACACACACACAAGCACACACACACACACATTCAGAAGCATACCCACCACACAGCCTTGCACAGCCTTGCAAGAGGGACAGTTACATAAGGAGAATATTTTAGGGGCCTCGCCTACAGTACTTCAAAGAGGTAAAACGTCACTGTGCTACAACACATCACATGACCATACATCAACCGCGCAGAATGTGAGAAAGGAGCAGACTAATGACTTGTGTTTTGTATCTGATTATTCCATTTCTTTTGGATGTCTATTTTGGCTGTTACCTGCCTGTGTGTGCGCGCACGTGTGTGTGCGCTTGCAGTTGTGTCGGATCAAGCATTGATATTGATGACTGGTGAGCTTTGGAGGCAACGCTGCAGTATCTAAAGCAGATTATTGTTCAACTGAAACCCACCGAGGAGCAGATGAGGAGGGGAAAGCACAGCTGTGTCATGGTTAATTGGGAGGAGAAAATTCTGCCTGCGCGCACACATGCACACATACTCACACAGATACAGACAGAGGCATGCGCACATGTGAGGAAACCACAAATTAAATACATTTCTCTTTTGCCTGACTACCCAAAAACAACAGGTGCATTTTAGGGTGACATTTGACCTCCCCTTCACAATAAGTTTTTCTAATTAGCTTTAGCCTCAGCTACTGTATGTATTCTTGTGGGAAACGTAGATTACATAAACATGAGGAAGCCACAACTACATTCATCCTATTCATTCTAATTAAAACAAGTTTTTCCCATTTCATTCTGCGGGTGCCCAAAGTGCACACGAATGGCATCAAAATTTGATTTTTTGATACAATCCTTGTTGCTTTTACATTTTATTTTACCCAAGTGCTCATTCTTTTACTGTGCTTTTTAGTTTTACAAGTACTCTTTTAACTTTTACAGACATTTGTATTATAATGTATGTGTGTTCGATTGTGGCCACCACTACAAAAACAGCCACACAGCCAGACTCTGTTCCTGGAGGCTTGTGTGGGAATTGAAGCCTTAAACTTAACAATATTAATGCTCTGCCAGCTGCTTCTACTGAAATTGCAATTTTATACTCTTTTTAAAATATAATCCTCTGATTGTTAGAAAACTGAGAATCCTTTGAATTATTTCCTCTGTGGAGGCGAATTCTATGGTCTGAACATTCCCTTTATATCGAATGAAACACTACGTATTTGAATACACGGACTGTAGTAACATGAGCCGGCACTTTTGAAAGAATATCTATTGTTCTAGATGGAAATGTAAACTCATAGCTTGAGAGCTAATCTGTTGAGAGTATTTAGTGAAGATGCAATCCTTCTTGACAGAGTTTACAAAGTGTTTACTCTGCAACATTGTTATGCAGTGGATAAATTCATCTTTTCTTCTCCCCATTTCTCTCTATACTCCTTACTTCTATACTTCTATATATACTCACTATAGTGTGCTTCTTTATGTTTGCTAAGCCAGAGGTTCGGTGGGGCTCAGCTCTTTATTAACAGCAGAAGAACATGTGCCCTTATAAGAGAAACCCCTAACTGACCATTTGCTAAATCCTTCCCTAAAATTATAATTTAGCAACCATACTAGAAACAGCAGGTCTGCAAAGCTTTGGATTTCTCTGCATGTTAAAGCAGTATGTGTGGGACTGCAGTTTTAGCCTTTCCAAAACCAAAGACCAAAGGAATGGATAGAGAGTGTGTTTGGCTGCTATAACGTTAGCATATGTGGTTTTTGGCTACAGTGGTAACCAGTGGTAACCTAATCCAGCATTACTTTCAAGGGCAGGAGTCACTATATAATCAGCTAACTACACAGTTTTGTGGGTTTACAGGCTGTGTTAAAAAGTCCTGCACCTCCGCTGTGTAGAAGCAGGTCATGGATTGTACTACTGTATATCAGACTGGAGGTGATGTTAGGTGTTCTGTACTGTTATATTATATTACCCCAGTATTATGTTTACCAAACACAGTTAGTCCATGTCCTCAAAGCCTTTTTTCTTGTAGCTTTAAAGCTGAATCATACTGTCCACACATATTATATTGATGATGTTACATTTTTTCCTTGTCAAACTGAGGATCCTGACTTTTGTTAGGTATATGTAGTTTTAGCCTCAGTCTATCAGCGTAAAATTATGTATCACCTTTGGTGACTGAAGGGTCACTGGCTGGAAATGATGAGACTGCTTTTGTCTACATCTGTCTGTCGTGTGTGACTCTGCCATCTGATTCTGAGCACCACTATAATACAAAACTCTTCTTATTCTTAAACTATATATTTTTAAAATCAGATTTTCATCCGTCTGTTAGATAAAATCCCAGATTTCGGGGCTAAAAGCCTTAGAAAGAATGCACAAGTTTAAGTCTGTCTCTACTGTCTTGTCAATGCTTTCAGCCTCTCCATCCCCTCTTCCAGTATTGAAAGTATCGAAGCACCATTCACACACTCCAACGCATCAGATAACACAATCGTCAGAACCCCCTACTCTCTCTCTGGCTCTCCTTTCTCTCTGTATCTCATCCATTGTTTTAAGCCAGTGCCCACACCTTATCTCTCGGGTGGGAAACTTGCCTGAAAAAGTGAGAAAAAGCAGGGGCAGATATAAAAGGACAGAGGTGGTCGATGAGACTCAATGGCCACAACTTTCTATATTTACCCGGCCTGAGGGATGCGGAAGTAACGAGGAACAGAGGGAATTAGGGAGGGAACGAGCTGCATGTAAGCGAGACACACATAACATGCTTAAGTGGTCCTAATTAAGGATCCAGCAATGACTCATCCTCTGCGTGTGTGTCTGTGTGTGCATGAGTGTGTGCAAGTGTCTGCCAGTTTGTCCTTGTACATGTCAAATTAGTATCAGCATGACTGGAGGAGGTGTGCTACAGTATGTGGGTCGTTGTCTTTGCACCCCTCCCTCCACACACAGACACAAACACCATTATCCTAGCAACTACTAAAGCAGATAGGAAACATCAGATCTGTGAAGGCAACATGACTCGACAGGCTACAGAACAAAAGGGCAGGGGGTACGGTACATTAAAAGGGCAAAGCTTCTCTCAAACTTTACTTTTTTTTCTTTTTTTTTTTTGTCATGTTGTGACATCAAGATATCCTGTCGTTTTTGACCTACTCAGAAGAATTCAGTTTGAATCCGATGGTCTGTGTTACATAGTCACTGATAATTTGTGCAAAATTATGGTGTTATCAAGGCCAAGTGAGCCTAAGAGAATCAATCATGAATGGTGTCACTGGCTGGGAAAAGACACTGCTGCAGGGAAATTGGGTTTAAAGGAATTTTATCCCATTGATTCGTATGTCAAAGTGTTGTGAGACTGTGTGTGTGTGTATATGTGTTTGTATAATTACATCTCTCCATCTTATAATCATGCATGCCTCATTTGGGAGGTGGTGAAGGTTATACAGTGTGTTTATGTACTGTTGTACACACACATGATACTGGGAGTATTATCCCACCAAGTCAAATAATGCAACTAAATGAGTTGAATTGGTATCGATTGATTCAGAATATTAAATGACAACTTTTAATCAGTTTCTTATGTAAAGACAAAAAAGAAGTTTGACTGGTCTTTGCTAAGATGTCATGTGGATTCAGCTCACATCACGTTGCATCAGAAACTAATAAGATACCTTATATATCTTTACTCTGCACTGCCTCTAAAGGATCCATAAAAGCAACAGTAAACATGTCATCACACCACAAGTGCTGCAGTCTCCCCTTCTGGGCAACCATAAATATGTCACCTTGTTTTGACTTTCACTCCAGTCAATCAGTGTTATTTTGGAAATGCTGGAATGCAGTAAGTCAAATTGAATTTATTGTATAGCTTCTGATCATGATCAAATTCCTGGAGGGTTTGTAACACTCATATTAGGAAACAATAGGTGAAAAAGCTTCACTTTCACCTGTTGTGCCTCCTTTAAGACAAGTTGTACTTAGTCAGATGGTTGCTTTTACCATCACAGTTCACACTAGCGATCATGCAACCCAATTCTTTCCACACCATATAACAAGTTGTCATCGATGCACATCCTCAACCTGGAACTATACCTGGAGCAAGTCTTGAATCCGACTATGCCTGCTACTGACTCTTTTATCTTTCCACCACAGGGTTGAACACTATGGCAGGTCATGTTTATCATTTTGACGTGTTTTTTGTGGCCATTCGTGCATGAGCACACCTTACCCCCGGATGACTTGAATTGAATTGTCCCCACGCTGTCTCTATACGCTTATTCTTGCGTGCCTGCAAATATTTTATGTACTGATCCACACCCACAGTGTCGCTTCAGTTCCGCTGATTTAAGCAGTCGTCAATACTGCACCTCCTCATGAACCGAAACCGCTGCCCAGGAGGCTCATGAAAAACTAATATTCATGTAGGTGACTGATAGTTTTGATTAACTTTAAACTGACCTGAATTAACTTTTTAAATGTAAATGGATTTTAAATGTCAACATACAATGTGCACATCATTATTTTCCTTGTGTTTCTGCTTTATTAAATACAGTTACATTCATCAGGGGGTGACATTTCTAAGCAATATTCAGACTGTGACACTGCAGCTGTGTGATATCTGTCAAAGCACAAAAGCCGCCAAATAATCCAGTTGGCCACACACTTGGACAGCACAAAGAAGGGTGATTTTAGTATCTGAAAAATCAACAACAGCATTTACGATGCTTGAAAGAAGAGCATTACAACCCTCTTGACTTCCCATGTACAGTACCATAGCTTAACTATAATCTCTTCTGTATGGGCTGCTCCATGGTGGAGGTCACAATGTCATGGCTAATCTGCAACGAGAGGCCTTACTGCTTCTGGATTCAATTACCCATGCTACTTCATCTTTTACCTATACTGTGATTAATGAAACCACTGCTATAGGAAGGTCAGTGAAGGTTACGCAGTTGACACACAGGTAAAAACACACACACACACGCTTATACCTACTGTATGCACGTATTCAATATACAGTACAAGGTACTTATGCACCCTTCTTTATATTCTTAGTAATTTAGGTGCACTGGAAGAGGGAGCACTCAAGATGCCTCATTCATTCTTGCATAAATTGATAACTTACTTCTTGTTTGGCCTGGAATAGGCATCCAATTTAAGACCGCAACAACGAAAGTGTGTGTGAATAAGATGCAGGGTTTGCTTATTTTGCTCTTGTTCAGTTTTAGAGGGAAAATAAGAAAACATGAATGGATGAGGATCATTACGTCCATTCTCTCACTGTTTTTTCAGTGAAGACACCTCAAGGTAATATTTTGTCTCACTGCCTGCATCCTCCTCTTGCTTTATATATTTCTCTTCCCTCCTTGCAAACCCTCAGTGCCTTTTCTCTGTCTTTATTTTCTCATTCTCCTCACTTCCTCTTTTATTTTTCCTCTATCTGATGCAGGTGTGTGATTAAAAAGCACTACAGCCACTGCTAGAGACATGTCAAAAGTGCTGTGCAATGTTTGAGTGAGCTGTGCTGAATGGTGCCAATCATTTTTGTGATTTTTTTTTTTCATCTTTGAGTTTGACTGCCAGCTTCAAGAGATGGAAAGGAGTAGTTAAAGAGGAAAAAAATGTCCCAGTGTGTGGGACTTTTAAGACCATAAATGAAAGTGTGTCATTATGAACTATAAATACAAGACTTTTTTGTTTTATCAATGATTCATCAACACTTACATTTGCAAATAATTATGGAATGTGTGTTCATGATCACTGTTGCTGCATGTTAAGTGTCCTGTGTTGTGTCACAGTAATCCACGTTCATTTGCATCTGAATCTCTGTCCATGTTCAACCACGCTAGACCACGCCTGGTTGAACAGATCAGGAAAGAGCCACGCATGTTAAGCAGCGCACAGAACTGAGCATTTACTCTAGCGTGTCAATGTGCTGACTGCATCCACCATATTTACAGTTTCTGCAACCCCAGTTGCCTGTCGTGAGATATTTATTTTGTTTACACCCAGCCTTAGAATTTCTTGTCCACTTTGCACCGAAGTGGGTACAAAACCACAGGAGTCAACACCCTCCACAACATCAAATATACAGTAGAGACTGGAGTATATCTACAAGTATGTGGAAGGAAAACACATACACACCTTGTCACCATGGGTGGTGTTAAAAGGTTTAGGGGCTGCACAACTGTGCTCCAATGATGAGTTCTGACAAGTGCCAATGTTGCCACCATAACTTAAGATGGAAATGTGCAAAATGACCACAGCTATCTTGTGGCAAAAGGAAATCAATATGCAGCAAAGGTTCAGTAAATTCATCACGCCCTAGAAGATTTGTTGAGATGTTTTTTGCAATATTACATGTTTAATGTATTATGTGTTTTTCTAGCTGAACCAAAACATCCATACATTTGTTATATAGAATGGATTCACATGTTTAAAAACTAAATAATATTGCGGAGCCAATTTGATTGCTACAGCATTTCCACCAGTCAGATGGTTATAGCCGTTGCATAGAAAATTGCACACTGGCACAGTAGGATTAGCTACAGGATTGCCTAGACATCACAAAAATACCACAGGGGGAGATTACGCATATCTATCAACCACACTTCTTTTATCTTGTGTTTGTGTGCAGTGTGTGTGACGGTGTGTTAAGAGAAAAAAAGGAAAAAAAAAGAGCTTGTGGTTATGTGTGGTCTACAACCCACATGTCAGGTCATTCAAACTAAACTGCTTTTTCCCTCTTTACTTTCTTTATCCTCATTTCCTTGACAGGACTCCAGGCTACAGTTGGATCCCACAGGGGCCCTGCTGTGAGGAAAATTGATGCACTGCTCGATTGACCGTGGACAGGTAATCAAATCAAGAAATGGTCCTTGTCTTCCAACCCTACAGCAGTAAATGAGGAAGTAAGGGATACACATGCAATATGTGCAAAACATCATACTGGCACATACACATACAGCAATCGCACATCTAGACATGTGAGCAGCATGTTTACTTGAAAAACTATGTAATAGCCGTGGTACAAGAGAATGAATTTGTGGCGTGTTTATGTCCTTTTGGTGTATGTTACCCTATTTTGGGGTGAAGTTGTGCTCAGGGCTGTTTTTCTAGTGAAGTTTTATTTAGTACCTGGGGATTAAAAAGGGGCCCAAACTTCACAGCCAAAAGATTTGAAAATTAGTACTGAAGTTGAACTTGTAGTCCTTCTTTGAGTCATGACTCGGTCAAATCTGAATACAGAAATGATACACATATTTTTAGACTCGGTGTGACTTACACCTCTTATGTGTATCATCTATAAATCATAAAAGGAAGACACTCTCTATAACTCTAGAACTGAGAATCATCACATTTTTAAGTCTTCTTCAGGATTAAAGTAATCCAGTTATCTGTACATACAGTATGTGCAGCCATTTATAGTACATTGGCTAGTCTGCAGACAGAAACTGCTGATATCTGATTCGGCATACTTTTAATGGCACAAATTTGTCAAAATGTGAAAAAATAAAGGCTAAAAAAATGGGGCGCAAATAGTAGCCCACAGCTACATCAGTGAATCCACAGCAATGTTGTTTACATCCCCCAAAGCATTATGGGAACTGTAGTTCCAAAACTGAGAGCATGACAATCCCCTAAATCAAAGTAAGATAATGAGCAAAAAATAATAACAGAAGTGACAAAATCCATCAATATAAACTCTTTTCATGTTGACACTCTCCTCTATCCTTTCATATACAAACCCTGACATGCAGGCAAAAAACGTAATTATCACCATCTGAAATTGGCTTGGGGATGCTGGTAGGTTGGTGGTGTTGTGGGGGAGCAGTTGTCTCAATTTTGTCTGGGACTTTGAAAATCCCTGCTGTAGACTATACAAAAGTGTGATTTTATTTTAAGTTTGCCTTTTCATTGTGATGTAGTTCAGAAACAATTACCTTAAAACTAACAGGGCTATCTCAAATTAGCTTTATGATAGTGTTGTAAACCTAAACATTTCTAAAAAATGTTTAAATTCCTGACCACAATAGCTTGATTTACTACATGTCTTCAATCTAATTTACAACATGTCCAGACAAAAGAAGGTACTTGCTTTGATTAAATAAAGAGGATTCAAAGATATAAATACTATGAGTATAAGAGTGATTTTGATCGGGGCTATGGATCTATTTCTGCTGATACAGCACTTGTGACATATTGTAACTGCTGCCAACCTGAGTGTCAGGTTATAAAGCTGAAGCTGCTTATCAGTGTGACCTCGGACACGGCTGAGGTTAAGGTTAGTGTGAGTCTGTGGGTGATGGCTCTGTGTTACGGATGGCCAGCAGAAGAAATACAGTACACATAATCACTTCTCTCCTTGTTTCATTAGTAGACCCCATGCAGTATTAGTCCTCACCTTGGATGCGGATACAGGTTAAAACAAGTCAAATGATGAATTTAAATTAGGAATGTTACCATTATATGGATGGTCAGATGCTTGTATGACGACTGGGCGTCCCTTTGCCTTCCCAGCCCCTTTTGTATGAGTCCAGGCATAGGATGACAAAGGGAAATCCATAGGTCACATGACTGGATGATGAGCAGAGAGGAAGTACATTTCTGTACCTGTCAACCTAAGGGCCATTTTTTAAACCCCTGAAGCCGAGGAGTTCAGAGAAATGTGGCAGTGATATAGGTAATACCCCCATAAAAAAAAACAAAAAAAAAAAAAAACAGTTTCGTTGTGAAAGTGACATTTAACAAACTCTTAAAAAGTCCCTATCAGAGAGCATCAGCAACCCATCTGACAGGGAACAAAAATAACACTGACAAAGGTCTGGGTCATGATATTGCTCTTGACACTGTAACCATGTATCCATTTGGTAACACCTATTTCCTGACACTCTTGGTTTTGAAATAAGCACTGATGTTAAAATGATCGCATTCATGTCAACCAAACCCTTGAGAAAATATTATAAAATGGCTTTATGTTGACGACAAAAGAAGGTCATAAATAAAACACAGCTGCAAACACCATTTCTCTGACTCAGGTCTCTTGCACTGTCAGGTTTGACACATTCTGAACAATGCTGCGAGAGGCTATTGAGAAATGCATTTAAAGGGTATCAGGGACGTTTGTGTGTGCTTGTGACTTTGTGCGTGAGAGAAAAAGCATTTTGTATTCATGCAATTCCATTTGGTTTCTAGCTAAGGTACATTGTGGAAATTGAAAACGGAGAAATGCAATGTGACAAGGGCTGAACGGCGGATGAACACTCTACACGCAAGCAAATATGTGCATGTGCAGACACAAATACACATTAATACACATTACTTTCGACTGCAGTGTGCTTCAACACTCTGTTATTCATATCTGTCAGAATTTATAAAAATAGACCAAATATCAGAGCATCTTCTTGTCTGTGATGTTGCCCCAAAGATCTAAAATACCACCATCAAGGTAAAAATACTATAAAAACACAAACACATCCGATCTACATTTCATTCTTTTCAGTGGTTGTCTGTGCTTGTCATTACGTCGCTGTTTGTTGGCTGCTTTGGTAGCTTTGTGTGGCACCTCAGAACAGGAGCACACAGATTATCCAGCAGGTTCATTTGAGGAAAGATTTCATCTGAGCTGTCAGGAAGCTTTGAAAGAAAAAATAAACCCATCCTTAAGGGAGGGACAGGTTCAAAGACTCGTGGAAGTTGTATCACAGCTTGCTAAAAATACACTGTCTAACAGCATGTGTTCGGTATAAAGCAGGTAATAATAATTTTAGTCTGGTCGCAGCTATAAAATAGAGTTTGAACCCAATTAACCCACAGTGGTGTCGTTGATAAAACGAGGACTGCAGTTTCATTATGCTGTTATCGCTCGCTGTGTCATTTAAGAACACCTCTTCTGGTTTAGGGTAAGTAGGTCAGGCATATATACGGTGTACTCCACTCACGTGTGTTGATCTTCTGCAGGGAGATGTGTTTCTCCAGCTGGCGTCGCAGTTTGACCTCAGCGCCGTACTTTCCTGTGGTGCCATTGTCTGCCAGGATGAAGTGGGAGTGGAGACTGTTCAGAACCGTCAACTTGCTCATTGGGTTGGACATGGTCTGGTATGGACGCACCACCTAACCAAGAGAAGATAACATTGATCAGCTAGACAGCACTCTGCTGACCAGGATACGTGACAGTTTGACAACGAAAAATATGACTGGTGTTGTTCTATATTTTTTATTCTTGACAAATCCAATAAAAATACCAAAACCAGCAATGCATTAGTGTCTGAATACTTTCAGACTTCCCTAACCTATCTGTAGCACTCAGTCCCATTTGTTCCTAATGAAGTCATAAATCTTTAAAAATGGGTCACAAATATGTAGTTTCATTTTTTTTGCAAAGGCTCGCTAATTTCCTAAAATAGCTGGACACAAACAAGACTTTCACAGGGAGTATGAACAGGAGGACTGATTACAGCGAGGAAAACCTCTTTCAGTGATCATAGGGGCACCTGACTGTTGTTTTAAGACACACTTGAAAAATTGTGACCCTTTCCTTTAACATAAATCAAAAAGTGTGCACACCCAAGCATAGGCATCAGATTGACAAATGTTTCTTGAAACATTTGGCTCTTGATAAATGATGACAAAAAATAGACGATACTGTGAGTTTACTTCCATGTCACGTGTGTTTTCAAAGGCTACTGCTGTCTGTTGTATTGAAGGTTTGACTGCAGCTAAAAAAAGACACTAAAAAGCATTAATAACACAATTCTTAATTTTAAGTCACACGTGTATTGACTTATTTATTTAAATTACACACCCGCTAACCTGGGCCAATATTTATACTATATATATATTCATATTACATTGAGACTGTGTCTCAAAAGCTTTGATGTGGTCTACTGGGGCAGCGCCTGACAAGCTGGGGTAAACTCATCTGGTCATGAGGCATAGAGTTGAGACCAATCAAGCATAAAAAAGAGCTTCAGCGCTTAATCATCTCATTTCAGCCACCAGTATTAATCGGCTCTGCTTGGCTTGTTCAGTAGGACGGAGCGCAGCACATTCTGATGAAATTTTAACTATAACATAACATTGATTGCTGAGATTTGAATGAGTCAGCGTGTATTACGCGGTCTCATGTGGTTCCTCCAGCTGTCCAATTCAATTTAAAGGAGTGTTTATCACTGATTAAATCGACTTACTCAGCATCTCAGTTAATATGCTGTCATCAGCAATTTTCAAGCTCTGGTGAACTCTGGACATAACATGGCATTTTTCACATATACACGCAAACAAGCACTAAAGCATGCAAGCGCTGCCCACTCTGTTACTGTTTCACATTGTTCTAGCTCTCTTTCTTTCTTACTCTTTTTTACTTACATCTTTGCCAACAAGATCCTCCTGATTTTCTACAATGCCCCAAGGAGCAATGCCAATGGTGCAGATCTTCCCTCTTGACTTAGAGGCGTGGTCTTTCAGTGCATCACCCACATGGCGAATCACCCCTGTTGGTGTGTGTGTGAATGTGTGTTTGAGAGAAGGATAGAGAAACAGATAACAAAACAGGTTTGTCACGATCAATGCGGAACCTAAACTTAGATAATGATACACTGTGCTGTGAAAGATAAACAGATTCTATTAGACGCAGAAGACGACGGCGTGGCAGCCAATGTGAATGCGCACACACACGTGCGCACACACACACACACACACAGCTTCAAACACAGACATGTCGGATCTCCTGGCCTCTGGTTCTTGTCCTCGGGGGAGTGGCAGTCAGACCTGGAGGCCATCTTATCCCATCTCTCCTGCTTACATTATTCTTTCTCCACCTCCAGCCTCAACTCCAATCCATCCCTCCATCCATAATTCAGGCCCCTCTCCTCCTCTTTCTTGCCTCTGCACCCATTCTGTCACTAAATCTTACTTTCTATTCCTTTCTGTATTCAAGTGTGTGCATTCCACGGCGTCCAGTGTTGTACCCTTCATTCCATCCGTTCATATCTATCCTATTAAACATTTTTTATCGCCTCTTATTATTTATCCCCTCTGTCAGACTTCATAGCTGGTTCTCATAATTTCAGAGCTGTTTTTAAAGCCCACTTCCATCCCTCCACCTCCTATGGTTCTCACATACAGTCCATAGCTGCAGATCCAGTCTACTGAGCTCCTCATAATCCCTCCCGCTCCAGGTCAAATTCATCCAGCTTTTCAGCTGAAGATCTAAATCCAGGAGGAGATCTCTTACGCTGATCTTCTCCACCCACAGTGTCCAGACTGTACCGGGGAAATTCCCTTATTGCCCTCAAGGTAGGGATACACCAATCCGATATGCTAAATCAGAATCTGCCCCAATGCTGACCTTATTAAGCAGATGAAATATTGCCACACCGTGACCGATGCACATAAAAACTGTTTGTCACTGTCATTATAAAATTCAATGTTTCTGCTACCTGTTACATTCAGTCAGCGATGGCAGACTGCCAAGTCAGCTTTTAGTGCCACAGCAATTTCTATGTAAAGTAATATGGCTGCATATTACTTTCCATAGAAATGATTGCAGTCACTTCCATGCAGAGAGGTATACAGATGTTAAATTAAACTGAGGTTTCGGAATCCGTATCGAGGGAGAAAAAGTTGGATGGGTGCATGCCTTCTTCAAGTAAAATTTCACGATAAGCCCTGATTGCCTTGTCAGTCATTTCTGTCATGCAGCTAATAAGAGAATATAAACTTGCCTTACTTTACTTTCAATAAATAACTTCATCTACATGTGAGTGTCTATAAGCAAGTTAAGTGCTCATAATATACTTAGATTAACCTTTTCTCCATGCTCCAGTGGTTCAACATCTTTACAACCTGATGGGGCTTGTTAAATTATTTATTTAAATCAAAATTTACTAGCAGATAACTTATGAAGAAAATTTGAGCACACTTATCATGCCCCTAGCACAAGTCCATGTTTGTAAAGAAAATAAGTTGGGCTCTACAGTGCTGATAAAATATCCCATTTAACATTTCTACATTATACATAAAAAATAACACTCAAGGGAATGTATCACTTTTGAGACTATTTCTTTATGTTGGTATTCAAAATAAGCTGCATATTATGTGGTGAAGTGTACAGTGTAGTCCTGCTCTATGTCAAAAGTGCCCTGAGATAACGTCACCTGTGTTGACCCCTCCAGTGAAGATCCAGGCTCCGGTTGTCATGGCAGCCTTGATGAGCCCTTTGCCAAAGACCTGCTTGAGTTTGGGCTGTAATTCAAAGTTCTGCAGGCCCCCGTGGACTGAGATGAGCAGCTTGGGCAGATCCAGCTGCCACTCCTTGGTCATCAGGTGGAGCAGCAGGTCAGGCTTGGTGTCATAAGACACTCGCACGTACTGCAAACAGTAGGACATGTGTCAGTGACGTAAAATAGCACGTCTGCATCACCTTCACCACACATGACCACACATACAGACAAGAACGCACATGCATACACAAATACACACGCTGTTTGTTACAAAAGCATTACAAGTGAAACAAATCTGTGAAATGAAAACAAAATTATGAAATGTAAAAATATCACATGGACCAGTGTTGCAGACCTGCCTGAGGCTTTTATTTTAACTATAAAAGTATTGAACAGATGTTTGCTAGGATTGGAGAACCACATGCATTATAGAACATCTGTTTATCTATCCCATACAGCCTCAGACACCAAACCTGACATGTGTCTGGATGAATAATTTAACACTGGGAATAAATCAGACATAATTCAACCATAATCATCTGAATTCCCTGAATGCTACAGTATGTGTGATGTGATTTCATCGCCATGGTTATCACAAACAGGGACTTTTGGGATGGCTCATTTCATCAGGCAAAGCTTGATCTGATGCAGTCACTAGAGACAAACTTCTTTTTAATCAACAATTATATATAATTATTTCCTAATTATATACATTTGATTGCTTTTGCTGCCTTGAGTCATTCTGATATGAAGCATTTTTTCATTTTGCATAGGTGTGATGCCTTAAATTGGATTATGTAGCTAGCTGTGGGGCTAAATTACAGTGTAATTTGAATAGAAGCTCGATTGAGGAAGGTGCACAAGGACTCTTGACTCTTGACTCTTTAATCTCCTTTTAGTATTTGGACTATATGTGAAATGTATTAACTGGCCATCATTGGCACAGTATATTCAACCATTTTCACAGCACTGGTGTAAACTACCATCCAGATCAAAAGGCTAAAACATTTTACTCAAGTATCTAACATGTTCCTCATCTTTTGTGCTGTCAAGCTGCACCAGATTACTGCAGCTGAGGTAACATATCTACAAATAACATTCAATTACTATGTACTTTCAACTTTTGGCTACCGTCTTCACCAAAATGTTTACAATCCTCTCACAGTATACAGTATATTCAGCAAGGAACACTCAGTATACTTTATCTTTGACAACACAACTTATGTCAATAGAAAATCTCATGTTATTTGTCTCCTTCTTGACATCCATGTTTAAATATGTCTAAATCTACATTTATATGTCCAGCTTTCTTGCAAGTTATTTCAGACACTGAACATCAGATTGTGACAAAATTTGATGGAACGATGCATCTCACTAATACATTCCACGATTTTCAAAATCACACTTAGTGTAATGCTTTCTGCCTTCTGTGTATTTTTGGACATCCACAACTGCAAACTACACTGTGAGGGTGATCTGTACTTGTTTGCCTTGAGACATTGACTATCTCAAGGAGCAAGCTTTCTCCAGGATACTGACAACATGCTAAATAAAAGATTTGTTATGGGATTCACCATGGCTTTGTTGGAGTGTCCTCCTCCCTGGAACTCAATGGTGCCGAAGGCATCGGTGGGGCTGAGCTGTGTGTGTTTGCTGATTGACCACTTCTCTGACAGGCTGTCATTCTTGGCCAGACGCTCTGCCCTGTCATTCTGACTGGATGGGATGCCTGGGGGCATGCCCACATGCTGACCTATCAGACGACCACAACAGCACCTGGATGAGAGAAGGAAGTAAGAGTGAATGAAAGGTTGCTATATTACGTAGTTTTTTATAGAGAATAATTGAAATCCTGAGACGTCGGAGCTTGAAGAGAAGGAGAAAGGAGAGGGTGGGAGACGGGGATGGTACTGTATATAGGTGTGTGCGTGACTGAGAAAGGAATAGAAAAAGTGTGAGAGCTGACATAGTCATGTGCATGTCAGTAAGAGGTGAGGTGACAGCCTGCCATCTGACTTTCATCTCCTGATAAGGAGGGGAGGATGAGATGGATCCGTAGGATTTGTAAATCCCCTGCAATCTTTTATTGGCACTGTTTCTCTGTCTTTTTGTTTTCTTCTCTTAACAAACCTCTGTCTATCTCTCTCCCTTGCTCTCTTGTCCCTTTCAGCAACTACGGGAGACAGCAGGATGACAGTTACATGAATTGTAGCATTCCTACACGAGTACATGCTTATTTAGATGTACAATGCAGCTTTCATATTCTATGTTTTAACCCTGCAGGATGGAGTGGGAACCCTGGGTGGAAAGGGAGTCAGGAGGCTTTGATTATAACTTCATGTTTCCGTCATCTCTTACCAAAGCTACTATGCTTTCCTCTGCCTTTACGCATCAACACAAGTGTTTTTGACTAAAAAGAGAAAGGCTGATTTGATCTCCGGGAACATCTCTTTTCCCTCCCCCTGCTCCTGGCCTACACTCACTTTCCTCCAGTTATGATAATTCTGTTTATCTAAACAAACTGTGGCATTTCCTGTGTATTTGTATGAGTGCGTCTGGAGGCCGTTTCTGCAGGAATTAGACTCGCCTTTTTCAATTTGTCACCCAGAGCAACAGCATCAGCTGTAGTACAGGTTTCGATGATGTCGCTGTAACAGTGACTTTGCAGAGGAGAATGAAAGAAATTTTGATAGCGAGTGGGAAAGTACCTCTCAAAACCATGTTTCATTTTCCTGAAGTGCTCTTATCATTACAATAGTGTTATTGTATTAGTATTATAAGGACAAGGACTTTACAAATGTACTCATACTGAAAGTGGATATGCAATACATCTTAACTATTGCTTACATGAATAACCTTTTAAAATGATGAGGAATATTTGGCTGTTTTCATGCACAGACCTGGACTTGAATGTTGCAAATGTCACCAAAGGAGCTAAATTCGCTATTTGTGGTCAAAAAATATATAATGTCAGTATTTTGGCTGATTAGTGTAGAACATGTACCTGTGATGCAACTAGAGACCATTGTGATATTACTCAGAAGCATGATTTAAAAGGTCAATAGCGAAACAAGGCTCTTAATCTACTGTTTGAGAGGTACGCTAACACATTCACGACACACACATTAGCTCCTGTAACTTTTATAGCAAATAAATAAGCAGCTGAATCCTAAATATAACAGCTTCTTCAAACTCAGAGATTCTCCGACTTTGACAGAGACTATACTGAGACAACAGTACATTCTTACTTACCTATGGTGGTCTTTGGCGCTCACTATGATATGAACACATTCTCTCTTGCTGAACGCTCTTTCTATCCACGATTTCTGTGCCTGTAGAAATAAAAGACATAAAAACTCGGTCAGTCTTTGTCAGATAATGGAGCTGTGACCTGAACATGAAGGAGTGACAGCAGACATACAGAACATCATGAGCAGCCTCCTGTTTGACGGAGCAGTTCACCTGTAAAAGAAAAGGTCTTTTTTGTTCTTCAAGAACTGAGAAGGGCTGTGTTTAGAGGCTGTTTGCTGTGTAAAATGACACAGTGTTAACTTGTTGTACAGAGATTTATCTGCCATTGACTACAGTATTTCCCTGCAAGCAGCAGCCCAGTTTTCGGGGACAGAAAACCAAGCATACACTAATAGATGTTGGACCCAAAATCCCAGAAGCACTTGGAAACTTTAGTTTTTTTTTTTGGCCATTTCGCCTTATTGGACAGTTGATAGTGTAGAGGCAGACAGAAAACGAGGGGGAGAGAGAGGGGAATGACATGCAGCAAAGGTCCCTGGCCAAATATAAACCAAGGATGCTGCGGTTTTACGGTAAGTGCAAGAAAAAAATGAAGAAATAAAGAAAAATCGGAAATTTAGGAAGGAAAATCACAGCACTTTGGAAATGGCATGGATACACACACACACACACACACATAGTAGATGTGCTCACTCACACATAATTCACACGCTGAAGACACTCTGACAGAAATGTTTTATGTTATTCAGCGACTCCAAACCAAACCAGATAAGATGAACTGGGAAAGATAAGTGTTAAAAGCACTGAGGCAGTAAATATTGTCACTCTTATGTGCAGCCAGCTGAGTGTGTGTGTGTGTGTGTGCATACTGTACATGCATGTATGTGTATGCAGCTCTATATGTGTCATATGTGTGATCTTGTACTGTACAGTATAGAAAGACATCCTCAGCATAATACAGCCAGTTGGATGGTGCATGTGTGAGACTGGGATGCTGCGCAGTCACATCTGCTGCAGGTCTGAATGACAGAGCAACTGACTGGAGCCAATTATCCTGCTACACACATGACCACAAAGACACTGTTGAGCCGCAGAGCCAGCCTGAGATACATATGCAGCACAGGATTAGAGACTGATACACATCTGTATAGATGAGACAAATGCATGCATGAATCCTTGTTACATACAAGCAGGACAAAAGGCAATATGCTGTATGAAGGGAATCTTTCTTGGGGCTAGTAAGAAAGGGCACCGTATCCTGAGAAAAATATCAAGTCTGCTTGTTTCATCTTTTAACTGCAGTATAAATAATGATAATAAAGCTTTATCAGCGACCAGAGAATTGTAGCAGCAATGAGCAGTCTCTGGTAGAGATTATGGTGTACCTGTACATGCATGTAAAGTCGCATTCTCACAACAAATAAAAGTGATCTCATTAAAAAAGGTACCATGAAAAGTCACAATCTGAAATACTACACTTGTTTTATATATCCCACTCCAACACTAACAGGAAACTATGTTGTTTTGGTGGCATCCGCTTGTATGTGTGTCTGCTTTCAGTCGCAGGTTTCTGCTACAGAAGAGATCATCTTTTCTGTTATTGTGCAGTTAAAAATGGGAGCACATAAAAGGGCGAGAATGGGAATGGATTTTTTTGTGCCGTGTTCGAAAGTGAGATTTGAAAGTTCACCTGTGGGCCTGTTAAGAGCAGTCCTTTCAGGTTTCACAGGAGGAGCTGCTTAAACGGCTATTTTACAATTGAACATAACAGAAGCTAGACTGTAGTTCAGTGCACTAAAGCTGGGAACAGATTTGAGGATTATTTAAACCTACAAAGACTAGAAACATCACACAAAATGACTATTTCCACCTTACATATTCTTTAGTCTTGGCAGCTGAAACGGAGCACATACTTGACTAAGTAAATACAGAGAAAACACACTGAGGATTGGTAGACTATGAACAGATTAGCGACAGCAGGCAACCACTGAAACCATCTCACAAGAACACACATTCCTGTACCAAAGCTGATTAACAGGGAAAGAAATGTTAAATTGGGAAAAGAGAGATGAGGGCAATGTGCTCTGTTTTATTTTTATAATTATTTCTAATGTTAATTCAAGTTGTATGTATCCAACTTGTTTACAATAACTGTAATGAGAATGACAGTCAGCTACTGGATCAAAAGACAAACAAACCCAACTTCTTACAACCAGTCATCATGCCCCATCATATTTATATTTACATTGTAGCATGCATCCCCACCTTACAATGACTGAAAGACTTTTACTGTCTATAATGCTTTCATTGAGTGTTATTCTATGTTAAAGAAATAGTCTAGTTTATTCAAAACAGTTGTTTATTCCATGCTGTTTGATCTAAAAATTTGTGTTTCTGTGATAATGCGCATGTTACGTTGTGCCATTTAAACGTATAACTACTCAGCACTTTGTGGTTCAAAGGTTGCACTTCCTGGATTGACACCGCCATTCCAGGAAGTGGACTATGTCTGTATGAAGTTTTGTGGCTACGGAGCACAACACCAGCGACTGAATGTCCCAACCAGGAGGACACACAGAGCAGACTCCCAAACCCACAGCAGAGGGAACACAACAGCCATGAAAACAAAAGGACAGAGCTTTTTTTTTTTTTTTTTTTTCCCCCTCCTACTTTTCATTCTGGGAGAGCTGCCCCGGCTCGTCTCCCAGCCAGCAGAGCTGAGAGCTGCTTGTACAGGGCTTTCCCCACCACCACGGCTACAACAACACGCCCCATCCGCCTGACTGGCCCTGTCACACCACGGCACGCCAAAACCCACCGCAACCGGCCACAAACAGGCTCGGCCTGCACACAGGCACACTTACCCTAACACCAGACTTCCCACGATTAACCATTACTCTGGGGGGCTGGGGGCCTGCTTTTAGAGAGCACCCTGGCCACGATGACTCAGCGGGCCACAACAACACCCCCAGCCCCATTCTTTCTCTGACATGCTAAAACTGTGTATTCATCCGCCGGCTCATCCTGACACAAACTAGATCCCTTCCAGTGGTAACGGAAGCTGAGGTTGTTAGATTTGATTAGTATTGACGGGACTGATGGCAAAATCACAAACGGTCACGCAACGCAAAAAGCCTTTTATGTTCTTTAAGAAAAGTCCTAAAAATTGACCGCAGTAGCTTAACCCCGACATTTGTGTAGCAAGATTGCTTTCCTTCTCTCTGCACACTGTCCTTTACTCTGCCTTCTTCGATTTTAAGTTGTCTTTTTTTTTTTTTTTTTTTGTATAGATACGGGATGTACATTTCCTCGCTGTGTCTGTCTCATACTGTCGCATCCCTTTCTCTCGCTCTTCCTCTCACGCTCTCTAGTGTTGCTTATGAGATTTGACATGGTATGATGAGATGGCACATGGCCTGCACTCCATGGTGTAATTAAGATTTATCACTAGGGCACACTCACATGCACCCACACACACACACACACATATACACACACAAATATACCAGCCATCCAGCAAAACACTAGATTGAGTCTTGTGCTTGTGTGTGTGTGTGTGAGAGAGAGAGAGAGAGAGAGAGAGAGAGAGAGAGAGAGAGGAGTGACTGTGTGGCAAGTGAGCAGCATCTGACAGCCTGTTAGGGATCCTGACTCCATTACACTCAACCTCCGCCACCGCCACCCTCTTCTCCCTCTGCTCTCTTCCTCCCTCCTTTACTATTGTATCTCCTTTTTGTTATTGGCACTGGCAGGGAGCTGAATTGGGAACTATATCCAATCAACGGCCTCATCTCTCTGCTCTCTTACTGTTCTTCTCCACTTTTTTTTTTCTTTTAACAAACATGAATGACCCAACTTTTATATGGGTGGGCATGGTTCATGGGTAGCTGTAGCATTCTTCTATAAAGCCTTATTTAACATTAAATATTAGTGACGAGAGTTTTCAGATACATCTATTCCAAAAAAGTGATTACAGCCTTATCATCACTTTTCCTCTTTTACTGCAAAAGTCTTTGTCTCCCTCCCTTTGTGCAACTTTTCAACTGCTGCGGGAAAATTTGGTTTTTACTGCCAGCTCAGCGATAGACACAAAAAACCAGGCACAGCTGCTTCCCTTTTTTAAGTAAATCTTCATTGTTACCTTTCGCTGACTTTCATATTAATCAAGATTAATATCATAAATCAGACAACTATTACATTTTTCAAGAACCGGTCTCAGGAAACAGTGATCACATTCACTTTTACTGTGTGATAAATCAGGTTGGTCCAAGATGACACCACCTTCATTGGATGAATATATCATAAAAGATACAGTCCTGCTGCGGCACATGAGAGTAAGAGAAGAGCAAAGACGGAAGCTTAACAGTTAAAAGACAGAACCGACATCTTAATGCATATTTAGTTGTTACTCTTATTAGTGATGTTTTTTGATTTGTGGATCAAGGAGAAATTATTGCATTTTTTTTCCTTACATTAAATTATGCATCATACAATAAAACAAAACAAATAGATGAAATAATATATAAATAATACATGTATTTTAGAATATAAATATAATGGACACATACATATTGTACATATGACTCTGAATACACTACAGCTGAAACAATAAGACCTCATTATCTTAAACACAGAATGTTACTTGACGTCAAATTTGTTCCCCCAAATTTTACATTCAAAAATGACTGTAGTAGTACATGCAAAGCAGGGAACTAAGAGATTGATTTTTCCACAAATTAAGAGATCCTGATTCAAATTTAGAGAAGAAGCCGAGTTAGTTTGCCCAGTTAAAAAGCAAGCGCATAAAAAAATGACTCATGGTAAAAAAAATCTCCTCAAGAAGGTTTGTCAGAGCAAAACTGTGAAGCACATGTGTGTGGTCTTAATGACTCACCTGTATTTTGTGATGGGCTGCACTGTTGTGGCCTTTCTTTCATAAGCAAGGTTGAAGGTAGTGTTAGAAGCATGATTCTACCTAAAAACTACAAATCACTGAACGAATCTGATAAGAGCAAACCAGATCAGGCCACCACTCAGTCCACAGGCAGCAACTGGTCTACTCTGGCACTATTAGCACTGATGGAATGTGTGTGCAAGTGTGTGCAAGTGTGTGTGTGTATGTGTGTGTGTGTGTGGTGTGTGTGTGTGTTCATGGTGCTGAAGGTACACACTGAGGCAGCCCTAAAACACCACTAAACTAGCCTTTAGCCATCTCTCACAGTCTCCTCCCTGCTCCGAGCTCCAGCCAAACTGGCTTTGTGTGTGTATGAGCCAAATAAAAAAAAATACAGTTAGAAAAATCCCACATCATGACACAGCGAGTTAACTATCTATGCATAACGCCACACAAATCTCCAAAATATTAATAAGGTGTGAAGCCAGTGTGCTTACAGAATTAACTGCTGTCCTCCACTTCTCACCTGCACCTGTTTTAGATTCAAATTAAAGTTGGACTGTCAGGCTACGTGTGCATGTGTGAGTGTGCGTGTGTGTGAGAGAGAGTGTGTCATCTCCTTCAGCCACATTTCTGTCAGAGATCAAGACCACGGGGGGAATCTGAATGGCGAGAGAGCCTATTAGGTGGCGTAACATGACATTCGTCTAGCCTGCTCACCATCCTTTTTGTCCTAGAAGACACACACACATACACACACACACACACATATGAGCTTTTGCCATAGCATCTGTAGTTGTCCCAACTGTAGTTGTTGTTTTTTTTTTACAGTTCATGGGTTTAGCCCCCATCAATTCTCACCTGTTTTCATGAAGGGGATTAACAGACCTGTAGATAATACAAACTGGGTTTAATTAGCAGTAGCAGTGGGGGAAACTATGCACATAATACTGTAATCTGAACTAAATGAAGTCTAACAATACATAAGCAGGAAAATACAGAGAGGAAAAAGAGTGTACTTTCCAAAAACTGTAATCCTACACACACACACACACACACACACACACAAACACACACACAAAGCTTGAATATAAGCTTAATCATCAGAAACAAAAATTCTGCCCCTGATCAGGTGGAAATGAAATTGTAATATATTCAGTGTCATGACAGACTCAGAATGCTTAGAGGAGTGCACCTGAGTCCAGACAGTCCAGATGCTGCCAGGCACTAGAGGCAGGTGTGTGTGTGTGTGTGCATGCACCTTTGATAGACACACAAACACACACCTGTTAGCAATGCAGTGAGGATGGCAAGGTCATAATTTGTATTTTGCCAAGGAGGGACACACACACACACACACACACACACACACACACACAGGCTTACAGTACAAACATGTATGTCACCTGCATAGTAAAGAGAAAACAATGAACAACATTTGTACACAAACACAGTCTGTTTGCCCTCTAAGACACCCAGTCATGTCTGCCTGAACAAACACAGCATACTAACAGTAACAAATGCCCCCAAGTATCAAGACTCACTATATAATGAACTTGATGAAGTCAGTGATGAAAAGTGTTCACACACTTTAACGTGTGGTACAATAAATATGCATTATTGAGGATACATACAAGCAGCCTTATATGGAAAAAAAACTCTTTGGTTTTTTGGATTTTACACAAAAAAAGCACTTTCTTCTATGGCTGCAAAAATAAATGTGAACTATTAGGTTAAAAAGTAGTCTAGGGAAATTCAGATCATGACAGCAGTCTGTTTTTAGACATGCTAGGGACACGGCTCTAGGGATGGCAATGTCTGTCGGTCGCTCCACCACTTTGGTTCAGACTGAAATATCTCAACATCTATTGGATGGATTGGCACATCATTTCATACAGACATCAATGGTTCTGAGACAATATATCCTAAGGATTTTGGTGACCCCCTGACTTTTTCTATGGCTGGAATTAAGGGTTGCCATGACACATTCATATCTCCCTCTGAAGGGCTTGTTATCACTCCGATGATCTCCTGACTTTCATCTATGACTTTCCCATCAGCCTTAGCTGTACTTTGTGTTTGTGTTGTGCTAACATAACGTGCTAACATGTGACAATATCAGGCAGACACAGCAGAGTGGCACAACATATACTTTGACACATGTTCAACAACATACAAAGTCATTGGTATGTATGTAATATGTTGTTTTACTGCTCAGATTAAATATGCACATATATAGGAGCTGCTTATCTTACTAAAAGCACTTGTATGAGTGACAGAAAACAATAAGCTATTAAGGTAAAGTTTGTAGTGTAAAGATGTCTCTTGCACACAATTTCCTGTTGAGCCAAGTTGTTGGTATAAGCTTTTACACAAAAGAAAAGATGCTGTCTCTCTTGATACTTGTGTATAACAGGATTATGTAGACACCATCAGGTTCACTGCAGTGAACGGCTGCACCTCATATAATGAAATGGACTCTTATGCATAATCATTTTGTGCAGATTTTGTTCCTTGACACAAAGTCAGTGAAATAACATGAATTTCAGAATATCACCACTTTGTCAAATTAAAAACTTATGTAACAGTTTAGACTGGGCACATTTAATCACATGCTAATGATGGGCTAAGCTGGATTTAAGCAATTCAAACCAAGGCTGGGCAATAAAACCAGTTCTAGTTTAAACCAAGCATACCCACCATCTGCCTCCCTGATGTCAAAAACATTATTATTATTATTTTACACCACTTACCAGTGTCAAAACTAAGCCTCATTCTAGTCCTGTTACCTGCTTATCACAGTGGGAAAAATGACATTACATGGCTTTGTTGGACAAGCCTGGTTAAAAGAAACAGCCTGATACTGTATATGTCATGTCTAACAAACTGATATGACATCATCCAAACTCTTGTCACCTGATTTAGATCTAACATCCAATCACATTATACTGTACATGGCAACAATAAGTGCAGTTAATCAATATTACCAACATGATGTCCTTTAAGAAAATTCATGTTCATGTGTGAAGAAATCTGAAAATAAACGAATGTTGCTTTTTGACAGTAAATGGTGGTTTTGCTCAGGCAAATGAAGGCCTTGCTCCCTAATGAGCCTCTAATGGACTCGATCAGTGCCCTCCATTCAAATTCCCCATTTAACGGATGAGATGTGCTCCTGCCCCGAAGGTCGTTGGATCTGTCCCCTCGCTTCCATTGAGTCTACTGGATTTCATCTAGATGCTTTTATGCACTGAAATCCAGATGGAAGAGTTTAGGGTGTGTAAACTGGTATAAAATATGGAAATGGTCAAAAAAATTTATATTAAAATATATTCCGCTGTTTTCAGCAAAGACAGGACTGTTGTACAGAGGAGACAAGGTACCCTCAGTTCAGAAGAAAGCAAATTTAAAATCTTAAAGATGGCAGAACTAACCGAAGTAACCGTTCTACATATCAGCTTCCACACTGGAATTAGATCTGTCGCAGATTAAACTGATCACGCAAACTGTTACGATATCTAGTTTGTTTTGCACTTGATTTCAGACCTAAGCTGGCCATAGCAGACTTGAACTGCACTAAAGTTTAAACACACTCAGCACAGCCATTTCACCTTCCATCTCTACCACACCCATCTTCTCTTAATGTCACTCTGGGTGTCACTGTCTGTCTGTTTATTCCTGCTCTACTACTGCTTCTACTTCCTCATCTTTGTCTCCTATCAAGACAACTCTGCACAACAGCAGCTAGGAGCTACTCATACATAACATACCCCCAGGCATGGGCAATATTATATAGAATGACCTTCACATGATAGCCTGTTGGAGCAAGTCAATGCATTGGTAAACAGCACTAGATTGTGACTCAACGCTTGATCCAGACCCACAAAGACCAGTGCCGGCTCCATGTAGTTGCTGCTTGCATTAAGGATGAGGTCATTGCCTTTAAATGCAATCTTATCAAGGAGAGGAACCACTTATGCAAGTGAAATAGCATTCACTGACCTGAACACACTCACACACACACACAACACTGGGTTTATCTTCCTGGAAGGTAGCTGGCTTGCATGGGTATAGACCAGCACACACACATATTAATACTCTCTCTCTCTCGCTCTCTAACACACACACATACACACACAAAATGAGTTTTCCACTTGTTTCAGCATTTTGCAGCTTAAGAGAGATTTAAAGTATAAGCCAAATGGCAATGCAGTACCACAGTTGATTTACAGAACCAACTTTATATGTGTGTGTAAATGTGTCAAGTTTGCTTTTTTTTCCCCCTGTTCGCAAACAGCTGAGCAACATAGAAGACAACCCACTCCAGACTGCACTGTGTGCTTTTTGCTGCTCTACTAGAACAAAGTGCAGACGTAGGCTGAGTTGCCTCAGTCCAAACCAACATTTTCCACCTCTATTCAGCAGCTCTTCCCCAGTCTGGTTGACCAAAAGGGGGTAACACACAATGCAACCAAGAGCAGACTGCCTTAATCCAAACCAATCTTTGCCACCACTCTATTCAGCTGAATTGCAAAATGGCCAATACACGAGACAACCAAGTGAGGATTGGAGGCTCCTCTCTTGTGTATTACACCAGAGAGGAGCCTCAATCCCAACCAACGTTTTCCACCTCTATTCAGCAGCTCTCCTTCAGTCTGGTAGACGGGGGTAGAGCCACAGATTGGTCAACACATTAGATAACAGTGTGCAGCCCAAACCAACCTTTCCCACCTTTCTATTCACAATGAAGTGTAAAATTCAAGAAAACAAATACTGAGTAAATTCACACTTCTCATATTACCAGTAACAGAAAGACTCATGAACACAAGATTTAGAGTGAAGGTTAAAAGCGTCTTCTGAGGCAATTTCAAACAATTTCATCATACTCACTACGTTGACCAATTAGAACCATGTAACAACCAAATAACCAAAAAAAAAAAAGCTTTGTTAAATCCCAAACATTAATGAGCTCTACAGATACACATGGAATATTTATTTAAATCCAATAATTTGTTAAGTGCCACTGGGATTCTTTGTTTTAATCACAAACAATGCACAAATCCACCCAGTGCAAATTCAAGCTGCTAAATAAAAAAGCCTGTCAATGTTTTTCTTCAGTGCTTAACTACACGCTTTGTGCAATCCACCTGCCAAAAATGGCAAACAAAGCACTTTGCACATGTAAGATTGGCTCTTATTTTCTCTGCTGTGTTTTACTTTCAAAGAAATCCGTTTAGCAGATTTAAGGAGGCACAGCTTACATAAATATTTAAATAGTTTCACATCTTTAGCTTTAGTTTCAACAGATGAAGCTTAAATAGCAATTGACGAATACACTGATTTGCAGCTTGAGTATGTTAGAGATTTCATAATGTTTATTATGTGTGTATATTAAATTATGTAACTCAATGAGTTAAGTTAGTTATCTGTGTCTGACCCTTCAGCTCAACGGCCTTGAGAAGACCTTCATTGAAATTACCTGAAATGGGATTTCTGTTATCCTGATGGAAGACTTTACGGCAGGTTGCACTCAGGTTTATGCAGTGACTTATATGTAATTTATGGAGCTCTCTGCAGCTATATAACGTTCTATAAAACACAAGACCGTAGATAGAGTAAAACCCTTAAAGAAGCATTTCTATTTCATCCATTGCTACATGTGTTGATTTATTTTAAACTCAATTGGAATTTTCGATACCCCTCAAAAAAATAAATCATCCGCCTTCAACATTTCATATATTAATGGCTTTCTATAAAATAGACCAAAGTGCACTTCACCACTGTGAGGCATGTCCCTGGCAAGTAATTGTAAATCAGAGCGCGATGTAAAAAGGATAAATAGAGACTGTCAGAGATCCTGTGGTGAGGTAATGTGAGAGTGGTGGATAAAATGTAAGAGAGAAGGGGAGATCAACAGTGAGAGGATGAGAAAAGGAACAGCATGGTTACAGCAAGGAAACCAGAAAGTTAAAAAAACAGCGCTACAGAAACAAACTGTATCGTTGCATTATAGCTCTACAATAATATTCTGATGCTAATTTCTACTTTTAACTATTCTTATGATCATTTACAGCAGGGCGTTTGTCTTGTCATGTAGATAGTTTGAAACTAACAAAGACTGTTGGAAAAAAAAGACATTTTAAGAGAAAATTTTGATAGAAAAAGTCCTTTTTGCCTCAATTCCTGGAAGGAAAAGCAAGATATGGAAGTTAATCACTTTACACTGAATATATTAATGCATGCATGCGTCACACCATTCTTCAAACAAGATCAATCCTCAGAAAGAATGGATGATTATACCACCAGCTGATTCTTCTTATTATTCGCCACACTATATCAAATGCAAAACTGCATGAGGAAAGAATTTCTTTAAATGTGTGTTTTTTACGACGTGCATCTTTTTTCTTCTTGAGTCGACCGGCGTGGATATGTGCTTAACTTGTGCATTTGTGCACATGCGCGGGAATGTGTGAGTGTAATGAGAGAATGCTTGCTTGTTTTAGCCCCCGTCGTTTCCAATCCATCTCCTGAGGCTAGAATAAGCAGCTCTCTTTCCCACAGGCCTCCGCTAAGCCTGGCTGAGCATCTGGCCATGCGGACTCTAATCAACACTGGCATGGCCATTCTGTCTGTGACAGAGGGGGAAAGGGGGGAGACAGGTTCACACTCTGGGGGTAGGTGGTGGTGGTGGTGGTGGTGAAGGGGAGCATTTGAAGCTGGTGTCAGCATGTGGGGGGGGTGAGGGGGGTGGGAGGACGGGGTTAGAAGATGGAGGCAGAAGTAGGTGAAGGGAGAGATAAGAGGTGAGTGAGAGGTGAAGAAAGGTGAGGAGCAGGAAAGGCGGGGGTGGGGGTAGGAAATTGGGAACATAGAACATATGACAAGGAATTGTTGTATCAGTGAGTTTGAGTGTAAGATGTGAAAGTCAAAATGGCAGGTGAGAAAGAGAAGGAGTGAGCAAAGAGCAATTTTTGAGTCAGATGAAGTTGACTTGACCAAAGAGAGACGAAAAAGAAGAGAAAGAGGAGGAAAAGGTAGAGGCAAAGCAGACAGTGATAGAAACACTGTAGAAAATGGAACTACAGAGAGAGAGGAGAGAAACCACATCCTTTTAGACTGTCGAGAGACGGGCAGATAAGTGAGAAAGCCAAGATCAGTAAAAATGTGACGCCCACAAAGAAGAAGAGCCATGAAAGGAAGAGCCACACTGAATGACAGGGAGAGCAACAGGCCAGCGAACTGCAGTCAGTCTAATGATCACGTGGTGTTTTAGTTAACTGTGATTGACACCTGTCGAGTAGCTGGTAAGAGGTGAGAGGACGTTGTAATAGTCGGGCGCAGGAGGAAAGATATAGGGGGAAGAGATGATGTACGGTAGAGAGGTACAGTACTGTGATGTTATGTGTGTCAGCGTTAAGCTGTGCTCTGCAGTTTTGTGTGGTACTCTTACATTGTCATGTATAGTTATGTTTTGTTGTGTTGTGCCAGGCTCTTTTGTTTTGTCATGTTTTGCTGAATTCATTTTGTGTGTTATGTGTAACCCATCGTCTGATAATCGGACTGAAGTGCCATTTTCTTCTGCTTCATTCATTCAATCTGGCATTTTTCATGAAGATCAAAGAAATTGATTGGAGAGATTTCCATTGGTTGACTTATGACGACCTATATAGTAAAGCTTTATCAATGTCACCCGCACTTGGTGGCCATTTTTCTGTCACTATTTCTATTACTATTTCAGCTCGGTAGCTATGAGGTGTGTCACCATTTTAATCCTTTTGACTTGCTGAGAACAGTCATCAATGGTCACAACACCAGACCTATTTGAATGTGGGCAGGCTGTACTGTATAACCCACTGTACTGTTACAGCCAGTGCTGTTCATATAAAGTTATTTTTTGTGTTCTCTGTTGCTTCATATTGTATCTGTACCAGCCTGGCACTGCTATACTGCTCATTATTCGCTGTTCCACAAAGTGATATGCTGTTTACCAGACCACTGGCAATATGACTTGAACACTCTGCATGTTACCACCATTATCATGAAGTGCCACATTCACGGCTACAACAAGAGCTGTTGCACTCCACTCTGCTGAGCCGTGTTTGTGTCTGAGTGTGTGCAGCAGATCAGCACTGGGGTACTGTAATGAAGTTGCAGATGCTGAGGTGGTTCAGGCCAAGGGCTGTGAAATTGCCTCTCATGCAACCACTATGCCCTGGTCGATGGGGATTTTGAGTGTGTGTAGAGACAGACAGAGAGGGAGAGAGGGAGAAAAAAAAGAAGCCATATTCTGCAGATTTTGGAAAGAGCAGCAATAAAATGATCTGTGCCGTAAAGGCTCATATCGACAGACTTTGACCTTGTCTGTTCTCCACCGTATCTCTGACTTCGCCTCACTTTGGCAGTGCAAGTTCTCATTCTTTCTTGTCTCTTTCATCAATTTATGATGGATGTATTTCTCAGGACAAGTGTACATGGCCAATAATGGAATTTCTAATATCACAACCTGCGCAGTGGTCACACAGTGAGATGTGGTTTCATTAACGCGGCTCACGCTCAGCAGCAGTCAGATATTTTAAAATGGCTTTCTGAAATCTCTAAAACAGAGACTACTTCCACATCTATGGCTGTTTGAAATCTATTGAACGCTGTATAGTTGTTTGATCAATAGCTCTGATGGAAATGTTTAATGTAATTGGAATAATTGACGGCACCGAGGGAAAAGAAAGGACTAAATGGAGGAGAAATTAGTTATTTTTCAGCGTAGCGGAGTGCGTCTGTGTCTAATCACGCAAAAGAAAAAAAAAAAAAAGAAAAGAAAAAAAGACACATTATTTCCTCCATTCAACATCTCATTTTGGCAACACAATCTCAGTGTTTTTGAACAGAACAGAACTTGTATTTATGCTTACTGACCTGAAGCAGAAATGAACAGTTAAATCCATTATCACAATCACAGACAGGCACACACACACACACACACACACTAACACACACACATTATCTGTCTCTTGTTCTTTCTCTGTCTGTCTCCCTGTTGTTTCCAGCACAGCGGGAACAGCTGACAAGTTTCCTCTTCTGGCACAACCCCATCAGTATTATTTCACACAAACACACACACACACACACACACACACATATATATAAAACAACCATCTACCAAACCCATAGCGCACTCAGGCCATCCAATTACATCAACACAAATTCAACCCTCTGCCATATTAGAATCAAATCATTAGGCCTCTATTGAATTATAGACCTCCTCCTTCATCTGACTCTCTCTGGAACATTTTTTTCGATCAATAGGCCGTTTTCAATCTGACTCCAACAATTGAGACAGACAGAGAGACTGGACCCACAGATAGGTAGACAGGAAGAGCAATGGGGAGAGGAAGGAAGTCGCAGCTCGTCCCCTCCGGCCAAAACGCATAGTGCCAGTGATGTGCTGCCAGAGAGAAAGAGAGAGAGGGGTGGGGGGTTGTGCGTTGGCTGTGCGGGTCGGTATGAGGCATTATGTTATTGTCCAACGAACTAGCAGGTACTCAAGTCACTGAACCTCATCAGTTTTTCCTCCTCAATATCCCTCCCACTCTCTTTTTATTTGGCAGTGACCGCACTCCTGTGAACTCCATGATCCACTCTTGATTTTCCCTCCTTTTTCCACATCCGTTCAATCCCTCTCATCCCACCGTCATTCTCTTTTCTTTTCTCTCCTTCTCTCCATCCCTTGCTCTCCCTCTCGGCAGCCCATCTCAGCACCACTGACACAGATCCTGCTGGCAGGGCAGGACGGTGTTACCATGGATACTGAACACTAGGAGGAACCCCCCTCCTTGCTTCCTGTGGCCCCCTCCCGTAGCCCCCCAGGCATGGCTGGGAACTGGAGTGGTGATCTCTGGAGCATGCCCATGTGCGTCAGCGTGTGCGCACTCACACACACACACACACAGACACACACACATAGAATAAGGTAACAAAAAATAATTACATATTACAATATTTCCATGACAGGCTTATGGAAATACATGAATCATAAATCATGAGAATACTAATGGAAGGAAATGAGGCGCTGCGACTATGGGATCAGGTCTTTAGTGTTTATCTGTTCTTCTGTCTATCAAACATGATTCTAAATGTCAGGTGATACATGACGAGCCTGGGAGGGACAGCGCCCCATCACACTGTGTACCAGTGTTTATAAAATGACACTGATTTGCATCAAGGGAGCAGGGGCTTGAATTAAAGGTTAAAACATTTAACTCACATGTGATATCTCAGAAACCACTGATGATAAACCGCTCACTCTTGTTACTCAGTGGCCTAGGGGGCGTCTTCATCATTTGTGGAAAATACATTTTTAAAGGTGGCTCTTTGGAGCACAAGAAAAGGAAGCCACTTTTTTTTTTTACAAGTTTCCGTTGAGTCTCATATTTCTAGTTCATTTCCTTGCATTGCTTGTTCTGTTTATTTGTAACATTAATCATTGAGGCTAGAAGTTGTTGGATTATGTGAACTTTATAGTACAAGCAGGAACTATAAAGATATCTTAATGTTTTCTTCTATCACCTAAAAAGTGCTGTGTAATACAGTTTTATGAGAATGGAGGTGTCTTGCATATGCTGCACAAGTTATTGTATGCTGACATTTGGGAGACATGCTCTTTTCCTGGGAAGAGGCACCGTATGGCGGTTTGTTATCAGCCTGTCGATTTAGCTGTCTGACCAGTAATGGTGCTGTCTGTCACAGGTGTGGGCAAATCAGCGTGAATATGGCCGTATCACTGCTTTATCAAATGCCTGTCACAACTGTGCCTATTGAAAATATTTTTTATCAAATACAAATGGTGTTTAATATCCTAGATAACATGTTAGATGATCTTTAGAACGACCTTCACATGTACTCCTGCTGCTCCGCCTCCATAACGCTGTTTTATCATCAGTATCAGTATGTTCATAAAATACAATTTTTTTGTTTTGTGCATAAAGCCTAGGAGCAGAAGAATCCCGAAACACTCACACACATACTTCCATAAATGATCCAGCTAAAACCAGTGAAGCCTTATCCCACAGATGATTTATAGACATCTTGTTCATTTCATGTATTCCCAAAAATACATGTTGGGAGATTAAAGAGTGCAGAAAAAGACAGTAAAATATCTCAATTTTCCTTGTGGAGGGACTGTAGCCAGAAACTCATCCGTGTGAATCAGATCTACTTTGTCTGTGTTTGCACAGAGACTCGGTAATGTATCTGTGGTCAAAGCTACTCTGACACAAAGCTCTTTACCGAGACCTGAGCCTTAATCCTATTGGCAGTCTCCCAATCTCTCTATGTCTCTCTGAGTGCACATTACCCCTTGTCTAACCCTGCATTTTGTGTATGCCAGTTTGTTTGTGCATTAGAAGGGCGTACATAATATAAATAAATTATAAGATACGTAGGTAACTAAAATTTGTCCAGAGGCATCCATAAATGTTCCATAGAGTGATAGGATGGGATAGAGACACAAAGACAGACGAAGAGAGTGAAGCAGTGTAACAACATGGTAAAGAATTAATTAGTGTAATACAAGAGGCTTTGCTCTGGTAACAGCAGCTCATGGTAAAGAATAATGTAACTGTCTGAACTATATGGAAATTCTGGAAAAGATACACCAGCGTCCAGCAACAAAACATGTCAAGAGTACTTTTCACCACAGAACCACTCTCCCTACCTCCCAGTTTAGCTTGCTCCCTATGTGCGTCTCTCTCTTCCTATTGCCAGAAAGTTGGCAGAAAATCTAAAAAAAAGAAGTCCACTGTGTTTCTAGCAGCCAAACGGCTTTGAACTTTGCTTCAAAACTTAATGAAGTGTAACTTTTTCTTAAATCACAGTGAGGGGGAATCTGCCAAAAGGAAAGCTATAGGAAAGTGTATCTCTCTCTCTTTGTCTTTTAACATCTAAAGTGTATTAATAAGTCCATTCTCCTGCGTCTGACATGGCAGATCAGCATGACCTGTTAGTTGGGGGGCTTTTGAAAAGTTGTCTGCTGAGTGTGCCTGATTGTAGCGCCACAGTGGAAGATGTTTTGATGTTTTGCCAGCAGGCAGGTTGTGAAGACTGTGGCTATGCTTTTGGGATGAATAAAAGCTGTGATGATGTTTCTAATAACAGTCTGGTCCATGAGGTCATGAAGACCTCGGGTGAACGGGTGCTGGTCTCACCTTTAGCTGCACTAGTGACCAGACTTTCATGTGTGTGTCAATCCATTAAATATGAAGCTCTGACTGTATAGTAGCTCTCCGCAGAGGCTCAGAGTAAAATAGTGTTTGTCAGTCGGTAGACAGGTATTAATGTACGTGACAAGAGCTGATCAAACTTGGTCAAAATACATTTGACAATAGCCCCTATGCAGTTCATGGCAGCACTGAGAGGGGAAACCCTGGGCGTAAGTTTTCTTGTCAGAATTTGAAGCAGACTGAGAACAAAAGATACACAGAGGAGTGATCATTGTAAAGCAGATGGACCAGAGCAACGGGTACGGGAGAAGACATGAGAGGAGGCTGGTGAGGCTGAAAAAGGATGGCAAGATGTCAAACTGAGGGATAATAAGGAGAGCTAATGAGGAGAGGGATAGAAGAGCAAAAAAAACTGATTAGTTTGTAAAGGCTGGACCACAGCAAGGCCAGGTTGCAGATTTGGATATGTAGGGGGTTGAGGTGGGAGCAGGCAGCATTTCTGAAAGGGAGTTATGAGGAAACAAGTAAGCAGGAATTTGTAAGAAGGTGTGGGAGTATCAAGACTGGACAGAAAGAAAGCATAAGTGGTTCTTCCATTGGCAAGATGGGTGCAGATGGAAGCGTAGTGTAGACGAAAGGGCAGCAGGAGGAAGAAGACATGATAGAGCTTGTGGGAAAGGGGTTGAAGAGGAAAATGAGTTGTGCACTAAGAGAATAATATTAATGTATGCCTGTCAGACTTTTTTTTAGATATCTCTGAGTTAGACGGACTGGTGCTGAGTGAAGCTGTGCAGGTTTCATTGCATAAAGTTGGAAATGGGACTCTGACTTTTTGAACTAATGTTTTTTTCATCCAACGAGAAGATCTTGCACCTTGAGTCTCTGGAGCCAGATACGTACAGGATGAAACAGAAGTTGCAAAGCAGGCAGAAAAGTTTTGTTGCTGAGGCTGACCTCCTTTCTTCTTAATGTCCTTCTCACCAAAGGAAGCACATAAATGTTGGCTATTTGAATATAACCTCCAAACACAGTTGTAGCGAGATTTGACTCTGACCTTCCAGGATCTGGTTTGTAATAGCTGTGGTGGCTGGGGAAAACACCTGAAAATCTGTTATGCACTGACTTTTATGTAATTTGTTCAAATGTTGCACAACATTGCCTCATATTGAGACATAATGTGTATGGGGGATGGATGATTGCAGGGAACTGGAGACGATTCAGTTTCAGGCCAACGTTACACCTGTGTCACCACTGCTGTCTCTAATGAGGAGGAAGTTGGAGGGGATAAGTGCAGCTGAGCTGAGGCTTGGATTGATTGGGTTATACCTGAGTTCAGAGAGATGGGTCTCTAGGATGTGGAGCGTGTGTCTTAAACAACTGGGGCAAGATTGTCTGAGTAGAAGTGTGCGCTCGCTCAGATGTCATACAGAGGAAGAGCGCTGATAATTAATGACTAGTTTTGCGCCTGTTAAGTAAACCCTCTGGCAGATTTCTGGCACTAATCCAGAAGCAGGTGGACTGGACCGTCAGCTTTTATCTGAGGAGCTGGATAACAATCTACAAATCTGTCCCTGCAGTAGGAAAATAGTTCTAGTTCTGGTTGGCCCTAATACTTGAGAGGTGACATTCAAACACACACATACACACACACAAATCCTCTCTGTCATACAGAAAGTCAGGCTGACTTTCTGTATTATAGAGGTCTTTTTTATTTGTCTGTGAACTCTGTCTATTCAATTGCACTAAGTACATCCAGGATAAAAAAATAAAAGTGACAAATTGAGTTTACACTAATCCTGTTCCAAGGCTGAAATGGCTGATATGGTTCATCTACTGTGTACGCACTTTACAAACCTTTTTCTATTACTAATGGTATCATCTAATTTATGAATATTATGCATTGTGGGTGAAAGATAGGTGCCGCTCGCTCCATTTCACCGGGATTCTGGAAAGGTGTTGGAGGCTCATCGAGTTATTTCTCGATGTTTATAGGCAAAAAAACCTTGAAATTGTGAAAAACACAGCGTGTGGAGTTCACACAGGAAAAAAAGTGTGCGTTTTGACAAGTGGTGTGACAAACCCAGCAAAGTCTCAAACTTTGAGCAGATTCATGAGGTAATTCTTCAGGAGGAATTGAATGATTTAATGATAGAAAGTTGCAACCCTTTTTTTACAGGCTGGCATACAAGCTGATGAGTTCTCTCTGACATATATGGTAAGAATGTATTTTTCTCCCTGGTATGTCGTGACCAGCCTGTCTTCAGCGAGAGAAAACTCAAATCTCCCAAAACAGTTACAGCGCCACTGACACAATCATTTTTACTGGCATTAACCTGGCCACCTCACTGACACTTGTTCATCCATCAAGTAAAAAACAGCTGTCTACGCCCACCTGCTGTAAGTCTTATTCAAAGCAAGTCTGTCACCGTTGACCCAGATCATATGTCTGAATCTAACATCAAAATGATGATGCTTTTAAGCCATTCTTGACCCAAGGATTTGAATTCTAGACAGACCATAAAACGAACCAGGTGCCAGTTAAAATTCTGTGATCCTGGTGTAAAACACTCAATTACCCATAGCGGTGGGTTTTATATCCTAGTATGTTGCATTAGATAAGCAATTTATGCACACCTCACCACACTATTCATCTCTCCCGCTGTCTTATGTTGAAATCTGGACTGCATGTTTGGTTTTGGACTGGCTTAAAATCAAACTTTGCCAAATTTTGTTGTTAATGCCAAAATAATCAGGTCTCAAGGATGCTGCTACATCAGATTTCAGCATCTGGTGAACCATTTAAACATTATAAACATCCATGTCATCATGGATTGTACTGGACCAGACAACATGACAACATTTCTAGACAACATGTCCTCATCATTATGTCCATCCATTTTGTGCCACATCAATATGCAGGCTGATTATTTTGAGGTTGTAGTTAATGATGGTGTTGCACTGGATTTATTATGTCAAAAAGTTTCTGTCTATTTATTATATTTTGACCTGCATGTTTGTGTAAAAATTGAGGAGTTTTCAGTGCTATTTTACTGTCTTTCTTCTCTGCTTTGCTGTAACATATGTTTCATTACAGAATATCAACAGTCAAAGCTTCTATTAGCAGGTTCACAAGCTCAGTCCAGTGTACACTGTATGAAGTGTGGGTGGATTTCCTTTCAGTGTGAATCAGTGAACCAACCGCTCTGTGTTCAGCTTTTCCCACACACACTCACGACAAGAGGCTGTCAGCTAAATCAAGACGAACCCTGGCCTTAAAGACAGGCTCAGAGGTGGGAGGAGGAAGAACAGCAAGGCTCATTAAAATGATTTGTCCCTCCTACACTTTGAACATGGCGCCATTTAAGGATGCTGAGATGCGATATTGTTGGAAATGAGCTGAAGGAGGAAAACTTAAATAGAATGAAAAAAATATTTAGCAGTAAAACGGGGTTTTGATGGTTTTTTGCCTCATCGCTTGCATGTCAGCAACATGAAATTACCATTTTCATGTTTTGTCAGTTATCCTTTCACCAGTTAAGGTCAAAGCAGTGTGAAAACTAAGTTATACTCCCCTCAGCTACAGTATGTCAAGAATAGTTGTGACATTAGACTTGAGTCCAAGTCACATGCCTTGCGACCCAAATTTTGTCCCTAAAGCGAAGCATGACCTTCCTATATTCACAAAATCACTTTCAGTTAGCGGTTCGAGTCATCAGGAACTCTTGTCAGTCCAAACGCATCTGAACACCATAACCCAGCGCTGCAACTGTGTGTTCTCTGTGCATTTTCCATTTATTACAGATGTTTTTAACACATTTTCTCTTTCTATTTTCAAGAAATAACAATAGCTGGCAGTGAAGCTCTCATTCAAATCACTCTGCTCAGTTTTCTCTGCAAAACAAAGAATAAACCACAATCCTCTAACCTTTGTATAGTAGGTTTCAAACAGAATGAATGCATCACAACTCCCACACACAGGACCTCACTTGAGCAGCACTTTTACATTACTGCGTGGTTACCCATGAATGCCAGAGCATCATGTTAATTGGACTCATTTTAATAGGTGGAATATTCGAAGTACACCAAATTGACACCAAAATTAGGAGTTAGACTTTTGAATCTTGCAACCAGACTAGTCATGACAGCTTCAGTGTCAGTCGCATCTAAGCAAATGACAGAAGTTTAATTGCACTGCACAGCTTCATCAGCTCTATTATGAATCATTACAGGCTGTGTGTGTGTGTGTGTGTGTGTGTGCGTGTGTGTGAGAGACTGTGAAAGTGAGTGCATGTTTGTGTGCTGGTATTACAGCCTGTTCTAACTCCCAACACTTCACACATGGAAGCTTGGTCAGGAGCCCTCGGCGTCACTTTTTAACACACTGGGTTCTGCTTTAGCGTCATGTGCGGGGTAGTCTGATAGACTTCTATAGAACTCCCACAATGTCTGAAATAGACAACATGAGACCGATGACATCTATATAAATAAGGTGACAAATTTCCTTATTCGGAGGTGGCGGGTTGGGTGGATGGCTAAATAAATAGATGGACTTAGCTGTTCACTTCCCACTTCTAACTGTGAATGTCGAACAGTGAGTCGGGACAGTTTTTAAAATTTTTTAACTATGATTGTTGTGGTGTTTACTGTTGCCATGACAACAAAGGTTGCCTAACACCACATTTCAAATGATCATTTTGACCCAAACCATGATCTTTCCATTACCCTAACCTAGTGGTTTTTGTGTCTAAACGTAACCAGGCCTTAACCACACTGTCACTCCATAAAAGATAATTATACTGTGATTTTTGTGACTATTTCATAAACTGCTGTGATACTACTTGTTGAAAAATGGTGCTAAATGGGCACCAAGTGCGTTAAAAAGTGATGCCAAATGGTCCTGACCAAGTTTCCTTATGTGACGAGTTAGGAGTGAGAACGTGCTGGATATTATTGCTTTGCAGCTCCTGTAGGCTACTATTATAAGCAACAATGAAAACCAATCAAGTGAGACATGAAACATTATGTAAAGTGCCAGCAGGCCTTGGCCAAATCCTTGTGGCGATATTCAGATCTCTGCACTCCGCAGATTCACGACTTGATCGACTTTGTGTCTCCTAATGAGGCCTTGAAAGGCAGCTTTTTGAAAATAAGCTAGAGGAAGGACAAATGTCTATCCCATCCCCTGTCTCTGCCCCCGCCCCCCCCCTCCCCTGAATCTATCTCTATCACTGTTAATGGAGTGTCTGTTCATGTGTCATTGGTGGTGTGCTGTGGGAGTCTGAGTCTAATTGGATGGGCAGGGGCAATGGTTTGTTTAACCACAGACATGACAGGATAATGAGGACAAAAACCCTGGCATAAAATGACCTTGTATCTTCTCTGTGATACATACACATAATGACATACATGCCTGCACAGGCGGAGTACAAACACACACAGACAATCATGCATACAGACAAGTAAACTATGTTTCTGATCACTGTGTCTACTTTTTATTCTTTATTTTGTTCTTTAAGTCTCATCGTTAATTATATTTGAGTTTATCTCTGACTGATGACCAACCAACAGTGCACTCCAGAAAATTTACCATACATGAACAGATGTCTCTCTCTCTCTCTCTCTCTGTCTCTCTCTCTCACACAAACACACACATCCTCATTTGTTGAGTTCAGTTTGTGGATGAAGCTCCACTTGTTTTGACAGACCATAATGATTTTTGACACATGTCAAATGTCAAAATCTTTATTCTGCCTTGTTCCTCTTGTATCTGTTATCCTCTCTCTTTATCTCTCTGTCTCTGTCTGCCTCGATTTGACTCAGGCATGACATCACTCTGTCAAGGTAGGTTAAAGTGAATTTCTGCAGAAGCAAATGGTACGATTCTATTCACGACATATGTGTATACTGTATGTGTTGTGTGGGAGAGTGGGTTGAAGTAAGAGGGGTGTGGAGAAGGTTCTGTGGTTTTGACATCAGTTGTCCAGGCTTCTTATCTCCATCTTCTTCAAACAATCACGATCGCTCAGCCGACAGCATCTTGCCTGCTTTCTCAGCTAATTATCAGTTAACGTGCTATTTGTCCTCACTCAGCGGGGATTTCTGTCGTGCCCTCTAATTGGACAAAGAGGAAGTGGATGGTACAGTGAATGGCCTGTATTTACACATCATTACTTCAGCAAGAAAAATCTCCTGCAGTGAAAACATACAAACTGATATTAATTAGTGAGGCAAGACAGCTGCTGTAATTAATAACCTCAGTGTACAGGGACTAATACATTCACCCACATTTTGTGAAGACTCTATATCTACATTTCTGTTCTGTTTTGGTTTTGGTGCTGCATTGCACATCTGAGCAATTTGCAGTCATATACTATTTATACTGCACACACTGTTTAGACTGTTTGTTACTTAATTGTTGCTTTGCTACTTTTACGTACTGTATAGGTTCTGTTGCTGCATTGCACATCTGAGTTGTTACTACTCACTACTGCCAGTCACTGTTCATACTGTTCGTCACCTTATTGCCACTTTATTACTATTTTATTGTATTTGTTGTTCTATTTTTACCTTATTTATTTGTATTTATTGCATCGGTACAGAACTCACAAACTTAATCTTGTTGCACTTGTACAATTTCGATAAAGATATTCTATTCTACTCTATTCATGGCGAGGAGAAAGAGAGGGAGCGAGAGGAAAAAGAGACAGAAATAAGTTGAGACATCTCTGCAATTAAGGGAGAGATACTGAATACAATTTGTGCGTTGATTTGCATACACATACAAAGATCTGGAGATGCCATGTAATGATCTCAGGGAACTCAGATGAGTATTGGAGCTGTCTAGTAGATGAAGTGTTGAATGGAGAGTTAGCAGTGTAATGCAACATTAACACAAATGAATGCCATCCTCTGACAAATAAAGCAAGAATAACCATCATAAACCTTTTTAACAGATCTGAGTGAGGAAACAGAGTTGATTATGCAGCCCAGATGGACCCATTCTCATTACCATGGCTCAGTTCAAGTTGTAATGAAGGGATTAGCAGGTCAGTGCGGTATAAAAGTTTGTTCACTTTATCTCATGAGTGAGCAATAACTGTCATCTGTATATGAACTAAAAAAAAGCAATAAAAATATCTTTGACAGTTCAGCCTCATGAGTGAGGATATTTGCACGTTTTTAGCCAAATCAGGCAGATGAGCTTTAAACTGTAGACACTGCAGGCAAGATCATGCTTTTGTTTGTTTTAAATATCTAATTTTAAAAAAGTAAAGCTGAAAAAGCAGCATTCATTCATTAGCATTTGTGTTTTGTGTGGCACACAACTGTCAACTTGTCGAATTAACGCTATGTCCAGTGAAATGAACTGTCAGGCCAGCTGGGTCTCAGAGGACAGCACCATTACCTACATAATAAGACAATCAGCACTGCCTCCACTCACACATACACACAAACACACTCTCAACAGAGAAATCACAGTGCAGCTGGTGTGTTATTGTACGCTTTCTCTCGCTTACTTTCCAGTTGACCTTACCTCGTTTGTTTCAAAAAGCAGGTGCATGTCGCCGCCTGATTCCATGTTAAGTGACTTGGCTTTACATTTTAGGTCAACACATTCATAATTGTTAAAGTGCTCACATTCGCAGTGGGAGCTACTGTAAATGTCACTATAGTTAACCTGGTTGTCTGCCAGCTGAGCTCCATAGGCCCCTGAATACACACACACACACACACACCAACACATCCTCATAATGAAACAACCATATAGGTCGATTGTATATGCACACCAGAACGACCCATTGGAGTGTTTTCTAATATGCCGCCTCTATAGGCAGTAATCATAAAAAATAATTTGGTTTTATGGTGTGACAACGCTGTGGTTAAGGTCTGGTTAGGTTCAGGCACAAAAACCACTTGGTTAGGGTTGGGGAAAGATCATGGTTTGGGTTAAAGTAATCACTTGAAATGTGGTGTGGATTAATGTTACTCTTTCTTTCTGTCATGGCAACAGTAAACACCACGACAATCGTAGTCATGGTTTTTAAAAGACTGTCCCAACTCGCAATTGGAAAAATGACGCTCGTGGTTAGAAACGGGAAGCGAAAGGCAATCTTATACAGCTAAGTCCACTTTTTGCCATCCACCCACCCGCCACCTCCTATATGAAAATATGTCACTTTATATTGACGTCATCTGAAGATAATAACTATGGCTGCTAGATCGCGTCTGTCACTCAAACATAACTATAGGTTGTTTTTGCCGACTGAATTTTCAGCCTATACTGTCTTGTGAGGACGGCTGCAACACCTTACACACTCATGAATATGTAAATAGGTGCCCCTTATGTCCAATCTTGTACTCACAGATTTATCTACACTAGTGCAGTGCCCGTTCAAAATGTGCCTGTTCGGAACATGCTGATTGTTTGGCCTCCAGCTGCTACTCCGATACATAGAAACATTAATAAAGTTGATGTGAGGTGTGAATGAGTATATACACCAACAACAAGTACTCTGATAGTAAATGCACGTTCTTTTCTCATTTCAAGTAAAGTAAGGGCTGCATATAAAAATAAAATAATGTGCATCCTAAAATAAAGTGGATCGATCATATTGAGCTCTTAGATCGTTCCTATTTTCTGTGCCTTCAGGTCAGATTGAAGTGGGTATGTTTGTTTTGTCTCTGTAGTGGTGCTTCACAATTGCCATGGTCTCAGAGCATATGAGACAAACTGGTTTTGAACTGCCCGTGGAATGGTTCAAGAGATACAAGAGGGACATACATACATACCTACATACATACAGAGATTCCTTCCTTTAGTAGAGAGATATCTTTCACAGACAACACATCTCTTTTTAGATAAAGTGTCTCATTTTCAAGCAAGACTCACAGTAATACCTTCACACTCATTCACAGCTTCCCACGCAGCTAGCTATGTTACTGTAGAAAGTGATCTCACTTCAAGTTCTACATGCTCCATAATCAAGCACTGTAAATAAGAGAAGTTTGTCTGTTTTCATTTCTGAGAAAAAAATACAATGAACTATTAGTAGTCATTTATTGACACTCAAAGATATAGAAGAGATATTAGGTTGATAATGGCAAAATGTGCTCTACTTATTCCTAAAATTCCAATAATGAATGAAGGCAGTGGTACGGATACAATATTACTGATTGAAAGTCTCTGATGTTAAAAAAAGCAGTGCCATTAAGTGAGTTTGGGTGTTTAAATGTTGAGTAAAACCATGCCAAAACTACACATTTACTCCCACAAGTGCACCTTATTTTCATGCATAATTACATAGTAATCATTTGTTCTCAAATCAAATCACAGCAATTTTCTTCCTTCCCAAAAGCGTTTGGTGTTTTGCTATGTTGTCTTGTCGGATTTATGCATTTCAACTCAATCAGTCAAGGGCTTCAAGAATTCAAAACATCATAAACGATAACACAGAAAAAATAAATATCACAATCTTTTCAATGTAGGCAGTATCTTAAACAAATGAAGCAGTACTTTTTAAAAGAGTCTACAGATATCTGAAGTGCTGCTCCGTTTTTCAACTTCCTGCAAAATCACCACAATATAACCAACAAATGAATATCAGTGAACTTTTCTGTTTCTCCATTATTTAAAGGTCCTATATGTAAAAATCTGAAATTCCTTCTCATTAGTGACACCGGTGGCCATTAAGTGAGCTGCAGTCAGCATCCTGCAGAGTTGGTCGAGCTCGCATACTTGCTTGCGGAGCGAGACTATTGCAGGTTCCATAATAACACAAAAGATCTGGAACACTGTGTTGTGCACCATGTTTCTGCAAAGCATCTCTCACTCCCAGCCAGTCAGTGCAGGAAATCCGGCACAGGTCCTTCACATAGAAATCAGTCCACAGGCTGATATACCCAACCAACAAAGTCATATACATATAGAACCTTTAACCTTTGCTACTCTAGTTTGATCAACTCTATTTGTCATGTAGTGGTGTATTAAACAGGTGTGGTTCAGTCAGCAACTTGAGAACAGTAACGTGGTTTGTAGGAATGTGAGACGCAGGTTAATCTACAACAGATGGACAGAAACAACGGGACAGAGAGCAAAAACACACACAATGTCACCCTGCACTAAACACTTATGTGTCTTGAGGTAAATATTTTAATCATGTAAAAGGTAAAGGAGATGACAGATAGTGAGACTGTGGAAGCAAAGAGTCACATTGCTCCTCCTGTTATGTGTTTGCATTAGATTTTTCACTTTTGCATAACAATTTTTCTGCATGCTGCGGATGGGGAATCTCATCTCATCTCAATGTAATTTCCACGGGGAGTTTTAAGACACTGCATTCACACCCCTACACACACACACTGCATAAGTCTCTTTCTTCCTCCCTCCTTCTCTCTCTCTGTTTCTCTTTTTCATACCGTGCACAATATCTAATTTCAAATGGAAGAGGAATGATTCGAAAGGCTTCTATGGTGATTTTTCACGCCTGTGTCAAGTTGAAATGACATCACATAGTCCGCTGGCTTTTACCCTTCGGCTGAGGAAATGGCTTCGCAAACTCATCAACCACCTCATCAATGTCTATCAATGAGAGTCACACTTACTAACACCTACCCTGATCCCACACAAAGGGTGGTGCTCACGTGGGAGCAAACACACATGCACACACACGCATTGGGGTGGCCTTTAGAAGTGACCTGCAAAGGAAAATACACGTCTGACTGGTCTCTAAATGCACATAAGGTAAGTGTGGACATTTCATTGCAAATTACGTGTCACTAAACAAGCCCTGTGATAAATGTAGTGGCAATAAGTAATGTGTGAACATAGACAGCATACTCATCAGCTTCCCTCAGTATTGCCAGGAGTTGCAGCTCAGTGCGACTGAGCTCTGGTTCTGACAGACTGGTGCACATGCGCACGTGTGTGTGCATGCAGAAATGAGTGCAAAACTTTAAAAAAGCCACTTTGACTGTAATAAAACCTCCAATTCCTCCACTGGAGAGACGCTGTAGTGCCTTCCTTTTGCTTGAAATCAACTTAGACAGTCATTATTACCGTGACACAAAGATGAAACATGCTAATCAATAATTCACGAACAGCAGAACATCATCTTTATGGTTGGTTTACATGCGCGTTTGTTTCCAAGCGTGTGTTTGCATGTAATGTTCATACATGTCACCTTAGATAAAGATGCAGACTATGATGTGACCCGGACTTAACTTTTGAGTGCCGATGGCCGTGTCTGGAGCATACATGTGTTTCTGCATGTTTGTGTGTGTTCGCCTGTCTGCCAAGCACAAAAATCTTTCCCTGAATCCAGAGATGAAGAGCCACTGGCACTGGCAGCTGACCTCTGAGCTGATAGGATGGGGTTAGGGGTTCTTTTCAGACGGATGGGCAAGAGCCACAGTGCATTGTGGATACATGTTTCTCTCCCATGTCTGGACTAGCCTGATAAGGCAAAAAGAGCTGGCTAAGGATCAGGGCGAGTGCAACCTCTGTCCTTCTCTTTTTCGCTGCCTGGCTCTTTCACGCCCTCATTCATTACCAGGTTTTCATTCTCCATTTTTGACACTTCTCCCTCTCTTATTCGCTGTCCTCTCCTGTGCTCAACCTTTCTCACTAATCCCACTGTTTTCTCGCTCTATTCCTGTTGTATCTGCTTTACATTGGACCTCTTCACTCCTTTCCTTTTCCTGACTTGCTGTCTCATTCTCTCAGCAACTCATTACTGCTTTCAGTCCTCATCCGCTCTCTGTGTCTCCGACTTTCTGCAAATGGGATTTTTTTCACTTCTTTCCACTGTTGAAACACCTCATCACCTTCCAGCTCTAAACTCTTCCCTCTCCCTTTCTTTGGCTTTCTCTTTCCTCTCCTCTCGAGCTGTCAGGCTGTCAGCTCACAGACATGTTCCTGTAAGACAAACACTGAGAAGTGGGGACTTGGGGGTGGTGGCAATTGAAACGAATAAGGACGGAGGGTATGAACTGCAGCTGGAAATCTCCGGGGATCTCACACTTCCATTCAATTTAGATTGCTAAGATACGACAGTGGTTGGGACTACAGTACATGCATGATAAAATCAGCCTATTTTCCAACAATATATATACTCAAGATGCATACATGTAATTTTGCATGTTAGTTGTGCTGCTGAAAGATTTTAGCTTTACATCATTGCGGCAGATGAAGAAGAATAGACAAATAAATAAATTTTGATTCCTCTATCTGAAAATAAACAGCTGCTAAAATTATCCCACATTATCTTTGAGTCAGCTGTTCTTCACAATGTCTGTCAGTCAGCACCTAACAGCGTGTGTTTTTAGCTTCCTCTCATACAGCGACGTTCCAAACACACCAAATATTTATAGGCTTGACAGTTTCTTTCCTTTCTTCCAATATCAGACGGATGACAGCAGTCTCAGATTGCACATTAACATGAAGCCTGACCACATGTTCCTTGCTCTTGGTGTGTCGTCATGACACATCTTGTGGTGAGGGCTAATCGTAATTAAGCCAGGGACTGACTCCATCCGATGCTCTGCTGCACCGCTACCATTTGACTGCCATTTTAATTGCTTTTCTTCCCCCTATTCCCACCTCACTCGCCTGGCCTGCTCTGTCAATCTATTCAATTCCATGGGGCGAAATTCCTCCTTACAAACATGCAAATATGGGAGTGATAGAGAGATAGCGTGTGTGTGTGTGTGAGCATGTGTGTTTGCGCATGTGTGCCCATGCATGTTTGAGCAAGCAGGGTGAATGCACACAATTTTAACATGCACACATCCCAGTGGATGTGCACTTTGCATCCTAATGCGTACTCATGAGCTGGTGTCTGCCCATGAAATGACTCATGTGTGCTTCTTTCTGCACCTGTGGTGCAGAGCTGTGGAGTGTGAGGTTTCCCCAAATAGCTACTCTCATTTACAGCCTCTCTGTGGTCTCGGCTTTCTTTGTCTGCCTCCCTTGGCAGCAGCTACTGTTCAGCACCTGACCCTCTTAACCAGACATGCGCTCACACAAGCATATATACACATATGTAATACGCATGCAGTTCAGGAAAAGAAACGTGGTTCTGAAGAGCTTGTAAAACTTGAGTATGTCATGAAAACAGCCAAGGTCATGGTTAACATTGGAACGTGAGGTTTGCTCTAAAAAACACACAATATGGATGTGGTCTCATGGGGCAATGAGTAGCCCTAGATAAAAGCATAAAAGGGACCATAAGGCATGGTAGGTAAGAGATCAACACAGTGCATTACTGGCTTTTCACAAGCCTCCATACGTGTTACACACTGTTGACCCAATTTTGACCTTTCCTGATCGACAAGTAACAACAAGGGTTGTTTTTTTTCTGTTTCAACCCAGATCACTGGACCGTGCAATGTTTGCCTGTCCTCCTGACCCTGTGACTTGGACCTGAAAAGGACTGTCAGAATTTGAGTAAGAACTGTGGTGATAATTGCAGGGAAACATGTAGAATGAAGCGACAAATGCAGCAACAAATGGAGAGCATGCCGAGAACCTTGTATTCAGATCATATCTGCATTTTTGTACACAATCTGGATGGGTGAACAGAGTGTGTCATGTTAGAAAGAGCAGAACAGATGTTATGCATGTTTCGTTCCAAGCACATTCTCATTAACTTTAGTTATCAGTATAGTTTATAATTTACTGTATTAGTTCAGATCGTCTTTTTTTTTTTAACTAGATTAATTACAGTTTAAGTCTTTCAAAAGAAAGTAAATAATATCTTGAATAAATACTAATGAGAAGAAGATTTCACATTTGTAATTTCATGGTTTGGGGGCCTCCTGGTGGCTGTAGGGCCCTAAGCAGCCAACTTTTGCACCTATCCATCAGGCCAACTTTGTTCAGTCATGTCACTGAGGTAATTGGCACTGTACTGCTAGGAGGAGCCAAGAAAACCCACTCAAAGTACCTGTAAAAATATATGAAATCTGTAATTTTATGTCCAATCTGTTGTAAGCCGCAGTGGTCAGCACTTAACACTGATTAGCATATTAATTATTCAGCAGCTGATCCAAATGCAAAGGAAATTTCCATTTGCTTGATCTCAAATGCATAAAAATCACACTTCAATCACATCTGAATTAGTTTCTTGTAAAATGAACCCATTTTAACACAATTAATTGAGTCACAGCACAAGATGCAATCTGTTAAAGACCAAAAAAATGAGAAGCTGAGCAAGCAAGTCCCATTCATGTTCCCCATTAATGATCTCCAGCTCGATATTGCTTTACGCCACTTATACAGACCGAAGGCAAAGTGCCGCGGTATCTCAGGAGTGACAGTTATAAAGCTTCATTACATAAGGTTGCTGGCAGGACCGGAGCTGGTGCTCAGAGGCGCAGCACCTGCCAACAATCTCACAGGGCAACGGGCACACATTCATCATTAAACAGACTCCCTGCATCCTATTTTTTTGTACCTCTTTCTGTCTGCTCATTCATTCATTCCTCCTCACTTATCCGTATTCCCTCTATTGTTGTTTCTTTTCTTTTTTCTTTCCTATTTTTCCGCCTACCCCGTCATCCCCTGCTCTCTCTTTCTCTCCAGAAAAGTGATACATCCTAGTTTCCTCCTGCCTTTTGGGATCAGGCTGAAAGGCAAGCAGAGAGGGAAGCGCTGTCTAAGTCTCTAGTTGTCCTCACAGTGTATAATCCTCTTGATGTTCTGCCACTGTTGTTGCACACTCTATATGGAGGCACAGCGTTGGAACATCCATACCGTAAATGCTTTGCAAAGAATTTCAGAGCAGAAAGAAGCTAACGTGGACGTATTCGCACGAATATCAAAACAATAACCGTGCAGAATATACAGTAATGTACGTGTATGTATATAAAAGCAAGTTTAGGAGGTAGAGAATTGTTTGTACAAATGACAATCCGTGCTTTCTTTTGCATTTTCTGTGCCGTCTGTGCACACATGAGAACAACCATTCAGAAGAATTCATGCTGAAATGCCAGCGAGCTGCTCTGTGAAACATTTATTTGTTCTTTACTCAATACACTTCACACAGTAACTCCTAATAAAAATGACCTGTTTGATCTCATTCTTTATCTTTCCTGTCCACTAATCTACAACCTGCTACCCAACCGGTCAACCGGAGTTACCCTCATTTCCGCTTGTATGAAAATCATCTTTTACTGTAGCTGAGGCAGAAATTGAATTTTTATAGATACAGATTAATGTACCATAGCTGAGCTGTCTACTGTAGAAACAGCTAAGAAAAAGATGAAAAGGAATGAAGGGGAAATCCTGCATAACTATTGCAGAATTTTCCAAAGAATTCTCCTCGGGGGCATAACAACAGTGCTAGTTCAGTGCAGTGCAACCATACTGTATATACAGTACAAAAAAACCTGACTACATAACTAAATATTATGCAATGAATTTGAGAAAGACTGACAATCTGGCTTTAAGTTGTAGAATTTTGCAGGACATTTAAAAGGCTGAGCATATGAAATGTTTTATGAGAGGATAGCAGAGATAATTTTAGACTGACTGGTGTAAAAATCTGCGCTTTGGAAGCTGAAGTGGAGCACTGCTATAATAACCTCTTAGATGTAAAATGACAGTCATCCCTTCAGGGTAGGGGGCTCTAACCACAGTCTAAGATGGAAGTGTGACTAGTCGATGAGATGGGAGAGAGAGAGAGAGAGAGAGGGGACTGGTCTAACCGGACTGATATGTCCACAGATATATCAGGCAGAAGGAGAGAGGGAGAAATGACAGAGAGAGCGAAAAAAGGTGACGGAAAGTTGGGGAGAAGGAGGGGGGGGGAGGGATCCAGAACTGAGAGAGTGTGTGAAGGACTGAGAGATGGATGGAAGGACAAAAATAGCCCTGTGTGGCCATGCTGTTCACTTTCATTTTCCATGTCCCAATATCCAATTTACAGCCACACACACACACACACACACACACACACACACACACACACGAAAGCACAAATGCACACATATACACATTCTCACTCACACACATTTCCCTCTAATGTATCTCACATACACAACTTTACACATAATCACTCTCACACATGAATGCACAAAGGCACATATAAAGGCATGCACACAAACACACACACACACACACGCACGCACACACAATCTAATTTACCTTGGTGATAAAACTGGTCTATTCTCACATTCTTTTACACCTCCACACTCGCTCATTTTCTCAGCCCTATTCCCTCCTCCAACTTGTATATTTCAAACAGATGGTAAAGTGTACATGGCCATGGATTGGGAACAAACCTATACTGAAACATAGGCACACTTATGCATACACATGTACACACACACACACACATGCTGGCACACACACAGATACTGACTGCAGCTGGTACCACTCCCAGGGGTGCTGTCCTATAGCTGTGCCATGAGATTTAGAGCTGCTCATCCCATTAAAACGGGACAAAAGTTGGAGTGATGGATAGTTGGGAGGAGATACAGAGAGTGAAAGAACATTGGGATAAAGTCTAACGTGCAGGGAAGGAAAGATGGAGAGGGAAACTGAAACGGAGAAATCCATTTGCATACATGTGGTCTTAATTCCTATGAGGCCAGTAGTGACACGCAGGAATCCAGCCTATTTTTCATCTGCTTTAAAAAATTGAGGCTTAATGTTACAGCTGATCTTCAAAGACCCTTCACGCTCTTCATGAACCACATGCATGTGTATGAGTACGCACACGAGCGCGTGTGTGCGTCATTTCAGCCGAGGAAAAGACCCTAATGCCTCCACTGGGGTACAGACTTCTCATCCATTTCCTCCATTTCGCTGGAGAGGAAATTCACTTCTACTAAAAGTATCATTACAACTCAGAGAGGAAGCAGGCTAATCACACACGCGCAATAAAACAGCATTGTCTCTGGTTTACTTGTTTTTAGAGCTTGTATGCGTGTGCTTGTGTGTAGGGGGTTGTGCTGGGAATTAGCTGTTGTGTGCAAGCGTATGTGTGTGCATCGTGTGTGCATGGTGTTTGCAGCGTTCAGTTTTGTGTTTTGAGGTTCTGGTGTATATTTGTGTTAATTCACGAGTGCAAGCACAGGGAAACAATTTGTAGGAGGCACTTGGGAAAACTAAAGCTGCCCCAGCATGATTTAAGATGCCACCACTCAGAGCTAATGATCTGAGTGAGATCACTACCACTGAAACAATACACCGCGAGAGCTGCAGGAAACAGCGGTAGGAGGGAGATGGATAAGGAGTGAGATACAGATGCTGACAAAGAGCTGAGAACAGTGGGGAGGAGAGAAATGAAATAGTGTACAAAGACAGTGGGAAGTTATAGAGAAAAACTGGAAAATGTTATGAAGAGGAAACATGGAGAGGAAACAGCCAGGTGTGAAATCCTCTGGAGCGACATTAAAGAAAACAGGGGCAGGGAGAAAAATACTCCAATTCCTGTGTGTACTTTTGAGTGGTTAAAACACTTCCAGATATATTGGATGTCAATAGGAAAAGTGTTGAAGGCAGTAAATAAAGAAGTATATAAGGAGACCGAGGAGATCATTAAGGTATTGACAAAAGTGTGTGCGTGCGTGCGTGCGTGTGTGTGTGTGTGCGTGTGCACCATAAAACATGACCAACAACCTGTCCCACTTTCAATTTACTGTGCAGTGCAGCAGAGTGTTGGGCGGCTGGGCAACATGACAACATCGGAGTGTAATTAGTTCCACGTGCCAGAGTCAGAATTAGATAAATCATTTGAAAAACGGGAATTTTGTGGGCTTGGCGATCAGCCAAGCTCTTTTCATCCAGAATATGTTGGACCAGGACAATGTTCAAAAATAGCTCAACGTGCTTATTCGCTTTCTTGCTGAGAATTCAACGAGAAGATCAATACTGATCTAAGGCTATGGCCTGGGGACAAATTAGCTTAGCTTAGCATAAAGACTGGAGGCAGAGGGAAACAGCTAGTCTGGCGTTCTCCAAAGATAAAAAACACACCTATCGGCACCTGCAAAGCACATTTAACATCTAGTCTGTTTAATCTGGACACAAACAGAAATGTAAAAAAACACAAGCTTTGGTTTAAAGGGGAGTTATGTGTGGAGAGTATTTGTTGGTGACCAGTGGCCAGGCGCAGCAACTTCCTAGAGGCCTTATTTTTTTTCCCACCTGCATTTTGTAAAAACCCACCCTACTCTGCCTCTGATTGGAAAGTACTCATTGCCTTTGTTGGTTAGGTTAGTTAGGTTGAGGCATGAGGAGTGAGATGGTTCGGGTAAAATATCAGGGTCAGAGCCAATCAGAGGCAGAATGCAGGTGGGAAAATAAGTAACGCTTCCTGGAGGGGCAGAACCCCCATCTTCATGCTAAGCTAAGCTAATTGCCCCATGGCTCTGGGTTTATACTTAACAGACAGACATGAGAGTTGTATTGATCTTCTCACCCAGTTCTTAGCCAGAAAGCTAATGAACTAATTTTCCAAAATCTCTATTTAAACTTTTTCTTAAGGCCTGCATTAACTGATTTTTTGGCCACTTGGGGGCAGCAGAAACAAGCTGTGAACACAAAACCAACATACTGCCTTTTGAGTTGATATGTTGAACTTGTTAGCAAACAGCTGCTTATTTACACATCCAGCAGTTACAGAACAACTTAATCATTGATTTGGAGTCGTGTTTCTGTCCACCTGGTGACTGCAAGTCCGATATTCATTCTCCTTTATTATTATTTTTTGTCTCTATCAACTCCTGAGGGAAATATCTGCTCTTTAGCTGCTGAATGCAACCACTGTGTTCACCAGTTGATTGCTAACTGTGTCTGTTTGCAGTTTGGTACTGCTGCAGCAGAAAAGGAGTGAACCAATACAGTGAAGTCACCCTGCAAAGCTCCATAAAGCCAAGGGCAGCTACAGAGTCGGATGATAATTCTCTGTGGGCTCATCACCACGAGCGACACCTCTGACATTACACATTAGCATTTGATACGTTATACATTTAAAGTGATTATAGCTGCTCTAATACCGGACGATGAGTCTAGATGCTCAACCACAGCATCTGCCTGTCTGTCTATCATCTTGAATCATCTTGAACAAGAACAGATGTAACAATGGCAACGAGATTGAGAAAAATGGAAAAAAGTTTTTTGTACGAACATGTAGTTACTACATATACTAGATACAACAGTTTTTCTTTTTCTTGATCCAGAGAGAGAATATGCAAGTTGAATGACGCTGATAGTGGTGGATGGTGAAGCAGAGAGGACATACTGAGAGGGGACAGATAGAGAAGTACAGATTGAGAGCGAGTGATGAAATGAGACATTACATAAGGCAGGACAGGCAGAAAGAGCGAGCGCTCTGTTCCGATGCTCTCTCAGATCAAAGCATTTTGTTAAAAGACTCTTCCTGTCATAAAGAATCTTATTCTCTTTCAACAATCTTCATATTAAAAAAATATTTTATTCACTCCCCTTCATTTGGCTGTCACACTGCAGCACCAGCCCTCCCAACACAACAGACACGGTGCTAGATGTGTTATCTTTTCATGGAGAATAGATCATTAGCAACAAGCCACAAAGCTCACTCTGTATTTTTGTGTAAAGAAACTTCATATTTAAGTTTTTTTCAGTGTATTGTTAAAATTCAATTAAAAAAAATCTTAACTTGTGTACTCCACAAATCTGTGAGGTAGAAACCACCATGTGTGCAGGATACCCAAAAATGAAGTTGTTTTGATGCCTTAAAGATGCAGTATGTAGAATTTAGTGGCATCTAGAGGAACAGAAATGTAATATGATATTCATAAGTATGTTTCTTATGACCTGAAAATAAGAATTGTCATGTTTTTGTTACCTTAGAATGGGCCCTTTATATCTACATAAGGAGCGGGTCCTCTTCCATGTTGCACCGCCATGTTTCTACAGTAGCCCAGAATGGACAAACCAAACACTGGCTCTAGAGAGAACATTTTGTGTTTTTTGCGGGTTTTGCAGCCACTGTAGGTTCTCCTACACGCTTAGAAGGGGAGGGGGAGGGGTATTCTGTTGGTTGCAATCTGCAATCTCACTGCTCGATGCCACTAAATCCTGCACATCGCACCTTTAAAAATGGCCAAACTGCTGTAACTGTTTACACAACAGATACCACTGTGTGCATCTTCAAACCTCTGATCCCTCAGCGCTGAGGAAAATATTAAATCAGCAATATGCAAAGAGTGAGAACAATAATATCCAGTTTTCTCAGTCTGTCCTCTTTGTGTGATAAATAGCACCTATATTTTAGCAACCAGGCAGGTCGGGTGTGAAAAATAAGAATTCTCTACCACGTTTTTGAGCAATGAAATGGGTCAACAAGTAGTGTAGGCTGGCACACCACAGTCAACCAGAAGCTTGCACAGCATTTATATTAGGTTAGAATATGAAGTGATATCATGATTCAGCCTTTTATACACACACACACACACATATAGACTCACACACACCACAATAACCAAGGCCATATCAATTATTAACAGACTACCACCTGTTCAGACATCAACAGATGGGTATACTATTCCCCTGAGTCTGTCTGAGGGTTTAACAGGTGAAACTCTATCAGTGCAGAGTCTAATAAGGGCACGTATGTAATTTCATGTCATACGCACTGAAACACACACACACACACACTCTGCTAGAGACAGCCAAAGTCCCACACTACTTCTGGGCTAAATGTGATATTCTATTTATATTCTTAGTTTATACAGGTATCAACTGCCATAATAAATGCATAGAATTATTATTTTCAAACATTACACATCTATGTCACCTATCAAATTTTGACAATGTATGTAAGCAATACATCATGGAGGTTGTATAAAACAATATTATAATGTAAAAACATTATTATAATATGTTCTAAATTTGTTAAGGGATAAGGCTTGTGTTATTCTATATTTTTCTCATTTTCAACAAATCTCATGAAAAGGGAACATCAGCAAGATGGGATCAACTCAAAATGCACAACAATGCCAAAGCTCCTGGTAATGAAGGAGCATGTCCCCCAGTGCAACGGTGTGTCTCACTGATATGATTTCAATAAATTTTGTACAACAATAGAAGTCTTACATACATATATGTAAATATATATATCAGATATATGCATATATATATATATAGCATTATATATATGGTATTTGGCTATACTGGCAATACTTGTCAATACTTTGTTGATTTGGTTCATTTCATGGAATTTGTCGATATTAAGAAAAATATAGAATACCACCATCCACAACTCTTACCCTTTAAAATATGTTTTACATCATAAACCACTTTTGTTACTAAAGCCAATTTCAACTTCAGTGCCGCGGCAGATTTATGAATAGCACTGAATGTAGTGGAAGAAATAAAACTAAATAAAATCTCACTCTCAGGCTGGGATTTGAATTACTTCTGTGTGCTCATTGTTAGTGCTGTGCCTGACATGCTGTGCAGTCACTGTCCATGGTGCTGATTTTGAAACTTGGACTAATCTGGCTGCATTTCAGCACACTGTCAAAGTAGCACTGATTGGCTGGCTTCATGTCAACATGAACAGCAGCTTGATGGATTACACACGCCTCCGTAACAATATGGCTTCAGCTCTCTCTGATGATTAGAGAGGCCTCTAATTTTAGACTCCTGAGGGGATACAATTTCAATACTTTTCCCATCCTTCCCTCACACCTCAGCGTGCCTTTTCATTATCTTAACAGCCTTGACAATTACATGTGAGAGTGATTAAATGGAAATGTATTGATTAGTGGATTTATTGATTTATTGTTGAGTTATTGATTAATTGTAAATTACCTCCCAAATATCCATGCATAAATGAATATTAACCATGTCCACTCCTTACACACACACACACACACAAAGTCCAACATCCGATATGAAACGGCTTCATTCCCCATTCTAAGCACACACTAAACAGTAACCCCTTAACTGATTAGAGTGATTTAATAAGTTGTGTCTGCATACACACATACACACTACTTCTGTACTTTAATTTGAACTTTGAGGTTTTACAGGAAGAGTTTCACATTTTGCGAAATACCAAAAAACCTTACAGAAGTATAAAAATGATATGCAGCAGTGTTAAGGGGGGTTAACAGCATTATTTCTTGGTCGGGTGCAAGGATGTCGTGAAATCTCCGCTGGTTGCCTGAGCTTGCCAAGACATCAGCACAACACTGCTTCCAGCCAAGAAACAGTCTGGCACATAAACCCCCTGACAACACAACTTGTTGTTTTTACGCCTTGGTTTTTGTACAGACATAATTAACAAACATGTTAATTATTGAGTTTTGGAGGTCCTGGTAGGCAGATTTATTTAAACATTTAGACAGAGTCAAGCTAGCTGTTTCCCCGTTTCCAGTCTTTATGCCAAGCTAAGCTAACCTGCAGCTGGCTGCAGCTTTATATTGAATAGACAGATATGAGAGTTTTATCAGTCTTCTCATCTAACTCTTACAAAACAGTAAATGAGCGTATTTCTTAAAATGTTGAAAATACTGAACTATTCCTTTAATCCATTATTGCATTGATATTCCCTCTAAAGGATTTGAATCACCTCTATTTAACTTTTTGGAAAATGAATATTCCTCATCGTGTTCTAGTAGGAGTAAATACAAATTCTCACCAACAAAAACATGACTGTGTTTTTAATGTTGTGGTCTGAGTTCAAGTCAGCTTCTCTCTGGTATTCTTATCAACCCTGCTTACATGCTGAGGAAAGGTGGCAGTGAAATACTTCAAAGGTAAGGTTCTGCACTACTGCATCCAAACCAAATGTAAAGTGCAGGCTAAAAAAAAAAACAAGCTGCACATACACAGTTGCGATACATACATAAATGCACACTATAAATTCTTCCGACACTGGTGTCACACTTTCTATACTGGTATAGAGTTCATAAAACATATCAGGAGGATTCATGACGTACTGTCCTTGTACATAATTAAAAAGCTCTGCATCACCAGTATGAAATTCCCTGTGGCAGTTTATAGGTCAAGGGTCAGTGTTCAGAGTTCATAACTCTACTGCTGGTGTCACGTGTGTAGCTGTTCTGACAAGGTGGGAACTGTGGGTGGATGGATATGAAAATCAGCATTTGTATATATGGAGATGTGTGTGTGTTCTGCTGATGTTTATATATAAGCATGGGAGAAATTTCCACAGTGAAAGCTAGAAGTGGTTTGCCAAATTATACATTTATTCTGAAACTGCAGGTCCTTTCAGTGTTGATTCTCATAAATGATTCAGCAGCTGACTGCTAGGTGGGTTCATTCTTTACTCTCTGTTGCATTAACTCGGGACAAATGCATTTACACGACAGTAGAAACTATGAGTACAAACAGCATGACAACACATTGTTTCCTCAACCTGGTTTCTTGTTTAAAGATCCAGACATTTAAGAAAGCATAAAAGACAAATTGTTTCACTGGAAGCGAGCCAAACAGGAAATCTAGTCTTTGTAAGCCTGAATAAAGGAATGAGGTGTTAATTGGCAGCTTATGTTCTCGTTTTGCCTCATTAGTGAGATAATGTTTTAATTGAAATCTCATAAATGCGGTATTTGCCGGTTAATTGAGTCATAAATAAGCAAGCTTAGAGACATTCTGCGAGTTTGAGGCCTGTACGCACATCACTGAATATGAAAAAGAGTGAAAGTGAGAGAAAAGGGAAAGGACCCTCCCTCAGGCGTGTGCGCGACAGTGCGTGGTTTCCTCCAGTTTCATTCAACACTCAAGTAGCATTTGTTATCAACACGTTGGGATCTGTCAGTAAGTGTGGAAGAGAGGGGAGGGGAAAACCAAGAGTGACCTCCAATGCACCGTAAAAGTGTAGAGAGAAAACTATAAGTGAACAAATATCAGATGAGCAACCGGTTTTCTTTGTGCTGTTTTTGTGTTTTTTTAAACTGGGGTTTGTAATTCATTGTTTTATTTGTGGCCTTTTTGTTTGTTGTAATGTTGTATACTGTGTGTAAGTGACATATTTTTTTGTTTACCTGCAAAGGAACTACAGATGTATCTGGAAAAACAGGTTACATTATTGGGAACAACAGATCATCTGTATTTTTTTTTAGATGTGTGTTAAATGCCCCGGCAATGCAATAATAACAAAAATGCACAAAAAGATCCAAATGTAGCGTACGTATTATGGGTGTCATTATCATGCGACATGGAAAATTTCATCAGATAATCAGTGGTTTCCGACAGCTTTGTAATTGGAACAATCCCTGCTGTCACAATCTTAGTAATTTATCAGAACATTTATTATAAAGAAGGAGTCTAATGCAAAGACTCAGCTTGAAAAAAATTTTTGTTACAACACTTTCGCTGCTGTGATTATCACATTAAATATGATTACCAGTTCCAAACAGTTAACAGATGTTTTTCACAGTATCATATCAAACTAAACAGACTTTTCTGTGCAATATAGAGAAGTATTACACTCTAAACGACAGATAAACTGATACACTGGGGTGCAGTGATGTTTGCTGCTGCACAGGAGCAACATATTTATCATATTTAAAACTCCACACACCCCCAAACAGGTCAGATGAATATAGAAGACACACCGTGAACAGTTTTCTTTTCATGTAATGAATCTATCTCTTACTGTATCTACTGTAGATATAAAAATGGGTGGTGCCACCTATGGGTGACAGCATGTACATTGCTCCTTGCTTATACAGTATACTCTAGCTGTTAAAATTTACATTAAAAATAGGAAATTGATATGAATATCATTATGTTGGACTTGCACACATATTCCATCCTCACAGCCCAACGAGATGATACAAAGAACTGCAACAGAGTATCTTTTTATGTAGCACAAATTTATTTTTAGCATTAGAGATATATTTATTTTTTTAGCATCCCGTCCCCCATGTATTTTGCATAAGATAGAGCGTTATCTATGCTTTATGATTATGGGGAGCACTGGAATAGGAAAAGGAAGAGAGAGACAAAAGGAGAGAAAGAGGAGATAGGAACAAAAAAGAGAAGGAGGCAAAGAGAGAGGATGAAAGAGAGAAGGACAGGAAGACAGACAGGACATGACAGAGAAAAGATGGTGTAAAGGTAGAGACAAGAGGGAGGGCAGAAAATGAGTGACTTCATGAAGAGAACCAAAGACAGGATTATTATTGTATTCACAGTATGTGGCATTTTCTTTACACAATGACTGTAAAGCACTGCAGAGGTATTAACAATGTCTGATTTCCTAAGAGAGTGAGGAGATGTGAAATAAAAATTTCCTTAAAAGATAACCCGAAAGACAAGAGGCAGTAATTCAGTATGGTCATCAGAAGTAAGATAAAACAAAGCACACAATCAAAATGTGAAAGATAAGAGAGACTGTCATAATTGAAACGGATAGAATTTAAGTGAATATGAAGAGTATTAAAGTGGCCAAGAGAGGATAGAAGATGACAGATTTTTCATTTCTAATTCTCTGTCCAGTATTCTTTCCCTGTTTCACACTTTATCCCGATGAGTCCGTGCAAAATCCCGGGCTTAAACTTGTACAAATCTCTGCTGTCAATGTTGCAATATACAGTATAATTATTTAAGAAACTAGATGCAGGCTCTGGCAGAGAGGAGATTTCAAGTAACAGAATAACTTGATTAAACATACACAGTTAACCATATCCTGCAAAGAACACTTTAGAAAAGGTCCGGATAAAAGAGCGATGACTAAAAAGCTGTATGACTCTGTTTCTGATGACTTTCTGTATAGATAAACAATATAAGAGCAGAGCGAAACTAGCCTACTGGTGTGATTTCTCTCCCATTTTTTACACATTATAGCTCAGGAAACCTCTCTTTCCCCCCCCTTGTCTAATAGGGACATTACTCTTCTGTAAAGTGGCACTTGACCAATTGCTTGCCATTTTAAAGGTCAATAGCAAGATGTCAAACTGAGTCAATCCCACACCTATACTATGAGCCTCAGGGTCTTGCCACTGTGAAAATGATACCTGCAAATGATCAATATCTGAGCATTCAGGCTTGTCTCATGCGCACAGGCGCAAACACTAACTAACTCCATTAGCTATCTGGTCAGATTAAGGGTAAAGGAGGTGGGTTAAGAAGATGGCACAACTGGTAATAGGTTTTTAAGCTATGCTAGCAGCATGGCTAAAGGGATGTCCATGTCAATCTGTTGGTCCACGTCTCAAAAACTATTAAATGTATTGTGATTAAATGTTGCACAGACATACATGATCCCCAGAGGATGAATCTCATTGACTTTCTCTAACGCCACGATGATATTCACATTGATTTTTTGTGAAATGTCACAACAACTATTGGATGGATTGTAACATTCACAAAACTAATGACATTCCCATCAGTCTCAGCTGTACTTTGTGTTTACTGATAATGACATTAGCAAATTTTAGCATGCTAAAATATGTGCATCTGCATTTTAGCATTATGAGTAGCATGTTAGCGTGCTGATGTTAGCTGTTAGCTCGAAGCGCCACATAGCCTAAGTACAGTCTCACAGAGATCCTAGCATTGCTGTGTACTCTTACCTTACACGGATGTCCGGACAGAGCCTACGCGCACAACCTCTGATGACAAAATTTACGTCATGCGGACCCTAGCGGACCCTCGCAGACTTGCGGACGCGGAAACTATATTTTCAGCTTGAGTCTTGTTGATTAACTGCATTGAATCATATAGAAACACTGGCTGCAGTACAAGCAAGTATCATGTGTGTTTGTATAAGACATGCAATTGGTTTAGCATTTATTGGTGTTAGCTTTAAGGAGATGAAATGTGTGATGAAGGTCACTTGGCCAAAACATAGCTATTTAATACATTCACTATAAGTGCTGACAGTGTGCAGGAGTTGATTTTCTTTAAACTATTATTATTACCTGTCTGTCTACAGGTGTGCAAAGACCATTATTAGTTATTCATATCTTCAATGGCAATTTAATATGACACATGAAGATTTCAGTGTGCTTTCTGTAACAATTCCTCTCATTCTGAGCAGATCGTATGCTCACATACCAGAACTACATATATGTTGCAACATGAACTGTGCCTGTAGCACTGCATTGAAAATACACATACTCATAATAGAAAAGCACGTGTATATCACAACCACACACCTACGCACAAACACAAATACACACACACACACACAATCTGTTGGACAATATTTTCCTGCCAAAGAAAGACAGAAAACATCCTTGACAGCCTATAAATTGTAGTCACACTCACGTGCACACACATATGCAGTTGGCAGCAGTGAGCAGGTTAGAGGGACATGGGAGGAAAGTGCTTGTCATGCAGAAACATCCAACAATCATGACAGACCTGTTAGTTTATTTTCACACTGACAGCCTGATGTCAGGAAGGATTTGCATACAGTAAACATAGTTTCAGGGACCACAGTCCTCTCTATCTTCATCCATGGCACTTACACAGCAAATGCTACAGATTCAGCTGCCACCGAAACTGTATGTCTTTAAATCTTTAATCTTTAAGTGACAAATCAGCCATTCAAAAACACTGACATACATTACTGTACGACTCATTTTTTATAAATTTGAGCAAGCGTCTTTTGAGCTAAAATACAGAGACAACACTGTAGTAATGATGTCGTTAATTCTGGAGCTGCTTCGTAAACATTACCTAGGACATACAGAAGGAATAGAGGATGGGAACATTTTCTGATCCACAGCTGGGAGCTTTAAATTCAAATAAAAAATAATTTGGTGTAATTATGGATCCACCAAAGGAGTCGCTTATTCAGTGTGAATGTATCAAATCCAAAAAGTCTCACTTGATAACATCATCTATTCAAGTGTTAATACTCAGGGATCCAGCTAAGCCAGAAAATAATTTCTAATTAATCTAATTTGTGTCAGTTCACTTTTTGGGCGTGCTTGGAGTGGTTTTAACGTCTTTACTGATAAAATTATGAATAAAATTAGCTATGATTTTGATGATATAGGAGCTCTTTCCTCCCCAAAAGGAATACATTGCTTTCTTTTACAATACCTTGGTGCTTTGAACAGTCAAGTCTAAACAAACATATTCATAAGTGACAAAATGTCATCCTCACTTAAAGTTCCAAAATAAAATGTGTTAGCAACACCGCTATGTACGTCCTCAGACAGACACACGCACATAGACCCTATGCACATTCACTCAAGGATTACAATGATATTCATTTAACCAGGCTATACAAATGCAAATGCATGACATGTGAGCCAAGGCACTCTGGTTGTGTGGTTCAACATCACAGCGACACTGTTCTATGAAACACTTTGATAAAGCCAGATCAAAGGAGAGTGAAGAAGAGGCATTCAAGACCTCCAACAATAGCCCTCCTTACAGCGTGCCTGTAACTGGCTTATAAAAGCAAATCAATAAATAAAGATGAGGTTTTAGGCTACAAATGTCTGTAAACAAGCCATATAAAAGTACTTTGGATTTACAGAGGCTATAAAACATGAATGTAGTACACAGATGCACCCACACACATGCTAAGGAACACAGATATTCACTGATTCATACACACACACACACACATAGTTGTGTTTCCATCACTTCAGAGGACATTACATTGACTGAATCCTAACCTTAACCATAACCAATACATGTCTAACTCTAACCTTAACATAACACTAAACTAACCCTAACTTTAAACCAAGTCTTCACCCCAAAACTAATGATTTATATAAAGGGGACTTGCTTTTTGTCCCCATAAGGGAGGCGAGTCCCCATAATGTGAGGAATACCTGGTCCACACACACACACACACACACACACACACACACACATTATGCACACACACACACACAAACATATGGTGAGGTGAAAAGGTGTGGTTAGCCTACTACACTAACCTCACTCAACAAACAAAATACACAAGTCCAACATGGGAACTTTACACTGAGGTGCACTGTTGAATTTATTTTAAAAAGCTGTCAACCGGGATTTGATGTTGCACATCCACATTGTTCCTAAATCTCCTCAGTCCTGTCCGTAAGCTCCAATTTAAGATCTCTGCTCACCCATCTGTACAAATCCTCTCTTCTCTTTCGTTCCTCATCTACCTTTTTCCTTCCTCCCTCTCTCTTTTCATTCGTTTGGTCTCTTTATCAGTCCACATTTCATGCTTTCACCTTCACCCTTTACGCATCCCTCTTCTTATATCCAACACTGGGCTCCAGTAATCCACTTTCACCCCCTGATTTCTTTCCATCTCTTGTTGTCCATGTCTTATCTTTATTTTTTTCTTGCTTTCAATCATTTATAAATAATCTTTTTCTCTTTCACCACTTCTTCCATTTCCTAACTTCATGGATTTTCTGTCCCCATTTTTGTCCTCCCCCTCTTTGCGCATTCCCATACTTCCAAACCCTGACTGTGTTCTGCCACACTTCTCTCAATTTCTCACAGCGTCCTTCCTTCTATCCCTTCTTAATTCCTGCTGTACATCCATTCTGCACTAAGTACACTTGAAGGAAGCCAAAGATGTGGCAGAGCACCTTTTCCAGCGTTCATTTTGCATTGCCTCTTGCCTCACATCTTTTTCTACTTATCTTCCTTTGGAAGTAGCAGGATACCAGAAGGGCTGCCTGACATATTTTACTAAACATTCCCCAGGGCATTTATTTTTTTAGTTCATTCCCACTCTCCTTTCATCTGTGTTCTTTTACCTTTAGCAGGCGTACAGATGGCAGGAAAGCTGCATGGCACAGTTTTCTGATGGTCCAGTTGATTGGCCGTGGTGCGTCCAGCTGGTTCATGGTGCCCACTCTTCACGGTGCGGCCACTGGTGCCTGGCAGCTTTTCCCGGCACCAGGATCAGTGTTGCCCCACTAGGGGGGCAAAAATGGGAGAGGGTCTCCAACTCCAACTGCCAAATACCACACAAGTCCCAGGGCATGACCCACGACGGACAACCATCAACCACCACCTTGAAGCCTTTACTTCCCCAAGCAGATGAAGCTCTCACCTGGGCAGCTCTCAGCGCCCTCTCCCCTCCCTCCCTGCCCTCTCCTCCTCTCCGGCCTACACAGATCCACAGAGTCCACAGAGGCAAGCCAAAGCTGGAAGACCAAGAGCATCAGATTCCTCTTCCACCAGTAGCCTGAGTGTTCTCAGCTCTGGCGCGAAAAAACCAAGAGTGTACAGTATTTTCCCAAACAGAGGAGCAGAGCGCAGGAATGCACAACAGAGAGAAGAGTGCGTAGTGTGAGAGGGATGCAGGTAGAGATGGAGAAAGAAGAGAGAAAGAGAGGGAGGAAAGGTGGAGATGTGAGAAGACGAGAGACGAGCAGTGCAGTGCAGTATAGCGCAGAGGGGAGAGGAGAGGAAAGGAGAGCAGCGCAGAGCGCATAAACGGAGCAGCCTGACAGGCAGTGGCTTAGATTTGAGGCTACATGTACACCACTGTCTCCAAGATGAGAGAGAGAGAGAGAGAGAAAGAGAGAGAGGGGGAGTGAGAGAGACAGAGAGAGAGGGGGAGACAAAATAAGATCCACATACAATTGATGAACAAGCTGAAATAGAAACTGTGGGAAAAGGATGCAACAGAAAAAGATTGTCTCTGCGCATGAGAAGAAAAAAGGAGCAATAGAAAAAGAGACACATGAGAGATAGAGAGAGAGAGAGAGAGAGAGAGAGAGAGAGAGAGAGAGAGAAGGCAAGATGGTGAGAATGGGAAGAGACAGAAGAGAGCTGGTGAGGCACTGTATGGTGGTAAAAAGGGAAATGGGTGAATGGGAGTCACAGCTCTGTTTTATAGCGTTAATTCCAATGGACCTCGAAGATGGAAGCACATGAAACAATTTGGTGTGGTGGCAGCAGAGAGGAGTACGACCCACTTACTGATTTGCACGTTAGACATCACATTTACGCATAAAAAGCTATAAAGGGGTTAAATAAGAACATTTAAACGGCTGTTGATGTGACTGCTTTATTACCAACTCATTTTAAATGCCCCATTTGATGCAATTCAGTTTACTGTATTGGCATGAATGTTCAGCTGTAATTAAAGTTTAATAGAAAAGACAATAAATTTTCTCCTTTTTCTATGATTTACTTCAAGCTTTAAGACCCAAATAGTATTTTTTGTACTGAAACTTTACAAGTGTACTCACATACGGTGGAAGAGTTTGATAAAAATACACATTTCTCTTTATTTCTTGATCAAACTGCAAATACAGGCTTGTTTTACCCATCTTTACAAAGAAATACACAAAGCAAATCTTTAACGGCACCAGGCAACATTAATGAATTAACTGTTGCAGCATTAGTCCTACACCTTACAATATGATATTGATATATATGATATTTTACATTATCTACAACTAACAAATTAACTACATCTAATTAGGTTCTTCACACCAAAAGCCCATTTTTACTGCTGTAAAGTTTTGAGTTGTATGCTGCTCCTCATTCCTGCAGCCTACTTACTGAACATTAATGTATCGACACACAAGGTATGCAGCTTTTTTGTCATAGATTTCTACAAAAGTCTGAGATTCATTTAATAATTTCGTTGTCTTAGGGCCATATGAAAATTTCATTTTGTAGATGCTGCTGGTTCAAGCCCCACAGTGAATTTGGTGTGCCTTTATTTGCAATTATAGTCAATCAGACTTTTTGTCTCCAGCGACTTACTGAAAACACAAACTCTCATCAAAACAAAAGATATGAAAAACACAAATTAACAACTCTCTCTGTGATAGATTCAGCATGTTTGGACTGGTCAAGAAGGGAATCAGTGTGATCTGATCCTCTGGTGTAGAGATAAGAAGCACTGAGGGTTCAGAGGTCTTGATGACAACTCATGACACCTTCTGTTAGATGTACTGTTCAATGTCAGTGGAAAAACAAGGTTCAGATTAACGTCACAATGAATGCAGCTGCACCGAGTATCACAATATCTGAAGTATAAAGCCTAAGTACCGGTGCAACACATGCTCCAGCTCGGTTGAGGCAATATATCTGTGCAAATAAAAGGTGAGCTTATAATATGGACATGAACTATAAAGGAAGCAGTTTGTCTTACATTTGCGCTTTCATAAAAGGGAACCTTCAGGGAATATTAAGCTCAGCTGTAGTTAAAGAACCTGATTCAGTGAAGCAAGACAGGCTTTCAGAGTTCTCCTAAAAGCAAAATAAAGAGCAAAGAATAATATGTAATGAACTGTAATGAAAGAGTTGCTGCAGTGCAACACAATATGACAAAATATGAATGATTCTGCCAGGGTGCAAAATTAACTTTTTTGTCCACCGGCCAAATGAGTAGTGAATATTCAAATTTTGCCAGCCACTCAATAGATTACCACTGTTTTTTCGGCTGGTGAGTGAAGCAAATCTAACCAGCCACTTGCATATTTTACCAGCAGTTGGCTGGTGGCTGGTGCTAATTTTGTTCCCTGTATACTGTCATATTGCTCTCAAACTGTACTTTGCTGGTATGGTATTCTAATACATCAGTGATAGTTTAGAGCAACATACTGTATTAGTAAATGTCCTAATTACTCTCTGAGTGAGTCACCACCTCACAGTTAGTGGGGGTTTTGCCCTGACGGTCAGGGACTGACATTAAGAATATCCACCTCACTGACCACCGGCTCCCCCGGGGACCTCCGAGAACTCTGGGAGATCTGTCTGTCAACTGTACAGCCAGTCATTGTAGAGATGACGTGTCTGTATGTGTGTGTGTGTGTGTGTGTGAGGAAGGAGTGGGTGGAGTGTGCCTTTTCCTCTTAACCCTCTCACTTCACACTTCTCCATCGCACCCTATGAAATGGTTCAGCAAACACATCACAATCACCCTGCACTGTCTCCTTCCTGACTCTAGATGGCAACCTTCTAATGCACAATAACCATCTCAGCCTGGGCTCCAGCATTCAAACCTGACTCATATTTTACACTCCAGTCATACAACAAAATCATTATCAAACTGCAGGTTACTTTATTACTTTAGAACTAGAGTGACTGCCATCTGATTACTAGATGCATTAGGTTAAGGAGGAGGTGAAGTCTGTATTATGTGCCTGCTTAAAAAGTAACACTTCAACCACCAGGGGGCATCAGTTCAACACACCTGATGCAGACTGAGAGAGTCTGTCCTCTCGCTCTTCTTGGCTACACTAATTATCACAACTTTAAAAGGTATTAAAGCACTGGCAGAGAACAAGACTAGACAAGATGACATTTAATTGATCAATTTCTTCCATTGGGAGCTTAACTTGGCAGATGAGGGAGGCAATTTACTGTGAATTACTTAAGTGCTTCATCACTGTGAGCTTTATACCTGAAGGCTATAAATATCCAAAAATGTTTTGTTGTGGGGAGAGGACTGTTACATGGAAATGTAACGGAATCAACCGCTACACACATAGTCCTGTACTCGTACCATGATGTATGAGCGTGGCTGTATATATGGGTTTCATGTGAGTGTAAAAATGTGTATATGTGTGTGTGCTTCAGTGAGTAATTTACTCACAACGCAACAACTAGTCGTGAGGAAACTGCACATTTCATCATCTGCTGTATGTACATTGTGTGTGTATGAGCATATTTATGTGTAATAACACTTGAGTGGGTGTTCTGTAGCCCATTTCTTCACAGAGACATCTCTGTTACAGGTGGACCTTGTGACATCGCCTATCTGCACTGTGACAGGAGTGAGAAAGAAGCCCATTTCCACCTGTCACTCAAGCGAGGCCAGAATCTCCTGAGAAGCCGCTCGCTCATTGAAAACGTGAATCCTCTCCACTGGTGTTTGTGTGGGGAAAAAAAGGAGTGAATGAAAGAGATACACTGAATATTATTGTCTTATTCATGCGTACAACATTCTATTTAAAGTCCTTGCAATATTGTCAATAAAGAGACAAGAGAAGGAAAATAAGCACATGGACTATGCTGTGACAAACCATTCAACAATATAGAAAGATAAACATATACAGTAACGCCACTCATTCTGTGAGAAGAGTACGCTAGCGCAGGTGCCTTTAAACTTGGCATCTACGTGAGGATCTATCGAGACAACTTTGCCTGTAAAGTCTTTGCTGAATTATTTATGTGCCAAGATGCTCGTTACTGTTCCTCAGCATGTTTTGTTTGAACTGAAGGTTTTGTATGCACAGAAAAGCAACCCCTTAGATTCCCCTTAGAGAGCTCTTAGAGAGCAATCCCCGTAACTCAGAACAGTTAATATACACTAACTGTGATGACATTTGCTGCAGGGAAACCATCTTAGGCAAACTGACAAGAACAGGATGTCCCTTGTTGTCGTACTGTAATGCTTTCTCTATGATTAGTTCAGTTTCCTCTGGTCAGTCATGGCGGAAAAAGGTAAGGACTTATGGGTACTGCGCGCTGCGGATGACTGCATCCACTGAACGACCAGTGTTACACACGGACAAGGTCGCTGTCAGTTTTTCACTAAAACAAGAGAGTGAGGGTATGTGATAACAAAGTTGTCTGTTGTGGATGGATGGTGCCAAAAACCTCTATCTAATTTGGTTTCCTCTCCGTCTTCTCTGCGTGATGTTCATCCCCTGGAGGATTCTCGGTAAGTGACAGTTCAATACCTCCCTCCATATGCACTCAAACACGCATATGCACACACACTCACACATTACTACCCCCTACTTCTGCCCTGAGGAAGCAGGAAGACCTCTGCTGAGTCGGGTACACTCCTCCATCTGGAGAGAGGCAATGATTATTAGCCTGCGGGATGGAACCACAAGCGCACACATATACACACACTATAGCTCTCAAATTGTGTTGTTTTCTCCGCATTTTTTTTTTTTTTGCCCACTCACTCTCGGCTACTCACCATCATTCATTATCATCCAGTATATGAGTTGTGAGAGCTGCATTACTATGCCTGTGAAGCATTAAAAATCAGTAACAAGCTTTTGCCCTTATAAACTAAAATGTTTTACTTGTGTCCCACAAGATGTCACACAGAGTATCTTCCTGAAACCAGGTCCACATTTTTCATCTCTGACATTCAGGCCTGTGACAGTACCGCTAAATGTTATTGGCAGGTGCAAGCAGCTGTTGACAAACAGCAGTGTGATGAAGTTAAGCAAGCGGTGAGAGACACCGGCACTAATTAAAAATAATGACCTGAAGGGGTTGTCCATCTACCAGCCACTTCAACTACCTATCTCCTTTATAAGAGCTGAACATGCTGTTGTTTTGGATCAGTAAAGTTTTAGTTTGCTATTGAGATCTATTAATCTTGAGAAAACACATTTACCTGAGAAATTAAATTCATGTAAATTCACAGCGTCATCTGAGGGGATCAAAGGTTCAATATCTTTTTAAAAAATAAGGAAATACTTGTGATGATTACATGCAAAACTTGTTATAGATTTATAACAAAGCAGGAGTGCACTTATCTTATGTGGCATTAACATAAAGCCTTAACAGGAGATTCTGTTATCACCTGAGTAGGAAAATAATCACTATGGCATAATCAGCGTCAGTTCAACATACTCAAACTAGCAGCCCTTATTTCCCTCTTTCTATTACACCTGCTCTGTGTTAGATCTCTGTCTGCCTCTTGATATTAATGTCTGTCTATCATTCCTGCTGGGCCAAGACTTTAAGGTTTGGTGAGAGACACACATATGACATTCGGGAGAAGATACAGTTGATTAGATGCAAGAGGATGGAAGGAGGTGAAAGGACAGGCAGAAAGTTAGATAGGAGCCTATGTAGGCAGGTGGATGAGTAAGATTGAGGGCAGGTAGATACAGACATGTGAAGGTATATCTGTGAAACACATTCAGAATAAGTAAGCGACAAGAATGGTAAGCTGAAGAAAATAATGAATACAGAAGATTTGTTAGACAATGGATGAGATATAAGATAAATGAGACTGAAACAAAAAATAAGCAGATATAGAGGAGAAAAGAGAAATAAAATATAATGATGAAAGTTTGGAGAGGTGAAAAGAGGGAGAACTTGGTCATTCTTCCCTCCAGAAAAATTCAGCCTTAAGTTGAGCACATATTATTTCATGCTGTGAGGTAGTCTGACAAAGAAACAGCAAGAGTCAATCCTCTTTTCTCTGCAGTAGGAATTATTTATGTGGCATTTGACTTTTTCCATATCAGAAAGTAGTTAAATCACAAATATATCTCTAGACGACATTATTGCAGTAGAATAAAGAGACACTAACTTATATTTACCAAAACCAAATAAAATGCATCTGTTCATTTACATACAGTATCACCAACAGGAAAAAAAACAACATGGCATGTTTATAGTTTACCATGCTGACTGAGTTCAGGTTACACTGGATTAGTCTAGTCTTCAGTCTCAACTATCAGGTGACGGACAATCAGACAAGTTAACAAATTAATTCAGCTTTCATTACATGCTTAGTATGAACACTAGAATGTTAACTCTCTATTTAAAATCATGTCATATACCAAATGGATGCAAACTTATCTCTAACTCTTTTAGCAACACAACAAGTTCGACTGTTTGAGAATCAAACCAGGGTTCACAAGAGATAAGGCACTTATACTAAAGTGTGTGTACACTCTCTGTGTAGCTACATGCACTTTGTATCCCTGCATTTATTTGTATGTAACAACAGGAGTGTGTTTGTGTGGTTGTGCACTCGTGCATGTTCATCTGTTGTTGAAAAGCATCTTTAAACTGCCCCAGAACTGAGAAAGGCACAAACAGCACACAGCGTGATGCAATTATGGGAACTCCGTCCATGTAAATGGCAATGAATAATGTACAAGGACTACTGGCAGTCCTTAGAGAAGGAATCATTTTGTGGTAACGTACCACTTAGCCTGTGAACTGTATGCATAGATTCAAATAAAACATCTACAAACAATTTACTTTGTCCATAGTTCAGTTGTTGGGTTAAAAGCAACAAGGGTGAACTGGCACACTATTGTTTTAATGTGTGGTCTTTCATTAGCTGTTTTTTTTTTCTAGAAAAAAATGAAAGAAAAATGAAATAATGTATTATGAATAAGCAATAACAACTTACCCCGCTAACCAGTCTGTAATTTAAAGATTTAATGGCAACCATCAATGTAATATGGAATATGAATGTAAAATGTAATTGTAACACTTGAGCAGAAATCTAATGAAATGAAGAAGTACTGGTTTTATAATATAGTACAAGAAAGTATATGAAAAAGCTACTAATTTGCAGCATCAGTACTAAATTGGTTACTTAACAGCAGTATTTTTTGGTATGTGGTACTTGAAGCACGCCAGCAACACCTAAATTAACACTGGGCCTCTGATGTATTAGTTAAACCCTCTGTGCTGACTCACGGTTTACCTAAAGCATCAACACAGCAAGAGCTGCAAACAGAATGTAAAATGAATCCTGGAGACAGTGGCAATTAGTCCAGCTAAGTGTTTGTGTGTGTTTGTATGAGCATTACTGTCAAGTTTTAACCTGAAACCTACTTTGCCATTTATTTCTGTTATACTGCTCAGTTCTGACTGACTATACAGTAGCTTGCTTTCAATGGCACTCTAATACAGTCCCAGTGGATGAACAAACCGGTGCAGTGTTTTAAGTTCTTTTGGAAGTTCACACTAAACAACAGAAAGCTGCAAACCTATGCAAGCAGGATTAAAATAGTCTATATTACTGTAAATCCCCTGTAAGAGTCTAAAATCCTTAAATGATTAAAAATAAATAAAATGTGGGGTCCGGCTCTAAAATGTCTGGTGTTAAGCTACAAGTTCCTCAGGAATTGCACTTGGGGAAGAGTTCTTAGGCTTTCGATCTTCTGTCCAATGAAGCAGAGAAGTGTGATAAAGAACCATGACAAGAGAACATCCATGCAGTCCCGCTGAGACACACCAGCCTGATACTGACAGAGGGGGCAGATTTAGAGAAAGATTTATAAAGAAAAGAGACTCAAAGCAAAAATGAAGAAGATGGGGGGAATGGACTTTGGGAGAAACGAAAGAGAGAAGATGGAAGCAGAGGGCAGAGAGAGAAATTAAGGGACACAACCATTTAAAATAACTAGTGCCAGGCTCATTTCTTAGGCCCTGAGTTGCTCTTTTGCATAATGTTGACTGCATTTAAAACAGTCAAAGTGGCTAAAGCTCTCACATTAAGTTTTCCATCTAAATCTCTGAATGGAAATGAGATTGTTTGTGCTTTATTTAGATTTAACAACAACGTTAAGTGTCCGCCAGGGCAATTCATGGTATATCTAAGACAATGGATATTCTGAAACAAAATCAAGTTTGATATCTGGAGCCTCATTAAGCCGGTTAGCAGCATAAATGTAAAGAGGAGAAAGCACTAGCACTAATGAGTCGTTACATAGTGTGAATCACACATACTCTTTGGTTTAGGTGCAGGCTGTTTTAATGATGATGAAAACACAGTAATAGTGCAGCAGCATGAAACTGCACTTGTGTTGCTCTCAAGACACAATTTAATAATAAAACCATATCAAAACACAAATTTTAATCAGATAATCAGAATTTCTACTGGGTTAGATTAACAGGCATTTCTTGCAAATACAATTATCCTTACCTATAAGCAGATCAGATCTTTTGACTCTTAATTTCAAGGGATGGGCTGCATGTAAGGTCAAAAAGCCTTGAATAATCAAATCTTCTGATAAGGCACTGGGATCTAACTAAATAGGTACATGGTCTATTTCTGCTGAGTGATTCTGCACAGATTCTTAGTACAAGAGCTCTCAGGTTGCAGCCTGAGCTGAGACCTTGAAATACTTTTTCTATAAACAAAACAACTAAACCCATTTTCTGTAGACAATCAAAATGAATATTTTCAGATTATACTGAACTCTCAGTTTATGTAATTGTGTAAGTGGCCACATTGTTGCTCATCTCATTGTATTTGCAGTGGTGGCAGTACAGTGTGCATGTAAACATTCCCAGATATGACTAACTGATTGCAAGTCTTTTAATATAGGAGACACACTATAGTGATGCAAAACATTTTGCTGTGCTGCATGTTACTGTAGTTGCAGCCAGTGCAGAAATATTGTCTTCTAATATACTTTTATGTGCATCAATACACACAAGCGAGAGTGTCTCCTGAAATTTATATTAGACATAAAAAGGATGTACAGTCTGCCCTTGGTAGCACCCCCCTAATTGTATTTGGGGTGCCATATTTCTAGTTTGGGACGGCCAGAAAGCAACAGTTCTCTGTCTTTGGAGAAGCTGGTGAGTGTGCACCTGCTGGCGTCTGCTGCTTTTTAAAACCTCAGAGCCAGTTGGCAGTAGAATTAAGGGAACACCACTGAACACTGACCTTTGGCAGTCAGTTAAGAACCTGGCACTGAAAAATGGAGCCACCTTGATCTCATAAGATTATTATTGTCTATAACAGGATGATCAAATTGAGAGGCTACTCGATAAGAAGCAATTTATAAGGAAATAGTGAATTGGCCAGTCGGAGATACTCGGGCAGTTTTCAGAGCCAGGTTACCTTAAAAAGTTCCCCTAAATCTTGTCAACATGTTCCTGTCCGGTCTGAGGATGTTAGAAGGTTGGTAAAGGTCTCAGGTCATGAAGTTCCTTAAAAGTATTTAATGAAATGTTATAATCAACTATAAAACAAACAAGCTGCAGGTCTTTCACATCTACTAGGCAGTTAACTGAGCAGGACAGGTGAGTCCTGCTGCTGGGCTTGACAGGAAGATATACCCAAGAGGCAACAGCTTTACTATGGAAGATAAAGCAATGTCTACATATAATGTGCCTCAGGAGAGTCATATATAACATCAATAAGATCAGTGCCTAAAATTAACACCTCAGGTACTTCAGAAGTTATATACGCTCTGGTGGAGACATCGTCCCTCAAGGAGACAGAAATTCACTAGGTAGAAAGAAAACCACTGCAAGCTGTGGCCGACATGTCAACCCACTGCTGGAGTTTGCTTATCAAAATACCTTATGGCTGGTACGATGAGCAGAGAGCGGCCTCCATTATCAGCCTTCATTGAGGGGTCATTTTAAACTATCAGAAGTGAAGTTCAGTGCTGTGGCTGTTTTGGAGGTCTGACTAAAAAGTTTACAAAACTAAATGAAATTAAATGATATTTTACAAGATCTTGACAATAAATGTCAGATATGAAACCAGTTAGTTCATTATAACAGCAAAAATTCATCTTATAACTACGTTTTAATTAATAATAATTGTGGCATTATTTTATTCAGTTGATTGCATTATCTTTATTGTATTCCTTTACTTAATCTATCCAAGCCTGTATGTTTTCCTTTGTTTTATTGTAATTGTTTGATTACCTCTGTTCTAAATCTTCTTGGTAGCTTTAAAAAAACAATCTCCTTTTGGCCACAGTCCAGTCTGTGATGCATCAGTGTGATATCATGCATGTGAGAGCAGTTTCATCCACAGTTTGACTCAGTCTTGCATAGTAGTTTGGACAATTTCTTAGCAAATACAGAACAAACAGTCAGCAGAAGAAGAAAATGGAAATCACCTTCATGCAAGTACCTCTGTTTGAGTCAGAGATTCATCAGCACAGTCATTTCATAAAAGAGGCAATATGGTAGTGCCACCCGTCCTTTAGAATAACATTATCTCTCCCTCTCTGGAGACAGGAGATCAGTGCAGTGCCCATATGGCAATACCTGAAACCTCAAAGTCCCTGTCAGCTCAGCGCATACACACACACACACACACATGCACACACAGAAATCTATAAATGCCAGATTAGCTTTAGTGCTTGCCGATCTAATCTTCTGAGTCAACAGAGCAATGCAGACATGGCTTAGTGTCAGAAGCCACTATAATGAACAGTCTCTCATTTCACTCCAATACCGCGGAGTAGACTGCCGTCTTTAAACCTAAAGCCTCCTTCTCCAGCCCTCTGTGTGGCTTTAGACTTCTGATTCATTAATTCAATCCAGGATCAACTTGAAAAACTTTCACTGAAACTATCATGGAAAAACGAGATGACTTTCAGAGGATAGGGGAAAGAATAATTTGTCATTTTATTCATCGCATTTCTACTTTTAGAAAAGGCCGACTTTACTATGTAAAACATGCCAATGTTAGCTTATATAAGACAAGCACAAGCCATAAGGCTCCTGCAATTTTAATGAGATAATTTCCCTGTGGCTAGAAGGCAGAGTTCGGATCAGGCTAGTTCAGGCTAGCTGTGTCTGAAAGCTACTGGATACTGAGTGTTTGACATAGCTTGTGTTTCAGGTTGTCCTAAAAAAAAACAAAAAAAAACAGGCGTCAGTGCTCAGTTGTGTGGATGGAACCAGTGAGGTGAAATAGTGGATAGTACAACTAATGGGTCAACTTTCTCCATTTCGTCTCTCTCTGTCTTGAGAAGGCACCACACAAACACACAAAATGTACAGCTACACACACATGCTGAATGCTTACCTGCAATACAGTGTATGGAAACAAAATGCCACACTCCCCTGACATAAATTCTACATTAGCCGTTGAGAACTTCCACGTTGCCGTAGCAACGTAGACATAGTGTAATTACCGTCTTGCGGCTTGGTGTAATAAAGCCAGACCCACAGTCCAGTGGCCGCGGGGCCCCTGATAATGGCTTTTATGGCAATTATTATTGCCACACCGCCACACCAGGAAATACATACGAGGATACGCTTAGCCTCAAAAGCCCAGAACTCATGGCATCAGACACAAGAGCTTCAAAGCCGCAGTTCAAAGACAGGGTGCAACACAGCTTTCAGATCAACAGATCACTATTCAAAAATGTCTAAATTTACATAAATAAGAATATCTCCATTTACATAAAAAAAGACAGAGCTCGCTGTTATGGGGTTTCCTAATTCCAGGTTTGGCAGCAGGTTTGAGGAGGTCCAGGAGTAAACAGAGACTGAATGCTGAATGAAATATCGACAATGTTGGCATGGCAAGGGTTTCCCACAGAAATGACCCTTTTCTGAGATTTAATATGTAGCTTCATGGAAAACCAGCGGAGCCACCACATCACACCGTGAAGCCCACATATTTAATGAGTGAGTGGTTTAAACTGTCAGCTACTGTACAGTAAGATGTGTCAGGATCTGCCTGGTTCAGCTCAGCAGGTGACAATGATTGACTGATCACCATGTACGGTACGTTCGCTTAGCAGTAATTAGGCAGAGCGGCATGTCAAAATGTCAGGGAAAAGACAAGCCTCTGTATTTTTAAAAGTCGGGGAAAAGAGAGGGAAACAGCTCTAACGGGAAAGACTGACAGCTGTGGTGTCGTTAAGACATCAGGTTGAAGTTAATTACCAGCTGGACAACGTGTCTGCTTCGAGTTGAAGTTAGTTTCAAGTTCTGTACTGACCAGCTGGCCTCGTTTTAGTAACTCATGTTGTTTTGTTTGCATCAATGTATTTGCAGCAGGGCTTAACGTCTTCACTAAATGATTCCCTGGGGAAAACCTTTAATACTGAGGCTCAATACTGAAGTGTCGGGGTTAAAAAAAAGTTAACTGCGGCTAGTATAGAACGCTCATACTCAAGCACTGATCACATATAGCACCGAAAGCTAGAGATTTTTCTGAAAGGAGTGAGAGAAATGAAACACTAAGACTTGTCATTGCTTTCTGCATTAAAAATCTGTAATCTAATGTGAGCTGTCTAATGGAAGCTGTTTGGGTTGAAGCATGACTGAGCATCTCTAAAAAAAAAAGTCTCTGCCTGAGTGTCTCTCTTCTTCGTCTTTTGCTCTCCTCCTCCGTCTGAGTGAGGATAAATTAGCAGAAGGAATTCAGAGCGAGGCTGCTTAGAGGAGGGTTTAAAAAAAGCTTTGATCAGGACCCATGCCAGTAATCTGACAAATCCATAAGGGGAGCAACTCAAATCATGTTCCTTTGTAAGAGGCTCTATATTACTTTGGTAAGTCATCGTGCCCCTTACGAATACGTGTTTACTCTGTGACGCCCTGGTGCTCATGAACACGAGTGCCTCTGAATAATTATTTTAGACATTTTGGAATCTTTAAACGCTATATCATTTCTGGTCATTTATTTCAGTAATAAAACATTTCAGGCTGGTTTTTGACTTCCTCTATTCATTCATGTTTGTGTGTTTGTGTGTGTGTGTTTGTCATCCAAACAGCTGTGGAGTAGACCCCTAGTTTTTATAATCCGGCTCTCCAGGTCGAGTGGATTTCACTGTTTCTTTCACTTTGGCGTGAAAATGTGCACATGCAAGTGATTTCACTTCTATTTATTCCTGCCACTCAGAATTAGTGCACTGGCCTGGAAGGAAATGAGCACAAAGTGTACAGTGGTAGAGCTAACTTAAGTACAATAGCACATTTCAATCACAGCAATTGAATGAAAAAGAGCTTCTTAATTCAATTCTTTAGCCCAATGCAATGTTATTTTTACAGCTCAATTCGACAAATTATCCAAACGCCTTGCAGAGAGAATGGATTATAGAGCTGTCATAATACCTCTCTCTCTCTCTTAAGTCACATGGAGAAAAGAGAGAGAGGGGGATGAATGGATCTGCAGATTGGTAAAATGAATCAGAGAGAAAGAGGAAATGATAAATAAAAGCCCAGTTAAATCTATAAACCTGATGAAGATGGATCATATATTTTCAGACACCCATGCATGCATTTTGTCTGCATGGCATTTTCAAGAATACGGGGAAAATGACGACCCCTTGATGGCGTAGGATGTGGTATTTTATCTAAAACTACCAGCTTCTTTTTTCTATTTTTAGCTATGTAACCAGATAAAGGCAGACGGTGCAGGCAAACTTTAGTAGTTCAGTGGAACTAGGCAGGCTATGCCGCACACACACACACACACACAGACACACACACACACACACAGACTTTGAATCAACTGGAGTATTTTTAAGGTCAAAATGCTCCTTCCATCCATGTTTCCTTCACACATAATCTCTCTCTCTCACACACACAAACACACACACAATGATAATGTCTGTCAGGTCAACTGTGGTCATTACGTCAGCAAGGTGAGTTGAGGAATCATTGCCACAGCAACGAAATTAGCCATACGACCTTATCGAGCCCCGTCTTCCTGCTTTCCTTTTCCCTCCCTTTTCCTTTTTCATGGCCAGAGTTCATTTTGCCCTTTTTAGTCCCTCAGCTTGAAAAGTTCAACATCCACATCACCTCTCTGAATGGTATCTAAAGGAAAGATCTCTTTAGTGTGACGACAAAAAAAGGTCTGTGCCACACCCTATAATGTGTTTGTGTGTGTAAAATATATAGAGAGGAAGAAATAAAATGTTCCACTTTCATTTGTAACACTCTTAGATGTCTCAAAAATTACCATGCCTACTTATTCCTCTCACTCTTAAAGCTCCATCTGTATCACACACTAACTCTCCTCCCCTGTCTCACGTACACACACACACACACACACACACACACACACACACACACACACACACACACACACACACACACACACACACACACAATCACATACAAAGCGCTTTCGTTCTCCCAAAAGATGCTTTGTCTCCTCAGCACGTTCTCCCACCTTCTAACACCTCCCACCGCGTTCACTGCTTAAACAAACTCTACATGATACTTCAGGCTGTTTCCAAGTTACTGTTGCTACGGATGTCAGTCAACACCCTCCACACACACACACACACACACACACACACACACACACACACACACACACACACACACACACACACACACACACACACACACACACACACACACACACCATCACTGCCATCACATAACCAGCTTATTTGTACTACCGGTCTGCAACTGAAACGTGTGTTAAGCAGATTAAATGTTAAGGACTTAGCTGTGTTGGCATGCCAGCAGCCCAGCCTCAGGTTTCTTATGACTCAGCCCCACCGGCGTGCTAACAGAAAGTCAGATGAAAGTCTCGGGCGTGGGATGACAGTTACTGAGAGAGAGACCAATTACTGAGATGTGCCAAACTTTCAGTGAGACCCAGCGCAACTCCCAAATGGAAGAAAAAGAACATTCTGGCATTTTGCCTTTTTGCTGCTGGTGGTCCCTGATTTATTTGGTACTGTGGTTACAGGGCAGTGTGAGGATTGATGTGTTCGCATTTTCACACATCTGTCTCTGTCCATCTGTCGCTCCCTAGCCTTTCTCCAGATGGTTCTCTCATCTTTCCTCTTCCCTTCTCTTCTCTACTTAAATTCTCATTAATTAGTATGAGGTGTATCACTATAGGCTAATGATTTACAAATAGGCCGCAGGTTCTATTATCCACCCGCGTTGTTGATTATGTAGAGGATGAAAAGAGCATGATGTCTAATACTGTGAATATGTATTTTAAAATAACCTTTACTAGATAAAACTTCATATACTGTAGCTCTCCGGTGTCAGTGACATTCAGGAAGAGGGAGTCCAATGACAGGAATATTCAACAGTTTGGAAAGACATGTGTTTGCTTTATAGCTGAGTGTTAGATGGGAGGATTGATACCCCCCTCAGACATGAGTGGAATCAGTGTTCTCATCTAACTCTGAGCAAGAAAGGGAATAAATGTTGAACAATACCTTTAAGCAAGACCATGAGAGGCAAGTGATTTGCAAATTCATACTATTTGTGGTGTGAACAGATATCTTCCCACAGGACGTAACGAATCAAAACTTACAGTAAGTACAAATGGTAGCCTGTCCTACGCTTTGGGGAATATTTTGTCCAGAGATTTACTGACTTCAGTTTTTGCCCTTTAAATGGTTACTCTCACAGTTGATTTATCTATTTTTTTTCAGAGGCAGAAGAATCTGTAGTCTGCAGTCGTCTGGTAATAGCAAGTGAGCCGTAACCCTGGTGCATCTTCTCCAATCATGTGCACTGAGTGTTGCACAACAGCTTTTATGCTGTGAGAGCCGCTGCCAACAGACAGGCAAAAAGTAGCCAATTAGTGGTGTAGCAGTGTGCACTGTGGCTGACACAGAGAAAGTAAGAAAGCTGCTATGAAAATGGAAAGGTTACGAGCTCCGCATGCTCTAACATGTGTTAAGAGAGCAGAAAACCTGATAAATAGAGAGAACACAAAGTTTTACTGAGGCAATAAAAGCAAATGCCATTACCAGACCATCTGTACTGTACTTTCTTCACACTTGGTTTTAGCATTAACTTGCAATGATTAGCCACATCACCCACGTATATCAGCTAACTAGATATTGTTAATCTCTCTTTCTAATAAAGCTGAGATCTCACACAATGTAACATTCTGGTTTGTTTTTTTAAAAAAAAAAATGATGGTGAGTTCAATGGTTTCTTAATTCATAGTCTTTCACAGTAGAAGCACAAGGGGACACTGGAAGCTACGTGTCAGCAAACGTTTTTAAATAAAATTCTAAAATATATTTTTCACAAGCTTGACAGTTTTATTCCTGGTCTTCTGGGGAACTATATTATATCTACAGTAAGACGGACAATAGTTGAAGAAACAAATAATAAAAAGACAAAGGACCATGGCTAAGCTCCAAAATTCACATTCCAGGCAGCTCTAAGATTCACAAGTATGAATCCAGGCTGCTGCACATCAACTTCACCACAGTAAAGAAAAAGCAGAGCTGCAGGGTAGAGACCTAACCTCACTCAAAGAGTCAATCAACTGAATTCAACTTTTTATTCTCATATCATACTGCCTTCACAAAAGAACCACGCCGACTTATTATACCTGCTGCCAAAAGACACTACCTGGGGAACTCTGCGTGATGCTACGGCTGTGAAAGTTGTTTTTTTTGGAGTAGGTGAGAGACAGACCATATTTTGCATGAAACTAGATGAAAGCAGAGTTGCCACCAGTGCTTCACTCCTGTCTGTTTGTTCTGATTATATTTGGTTTGTCAAGAGAAAGAGATGTGTGGAGAAGATACTGGTTGGGAAAGCACTCAAGGAGTTCTGTTTTGCTTCTACTTTCTCACTCGCAGACAAGACATAATTCATGAGACAATGGAGTGGAACTAAATCTGAGTCTGTACTGAGTATGGAAAAGAAGATGACACTTTATGTCCTTATGAGAGAAAGAACAGAGAAGGAGATATAGAGGTAAAATTAATCCTGCAATTCTGCTTTTACTCATACAGAGGATACTACATACATTGAGTAAATTTTACATGATGAGGGGGAATTATGTTACTACATCTAATTTGGAACCAGTATCACGCAAATCACATTGTGCTGTACTTTGCACCATGAGTGGTGTTGCCCCAGCCAGTTGTGAGAGAAAGTTTCATAATTTCTTCAACACTGTATCACAGCGTTTGACATGACATGTGGATATTAAGAAGACATTTTTATTGTATCTTGAGATGAGAGATGTTCTGCACCTGCTGCGTCCCTCTGGATGAAAAATGTATCTGCAAGTGTTACAGTGTTGCATGAGGAGTGAGACAGAGGGAGTTCTTGTCATGCAGTTATTATTTACAGTATGCAGCATGACTTCCTGCGATGCTGTGTGGTTCTAAGTTTTCAGTTTTGAGGACAGTGTCCTTGTCTCTCAGTCAAAACATTTACTTAAACAAGTTCACAAAATGCCGAATCTGTTGCTTTGTATGTTTTCTGAATGCACCAGTGGTTGCACTTTTAATAGCACAGAGGTATAAGACCACCGCAAACAAGTTGCCAGTAGCGATGGACTGTGTAGCAAACATTTCCCGGTCAACACACAAGCTAAAAAGCACTTCTTTCAATCAAGAGGCCCAATATCTTTAAAAGCCTCCCACTTGTAACATGATGTCTTTTTTCTGTGCACTGTGAACACACAAGCTTCAATTGTTGCTCATTCATTGCTCATCCTGCTGGTTTCCTTGAAGATACAGTATTCGACGGTTAGTTCTATCTACCAAGCTGAACCCATTAAAATAAATAGTAACAAATTACTTAATGAGTAAGTGGGAACAAAACACTCTGAATATATCCAACTATTCTGAATGTGTGTACCACCAGAAATAATGAAAGACAGACAGGGAAACTCAACACAAAAACCCAGTCTTCAGTCAGTCAGCTACAGGAATGTCTCAAACTTCTGATGTAGATGAAAACCTGAGTTGCCCCAGGTCTGTCTAGTACAGTAATTCAAATGTCCTTACATTTGAAACGCATACATTTGAAAGACTGCCCTCATGGTAGCAGCAAACTAGATAGTATCACAACTGGCAGCAGATCTCAAAGTTTTGAGTGTGATCTTTGACATTATTAATCAGAGGTTATGGTTCAGCTCAATTAGTATCTTGCTCACGGAACTTTTTCTCATCATCCTCGTTTGGGGTTCCCAAAGGTCTGATCCTCATGATATGTTTTCCCTTTGCTATACCGTCTAATTGATACCCCTAAAAAATCTAGACATACAATATAGCAGATATTGTATCTTATCAATAAAAGATGTTGGAGGGCTACTTACAAATAAAGACAGGCTAAGCTTTTAAAGATTTATGAAGCAACGTCTGTGAGCTAGTTCAGGCAGCCCAACTCAAGCTGCTGCTCCCCTCACTGTAACTTATATCCAACGCACCGTTAAAATCATGGCGGCATATGTAAGCTGTCAGTGCTCCACTCACACTTCGCTGCATGCCTGCTGCCACACAGCTCACATGCTTGTGTGCTGCCATTGCTGCCGTTCATACAGCATTTCAAAAGCCCCGCCTCCACCCCAGCATCCACCTGTAGGCTCTGAGTCTATCGTCTCCTGGGGGGAAAGTTAGTATCATCGCTCCCCACTTCCTGCTGTGTGAGATTAATGTTTCCTTGTGGGGACTGACGGGGTCAGAGCTTAGATGCCAAATACTAATGCTGTACGTATTCTACATTTAAATAATAATCGACTCCACATGAGTTGGCTGACTATTATGGTTCAACAGTCAGAACTGGCAAACCCCAGGAACTCTTCTCACTCTTCACTGGGACCTCCTGTCATGAAATTTTTAGGAAAACAAGATTGGCTGCATCTGAGGTGGAACAGCTATATGTCATCTTTCTGTATGTGTTTTTTAGGGCTGTAGTCTGCTGGTCGACTGGCCGTTTAGTTGGTCGATATGCTCTCGTCCGACTAAATTCTCATTGGTCGAATAATCTCTGTGTTATTTTCATAAGGAGAAAACGGGGGTGTATTCAAAACGTGAAGTGACGGTGGATGCGAGATGGGCAGAGGAAAAGGTTAGTAGTAAGTTGTCAGTCTGGCAGTAGATGTACAGTACAGACTACAGTGTGTCGGTTAATAAATGCGTTTCCCCAAATGCTGGAAAAGTGAAGGGGGTTAGCTCCAAAGTTAGCAACAATGGGTTAGCATAACCTGAAGACACAAAACAGAGAAATACAGAACAGAGAAATGTGTGGCTGATGAGTTTACTGTGCACTCTGTCCCATTACACCCCCCCCCCCCCCCCCCCCCCCCCGTGCAACTAATCAATTAGTTGAAGATTATGTACGATTTCCTTGTTTGTGAGAGCATACCAATAAACTTGATTTCGACTGTGAAAATGTGTGTTGCTGCTAAAATCAAATGGCTTAAATTCAAGCCTAATCAAGGAAAGACAGTTGTTTGCAGGCATCCAACTGGGCTCCAAACCTAAATTAGTGTTTCTGAACTAAAATGTGTTGAAAAATAATAATTTGGTTGCTCATGCTACCAAGCAGCAAAAAAAAGCACATGCCAGATTTCTTACTGTAACTCAGAGATAACTTGCCACTGGTCTTTGTTCTAAAAGCGTCCCTCAAAATACAACATGAATCGCCGAACCATGCATCGTTTCCATAGGAACCAACAAAAATCTTTTCTTCTTTCCGACCTCTGCCTCATGAAGTAATATCACACTTGGGTTCATTGTAATGAGAATCCAACACAAGCATTCACACATTTTCAGTTTTGTCTCCTCGGGGAACAAGAGATCCAAAAAGAACAACTGAATTGAATTTTCAATAACAAAACCGAATCAGCTCTTGTTCTTAAACTGAAGCCATGAAACATTAAAACTACATAAGCATGCAAATGTGTATTGTGCATAAAGAGAGATCAGAGTTCCGGTAGAGAGTGTTGTATTTGAAAATATGTAGCATAATGTTAGATTTCGTTTAGGAGTGATGCACGTTACGACGATACTGGAGCAGTAACAAAGTGTCCTAACAATGTTAGAAACATTAACAAATGTGCAGGACAAACAGTAATTGATGCCAAATGGACATGTTTAAGTGGTTAGATAAATGTATAAATTCAATTAAGAAGGAATATTGTTAAGTTACCACACATATGTCACACTTACTTACACGTACTTAGTAATAATGCGTAGTCCAAGATCAACGTGGTTGGATACAATAGTTCAGATCAAAGCATAATAAATAAACAAATATTATCTTTTTTGATGCTCATTGCTATTGACAGCAATATTGCAATATGCTCTCTCTCGTGATACTGGAGCACATCTACTCTCACCTTTTTAACTCTCTGTTTTTGACAGTTCAGCCTTTGACCAGCTTCTGGATGTTTTACATTTGATTGATGGACCACATGTACAAGTTGCTGTGTTTCAATTTAAAAGGCTCTACGCAGTTTGGCATAACTTCCTATTTTAGTTAAGCAAAACTAAAATTTAGCTAAAATGATTACATTTCATTTCATTTCAATGCTGTAAATATGGTACATGATTGATTCCTGCTTTGTGAAAACATTATCCTCCCATTTGTTATGTATGTGTACTATGCAGTTGCACAGTTTGACTTGGTCTTTAAATGTATTTTTTATTGCATCATATCTACTGTTATGCCATTATTATCGTGGGATAATAAAGCAGTCATTAGAAGAAGACATTTTAACATTTACAGTTTTAGTTTCATTTGTTTCATCATAAACTTTTTAAAATCATTTGGATAAAAGTTCATGTGATAATTGGCTATTTCTTTTTCTTAACATGAGGGAAATCTCAAGCAACATACAGCGAACACCAGTGAGCCTAATCAAAGCGACTAAAGACCACTGAGGAAGGGAGATAAATGGGCTATGGGAGCTTTTGAAGTCGTGCCCTGGTGCCAGGGGTGATCACAGTGGGTAAAAAATGTCTGTTTTCAAGACTATTGTGGTCCCACTGTGACATGAGATGAGGCTCATTACAGCCAAACAGTATCAGGGTGATGGTGTGAGCTGCAAGGGCTTTGACACTACCATCCTATCTCAAATTGAGATATTCTCAAAGGGACAATCCTCGTGACATACTGGTTCACACATGAAAATACACACATAGACACGCACACAAAAACACACACACACACACACAAACAAGACATCACACACACACAGTAACATTTTCATCTTGCTGTAAAAGGGACGAGGGATTTCTATAGCTGTTTTGAGCAGACGGCCTCGATGATCCACAGATGGCTTGATGAACTGGAGGGCATCCACATGGCAATAAAGAAACAAGCATGACTAAAACTGAGACGCGCGTGTTATCACAAAATTGTTCTCCATAAAGTTCTTTTTAAGCGACGGAGTCAGGCAGGGTTCAACAACATTAGCCAATACTACAAAATGGATGAAAGAGTCAAGACTCAATATGGCTGTCAAAAGAGAGAGAATGAGAAACCCATATGTCCTGTTATTTCCTCCAATTACAAACCTACCGAGTTATTCGCATCAGAGGAAAACATCAGATTTCACTTTGTAAAACATACAAATAAGACTTATACATCCAACATTTAGAGAAATTTAGGATTACATAAAAACAAAACAGAAAATCTTAACAAAAGAGTGACAGTGCGCAGAATATGCACCATAAAATAAGATATATACCAGTGGCAGTCATTTAAGAAAGCGGCAAACAAAGTAACAGAAGACATTAATGTTACCTGCAGGAGCAGTCAGCACAAAATGGAAAAAAAAACATTAATGTTAGCAACTACATCATGGCCCCTACTCGCCTCTGGCAAAAGAAATAACTGGGACAATAAACTATTTCAATCGCAAGGTCATGTGCCAAAATAACATTGTTGAAAACAGCATTTCAGTGAAAATGCATCTCTGGCGACTGACCAAAAAGTTGCTCCATGTATTACTTATTATTACCATATCCCATTTTCTCAGCAGACAATTTCAATATGTAATAGCAGGAAAATCACAGGTGCAATCGATTAAATTTAAACGACTACACTCCATTTAAGTGTCACAATTTCATTCGTAAGGGTCATTGGTTACATCTGTGCTTTGCCTGCTAAGATGTGTTCATATGTCTTGCCATGAAAAGGGTCGTGTTGACTACTGTTACTGGCACAGCAAGCACAATTTTTTAAGCATTTGGTTCTTTAACTCCCAACACATCCATGGTCCACTCACATCTGTATGTATTAGACTTTTCCTGACTCCACTATTGGATTTGCTGCACCTATAGAGTAAGACTGATAGCTCCACCCAAAATTAACCTGAGCAGAGGTCTAATCCGCGTTATGGCTCTTGGGAGCAATGTCGGTTTGTAAGTCAGGCTACTACTTTGGTCCAGAATATCTCAAAAACTATTGGATGGACTGCCATGACATTTGATACAGACATTCCTGGTTTCAAGATGATAAATCCTTGTGACTTTTGTGATCCCCTAATCATTCCTCCAGCACCACATTGAGGCTGACATTTGTTGTTTTTTGTGAAATGTCTCAACAGCTATTGGATGTATTGCCATGAAATTTGGTTCAGACTTTGGTGATTTTTAATTGTTCATCTTGTGCATCATCAGGTCTTTTTATTTATTCATTTTTGGTTTATGATCAAATACCTGCAAAACTAATCACATTCCCATCAGCCACAGCTGCACTTTGTGTTTGTTGCTAATTAGCGAATGTTAGCATGCTAACAAACTGCACTAAGATGGAACATGGTAAACTGGTAAACATTAGCCTGTTAGCATTGTCATTGTGAGCATGCTGACATTAGCATTTAGCTCATATGACTTCTACACCTAAGTTCAACCTCACAGAGCTGCCAGCAAAGCTGGAGACTCTTGTCTTGTTATTAAGCTGCTACCAGTCAAAACCCATAAACTTTAATTCATGTACAATTTAAAGTATCAAATTATTTCAAATTAACTTAGAGTTAATTTTTGTATTTGATGGTTTTGCAAGTACTGTACATGAAGATGTCTCTAGGTGACTTGTCTGACAGAAATAGATTAATACCTCTACAGTAAAATACACGTTTCAAGAGATAAACTTTAAATCCACGGTGTTTTTCTCTTAAAGCTCCTCTCCCTATCTGTCTTGGCCTCATCTCACTCAATCAGCACTTTCACTGAGAACTGTATTCTCAAAGCGTCTGTGTAATCCTGCGTCACTCGCTCACTTTCTCTTCCTATTTCTATCCTTCACTCTTTGTCTTACTCATTCAGTCAGTCATACACGGAGGATCATTGACTCCTTCACTCAATAACACACACACATGAACAAACACACATAAATAGATCCATTTGGCCATTATATAGACTAATGGTTCAAAGTGTCTAATGATTTGAGACTAGCAGTGGTGTTATGGTGGTATCACTCTGTGGTTCATATCCAAGCAACACAAATCCCAGAGGGCAGACACACACACATACATGCAAAACATAAATGCAGCTAGAGACACAGACTGGAGCACGAGCACTCATTATTGTAAAAGCACATATTGATTCAGTTTTTTAAAAACACACGTCTTTGTATTCACAGAGTCCATAATTACATCTGCGACAACACTGGCTGAGAGCCCACTACCTCATAGTAAGTATTACTTAAAAAAACATTTCCTCTGAGACTGTTATGTGTGCAATACAAAATAGCACTGGTTACTGGAGAACTACTGAAAAAAAAAAAAAAACACAGAAATGGATCTTGTGTCTCCAACTGTGCATATCTCTGTCTCCCACACATCTCCCAGCTCAGATATCTCTGCCAAATATCACCCCACAGATTGGCGAAGTGTGATAGTCCATGAGCACCAGCTAGCAGCCAGCTTTAGTTACTCTGACCTTGATCCGTAAACATCAGTTAAGTTCTACATTTCAAAAATAGAGTGGATGGGACCCCAGATCCATCAGATCCATATCACAGAGAAGTATCATCATTGCCTAAATGACTGTGGAGAATTTTTCCTCCACTTGCCTGACAGATGCCGCCCAAGGACATACACATCCTGTTTGAAGCTCTACAAGAACCCTAGTACCTGGAGGCAGACACAGGAGGCACACAGAGAGAGGGATGGAGTGAAATAACAAAAAAAGAGTCACTGATAGAAGGAGAAGAAGGAAGAAAGAGTCTAAGTTTATGTGTTCAACCAGTTTCCAAAATAGTCAATGGTTCCTTTTTCACAAATTTCTTAATAACTTCTAATAGTTTCTCATATTAAATCATTTGCAAGTTTTGAGAGATCCATCTTTCTCTTCCATTTTGTAAATTGTCTGCAAGTGGTATTTTGCACCATGCACAGTTATTGTAAGCCTCCCAGCTGTCAGTTGTTCTGTTGATATTTAATTAATGTTGCTTAATTATCACTTAGCAGCTGGTTATGTTTATTTGAGGATAATTATCAGCAAGATTCTTATATTGCTTGATATTGGCATCACTTCCGTTTAAACATAATTGCTTTGATGTTCCACAGTATTGTCACTTGAGACAAGGAAAAACCAACAAACAAACATTACCCCCCAGTATTTAACCAAGACTAAGTTTTGTAAATGCTGTGACAAAAGTATTTTTGCAAATCCCTAAGAGTCTATAGAGATGTTAACATCTAACACTATAAATTACACATGAATTATAAAGCAATAAAACTACCAGTTGTCCTTCAAATGATAACTAACTTGCAAATGGGATGCATCTATAATCAGTGCAAGGTCATCTTGTTTTTGTTTTTCAGTCCAGTTTTGGCTCAGACACCAGGTAGGTCATTTCATAGGTTGAATCATTACTGCACACTGGAGTTGTGCCTTGTTTTTTTAATATCTACTGGGTGCTGTGGGTTTTTGACAAACTTGGCCAATTGGTCAGTGCACACATTATGCACAGGGAGCACAAACATCATAATCACCCATATGTCCTTGGTAAAAAATCTGTTGTGGTGCTCCAGTAGGAAACTAGCACCACTGATACTGACATTATTTAGCAGTGTCTCAGAAGTTAGAAAAAGAAAACATGTAGCACATTTAAATATAAATGAAAAATAATCCCGTGGGTTTATGTAATAATGTTTGCAATATAGAGTATATCAACTAAAGAAAACTATATATAAATAAACTACAGTACTTGGTTTCCAGGGTAACAGGTGATGGGAGACAGTGTAAAGCTGAAAACAACTGCACAGCAGCAAAAACAGACTTACTTTGGGTAAAGCTAGATGCCTTCAATCACTCAAAAAGATCAGTAAGGGGCAACGTAGAGTGAATAATCTACTGAGGACACATGGATTTTTATGTTTAAATCCACATTACTAAACTGGTGAATTAACCAAGAAGTTAAGTCTTCCAAATTCCTCCACCCCATTTACCTCCTAATCCCTCACTGCTTAACTACCTCCCAGGCAAAGTGCTATCTCAACAGCAGCCTTTCCTGTCCTATTTCCCTCCCAGCACTCAGGTCATTGATTAATCTTTGGGGAAGCATGTAGAGGGGGCCTGTGTATCCTCGAAACATCTTACCGGTGGCTGCTGAGAGTTGAGCACCCCCCTCTTGGTAGACCCCCCTCTGGAGCTGAGCCTTTTCCACGACTCTGAGAAACGTCCCTTGGTGGTGGGACGCCCCGGCCCAGATGTCCCGGACGCAACAGATGAATCATCCCGGGTGGAGAACGGCCGCTCCCTGCGCAACTCCCTCCGCTCAGCCCACTTCTTCTTGGAAGCCATTTGGTGTTAAAATTTGGTCAAAGAGATGTGGGAAGTAGGGCAGCCACACTGAGTCTAGGAGGCTGTTCTTTAATCAAACTAGAGCCACAGGTGGCATCTTCACTTCATGTTAAACTCTGCTTCCAGCTGAACTAGTCTATTTTTCTTTTTCCAATCTTTGTGTCTCTACTTTGTCTTTAAGTCTTCTTCTCAGCTCAGGAAATGGTGCGAGAGAAATTTCCGACTCCTTTGCACCTGTTTCTTTCACTTTCCCCCCCCCTCCTCTTCTGATCTCTTGATCATAAGACGTGGGACAGCAGATCTTCACCAGTACGGCTGCACTCCTGTGCTCTTCTTTTCTTCTCTGTAAGCCTTCCTCTGGGAGGTATGAGAGTCAGAGAGGAGAGGTGGCGAAGCAGAAGGTGCTGTATGCACCCTGTTGCATGTGCTGTTACTGTGGCTCGGCCGTTGATGCTGTTTTCCCTCCTCACAGTGAGTGAGAGAGTGAGAGAGAGAGAGAGAGAGAGAGAGAGAGAGAAACAGGGAAACAAGGCAAGGGAAAGAGAGAGGGAGGGAGAGAGGAAGAGGAGGGGGTTGGAGTGTACGGTATTGAGATCTGGGTGAAAAGGGGCTTCAAGACAGAGACAAAATAATAACAAGAAGCTCACACAGTGGTCTGAGGAAGAACAGGAAAAAAAAAGAGCAAAAGACAGCGAGACAAGTGGAGAGGAAAAAAGAAAAGGCAAGAAAAACGAAGAGGGGGGTTCCTGTTGAGCATAGCGCAGCGCTGCTTTAAGCTGACTGAGAGGCACAGAGACAGACACCCTGTTCAGTAAGTCACTCTCTCACAGTGAAAACTGTGCTTTGAATACCCACAGCCACTAAACCTCCATCTCCTCCCTCTCTCCTGATCCTCTTGCTCCCCTTAGCTTTCATTCACAATCTCAGTCTTTCCCTCTTTTCTGTCCGGGGTACACCCCCCTGCCCCCCCCCCCCTTCTTTCTCCTCTTCCTCTTTGATGTGCATGGTTCACAGTTCATGAGTTAAGCCACCTGAGCCTCGGTCTCTCTGGCGCGATTGAAGACTAAAGAAAGGGCGATGCCAAATGAAACTGGTACTCGTGATCTTTTCTGCTTTTTTCAATGTCCTGGTCTTCTTCCTCTTCTTCAACTCTCACACCTCTCACTCAAAGTCTTCAGATGTGCTAAAAAAAAGGCTGGAAACGCTGTGGAGTTGTGGAGTTGATAGAAGGTGAGAATTTGAATAATTACTTCAGGTGCAATTGTGAGAAAAATGCTTGTTCATGCATGGATCTGCAATGCTTCAAACTCTTATTTGGCCTTAGAAGATTAGAAAATGATTCTGGGACGAGAGGACAAACTGAAAGAGACGGAGTGAAACAGACAGAGAGAGAACAAGTGAGATATCAGGATCGAGACAGGGAGACAAAGTAAGAAGAGGTGACAGTGTCTGAACACCGGGGACATTGTTGTCGTCGCTCCCAGCAACCACTCACCACCTGGGACTACACACCAGTGTGGGTTTATATGTGTGTGTGTGTGTGTGTGTGTGTGCCTGACTGAGCAGTGAAGAAGAGGGAAAGTAAAAAAGCAAGACAGAAATTCCCTGAAGGATGAGAGGAATATGAGTGAACAAGTGACAGTGAGAGAGTAGGACGAAGGAGTGAGTCAGTGGGAGTAAAAACACACAATCACAAGTTTTTGTCAAACACAAAATGACATCACAGGGACATTAAAGTCAGCCCTACACACCTTTTTACCACAGCAGACGTTTTGACTTGTCATAGCAGTGAAAAGCACAGGTGGAACTGATATCATTAACGATGGCTCTGTGCCGTTCAGGGGTCCCAGGAACTATAGCAGGGTCAGGAACTGGAAAAAACTACATGGGATTCAGCCATCATTAATCTTATTGACTGCAGAGGAGCAATGCCCTGCTGGAGAGCCCTGGCATGATCAGATGATCAACCAGAAACAATTAGTCCATGAATCGGTTAGCTGATCGACGGAATTGAAGCAAAAATACCAACCGTTCTCTGGTTACAGCTTCACCTATATAATATATAATATATTCTGCTTTTATGTGTTTAAAGTAATTGTACACTGAATATCTTTGGGGTTTGAGCTGTTGGTTGGACAAAGCAGGAAGACATTTGAAGACTTCAACTCAGGCTGTAGGAAATTAAGATGGTATTTTTCACCATTCCCTGACATTTTATGAGTGAAACAATTGCTGAATTGAGAGAACAATCAGTAGATTAATCAATAAAGTCTGCATGTAATTATACACTATCTGTAGGACATGTGCTCTCTATAATAATTACATATTATTATTGTAATTTGTCTATCCTCTGCACAAGGTTTTCATTATGGTTATTTGCTGCACTTGAATACAAATGCATCTCTTCATTTTCATCTAAATAAGATAAAAACAGATGAAAAGATGAAGCAATATGGCTCAACTTACTTAGACTTTAAAGAGCAATGTGCAAAGGCTTCTCTAGTTATAAATACTTTGAGTGTTTTAAACTGTTTTTGACCGATTTAAAGTTTTGACAGTTTGAAACTCAAGACTGCTTCTATACACAAAGCAGCTGCAATGACTGATGTTATTTTTCAGCCTGGACCCTATTTTCCCATCATTTTAGGTCTAAATGACTAATGCGGACAAAATTTTTTGGAGTGGGTCCAGTATTGAGCGAGTGATTCAGCTGGCAGCCACGAAACAGGCTGCAAAGTAATCCTTTGGGGGCAATTATGCCAGTCAAAGTACTTGTTTTTGCCACTGACAGGCTCAGATAAGTGTCTGACAGCGAAAGTAAACACAGGAACTAGTTGCCTGTAGCAGCATTATGGCTAACTGCATAACTCCAGGGCATTTTGCACGTCAGTTTTTTTTTTTTTTTTTACGTGTGAGGCCGTGGATAGCTCAACGTTTGTTCATGCTAGAGAAGTAGTAACTTAGTAGATGAAATACGATTCATGTATTTCCAAATTTCGAGGATAAAATGACCGGATCCACACCATGGGCTACCACTGGATGATAAGAGACTTACATACTGTAATTTCTCACACAGTTACGTGTTGTAATCACATATTTCTTACTGTGTGGAGCTGAACGTTTGATCCGGCCAGCCTTGCTCTTTTCATCCAGTGGAGGTGAAATAGTCTCCAGGACGACAATGTTGATAAACGCTGTAAATCCATGTGTAGTAGTTACACAGCTGGGATTACTCTCATCCGTGGACACTTCTAGATTTTCCGAGTCTGGCAGCAACAGATCTGACTCTGCAGAAAAGGTTTTCACTCTTCAGTAAACAAAAGCAGTTTCTCTTAAGTAACTGTTACTGTACGTTGACTTACTGAAAGTCCTGTTGCCTTTCTGCCCCCATTCTTGGTTTTTCCTCTTTCAGTTGTTTATCTCCTTTCTGTGTACTTAAGCTCAAATAAATACCAGTGAAATGACTCACGATCATCTTCATAATAGTCCACAGGATAATACGTCATTGAACTTAGTTTTTTTAGTTTCCTTACTAGTTTCTTACACTCTACTCGTGATGAAAGTCAGCCTTACATTGCTGTCCGTTTCACGACTGCCAGCTGGAGTGCTCTTGCTCAATACTGGACTGATTCCAAAAATTTTTGTCCCCATTAGTCACTTTGACACAGAATGATGGGATAATAGGGTCCAGGTTGAAAAATACCAGAATTTCCCTTTAATTAATGTGCAGCTTGATGCAAATTGATATTACCTGAACTTGTTAATAAGCAACATTATATTTTATTGTTTATTGTGCAATGTAGGTTAACACCTGAGAGGAATTTGGAGGAACTTTGGCAGAATTAGTTAATAGAAATCTTTTTCTGGGCAGCTCACAGTAGGCCTAACATAACAGGTCAATTTTAGCCTTTAACAAAACATCACAGCTAGCTAGCTATGAGACAAAATGATATTATGATAACTATGGTGAATACACAGTGTCTAAGTACTTTAGTGACATTATCTTTGCTAATGTGCGGACCAAAGGGACCAAAAGAGACCAGTCAACATTTTCAGCTCTGTCTCCTCCTGGGGGATCTCAGCTGTAGGAGATTATAGCTTGATATTTGCCTTTGATATTACCACTGGGAGTCACACTTTCCCCAATTCTAGACATATTTGCCAAAATATTCTGACCAAATCTGAACCTCAAGCCACAACCAAGCTGCATAAATCCACAATAGGTAATATTGTGTTGTAAATAGTGTTATATTCATTTTTAGCTCTGTTTTGTTCTCCACCAACTCAGAAAATTAGTGTACAGTGAAATTAGCATAACATTTGCAAAAAAAAATCATTAGAGGTGTGAGACTAATTTACTAAGCAGCACTAATGCTGCTTTTGTAACTACAGCAGATCCCTTTGACATTATATTTAGTCATTAATGTAAAAATGGTGATTAATGTAAAAACACTGATTAAAGTAGGTGTGATGACAACAACAATGATGTTATGTAATTTTAAAAATATGCCAAAGACATGCCACACTCAAATTTTTATGACAACTTAACATCTCTTAATATGTGGAAAAATGGGGGTACAGGCCAAAACAGATGAAGAAATCCTGTGATAGAGAGAAAAGCCATAAACTCTGAAATAAAAGGGAAGTAAAAGTTGTCAATTTCACCCAAAGAGCTCCGAGAAAATCTGACACGTGTTGAAGGTTTGGACATGTCGGTCTGTACTTGCTGACATCTGCCTCCCTCATGCCCCCGAGTTACCACCCCCCCACCCACCCCCCTCTCTTTCACATCAAAGACCCACCTACACAGGGTTACGTGGTTGCCATGGTTACTAACCCAAAAAATTAGATGTTGCATCATCAGTGTTTCATTATAATCCTCCCATGTATCACCGCGTGCACCCATGTAAAATTTCACACCATTACATCCACACAAAACACACGTTCCCCCACGCACACACACACACACACACACAATGACCTGCAAAAATAGTCATGTTTCTGTCTGTCTGTGTCTCACTTACACACGTTCATACAGATGTACGCATGCAACCATGTTACATGACTTCATCACTTACTGATCTCGAGTTGCCAGACATTTTTCCTGCAGATGCTGGATGACCACAGTGACCGCAAATATGTCGCTCGCAATATGAAAATAGTTTAACAAAAAAACAACAAAAAATATAAAGCAATACTGAGCCAAAAAAACTTTCCCAGAGGACATCTTGTTCAGTTTCAACTAATTAAAGTGTGAAATATAAATGGTAAAAAAAAATACATGCATTTAAAAAAGGCCTACAAAGTTGCTTGCCTGATCAAAACTATACCCATTAATTTCAGGTCACTTCATTAAACAAGTAACTTTTTTCTCTGGAGGGGCTTTCTAATTGTCTGTCTGATTAGCTGGATATTTATTCTGGGGTTGTGAAGAGTGTCAAGCTCAGACTAACAAGTTACAGCAGAAGAAGAGAGAAAAGAGTAAAGCATGCCCCTGCAAATGGAGCTGCCATTATCTGAGGGAATAACAAAATACTTGAGAAAAATTGCTCAGTCTGCTTCTAATCTCCAAAACAAATACTAATTGTCAGACCTTCTAAACAAGATGATACTCTCTGATCTTGAAGTTTGCTGATGATCAAAGTCTATCTGTTTTCCCCACAAAAAATAAGAATGCTTGAATATGAAGTGGCTTATAGTCAATATCTGAACCATGGTGGCAGAGCTGCTGATGTAATAACTATCACCACTACACAACCACGTTGAACCACAGCAAAATCTGAGGTTTTATTATTTCGACTGTATTTAAATACAAAAATTAAGCTTGTGGAACAAATTATTCATCTGCTGCTAAACGCGGCTATATTCAACTTTCATACATCCAGAGCGAAGGCTCTTTTCTTAATCTGAGCGTTGGAAATTTGTGCCTTCTAAAACCTTCTGTGGAGTATTTGTCACCCACTTTAATGTCATGTCTTTGACAGTCTGAAAGTACACGTTTACTGAAAATGAATATCAGAATTAAAAATCTTTCCACTGCAAAATGTAGACAAAAAAACAAGAAAGAAAAAAAACAGTCAGCCACTCTGGCTTTAAAATAAAATTATAAAAAATATTGAATGTTTCCTTATAGTGTTTTTGAGGGAAAATTAAGGAAACTTACACTTTTGCTTACTGTTCAAGATTAGCCTTGTCTGAAGTGGTGGACATGGAGTACAATGTTGTAAACTTGTTTTTTACCCCTGAAATGTCAGTAATTAATTACAGGATTACAGCATCCGTCTTATGTCAATTAGCAAAAGCATCTGTTCAGGCAGTTTTGCAGATGACTTATTAAAATAATTTCTGATTCTAATCAGCTTATGTTGCGCATAGGAATGAAGACGTGTATATATAAATATATGCAGTCAATACATGCACTATGAATAACTGATAAATATATATATACATAAAATTACATAAATGAATCATTATTAAAGTAACATTCATGTTTTTGTACATTATCTGTCTGTCATGTTGAAGAAACAGGAAGTGTGTCTTCTACCTTTATCTCTGTGCACAGCGGGGTCAGTACTCTTCTGTTGTGAGATTTCCTCGTCATCTTCCTCTGGAGGACAGAATCAGGAACAGACGCAGAGAAGACAGTAAGAAAACATCAACATAAAGATATCAACACAATCCAAAATCTCATCATTACTTCATGATGTCGTCTTCAAATCTGTGAAATATGAAATCAAATACAATTTTATTCCATAATTTACTAACATCTGTGATATTTGCAACATAATGATAATTTTAAAACATTTAAATAATGTTTGCGTGAATACTGTTAACACTGTTTGTTACCAGCATAATGTCTTTTCAAACTGCAGTCGATTAGTTTTGTCATATACTTTCTTTTGCAAAGGATCTGTCGATGCTACAGCCTTCATACTGGAAGCATGATGCAATTTGTTGAAAACGTGCACCCAAAAATGGGTTGCATAAGTCTTTTCATGGTAGTTTATTTGCTTTAAACTGACACATTCCTTCCATTGCTCCATCCTTTTATTGCTTTTTCAATCTACACCTTCTGTTTTCTCACTGCTAGCTGAATACAGTTGTTTTATATTCACTGCATGAATTAACTTAACTGATTGGTTTTGTAAAAGGAGTCATGAAAATTACATGTGATATGAAGTCAAGGTTGTTGCATACAATGTTTTCAAGGATAAAGTCTAATTTGTTAGTTTTTAGTTGCCAGGAGGGTTTAGATATTTCTCATCCTCATACAAACTGCATTAAAAAGAAAAAAAATTGTAAAAGTTGATTAGGATTAGCTCTCAAGAGGTTTTTGTTCAGGTGTTATGAAAGTGTTTCCGACCTCAGCTAATTGAAAGTGCTTCACAGAATTAATGTTTCCAACTAGTGAAGTAAACAAATACACAGACGCGAGCTGCAGAATGTGGTTTTAATATCAAACAAGCCTCATCTCAACAGAGGCGAGAGTATTATAAACAAAATTTGTTTAAAAACGTTTAAAAAAAGTTTTAGAAATCTCGCCACAGTCAAGACCAAATGTTGTGGTGCCAAGCGACCAAAAATTTATGAAAAAAAGAAGAAGGCTCTGTACATGCAGGTCTTGGGTATACAAAGCTTCATTCAGTCTTAATTTGATTTAATAGATCAGTTTTTATCCGAATCTGATTTCACAGTTATATTTATCCACTTCTGTGGTGCTGATGATCAGATTACTGCGGCCATAAGTCCCTTTTTTCCATCCTTAGACAGACCATACTATACTATACAGTATATAATGACAGCACAGTGGGGAATATTTTGATTTATGACAGCAAATATCGATATATTTGAGAGAGAATAGAGGGATAATAACACACAAATGATCAAATAAATGAATATTTTAGTTTTTTAAAAACTTTCCATTTCTAGATGAAAAATACTACTTTTGGTTTCAGTCTCTGCTCAGTCAATAAACCCTTAAATAGGATTCGTCCATGAGCTCCACATTAATACCAAATAATCAAAGGTTTTAATGCAGGGTGTGACAGACACTTCTTTCACAAGATTTGACCATCACTTTTCACCACCAGCTCTTCATTTTCTCAACACTTCCCCCTTTCCACATCCCTCCATTTTTTCACAGTTTGTTATATTTATTCATCTTTGAGTGCCAGAGTGTGGCGTGTAACCACTTCACTTGAATCAATGTAAATTTGTGTAATGAATTCAGGATCGCCTTGTCCTTGAACATGAAATGGTCTGTGATAAGTGGCTCGCCCGAGTCTTTCCTCCGACTTTGCATTTATCTTTTCATAATCAGACATAACCTCTTTTTTTTTTTTTCTTCACTTGCGCAAAAGGAAAAGACACACAGCTCTACCCATCCCTCTGAAACCAAACCAGCTGGATCATGTGTCAAAAATGAGGGATTATGATTCATTTTATTGCAATTTAAAGAATTTGGGATTTGTGTACCTGAGTCTGGCAATAGAGTTTCTTCCAAAAAAAGCTGTTGTGTTTACCCCACTGATGATTAGTGCCTGTCTCCTCTCATATCCTAACACTAATTACTGCTTCCTCTCTCTGTGCGACAGAAAGGTTGGGGATGCATTTTTAAGCAGGCTGATGCCATCAATAATTCACGCTCAGTAACCACACACAATATGGGTGTTTCTTTATGCCACAATTTGTGAATTTTCTCTTATATATGTCTGCTTTGTGCATCAGGTACATATTTACAGACAATATTTTGGTGGAGTATTAATAATGCAAACAGAAAAGGGATCTTCCATCCACAAAATCAACACTGCAGCTGTGCGAGTTATCATTTCCCTCAGCAGACCCTCCTGCAACAGAGGTACAACCAGAGAAATCGACAGTGTAAAAAAAAAGAAGATAGATACATGATAAGATTGGAGCTATATTTTGTTTTTTGTTGTTGTTTTCTCCTCAGCTGGCAGTGATTCAGCTGGGAAAGACTCAACAAGCTGTCAAGCTGTAATAGCAGATTAGTCAAAAGCAAACGCAGCCTCCTGTGGAGAAGTGTCACCAAAAGTGTCCACACTGCTGCCGAAACTCCTACACATCTCACGGGCTATTTGACAACAGTCTGAATGACAGCCAGCAAACTGATGATATCCTCAATATGCTCACGAAATTATGCAGTTGTAATGTGTGTGTGTGTTCGAATGATTCACTGGCTCGCTGGTCAAGCCATACAAACACTAACGAGGGACAGCTCATCTGTGCCTGAACGACAGCCACGGACCGGCTCGGAGACAAGTCGCTAATCACTGAATCATAGAGAAGAGACTAAAGCATGTGCAAACTCATACGCACAAGCAAAAAAAACTGTTTCCATCTCCAGTGAAGGACAACTGCAGGTTATGACCAGATCTTTTGTCACTTTTGCATCATAGAAATAAAACTCAAGAGAAAAGAAAGACTTGACATTTACAACTGATGCTATGTGGCTAGCAGTGGTGTTTGCTGTAGTTGTGGGAATGAGGCTTTAAAGGTGTAAGGAAGGAAGGAGCTCTCAAAGTCCCCCCCCCCCCCCCCCCCCCCCCCCCCCCCCCAATCCCACAAAAACCTAATATCAATATTTAAGGAAAGACATAAGTGAAAAGAGAATCACGTTGGTTAATGGATAGAGAATCCCTCAAAGGCTTTTTTCTGGAGAAATGTGCTAAATCCATGTTTTATCAGACTAACAGGGAGCAGGCTATGGAGGATGATTTATACATAGAGAGCATATGGCTGCTTCAGTGTCCAACAGTTAACAGATGGAGGGGCAAAGCGAGAAAGAGAGGGAATAGGGAGACGACAATCATTTATTTAGCACCCCAGTAGCCGACAACTTCTCAGTGTTGATCTGTTACTAGCATCATGCAGTTTAAATCATCTGCTACTAAAAGTTCAACACAGAAACAAGTATCAACAATAGTGAACCCAACATTTTTCCTCTTTTTTGTGATTTCAGAACTTTCTGTCCAGGTGTTAACTCTTTTTTCAATGTCTTTTTTTTTTAAATAAATACATTTAGCCCTTAAAACAACTTCTTAAGCTTCATTTCCAAGTGAGCATTCAGATTCAAAATGGCCGATGTCTTACCACTCTGAAAGTCTCTAAGGCTCCTTTGGGAATCGTTTTCCTCTCCACCTTCCTCCACTTGAGTCTTGAACTTCTGAATCCTCTTCTGAGAGAAGCTCCTTCTTTCCTTTTTAAGAAAAAAGAAAGTCTAAACAGAAATGTGTAACGCTGGGTAATTTTACAACCAGATGAGGAAAGAGGAAACAAACCAGGTGATAGGAAGAAGAGAGAAACGATGGCTGAGAGAAGATGGCTGGCTCCAGGAGTCAGAAGCCACAGGTGGGCAAGACGTCCCTCTGCTAGTGGAGGCGTGTTGGAGGACAGGGCATGACGCAACCTCTGTACGTGTGCATGCGTGTGTGTGTGTGTGTGTGTGTGTGTGTGTGTGTGACACTGTCAGTCTCTATTAAAACACATCTGTAGGTCCATGAGACACGCTGGGCTGAAGACTAGGATCCAGATATTCCACGATCATCTCCTTACAGCCTCAACACCACAACCAGATCAACCTTCCTCCAGTTGTTATCATCTCAAGTATTATAATGACGTGAAGCTCTCAGCTGCTCTCTGATTGGTGTTTGCTAATTTGTTTAAATGCTTGTTATGACAAGCCTGAGCCTGAAAAGTTAGAAGGAAGAAGAAGATCATCTGGCAGCCATGGAGATTAAATAAATGTCCGAGGTGATGAAGATGATGTCTTTTTTTTTCTTCAGTCTCCTCTGCTCTTTCTCATTGGCTGACCCGTCTTCACCCCGTTTCCTGTGGCACGTCGGCGAGGCCTTGTGCTTCAGAGGAGGTGAGAGGAAGAGGATGAGAAGAGGGGTGTGAGGAAAGACCTGTTCTTGCAGATCTGACTGCTGTCTGGGCCTGACGAGCATCTGGCAGGTGGAACGTCATCAACACAAAAACCACCTGAGTCACAGTTACTCTGAGGGGCTTGCGGGGTGGGAGGCTCAGTGTGTGCGTCGCCCCCCCAGTGACCTGGACCCTTTGAGCATCTCCCTGGGGCAGGTTGCTAGGTGAGGGAGTTATGATGCCCACCCCGAATCCCTCCCCCCATCCTCACAAGCACACATAATCACACACACACACACACACACAAAGAACACAGTTTGAAAGGAGGAGGGTTAATGATAGCAAATAAAGAAAAGTAAACAGCGGGTGGCTAACGAGTGCTAATTTAGTACGTCGCTCTGCCATGAATTAATGAAGAGATCACTCGGATGCCACAGCAACAGAGGGGAGGAGTGGTCTTTTGGGACAACAGTGAGGGGCCCCTGTCAAGCCGCTGATCATTTTAGTACCCTGAGATGCCTCTCTGTTGTCTAGAAACAAGAGCATGACATATCGTCTCACTTTGCTCACTGAAATCCCTCCGTAACAGTTCCACCCCTTTTATTTTGCTCTCTGACTTCTTTCCATCCTTCGTCTCATTTTCAAATCTCAGTCTTCCTTTCTTCCCTGCTCCTTCGCTACTCTTTGTTTCTCCATCCATCTCCTCTCCCGTTCACCACTTTGTCCCCTCTCCCGTCACGGCCTGTCTGCTCCGATGCAGCGTTGAGATTATAAAATGGCTCATCCAATTGCGGACTGTCACATTAGGTACAAACTGATACTGATCAGGGCCTCGCTCATTTCCGCACTGCTCCGTCATATACACCTGCCGCATCCACACACACACACATGCACAAATAAGCCTCCTTGAGCTTTAGGTTTTCTGAGATAAATTTTAAAGATGCTCTAATCAGAGAGGAAAGAGACAGATCTAAGAAGACGGTGCGGGAGCAAGAGAGAGCAATTAAGGGAGGCGTAGCATCTTAGACAATAGATCCACACAACAGCTTAGCAATTAGTAATCAATTAACTGGCTCTGAGTGGGTGGTTCTATTCAACAAACTCATTATTACAAATACTGCATGTAGGCCACAAATGAGAAGAGACAATAATAATTGTGGAAAAGGGGCTGGATGACAAGGGTGAAGAGGAGGAGGAGGAGGAGGAGGAGGAGGAACAGTGTGGATGGTACAGTGAGGAAACAGAGAAGACATTAAAAAGCTTGCTCACCATTATGACCTTAAGTTGTAAAACTTAAGTTTGCGTCATTTATGGCTGAGGGGGAGGATGAGGATTTTAACTTTAATGGAAAACTATAAAACTTCAATAAAGGATAGAAAGTGATTTTGTGATTTATTTTACCTGCGCAGTTAACAACTGATTCATTAGTTCAGGAAGAAACAGCAATGAAGAGTAGAACTACATTTATATGTGACAAAAACCCACACATTCAGCTAAAGTCTTTCTATATCAGGGTGTTTTAATAAATATTGTTGTGGGTTATGAGATTGAACAACAAGGAGAACATAGACAATCAATCGACACTGTGTGAGAGCAGAAAATACATGATCTTCCTCTTAGTTTCACCTATGGACGCACAAAATCTATATCTAATCAGCAAGTGTGGTGATGTTTTTGGGTCTTTCTGATGTCACTGCTCTCCCTCCACAACACGGACGCTTCATACAGGACACACAGAGCCGATCAATTGCGCCACAAATTAAGGTAGCCGGTTATCAGATTGAGTGTGTTTCAGGGAGATAACTGTATGTCTTTAGGCTGTCTTCAGGCTAACAGGCTAAATACTGAGAGGGGCGTCTCAGAGGATTTACTCTGTGATCCCTCTGTGTTTGAGCCTGGGCTCTTGGCGGTTGACCAGGATCAGATGTATCAGTGACAGACTGGAGCAGCGTCTCTCAGCAGAGCAGCCAGCCCTGATGTTTGGTCAGTCACAGCAGACACAAATCTGGTGCAGCTTCTCCAGGGAACGGTGCTTATTTTGGTTTGGTAACCACACAGCAAGAATTGGGTTAGTTTAGGGATTGAGGCTTGCAGTGCGGGCTTAAATGTTATCATTATTTTCACAGTCATCATCATTGCCAAACACTAATGGCCTTTCTCATATTTCTATAAACATTTAGGTTGCAAGCCTTTTTGTTTTTTGTTGCAAAAGTGTTCACTTAGTCCTCGGAAATGACACAGCTCTGTTGAATCTATTGAAAGCAACACATTTGAGCCTTAACAGCCTCCGCGAGGCCTCTTTACAGCCAAACAAAATGATCATTACATTTAACCAAACTACAGGACCTTCTAATGTTTTTTACACACACACACAGCGATTTCATTTCACTGCTCTCTGAATCACCCACTGACTCATGTAACACAGAGAACAAATCCGTCGAGACTCACTAAAAGTTTGGCTTTAACAATCTCATGCTGGGTTTTCGCATTTAGACATCTCGCAGCCCTTTCAAGTCCTTAACCACGACACGAAGCCACATATTAATAGAGAGAATGATTAAAATACGGTATAAGCACTTTTGACAATAAATAACTGCATCATAATCCGTTTTTTATTGCATTTCTTTGGGCCTGATTAGCCAGTATCGTGCTGCGTGGAAAGTACACGGCATATTTTCTAGTAACAGCTCTGACTGGGACAAGGCTATTACCGTCACACCCATACTTCATCTACAGGTAGATAAGGTTAATTCACTGTCTAATGGGCTGGGGAACTGATGAACCATTTGATGTTAAAGGGTAATTGACTATGTCTGAGTAGTGTTGTGTGTGAGGAGGATCAAGAGACTTTGTGTGTGTGTGTGTGGTGCAGAGAGTATCAACATACTGTCGAAAAAGATTACGGACATCATTAAAATATTCTCTCTGTGACCTTAAAGCGATCCCACCCACTTCTGCACTGACTCATCAGTACATACTGAAGCAGTTTGTGGTCAGTTACAACACTGCATGATAGAGAAAGTCAAAAACTGTGTGTGGCTTCTTCCAACAGTGTTAAAAATGCTGCTACACCTTCTGGAGTCATGACAGCATATGAAACTCATCCTTCCGCTTCACCTTTCCTCCGTGACGACACTGGGCTGAGAGGAAACGGAAGACCGGACATGTAATCAAAAGCTCCCACTGACCCCAACCGGCGCGTCTTTGTGTGTGCCACTCTGCTGCGGTTACTGTGACATTAAGCAGACAGGAGATTTACATTACTCCTCAGGGCAGCAAGGACACCAGGAGAAGGGTTGTCATGGAAACGGACCCCTATGTGGCAGTCAGAATTGTTTAATTATTCAGGACCACCATCAACTGGAACCACTGAACCGATTGAATGTTGAGATTAAAAAATGATACGATGTGGTGAGTTGGGGAATCCAGATAAACTTAACTTGAATATACTTAACTGTTGAGCTATAAAACTGCTGTGTGGACTCAGCTAATGACTATATGCTGCCATGCTCACACCCCCCTCTCTCTCTCTCTCTCTCTCTCTCTCTGCCTCTCCTAGCATCGTCCCTAAGATAAGGGATGGTCTTGGGTGTCTCACCTCGTTAGTTAAATCCTCCATAAGAGTCTAGGTATCACTATGGACCAGGATCTGACTCTGGATCAACATGTCAAGTGTCTGTCTAGCTCTTGTTTTTCCCTGCTGAGAAACATAGCTAGCAAAGCTCAGGCCTGTTGTGTCTCAAGCAGAGATGGAAATGAAAATTCATGTTTTTATATCGTCACGCCTTGACACCCGTAACTCCCTTTTCACCTGCCTCAGCAAAACATCCCTGGATCGTTTACAAGTGGTCCAAAATGCTGCTGCTAAACTGTTGACCAGGTCTCATGTGACACCGATTCTGAATGCTCTTCACCGGCTCCCCATCAAATTCAGAATCCAATTCAAAGTTCTCGTGATCACCTATAGAGCTCTATTTAATTGTTTTTATTGTGATTTATGTCTATATGTATGTTTATGCTTTATTTCTTCTGTGAAGCACTTTGTGACGTCTCAAAAGGTGCTATATACATAAAGTTACTTACTTACTTACTTAATTTTCATGCAAACATGCACATTGCACACACTTCCACTAATCTAAGGCAGGCAGGAAGCTATTCTTTCTGTCAGTGGTCATGTCAGTTTCTGCGACAGGTGAATACCACTTTGAATATAAATTGGCTCTGGGACTTAAAGAGGCAAGAGATGTACATACATGTGGCCAAGGTGCCTCCACTAAATAGATGCTCATGCCGTCTGTCATACAAAGACAAAATGCAGCAACTGCATAATTAGTCAACATTTATTATCCCCTCCAGGCTTGGAGGGGATAATAAATGTAAATATAACACTGTGCAGACATGCATGCAACATTCTGCACACAGTGGAATTCACTATTTGATGCAAGACTGACACCCTCTATAAGGCCATCTTTACAGTCTAAATGTTAATTTAATGGTAAAATTCTTGGATGGAAGGTTTTGCTAACATTAATGAATAACTTAAATACACATTATCCTCTTCAACTAAAATAAATTAACATTATCATCTATGGAATGATCAGCAGCAGATTTTTGAACTAAGTATACATACCAACTCAGTATACTGACAATACTTATCATTGAAAAGAATTTAATCATTTTTCTTTTTTTTCATGATAACAAAACAAAAAGAAAATCCAACAGACCCCCTGCGATTATACCAACTGACATGTAATTCAACACAATGCTGCTCACCTCCTCCTTCACGTGGGAGCGGGGCTGGTTCAGTGGTGGGGGGGACTGGGCTGCCGAGCCTGAAGCTGCATCTGTTGGGCCTGGCACCAGACAGGAGCAGGGACAGCTTATTTAGTATGAACAGCTTGCTAAATGTTTTTACTGCATTGATTAATGTCGGCTTAAATGTAAACACTCTGAACTTAATGACTCTATGAAGTTATTAAGTAACTAATGGTAGGGGAGCAAAAGCAGGCTCTTTCACTATGGACTAAGCTAACAGGTTAATTTCCACCACTCACGGACTACAACACCTTTCTTTGTGAAAAATCGGGTGACTACCTGTCGCAATTAGCTAGAAATAAGCATAGAAACAAGGCCATGGTTCAGCCTCGTTTTGGCCTTGTCCTGTCTCAAAAACTGACATCCATAGAAGTTTGGTGTTATCTTGAACCGGAGCATCTGCAGATTAATTTCATACACGACATGTTATAATGCATTGATACAAGATGAATAAATCCTCGTTTTTGTTATCTTTGCCGCCATTTTGATTGTACACACCTAGTGGAGATCTGCGCTCTGCTGAATGCGCTTTTCTGGTTTTATTTATATTTTAAAATATTTTTATGCTATATAAATGTATAATTTATATAGCATAAAGAAAGTTACTACAAAACAAAGCCAAATAGTCAAAGCAAGACAGCCTAGCTATCTCACCAGCTAGCCCAGATAGCCAAATTTAAATTTACTTACTGAAATTGTTATTTCTTGCCATAATCATTCCTCCTGTTCATACTGACCATTAGAAGATCCCCTCATAATACATTTAAAATGTAAGTGATGGGAGACAAAATCCACAGTCCTCCTTCTGTGCAAAACTGTATTTACAGGTTTATCTGAAGCTAATATGAAGCTTCAGCTGTCCAAATAAGTCAAATCAAGTAGATATCTTTCAACATTAGTCTTTTTGGTGCCAAGGTCCTTCTTATTGTTACCACAGCTCAACAGGGAAACACTGTCTGGGGAAACACTGTCTGAGGAAACACGAAGAGGGAATTTGATGTTAAAAAGACTGTAAATGTGGCAGATATCCACTTGATATGACTAACTCAGACTGCTGAAGCCTCATATAAGCCTCAGATAAACTTTTAAATGCATTTTTGCACAAAATGACTGTGTGGACACACTGGATTTTGGCCCCCATCATGAAGCACATTTGAAGGGGATCTTTTAATAGCCAGTATCAACAGGAGTAATGATTACAGCGAGGAAAACCTCTTTTAGTGTTTTTATGGGCACCAGACTGTTGTTTTAAGACAGACATGAAAAGTTGTGACCCTATCCTTTGACACTAAACTCTTGTTTTTTCTCAATTGTTACTGATGTTACTGAGTAACTGTTGTTACCGATCTCTGCATTGGTAAGGCAGCTTTATCTCCTGTTTCTCTTTTTCTACAATTTCTTTTTGTTCTTTGTCTCTTCTGTCTCATTTAACCTTAAAAAGAAAGGTTAGAAGGCAGAAAAATCCCAGGAGTAGTTAGTGTTAAAAACAATAAAAGAACAGATACAGTAGTTACTGATGTACTATAACGTAGAACGTGTGTTGCTATAGCTGTACTCTCATTGAAACAATATACAGTATATTGCCAAAGGCGACCGCCCGCCCACACTCCAACGCACACACACATACACACACAGCGTCATATTTTTAGCCTTGGCATTTCTCTAATTGTATTTGCACAGTTCAAAAGCCTGTGTATTACATAATTAAAACTCAGCTGTAAAGACACACGTCCATGTGACAGAAACACAATCATCAATGTTTTTTTTTTCTTTTTAAGAGCATAAATATTACTGAAAACATTTCAGCAATGGTAGATGTGAGGGAAATATTGTAACGGTCTGTCCTGATGTGAGCATTTGAATGTGTCAAGGCCAACCTAAAAAAACAAACAAACAAAAAAAAACAGGGACCTGCAGAGACCATCAGTGAAAGACAATGAAAAAGATGCAGTGCAATCCAACCATTGTCTTTTTTTTTCTCTTTATGATGCCTGGGAGTCAGATGATACTGTCCTCATGTGAATCATTTTACTGGCAAACTGAGTCGCATCTTTTCCAGAATAGTGTGAAGTTTGTGGGAACACTCAGTCTTCATTGGCCCTTTTATAGACAAGAAGATTCACTATCTGAGCCATATGGTGGTCTGTGGTCTGTGAGGATTGCACCATGTGTCTTTATGCAGTGACAGTTTTTATATCATCTTCTTGTCGAAGATTTTCATACACAAGCACACAGAAATGATGTTTCTCAACAGCAGTAGTATGCCGTGTTTTTATCTAATAAGGCCTGTGCCTGAATTCATACATTATTTATCCAGTAACCTGCAGTTTGTACCTTGTGGTTCGTTGTCACACGAACTGTTGACTTTGAGACAAGTTGCCCCTTGTGGATAATGAATTCATAATTTTCATCCATAATTAATCGTAGTAAAAGCCTATGCTCCTTCCCATCTTGCTACTATAGAAATCTTTACATCTCATACTTTACATATTTGATAGAATATGTTAACTGTGATTTCCAGAGGCTCATTAAAACTCTGTAATATCCCTCTTGCCACTTCCCATGTTGGTGAATGATGTGGTGAAATAAACAGTGATGGTTATTTTGTAAATCTAAAGTCACCTTAGCTGGAAAAACATTTGTATCATTAGATCAGGAATTACACACTAAATATTTTTTGACATCTTTCAGACACTATTCCTACTCCACTATCACTTACATACAAATTAATTGTATTGATTTCATTTTCTGACATTATTCATTTAAGAATAACATTTAATTTCACAGTTCAAGGCAGGAATTCCTCAAAAATACTAGGCTGCCCCCAAGTGGTGAAGTTACTGAGGTGAAGAGCAAACACGCTGAATATGAGGTATCATTTGCATTTGTCAGACCTGTCACCTGAGATTGATACTCACCTTTAGCTACTGATGTAAGACAGTGAAGAGGTAGAAGTTTATCACAAAGCATAAATGTTTATTTAATTGGCAATTTCATAACAAATGCCAAGTTTCCATATTGAAAGAACTGACTTCAATTTTTCCATTATTTGACAAAAAACAAACACACAGTAAATTGACAACCTGTTTGACATGTCCATTACATGTACAGTTTGAGTTATAACATTGAACACTATTTACAAAGCTCACGTCTAATTAAAAAAAAAAAAAAAAAAAAAAAATTAGGAACTCTCTGGTTGTGCATTTTCAAAGCATCAATTGAACAAAAGGCAAGGTTCGGAAACATTTCTCTCTCTCGTTCTTTTGCTCTTTTTAACAGTAGAGTGGTTAAAAGGCAACAAGGTAAATGTCTTCTCTCTATCTCACATGGTCAGTCATACACTCACACAGTCACACACACACAGTCACAGACAGGTACTTATCATTGCTCAGTGGGGGAGCCCTGCTCACATCCAAACACCCTTTAAAAAGATTATATACTGTAAGTATCAACATAAAGCCTTACAGCTAGAATATGATCTGTATGCATTTTGTTGCTAACTACTGTATAGCCAGGGTGCCACCTCTAAAAATGCACCCTGGCATCATATCTCAACATACTGTTTTGGCAATAATGCACATGAAAAGATCATGTATGAGGCAGATGAAAGGTTAAACATTCAATTTTGTTTAAGAAAAAAAAAGAAAAAAAAAAAGAAAAGTAATCTACAGTATATGTATATCTGTGCTGTACATGTGGCCAGCACTTGAGACACCATCACTGTGAAGAGATAAATAAACATATGAGAGATAAAAGATCCAGTAAATCCAGGTAGGAATCCATATAAAGGTGCTTAAAGTATTTTTTTTTGTACAGCTGCACGATGATCAGAGGAGGTTTTCCAGTTAAAGATTCAGTTGTTACAGACATCAACTAAAAATATGTGTGTGTGTGGAAAAAGATTAATGGGCTACATACTGTCTCCAGATGTGATTAAATTATCTCTTTAATGCTATTTTTTGTATGTCACAGCTACGCAAATCCAATAAGGCAAGATAACCAGATTTAATTCACTGCAAACTATTATGTCTATATGACTCTTTAAATACTAATATGAATATGGCTTGGTTTAAAAATTATAGGTGTTTTGCAATAAATAACGGTAACAGCTTACATATCTAACTGGCTCCTGGCTCTGTTTTAGTACACTACACGTTTTGGCTAAATATAGCTGTTTAATTCTCAGATGCAATGACATTTATTTTCATTATTTCCCTTTGACCTGAGCACATCCAATCCATCTCGTTTCATTTTCAGTTCCAATTGAACATGGTCTCATTTTTCAGGGACAATGCAATTTATTTCCATAATTTCCTTCTGGCCTGTTTGTAACTATTGTTGTGTTGTGTTTTCATTTATGACATAATAAATAATAATAGATGTTAATGGGTGCTTTGGATTTGTTTTGACTGTTGTCCAAGATAAACCATAAAGTTATTGCAAAGCTCCGTTTGATCATTTTTGCTGATAAGGCAAGTTGTGTCTTTAAAAAGGAAAGTGCATTGACTCAACGGCCCCAAGGCATACTTACACATACACACGCAGACACACAAACTAAATCACAAAAATACTCACCCCCACTCATAATAAAATACCTTCTCTCCGCTTGAAACTGGTAAACATCTTTGCCATTGTTAATAAATTAAAGGTTCAGCAGTTCACATTCATCAGCTGGTTGTGTGTGTTTGTGTATCTGTGTGCAAGAGTGTTTTGGGTAGGTAAGTTGTATAGTTCACATTGGTCATTGTAGTCCCGTGGCTTTTTTTAGCAGCTCCAGGTCTTTGCGTGTTTTAGCTGCATGTGGCGAACAGCCGTATACTTCCAGACCAAGTGGCAGGTAGCGCTCCTGCAGCCCCAGGAACTCATCATCGTGCCCGGCTTGGAGCGAGACCCACGGAGGGGGTGAAGAACTGCCCTGGAATCCCCAGAGTGCTAGACTCTCTGTGGTAAGAGACAGCAGTCAAAGTGTATGAGAAAAGGAGACACTGCCCTGACAGATATGTAGTAACAAGAGAGACAAAGGCGGGAATCAATTTGTGAGGGCGCCACTAACCTTTACTGTGCAGATCAGCAACTTTGGCCACACCAAAGGAGACCAGATATGGTGCTACACCAGTTAGGCCTTCTGGCTGACCTCGTGTTGCCATGAGCACTATCGACCTGTTCAGGAAAACAAACAAATCTGTAAATTAAACAAGAATCTGCATCATTCTGCTATACTGTGCTGTTGGCACAAAAAATAAATGAAATAAAATTGAAGATTTGTTGAAATAGGAAAGTTTCTATGTCCTTGTCACAAATGCAAGTGTGTTGCTGTGAGTCATCTTATTTTCCCTGGCTTACCTCTTTGGTATTCCAGTTTTTAGGTACTGTGCCATCTTGGTGTCCATCTTGGCAAATGAGGTTTTCTTGGTGACTTTCCCAGAGCAGGCATCCACAGACACCAGGAAATACCCGGACTGAGAGAAGGGCATCGTCACCTCATTCACCTGACATGGAACAGAAATAACAGAGGGGTCAGACAGGTAAAACCATTACCCAAAAATTCCAGTCACGTGAAAACACAGTTTCTACAAGGAGAATTTGTTTTTTTGAATTGGAGCCTGGTATGCTCACAGTAATAAAGGAGATGTTTTTGCTTCCTCTCTGTTGCTCTTTGCTGCTCAGAGACTTGATTTGTGTCTGGAGGTAGGACGTCCATGGCTCACTGGAAAACACAAGCTGAGACACAATATATACTGGTTACAAAGATCTGAAAAAGAGCTTAGAATCTCTACACCAGTAAGCAGGGGTGGCTTTTGCACGCTGTATTATCAACTGCTGGACAGAAATTTTATTTACTGGTACAGCTATTTTTATGTAGCAACACAAACCTGTTTTGCTCCACAGCCTTTGCAGGGTTGTGTGTTGAGGGAAGGCATAGGCACCACTGCAGAGGGGGTCTTGGAGTACTTGGGGTACGCCTTGGCTGTACAGTTACAACTCTGTTTGGAATTCGTGGTAGCCATGATTTTCACTCTTTCACAGCCTTTCACTGAGCAGTAGCTGTGACCGTCACGACTGTGCCAGGCCCGAAGGTAGAGCCACAACAACCTGGTGTGATGGCAGGAAAACAGGAAAAACAGGCAGAGTTAATAAACTTTAGGAAACCAGAGTGACAAACATTTCAGAGGGTTTGTAAGTCAGGGCAAACCAGGACCAGGAGTCACTCTGCTTTGTGTCAAAGTTCAAAGCTTAAGCCACTTCTGCTTTTGTGAGCATGCTGCAATATTTCCAAGTGTAATTATGTGTGTGAGGGGTAAAAGAAGAGGACTAACTAAGAGGACTGGAATGTTTTCACTCACCCAGTAGTTTGGTCAAAGAAGTATTTCCTCTCCATCGGTCTCTTTTCTAGCTCTGCGAGAGATGACACGGTGCCATAGTCTGTCATTTGATCAAAAGTGTTGCTTTGCCTATCGTTGATGTCGGCTATGATCTGAAACGTGCTGTCTGATGGGTAACAAAGTCCAACCAGCACCCAGTCATCTCTGAGGGAGAGAAAGAAAGACATCTAATATCACACAAGGTTTCCCCAGGACCTTCATAACTAAAAACATTTAGAAATGTTATTACACTCTTAGGTTAGGTAAGATATTTCTCATGTTGCTAAACACAAAAACAGCACACAATGTAACTGAAGATGTGAATACATTCTGATATATTCTTGTTAAACTCAGTGATAAGTGATAGATATAAATAGATATAGATATATCAGATATACGTTGACTTGCAGCAACCCTGCTTACACATAACTGGCTCTGATGACTCACTTGTCGAAGTTGATGAGCGAGAGGACGACCTCTCTGGGTGCAGGTCCGCTCCAGTGTAGCGTGTAGCTCTTGCTCATCATCAGGATGGGCTGGAACAACGCCCCCTGGCTGTTGATCCCCCTCAGCACCAGAGGAGCTGTGGGGTATTCATCTCTGCTTATTGATAGACTGAGGTTGGGAGCTCCTTGGGTCTGGATGTACACCTGTAGGAGAAACGGGTGCAGTAAAGTCAGGAAGAAGAAGAAGAGTGTAGGGTGATAAGGAAGCATTTTACAGTGGAGGGACAGCACGACTAAGGTGTAGAAGCTGACACGCCGTTTTCTCCACTGTACCTGAGAGTAGCGGCCACTACAGATCACTCCGTTCCACTGGGACATGTTGACACAGCCAGGATGTTTGATCAGGAAGTTGTCTGCTCTGCCGACATAGGTGTCTTTATAGCCTGTCACTGACCCGTCCACATCATGGAAAATTGAGTTCTTGTCACCATCCAAGTCATTCTCTTCAAACCACTGCCCGGGGCGACCAAAGAACGTCCGCAGACCCACCTGAGGATGGTATACACAGAGTGTGTTGTGAATATCACTATACAAATTAAGAGATGCGTAAAGTAGTTAAGTGCAATAGGGATTTGTTAGTGTCAGGTTTAAGTAAGGCAGCACACTGTGCTATACAGCCACTAGAGGGTACCAGTGTTTTATTGTTTCTCCACAGTCCTGACTGTTATCTTCTCTCCTTCTATCCAACCACTGCTTCACATAAATGCTAACTTAGTGACTGAGTTGCAATCTTGTCAATATGAGGGGATGGTTGATGTTGAAGGGGGTGAAAACAAATAGGATGAAGGGAACCAAGAGGATGGACATATAAAGAGAGACAAAGAGAAAGGACTACGATCAATAAAAACTTTGTCTTTCTAAGAAAGTTTTCACAATTGCTCTATTTTTAACAGCAGTGAATCTGCAGAGAAGAAAGATACAAAGTATGATGCAACAGGATCATAAAGAGGAAGGAAGAGAGAGAGCAAGGTTAAAAAACGAACAAACAAATTAGTCACATTTAGGAATTTTTTACCCTGAAATGTCACATGAATTCAAGTCATCCAGTCAAACAAGACAAAATATAGACAATATTAACTATATATAGTGCCTGAAACCATTCAGCACCCTGTTGGACTGCTTAACAGGCTCCACATCAAACTACATTTTAATTTGCAGAAGTAATTGTAATATTGGAATAGTGCACATACATACACTGAACTGTAAAATGTGCTTATGATGTCTCAAGTGAAGTTACATCAAACCTAAATGTGTACTAACAGTGGAGTGGAAGTTGAGCTGGGACAGGTTGTTTCGTGGGGTGAGCTGCCAGGTGTTCTTCAAGCTGAATCCCACTGCACTGGTGTAACGCTCTGGAGTGGGCATAAATCCACGGAACGTGCTCTGTGTGAGCCGCACCGGACCATCATAGATCTGGAAACCTCGGATTGGAAACGTCCTATAGTGGAGAAGGAGAAGAAATGGTCCATGATTGGAAAAGACATTTGACAGCAATAAATAAATGAGAAAGAGTACAGATGAGAAGAGAGAAGTAAAGAGAGTAAAGGGACTGTAATTCAAGTGGACAGCCTCTTTAGCCATGCACTGGCTAAAACCCAAAACTTTAAAGGAGTTTCAGAGAAATATGTTATTAAATCTCCAAAACGATTCAGCAAGCCCATGAGCTCACTATGGAGCAGACATGACATCTTCCATAAATCTTGGTCATACATCCTTGAGTCAATTTTACAGTTCCTCCCTAGCGACTCCAACTACGTTAACATTAATAATGTAGACATTCTGCTTAATGTAGGACATGTGATAAATGGTACATTAACATAAATTTCATTCATATATGAAAGAACTTTACAATAAGTAGACAAGTGAATTTATAATTAAGATAAGACTGACACTCTCAGATAATAATCATATCTGCACCAATTCTCAGCATCACTTAATTTTTTTCCTGTTGAGGTTTTCATTAGTTTTTTTGTAACCCTCTGATGAAGAACCAGTGATAAAGTGTCAATTTCATTTGTTTTCATTATGTGGGCGTAACTAACAGTCACACAAATAAAAAATGTGTCTCATGTAATTGCTATTAATGAAACCTTTTAGGACCTGTGTTTTAATTAAATTATCAAATTACACATCCTTTCTCTCTGGCAAGAAAAAAAAGTGTTGGCAGTCCTGGCAGTAACCACCATGACGACAGACTAACTGACTGAGCCAGATGTCACAGCGCGGTCAGGAAGCCTATAAAATGGTTGTAAAATTGTACACAGTGGTGATAATGGTCACAAACTGACATAAGCTGTAGTTCTTAAAACGAAAAAAGGCTGCTATTTGTCAGTCTCTTGTTTATGTTGCTCTCTGTGTAAAAAAAATGTGATGAGACAAAAAGAAAGACAAACAGAGAGAGAACTGTAAGGAGACCCTGAGACAACAAACTTTCTGATAATGGAAGTCCAACTTAAGGCATTGACTTCAAGGCACATGCAGTGTCTAGTTTATCTATCAGTGAGAGCATTGTCAGATCTTCATATGTTCCCCTCCAAAGATGATGGAAAAAATCCAAATGATGTCAATGATAGAGCCAAGGGAGGGAAATTCAGTGGAAACACTGTCAGTGAGAACTGTGTGTCAGAAAAGCCTGATAACCCAAACAGAAAAAAAACATGCTTAAGTAATCAAAATGCTACAATGAGTAATCCCTTTCTACGAAACCACTGAAGTGTTGCCACCAGTTTTTCATAAGCTGCCTAAAATATCACTGGAGGGAAGTCAGTCAACACAGAACTTCCTTTCACAAGTCCACCTACTGCTTAAAGCAGCTGTAGCAGCCTCATGTGTCCATCTGTCCAACTACCTGATTGCTTTGCTGGTTCTCTCTTCCTTGTTTGTTTTTCCCAACATATTTTTCTTTGCCGACTCCTCTAACACCCTCCCCTGAAATTCCTGAGAAAACTCAGTTTGAGTTGGATTTTCCCCTAAATTCCTCACATTTATCCTTCCTCCCTTCATCAACTTACTCTTTCCTGTTTGCTCCCTCTCACCTGTTTCTAGGCAGCGTCCTCATCTTTGCATCAGTCCCTCCTAAGCCCCAGTATTTATTCTGTCCTCCATTGGTCCCTCTGTTTCGGCTTTCGCCCACAAAGAGAGACTGTGTCACCTCCTGGCTGGAGCCTTCATCCTTAGGGTAGCTGCCATCACTGCAAAATAAGAGGGCGACAAGGGTATAAAGATGTACAAAAATCATAATTCAAGTACACAGCATACAGCATATATCATATAGTGCGTGGTTCTTGGCTAGGTCATCTAGCGGGGAAAGAAGAAAAGCAAATATGGCTGAATAAAATCATTAGACTCATATGAGCAAAGTGATTTAGATAAGTACACACCTGGCAAAGGATAATCCTACTCCATTGTCTGCAAAGCTGCTCAGAGAGAAAAAAAATGTCTGTTATTGAAATACAATGAACCTACCCTGGTAACAAAGTGGTCAAAGAACTTGACAGTATTTTGTTATCTAGCATTCAGGAAATTAATAAAACAGAAAAGAGGTGATCAAAGTACCTATCAGATCTGACAATATATTAAAAATTATGCAAGGTAATTCACAAAAATATTGAATCATCAATCCATCATTATGACTTAAAGATCTATGGAAATCAAGCCAATGTTGAACATAAAGTTGGGTCAAATGATAAGGGTGTAGAAAAGTACATTTCATCACAAACAGAGGATGATGTCTTCACAGGAAATTGGGCTGGACTTATATAATATTGCCAGCACAAATGTTCATCTTTCCAGTTAATGTTTCTATGATTACAACATCCTCTATATTTTTCATCAGAAACATCCCTGTTCACAGTTCCCTTGAAGACACTATAAGCTGGTTTCTGGTCAAATTGTAGCCGGTGAGCCGTCTCACCCTGAGTTCTGGATGACGATATCTCCACCCCGTATCCACGCTCCCAAGTCATTGTTCTTGAAGGAGATCAGTGTGTCAATGACTGCCGCCACCCGAGGGCGGCTAGGGTCTGCATTCTGGTGTGGTCGGAATCTAAAAAACCCACATGACACACACACACACACACACACACACACACACACACACACACGCACCAATGTCAAACTAATTTATTCCCCTAATTTTTCTGCACATGTGGTCCTCATGAAGGTTACTCTAGACAATACACACACAAACACATGCAAAATTGATTTAATAAATTTAACTTTTGGTGGCCTATGAATGACTTATAGAGCCAATAATCATCATATTATAAATCTGCATGCAAAAATAATTACAAGACATAAAGTTTAAAGCACCACAATTGGACCCTTGTGGCTGCAACGATCATTGCCTCCCATATTGTGTCCGACAGTTGCTTTGGAGAAGACACAGTGTCATTAAAAACAAAAAGGTTTACATCACTTGGGAGGGTGAATGTTCTTGGAATTTTGTATTGGTCATCTGCCATTTAGATTAAGAAATACATTCTGTACAAATTTGACATTGTGGCCTGAGTGATAAAGTTACACCACTGGTTGGCCAGCCCAGTGTTGGAGTTTCCCCATTGGCTGTTGCTCTTTCAAAATGAATTTGTGTAAACAGTTTCGATTATGTCCTCAGGGGGTGTTTTAATAACATATACTATATTGTTATAAATAGCCTAAATAGCCTGATATTGCTTTATGCAATTCATAAGTATGTATGTTGGGGAAAAATGGGGCCAGTTCAGATGAAAATTGCCAGGGTGGAATTTTGTTCCTAGTCCAACCCTGACTGGGACCACTACAGAAAATCGCAGATGAACATTTCATATCCGGGAATTTACATTACAGACACTATCACTGACTATCCCTGCAACAAATTGGCCACAATTTCACACACTGACTATACACAGTCCAGTCATATATTTGGTTTTAACCTAGTCTTGTTTGTGATGTGTTTTATGCAAAAGAAATTGTGGCTTTGTTTTTTTTTTGACTTGATGTTTCAGGTAAAGGCTATGTATTTACACTCTGAATACCATGAATATCCACAAATGTCATGGATATCTGGCTGTCGGTTTGCAAAATAAGACAGAAGTGTTGGTCATGGAGAAGTTTTGACCTGTTGGTGACGCTACAAAAAAAAGGTCAGGGGATCAATCGTAAGGACATAGTAATATCTAATATAGCTGCAAGTGGCAATGATCAGGGTCCAAGCAGATTGCAAGCATTTGGATGCTTGTTTCTTATTTAATTGACAAGATGCGAAACTCTTGATTTTCTTTGAAAAAAAAATATTGTGGTCATCATGCAGATGACTTGAGAGATTAAAATGATGAAAGAATTTTGACTCTAGGCCTAGCCGTTTTCAAGATAACTGTGAAAATGTAAACTTGATTATTATAGTGTGACCTTGAGGTCAATGAGTGTCATATGTGCCTGAGTAGTGGGTGAAATTTGCAACCCACCTGCCAATTGTTGGTGTTTCTAGGTCTTACATTTTTTTGTTGCAAAAACATTTTTAGCAGTGAAAAATAATAATATGAAGAAATTTTCACAGGGTCACGATAGGCAACCATCAACTTAATATGACCTCTATAAGCACTTGAGAACATACCACATGCATGAATTGCTACATTGTTGGCAGGTAGGACGTGGCCACCTGGGGATTCAAACCCTGGACCTTTGTATCCTCAGAAAATATGATTTATTGAGTGCACCAGTGGTGAGACATGGTTTCCTCACACCGTCTCACAAGTTGAGGCAATGACATCACTTGTGCAAGACTATTTGTCTATTTAACCTTAAAATGCTTACAACAGTCAAAATGTTGGTTATAAAAATCTGAAGGAAAAAAAAAATCATATCATTCTGCTGGTTTCGACTGTATTGTCAAATACTTTGGTGAAGTTTGATCAAACATTCGGTAAAATAGAAAATGTTGTGCATACAATACTAATTAACACTGAATGTCACTGCGAACTCGTCATTGGACATATCTGAACACTACTTAAAACACTTGATATATAGTATCCAAAGAATGTATGTGTCAGTTTCAGTAGCATTTGAGTGAAACTTGTGGAGATTTGATGTTAATTGATTTTGCATATTTTGAAAACTATAGCATGAGGGACTTCTGAATTGACCATAGGTTGCAGTGAGGCAAAGTTTTTTCACGCATCAGTGGATATGCTGAAAAAATTTCAGCTCTCTAAGAACTACAGTGGAACTTTTGTGGAGCCCCCTAGTGGCAGAATATCCCTGGATTGTGAAGCGAAGCTCAGACCTAGCATCCATACACATGCACCCAGGTTGGTTACAATAGCTTCAACCAATTTTGATTTATGAGTGTTTGCGTAAAATTTGACTTAAAGACACAGGTTTAAAAATGTGTCATTTTAAAACTATATGGAATATCAAAAACCCAAAAATCTGCCAAGTTTGGGAACTTTAGCTGTTACGATATCTGAGACCCAGATACTTTTAGAACACAAGAATAATAATAATCCTAACAAATACAATAGGGTTCCAGCAGCTTTGCTGCTTGGAGGCCTAAATATCCTCTTCCTTGTGTTTCCTACAATCACAGACACATCTCTCTCTCCTTCTCTCATGTAACATTAATACAGCACACATTTTAACATTTAAAATCCTCCCTCTCATGCAACCTCTGTAGACATACATACACTCACATACACACAGAGAGCGTGGCCAGCAGTCTCAGTGGACACATAAGATTTTTTCCGTCTACTTGAGGGCTGTATTTGGGTAGGGAGCTAAAGAGTGGAAACTATCTGTGAAGCCTTGTTTACTCTGTCAACACAAACCTGACAGACCCTCCACTAAGATGCAGCAGCACTGTAGTAATAAGGACATCCATCTATCCCAGTCAATGGCCATATCGTAGTAGATATATACTGTACAGTAGGGAACTATAAATCATTTAAATCACACACAGTTAGTGACAGTGGCATTAAATAAATACATTAGTAAGCCACAAATACCTTAATATTTACTTTCTGTAACTCTGTAGCGGTAAGTTTACATATGGTCACCCACCATAGACCCTCTAACCATGCACAGGCTTTGTGCTAAAAACATATGGACTAATCAGTTGTAAGTCTAACAACTCTAACAAGTCTAACAAGTCCAGCAATTCAAGAAAACACAAAAAACCCTTGAGAGCAATTCATATTTCTTTGCACAGTATAAATGACTATATATTTCTCAAACTGAAAGCTGGCAGTAAAATACTAATAAACACGTTTGCACACAAATACACACCTGGCATTGTTATCTAGACAAAGGTATTCCCGGGGGTCAGCGGCGCTAGCATTGGTGGTCTTCACTCCTTTATCAATGAACAGCCCAGCCTGGAAAGGTGAAAGTGTGATTGCAGTAAAAGTTTTCTTTAAAACTATGGTTAGAGATCCAGTATGTGCCACAGGTCTATTTCTGTTGGATTGACATAAACAAGACTACTAGTATATTTTACAGTGTGGGACCTGAGGCATATAAACGGACTAAATTTAAATCCCAGGTTAGAGAATCAGTGTTGTACAGGAAACTGTAGAAAGTAAGGAAAGAGGTAAACAGAATTCCTGTGAATCATTTATGTGTATGAAAATGTTATGTATATTTACATACTTCATAACATATGGATTAGTTTGGTGTCGCTTAAAACTGAGCTGCAAAAATGAATTAAAGGAAAAATGTAATATGTCTGTCTGCGTGTGTGTGTGTGTGTGTATGTCTTGTGTATATGGAAACCTGTGCTCTGAGTTGGTCCTGTGGTATAAGCGAGGTATAGTCTTAAACCTTGGGGCTCCTTCCTCTATAAGAGAGCCTGCTGTGGTCAGACTGGACAAAGAACTTACAGTTCACCTACTCGACTTGTCATTACACAACAGAGGGCTATTGTAGAGCCCACTCGTGTGTGTGTGTGTGTGTGTGTGTGTGTGTGTGTATGCCTCTTCATGGCAAGAACCAAATGAGTAAGCTGAGAATTATGTGCAGTTCTTTAGTTATAAGTACTATATTTCTCTTGCTTGTATAAAACACAGATGCAGGAAGAGACAACACCGAAAGGCTTGGCACAGCCTGGTATACTTAACTGTAGATGGGAAGAAAGTGCACACTGATTTTAACCTACACTGATAATAAAAAAAGCTTAAAGATAAGCAACACTGATGATACCTTAAAGTTGGAGTGTACACGGTTATTGTAGAAAATCCCCAGGGGAGTGAGCTCTGCCTTGGTCTCTGGTACCAGCCCATGAGAGTCTCCTGTTGAAGAGCTGTGGAATACAAACCATATGCCAGTATCCTGGAATAGGATAAGGGAAGAGACAAGGAAAAGTTGTGTTCATGGTTGGTATGGCTAGTCAACAGCAAATTTTTCATTATCTGGGCTCATGCACATATCATCCATAGGTGGAGGGCTGAATTAAAAGAGAAAACCAATGAGGAGAACAGGGCATGTGGCTCAAGTCTCACAAAAAAGTATAAACCAGGTCTAAGAGTTCATACAAGCTCAACAGCTCATTAAAGTTTGCAGTTCATCAGATACACAGACAACCTGAATACCCCCTATACCAATAAGTACTATAGTACATAGTCCTCCCAAGTGGACCTCCACACTGTTAGTGCTGAAATGAAAAAGAGGTCTTCTACTTTCTTATATTAGAGGTCTTGCTATGTTATTGCAACCCTCTATCAGACACTAAAGCCTCTTAAATCCCATTTTATTGATGGATCACTTTGTTATGAGATTGAAAATCTTCAATTTTCATTATGTAAAGTTCAGGAACAGCAAAGCCAGTGAGGCTTCAATACAGTTAATATATCAATAAGGAGCTCATAAATTTTTCATCATTTTTAAAAAGTGATTTAAAGTTCAGTTTTAATTATAAACCTCTGATGTTATTACCTGAGAACCAGCAGCTGCATTGCTGATGAGGTTGTTGTTGGGGTTGGCGATCCAGAACGTTGAAACTGCCCTACAAAACATACACGTATACAAACACACAATGATTAAAAGATATTAAAAGGGCAGTACCTTGTTATATCAGAGACCATGACTAATAAGTAGAAGTAAGAGATCCACAAATTCACTGATTTCAAAATTCCCCAATAATCCACCTCTCCAACATAAACTCTAGACAGAGACAGCTCTGCCAACACACACACACACACACACACACACACACACAACGAAACTTCTGGAAACAGGCATTGCTGCTTCCCTCACAGAGGCACTTTTCTTGTTCCTGTTACGACATAAAAACATCCCATGGAGAGGAGGGAGCGGTTGTTATTGCATGGATAAAACCACCGTGCCAGTATCTCTCACACACACTATTACTAACTACAGTATCTCTCTCACATGAGCACGAAGTTCTGTCTTCTCTCAACTTATGTCTACACTATCTCAAAAAACTTCCCATACTGACTTCAGTGTCACACTTACAGATTAAAAAGTGGCACGCAACATTTGTGTTGATTTGACTCTGCTGTTCACTGTTTTCAAAGACAAGATAGTTGATCAGTGTTGTTTAACTCATGAATATAAAGTTACTTTTGTGTAAAGATGTAGGTATGTTTGCAGTTCTCAGGGCTTGGCAAGTGCGTTTGCAGCGTCCCTACTATTATCTGTCATTACAATTATCCTCAGGCTCATGACTAACAAGACCCCAGAGTCTCTGAGTTGCAGCTGTTACTGATCGCTGTGGGTGGATAGATTAGGTTAAAAGTCATTTTAAACCTGTGTGTATGCCTACAGAGCATTTGTGGCGGACGTTGAAAACTGTTAAAACTACTAAATAAACTTTGATGGGTGTGTGAATTTATATATAAACTGGTAAATTGGTGATTTTTATACCCAGACTTTAGAGGACACCAATGATATAACTACAAGTCCTTATCCCAAGATCTTGACTTGCAGTGGTTGTTGAGCAATGAACAGTAGCTACTTATAGCCACGTTCTTTATGTTGGTGCAGAAACTCACGTTATCAGTTTTCTCTGTACTCATATCTCTTACCAGAGACATACCAGGTCATTCTCCTAGTCTCTTACTTGCACTCTGTGCTGGGTGAGGGAGTGTAGCCCTTGTAAACTTTGTCCTTGATGCTGATGCAGAGGGTCTCATTACGGTCAGTGGGCAGCTGAGTCCCAGGTCGAGTAAGCAGGCCAAGGTTGTGGTAGAAAGTGTTACGCTGCTCAATCCCATCCTCAAGGAAGAAACAGTGACCCAAGGTGTCATAGCCCACACTGTTCTTCACCTGGTAAAAGAGAGAAGACCACAAGAAGAAAAAGAAGGAGTCAGTTAAAGATTTTTACAACTGAGTTCTTGACAGAAGGAGAAAATAAATACAATACTATAATCGCATTTATGGTAATCTTTCCTAGGACGATACCGTTTATGGAAACATGCAGAAAATTCTGGTAAACAAGAGGCAACATAATATTTAGATAGTCAAGCTTGGAATCATCAACAAGCCACAAGAAGAAAAAAAAATCTGCATGTTCCAACTGCTAGATGTGCCTACCTCCTTAAAGACTTAAAATTCCTGAAAGTGTACAACCATTTTTTTATTAAACCCATCTGAAGCTATGTAGAGAATGATGGTATCAAGAGAGCAGTTGAAGAATACACAACAACAGAATATTCACTTGGTCTTTCTGCCAGAAGGGAAATAGGAAAAAACAGCATAGTCAAACAATGTTATCTAAAACTTTGTAAATTCCATTTCCTCGATACAGCTTGGACGAGTGCTTTCAGTCCTCAAGGACGAAAGTTAACCCATCACGTTTTGACAATGACATCAAGAGAGGGCATAACTCACACATGCACACACAAGCAATCTGGCAGAGAGGTCACACAGAAACACATTAAGACATTGTGATTACGCAGTTGACTAAAATGTACTTGTGTGAATGTCATGTGATTTTACTTCAAAAAGTATAATAAAACATCTACATTTGCTCAAGGTCAGATATTAATTATTGGGGACTAACTCTTAACTATTAAACCTCCTTCCAAAGATACAGATCACTTTATTATGGAGAAAGAGATGAGACAGGAGGCTTTGAAGAGAGATTTAGGGGAAAAAAGGAGACGGGACAGGAAGAAAAACAAAGGAGGAAACAAGCCATTACAGTAATCCAGTGAGAGACACTGTAATTGATGTGCACCAGACATTATCACATGGTGCTCATTAGTAAAAGATGTCTCACGCATCCTCCAATCATACAGACGTTTTAATATGCCTACAGCTGTCTTTTCTTCTTTCTCATATACATTTTAGACTTACTCAGCACACAAACTTTACTCACCAGCAAACCGTTTGTGGCATGGATGGTGAGACAACGAGAGAAGGAGTGGTGTATGGAGAGTCCGTCCACATAGGTGGGCTCCCGGTAGCCTCCCTTCTGGTCGACATCCCCGCACATGTGGAAGTGGAGGGGGTAGCGGCCTTTTTCTCCCTGCTGGCCCATGTTCTTCAGCTCCACGTGGGACAGATGCACTGATGAGAAGTTACCAAAGATCTGATGGTGCGTGTGGGAGAAAGGCAACAAAAAAAGGGTCAGAGTTGAAGATAAGTCACAAGAGAGAGGGGGAGAGGAAAGTGATCGAGCAGGAGCTACAAGCTATTATACACCACAAAAATAAATTACACTGGCCTTGTGGAGTGTAACGCGAGGTTTATATTATGCCACAAAAACATGCTAACTGTCTAACCACTCTTTCAATTAAAAGTTTAGGTCTACAGTATGATTTTCTGTATTTGTCTATGATCCCACTGGGTTATGTACTATAGCACTGTTGGCACCAGGCTCCAGTGAGTCAAGCTGTGCCAAAACCACTGATATTCCTCCAGATGAATAAGAGATGGGAGTTACAGAAGCACAAATTAAACACATATATTATTTTTATATGTGTTATACATATTTGCACATATAGTAGATGCACACACACGAAACACAAATGGAGAAAACATGAACGTCAACAAGTAATCCAATACAAATAAACTGTACAATGCTCTCTAGGAGGTCTTTTTATGGGTATGGCATAATCCGCAAGGTCTGGTTCCTGTTAAGGAGGTATTGGCCAATCTCTCCAGCTAACTGTAACTCACCCACAAAAACACGCACATTCATTCACGTACTGTACATACCGACAAGCTCACTCTCCCTTTTCTCTCTGACCGACACGCACGCACACTTATAACCACGGATGAGCAATGATAGATAGTCTTGCTTGTTTCTACACATGCACATTCCTGAATATAATCATTCTTACTGCATATACATATGTATGAGTACTTGCATGCATATATACATATACATATATACAAACATACCATACATACATACATACATACATTTACTGGCAAGACTGAGAGGAGTGCCAAAAACTCTTATGTTAATGTCTGGATGGATTGAGGATAACGATGGTGGCGCTATGTGTGTGATGGCTCTATTGTTAAGGTCAGAGAGGATGGAGGAAGAATGGTTGATGATTTTAGAGGCAGACTGTGTAATAATTGTTGGAGTTAAAATGGTAAAGAAACAGTTAACATGGTTGGAAAAAAGGAGTGTTTCTTTTATTTAGCTCAAAGGGGGGTCAGTTACACAGAGTCTGAGGAATGTTATTATGCGTTTGCCATCAATGTGAATGAAATTGTGCGATCGTCAATCATCAAATTACAGTGAACTCATTGTGTACTTCCATGTAGGTCAGGGAGAATATGATGCTCCTAATCTGTCTTATGTCTTCAAAGTTGGACCAGATTTAAGGACAAGACTGAGGAATTAGTGTCAGCCATTGAAATGAAAACTTGACATATGAGGAGAAAAACAGAGAAAAGATGGGAGTGAGAGAAGTAGTTGGTGAGGAACCAAGAAGTGCTTTACATAACAAACTGTCCTGGGAACATGAATAACCCCTCTCACTTAGGACGGCATATAAATATAGAATGTATGCACTCTTTAGCTCTATGCAGTATGGAAACTGTCACGCAGGTTCCTGCAGACACAGTGACCTTTAACAAGAATGTTGCTGAAACATGCAGACACATACATCAGCCAATACAGACATAAAGCACAGAGTCTAAACAAGGGCCTGTGCTATGAAATTAAACACACACGCACACACAAACACACACACACACATATAACACACACCTTGATGTGGCCTCCATAGGTGTCGTGGCTGTAGAACTGGCACATGTTGTTACCGTAGCAGGAGTTTTCCATTTCTCCGTAGATGAGAATGTTTCTAGAGAGCAGAGCCACTTCAGCACGCATGTCGACCCCATCTATGATCTCTCCAACATGGTTGTACTGAGGCTTCCCTGTGCAGCACAGACAGGTAGATTCTCAATCATTAGAGTAAAAATAATATGACTAGCTGAACATTTTAAAGGAAAATCCCCAACACAATTGCACAATATCTGGAAAAGGTGCAAGTTATTATTTTGGATAAATACAAATGTCAATCACTGCATTCCATCTCGACCAAAGAAAGCAGAAATGAAAATGAACATGGAAGGAAAAGTCGAAATGAATAACAGCAGAGGAGACAAATTAACAGCAGAGTGCAAAACAATTTGGCTTCAAACTCTTGCGCAACCTTTTTCAGGTGGCACAAGTCATACTGAGACTCAAATCTTGTTATTGCACTTAGCAGAAAATGTTGAAACAAACAGGTAGTGGCAGTTGATCTAAACTTTGGTTTTTTATTTCTGAAAATGCTGTGCCGTCAACTGTCAACCACAGGAAGTATGCCTTGCAGCACACACTGAAACACCAAGTAAACAACTGCCCACACCCAAAAAAACAACCAACTAAAATAATAGACATGTAAAAGCAAAAGAAATCAAATACAAATGAAACACAAAATAATCAGCTTTTCTACGATGTGGAAAGCACCCTTGCCCACAGGGTGCAGCTGCCAGTGTTAAATTCGCACAGCAGTGCTCCAGCTGCTCAGGCCTTCCTCACAGCGGCAACACAAAACTAGGCGCACACACACACACACACACACACACACACACACACACACTAATACACTCTTCTCTCCAGGAAGGGAGTTGGCGACAACAGAATAATGAGATCAGGAAACATGTCATGATAGAGAGATGGACAAAGATTAAGGAATGAGGGGAGGGAGAAGGGAGCAGAAGTAGGAAGAAGCAGTGACAATGTATCCAAATCCAATAAGCACTCTGCTTATTATAAGATAAAGTTACTATCAAAATATAAGCTGATAATCTCTTTTTAGCCTCCTTGAATAATCTTACATCACTGTAACAGCTGAGCAGGAAGTTATAATCTCTCTGGACCTGGGTATTAGTAACACTACTGTTCATCTGCTTATCGCATCTATTGACAACAACAGTAATAATTAGCATAAGATCCTTGTCTTCTTATGCTCCTGGAACAACATTGGTTATCAGTCTTCTCACAAGCTTCCTAATATAACATCCTATATGTCTGTGCTGTGTATCTCCCTCTCTGTTCATCTACCTATTTTACAAGTATAGCTATAAAAAGTTATAGCTGATACCTGCAGTACCAGCTACACACATGATAGGAGTGGGTCAACATAGGACAAACAGTCACAGAGACAAAGACAGTTTTACTCTGCAGCCCAGGAAAACACCTCTCACCTTGTATCCTGACCTGCCTGCTGGTGCAGTGAGGGCATGGCAGCAGGGTAAACTCTTCAGCTTGGTGCATGGAGTAATCTGTACTAGCAACAACAATCTGATTCCCAGGTTTCCAGGTCTGCTGCACTTCATCCTGCAGGTTCAGCACCACTTGGTCCACAGCATCCACCTGGAAGCCTGAGATGGGGAAACCTGGGAGGGCATAGCAAAGCATAACACAGGAATTAGAAAACGGGGTGAAAAATGATGCTGCATTGTTAATATCTTTAATAGGTAACATATTTTTTCTGGAAATTACAGATAATTGTCATTATGATTTTTGACATTATACAACAAAATTTGAAATAGTAGTCATAAAAGATCTTTTAAAGGCTCTCTTCAAGTAATGAACACATCCCTTTAGATGGACTTAAATGTTTTCATACCAACAGTAGCAAACTCTTATTACACTGGTATATGGAAGAGAACTAAATAGCAGTAAAAAGCAGTTATTTATAGTGTTCAATGGTGGGCAGTATCACTGAAAATAATTCTGTGGAGAAAAAATAGTTAAGGTGTTAACCTCATGAAATATAATCATTTTCCACTGAAACTGAGTCACTGTCGAAATGTATTTTACAAGGTGTGGGCATGTATGGTCGCAATAAATAAAGAAAACAGCTCAAAGTGTGTACTAGTGCCTCACCCAAACCACACACATACACAAAAACACTTACATCTGCCTCAAGACCTGGTATTTGTCATAACGACATGGTCACAAAAACATTATCACCCACATAGGCATAAGAATGTCTTTCATGTTGAGATGATTGATCTGCAAAGCAGTTAGCATGTGGTAAACCTCATTCCTCACCCTGTCACCTTCCTCCAAACCTTTTGCCCCAAAGCTGGAAAAATTTCACCTGAACTACTTCCATGATCTGAAGCTGACAAACAAGCATTAAAATAAACAGCAGATCATTATCTTATTTTTAATGGCTGTCATCACTGAACCATATATGTTCAACTGCTTTTTATTGATTACACCAGAAACTGCTTCTCACCGTTTTTCCACTCGCTGTAGGCAGTGACTGAGAAGCCCACTCCGTCCACGGTGCTGAAGTTCTGTCTTGCCAGAGCTCTCCCTCCAGTGTCATGGTTTTCATGTTCCCTAACGTCCTCAGAGCATGATGCGTTGCCGCCGCCTACCACAGAGACCAAAGCCCACGCCTGTCTGCGGAGACCAGAGGGATAGAGAGAAAAGTGGGAGAGACACAGAGAGGAGAGGAAGTGTTTTTCAGACATTACATAGACTAGTTTCACACATCCACATCAGACAACTTTAATTAATGAAAATGGCCTTGGAGTGTAACTTCATAGATTGTAACTTCGACGCATGTTGAGCTAAGCTGCAGCTCCTGTTGCAAACTCATTCAACACTCGACATTTATACATTACATCACTTGTTGCATCTTTTATCTGCCTCACAACTTTGGTTGTGAGTTTGAATCACCTTCAATTCTACAAGTACACACACACACACACACACACACACACACACACAGACACACAGAAATAAACTTAATTAAAGCCCAATGAGAAGTCACCAGTCACCAGATGCACAGCTATTCAAGACGATATAACTTTGTACATGACCCATGAAATATGAAGAACAATGCTAACCAAAATCTTAACGCAATCAAAGTGATCGTAGATGTAGTAGCTAGATGCAGTGTCATTGTTAGTCGAGCGGAGAGTGAAAATATAAACAAGACATTCATGTCAGTTAAATGTAACATCTTACAGACAGCACAGTGAGTTAGATACAGGCTGTGACCTAAGTGGCATGATAAAGTTTGTCTGTGTTTGAGTGTGTGTATTACTCCAGTAATCATTCAGGGTTAAGTGTATAAAAGGCAACAGGTTGAAGATATCACCACAAACCTCTTCCACTGAGGGATTTAACGGATCATAACAGACAGGTGCATACTCAGGATATTTGAAAAAGAGATTAAACTAGTCACTAGCGTAAAGCTCTGAAGGCAGAGCAAATGCCAGTAATAAGCCTGACGCAGGATAAGAAGTGAGACAGGAACAGACGACTGCATAAATGAGTAAATGTCATGTCATAATTAAAAAGTAATAGAGAGATAGGAAACTAAAGAAAGGATATCAGAGAAGTCAAGTGATTATTAAAATGATGACAGAAGATTTCAGAGAGGGTGTTCATATGGCTCAGAGGAATAATGGGTGTACCTTCCACATCAGAAACTTCATTCAAATCCAGCCTTTTACTTTTGTTCCATGTCCTCCTTCCTCACTACATTGAACAATATCTTATAAAGCAAGAATGTCAAGAAAATTATTTTAAAATGAGATTACAATGACTAAATATGAAGGAGAGACTGAAATCATTTGAGCGGAGGAGCTTGAGGGTGTGGACAACGAAAGGGATTGGGCGTGGGTTTAAGGGTGTTTGACCTAACACAAGATACTGTGCTGAACCTGCTGTCTTGAATATTAAATGTCAAGCCCTTGACTTCTTTGGAATAACTTCTTGCATTTTAGTCATCCTGCATTAGCTGAATGACTGCAAACAAGCTTAAACACTTCTTGCTATTCATGGATATAACATAATATTTTTAGGCCATTGTTACTACATGACCTTTAAACACAACACAAACCGCCCCTGACCAACACGACGTTCTGGCACCGTTTAACGATTCATAACACTTCACTCTACATTACAATGCAGACATCAGCTGAGGATTTTGGATACTACCCAGCTCTGACTGTAATGATAACTTCATGGCCCGTAATTTGACATTCCCATGATGGAATAATGATGACTCACAGGTCACAAATATAATAATATCCACAGGCAAGCAATCAGTATTTTTAAACCCTTGGAATCTCATCTGGACAAGCACTTAAACATTCTGAATAACACGAGGACAAGAGGAAATTAATCTCTACGCAAGTCTGTTGTTTCCACTAAGGCATTACTTGGCTCATTCTACATAGACTTAACAATGCCAGAGGCTATTTCCCAAATTCACCTTTACACTTCACTCTCTGGCTCAGTTTTAACAAACGCTATGATGGATCTGCAGTAAAGGCGTCAACTCATGGCACATTTTAACACCATACAAAAGTGATAAACAGCTTACTCTATCTTGGTAATGATTCAATCAAGGAAAATAAACCATGACCACTGGAGAAACTTCAGATGCTCGTTTATTACCTACAAAGTCTCCCTGAACTATTAGAAGCAGTGATGTTATAAACTCCAATTTGTCTCTGTGTTATTGTCTGTCCCTGCACATAATAAATGCTCCCACTGACATACTCATAACCTAAACACATCTTCTTGTAGATGAAAGAGCCCCTGTGCCATGTCACTGTGCACCCCACTGATACACAAACAGGATCCATCTAGGGCCCCACTCTGTTCTGTCATTACAGCCCCACTGTGTGGCTTTCTGTGAAAAAAAAAAAAAAAAAAAACCCCAAGGAAGGCCCCCTTTTTATCCTGAGGCTGCTGATATGCATCCTGTATGAGTGTGCACTCTATGACAGACAGATGAGAGCAAAAGTTGGAGGCACACAAAGGGAAAAAGAGAAGTACTTGTACTTTTTCCTTGAGCCACATCCCCAAGTGGATGTTCATCAGCCCTTTAACAACCTCATTGTTTGATCGGAAATAGCAATGTGTGGAGTCCAGAAGTGAATTCACTATAGACCAGCGTGAACGTGTGTTTATGTGTGTGTGAGTGCTCTCCTGAGAGACAAAAGATTAAAGACAGAGGGGTCAACAGGCATGAGGCAGAAGCCGACACACTTGTTGTGTCTGTGCCAGGAAGGACGGCTTCCTGACGCCACGGAGGTGAACTTACAGAAACTCTTAAGTATCTGGGTCATGTGCTAGTTTGTTAATGTTTATTTGAAAGTGAGCATGAGCTGGAGATCAAAAAGGGTTAAAGAGGGTCATGAATCATGCCCCAGGGGAACCCAGGTGTAAGGCATTGACGCAAAATAATAAAAAAATGTTCCTAGTACGTTCCAGCTCTATCCCCTGTTGTTTCTCCACAACACGCCACATGTCATCACTTGACCGTTGCTTCATCATTACATCCTATATGGTTACATGCTTTTACCACCCAGCTGCCTCAGTCTAAAAATCACTCAGCCTAACTTAGTATGACTTTAATGAGACATTAAACTGCATGCTGTCTCATAAATTTGTGCTATGTGTTTCCTCCTACCACAAGCAAATCCACAGAAAGCTAAGATAAAAATCCCCCCTCCAATAAATGGTGAAAGGATAAGAAGAGTGTGCACACCGTTACGTTACTGGTGCACACACACAAACACTTCTGAACATACGCAGGGCTCTATCATCTGATCCATTTAAAACACTGTGCTGTGGATTGTAGGGGATTTGTTTGAAGACTGTGTGCTGCCTTGGCACCCACCCCCAGAGGTGAAACGTGACACGGGAGAATCTGGCGTAGCACTTTGCTTTTCAGCCAACCACGGACCAAACCAGGCCAAGCAACAAATAACAGTTAAATGCTGCACTTAAGATTTTCCATTGAAAGAAACACGTGTTTATACATGTGTTTGAGTGACAGCAGCCTAACAGAAGACCAATAGCTATAATCCAATTTTTTCACTTAATGAGCATACAGAAAGTGTGAGCCCACATGAACAGGATTACATCCTATGTCAAAATTCCGGTACTTGCCCTTTGAGGGAATAAGAACTGTGGACGTAAAATCTCCTGAATCACCACATTTTGCACAAATCCTGGAAACTCATCGACCCTAACCCTGTTATCCCATACGTACATCCTTTCTTGGCAGAACAGCATACAGCGGAAACACAGGGGAAACAGGAAGAGAAATACATAGATACAATTCGAGGGAGCATCCCAAATGAAAAGAAAGATACATAAAAGATGACATTTTTACAGGGGGGATGGACCTGGAACAAAAAGCTTGTATTGTCAGTCCAAGTATTGCTGTTTCAAAGGTGGAGGGCCCTTACTTCAGTGGTTAAACGAAACACATAAACCTTCTTTATCAGCCCCTGGAGACCAGGAATAAACAAAACACTCCAAAAGACATGCAACAGACAACACACCATGGAGAACCAATACAAACTTTTAAAGAGCTGGCACATTCTGCAACACAGCTGAGCCTCAGATGCACTCATGCATATTTTAATACAGTTTAACAACACACACGCAGGCCAGGACAACGGCATACACCAATCTATGGAGGTGTATTTTCATCTGTATCGGATATGAACACCTGTTATTATGCACTGTTTTGTTGGACTCAGTTTATATGTAATTACTTATCTTTTAATTACTATTGATATCAGTTCATGTTATTTATGACCCTGAAGAGAAACCAGTGTATGTAACAATGAAATAAGTTTCTAGCATAAAAGTTTGTACATCTCTTACATTCATAAACTGGAACTGTTATTTACCTGTATTTGAGGTCATGGACAAAGCTGCTGCCAAGCTTCTCTTCAATTGCCCTCTTGGTTTCATCCAGAAGACTTTTGACAGCAGAGTCTCCTACAGCCAGTGTGACAATGCGACCCGCCGGTAGGAACCGAAGCAGCTGGGTGAGCCGTCGACTGTCATTACGGGACTCATGTGTGTCAAAGCGTTCAGAGAGCAGCACAGCAGCTGTGTCCTGGTCCACCACCCGCAGGTTGATGCCTCGGCTGAAGTTCCGCTGGAAGGCATAACCCCCTGTTGCCAGACCAGAGGCTGGAACACTTCGTGTCAGCAGAGACCAGGAAACTCTCTTAGTGCCATGTAGCTCCAGAGTTCCGCCGCTCATGACGCCGATGAACTTGCGGCCCAGGCCAGGTATTTCAGGGACCGCCTTGTCGTCGGAGCGGCCCTCGAGGCCTATGGTGGCAAGAGAACGGTAGCGACATTTGGGCGCACCGATGTGAAGGGCTCCACCAGCTTCTATAAGAATGTGTCGTGTTTTCAATGTTATGTTTTTGGAGCCGTCAGCATTGTCTGCAAAAACTAGTCGACCTATGAGGGGTCAGAGGGAGACAAAGATAAGTTCTTGCATGCTGTATGTTAAACTGTACTTAACCTGTGGAACAATGTCATGTTTAACAAATGAAGTGAATCCATCAATATGACAACTCAAAATGCTACTTAACACTTCATGCGCTTACCTCCTGACTGGATGGTTAGTGAATGGAAGGTGGCCGAAGCCTCTAATCTAAACAAGTCTCCCCTCCTGACAACCACAGCCTTCTCTGGTTGGTGGCCTGGATTCCAGTTACTCAGGGATGGATTGTGATCCGGACAATTCTCTGGAAAGATGACCAATCAGTAACAAATCAGACAACCTCATATACTGTACATGTCATTAAACAGCGATATACTGTACATAAATATATAGAGAGAGTATAAGCGGAAACAAACACATACAGCAACAGAGTGAACAGCAAAGGGATCAGGCAAGGCTCTCTGGCATGCAAATCGTTTTTTTAAACGATAGCTGATAGGTGGAAAAAATCATAAAAATTTGAATCAGTGCTTTGTAACACTAACCGTCTAAAACGTCTCCATTTGTGAGACTAAGGACAAGAATGAGGGTGAGGAAGAAAGCACCCATCGACACTCCAAAACAGATCAGTGTGTTCTTTCTTTGCTGGAGGCTCTGAGCACGCTCCCGGCGCTGGTTCTCCTCTGACAGGCTGAAAGTGGCTTGTCGCTCTGGTGGCGGACCGTGAGGTTTTAGCGGTGGAGGCGGTGGAGCTTTGGCAGGTGGCGGCGAGCGGACCGGAGCCACTCGCCCGGGAACATAACCCGGAGACCGCTGGTGGTTGCCGTGGGGCGGAGCCACAAAAACTGGGAAGCGGCTAGGGCCATCACTTGTCGGCATGGTATACGTGTCTGCTACCTGAGAGGACAAAAAAATGAAAGAGGGTTAGGGCTAAAGAGAGATAGAAAGTAAGAGTCGAGAAAAAAATAAACATTCATTAACAATGTGTGTTTCAACAATGAGGTCTTTGAGGATGTTTCTTTCTTGGCATCCTCAGACAAATTTGGGATTTGTTGCTGCCAATGAGAAAAAGTGTAAGACTTTCAGTTGTCTCAGTAGTAATCACATCCAAAATGTTTCTTAGACAGTTTTTCAAGTTCTAGGACTTAGGGTTAGTAAAAGTTTTTGAATCATACACAGCATTTGTATTTTCCTACAATGGTGCCATAAGTTGGTAAAATAGGAAAATTAAGTCTTACGGGATGAGACGAGGGAGTGAAGGAAAAAGAGATCAGACTGAAGAGGTCAAAGAGAAGGAAGAAGACACTAAAAGAACACATAAAATGACAGTAAAAACAGTAGGAGGCGAAGAGAGAAAAAAGGACTGATTCTGTGGAAACAGGCAATAAGCCACCAAGCATCTTACTCATGGACTTCCAGGTAACAATGCTGGAAATCAGCCTTAAGTAGACTATTAATCTAATCCTCCAAAAACAGTCAACTTCTCCTTTGACTTCTTTCTCCTTTGGTCTGAACAGAGTGACATAGGGTGCTCTTGACCACAGTAACGAAGGAGCTTGTGAATAATGGATCGCAACATTCCTGAGACTATGTTAACACAGCCAAAACAGATGGCACCAATTACAGTAGGGAAGGAGTGCTGCAGCTCTAGTGTGTGCTGTGCTCCCTGTATATCACACAAATAGAGAAAGTAGTACTAACTGAGCTGCAGCCATGGAGACACACACACACACACACGCGCGTGCACAAAAAGGGTCATATAGACACACACCTGTACATATAAACACACAGAAGTAGAGGAAATGACACTGCAGAAAAAGGGCTTTAATGGCATTTTTCCTTTAAACAAACAGCCTGTACCACTGTAGTGACATAACCTCTTGCTACTTTATGTCTTCATAAACAAAACGTCAGCAAGTACAAGCCATAGGACTTCAACAATGACCCAGTCTTGTTAAAAGTCTTTAGATCACCCGGGTTGGTATCAACGCTTCACACACACGCAGTCCTGTGCCAACCCACAGAAACATGAAAACAAACCATTGTCTTGTCAAGCCAATTAGTCATCATTTTAGCCCAGAGGACAACAAACCTCTTCAACTCATAAACAAAGCAATATACAATCAAGGACTGCTCAACAAGGGCTCAGTCATTTATGTAGGCCACAATATAAGCTTGTGAATTATCCAATTTAGGGCTGAAACTAACCATTCTTGTCATTGTGGACTAATCTGATGATTATTTTCTTGAGTAATTGTTTTGTCTATTACCTTGAAAGTCACAAAACAGTAAGAAATGCCCAGTTTCCCAGAGAGCAGAATGATGTCTTGTTTTGTCCAATGTCTTGTTTTGTTTAGTGCAAACCCCTAAAATATTCAGTTTTAAATTATATAAAACAGAAAAGCAGATAATCCTCACACTGGAGTTGCCAGTTTTTCCCCCATTACAATGTCTCTAAACCATTTTTTTTTAGTTAAACTAATAATTTTCCATCTTAATCTAAACTGGAATGTCATCAACAAAGGCATGCAACTTACAGCTTCTTCTGGATGTTCTCACAGTCTGTGCCCTACATTGCACAGACTCAGTGCGACCGCTGTGATGGGATGAACCCTCGGGCATCATTTTTTATAACCCTATCTCAGGCTATGTTTTTATTCACATTCCTCACCATAAAAGGGCCAAGCCGTTCCTGCTCCTCTGGTACAAACTGACCTGTCAGACCATAAAGAGTTGTGGACTTACTCACCTTAGGGCTACTCAGCGTCTGGAAATTATACCGATCACAAGGCTGCACAGCACTTCGTGGACATGTAGTATTTCCTAACAATCAGGGAGTCATTACTCCCTCCCTCCCTCTCATATTGTTCTGATTTCAGAGCTACTGAATATCAAACAGATGTGAGGGAAACACTGGAGTCAAAGCGGGACAGACCATCACACATACCTAAGCTGTAAAATCATCATTTAGCTTCTTCAGAAATCGACATTGGCAGTGAAATCATCAGGAAGCCATGTGTTCGCTATAGTCATTGAAAAAACTATATGCTGAAGCAGCAGTGTCACAACTGTACTACACACTTACAGTAGTCAGAGTAACTAGTTACTGTAATTGTAATCTGTTAGTTACTGAGAAAAAACATGTAATTAAATTACGGTTACTAATTAAAATATTGTCGATTACAAAGGGGTTTATATGAATATATTCTTTTTGGTAAAAAGCTTATATGTAGAATATAACATTCATTCTGTTGCTTTACATCTTTCCTTGTAATTTTCTTTTTATTAAAATCACTGTTTTAGAAGCTATGCAAAGATTTTTGCTCATTTTAAATCTGTATATGACCTCAGAATTTTCTGTGATCAATAAGAGGTATTGAAAAAGAGTCATTCAGGAACCATTGTCAAAAAATGATGAACAGCAGCATCCCTATTGTTAGTTCTGTCACCACTGAGCATGGAGTTGATAGTTGTGGACTTGGTTTGAGGTTATGCTTACATTTTTCCTTTACTGCGGTCAGTTTAATGTTTGTAATCTACATACTTGTGATTTGTTTTGGTGGTTGTGTTTTAAAATCAAAGCATTCCTGTCTTAAATTAAATTATACTGAACCAATTTAAAACATTAGTTGTTGTTGTGGAAAAGTAATCGGAAAGTAATCAAATATATTAAGTTACTTTACCTTGATGAAGTAATCAAAACATTACTTATTGCATTTTTAACAAGGTAACTAGCAATCTGTAACCCATTACAATTCAAAAGTCACCTTCTCATCACTGATAGTAGTGTAGTGAGTACGTTAGCTCACATTAAGCGATATCAAGGTTAAACAGAGGTTAAAAGGTGGGGGTTTTCATGACTTATGATGATTAATGGGCTTTTTTTGGTCACAGTTCCTCTTTCCACGCGACCTTTTCTTTACTATAAAGAAACACTTGCATATTTGAGAAGCAGTCCATCAGAGAAATGTCACCACAGAAGAGGAACCCTTGGGGATAATGTATAGTATAAGTTAGCTACGCACGAACTGATAACTATATAAGAATTATAGATAAACTATACTGTTTTTCATTTTGTTCATGCAAGCTAGCGTTAAAGTTACATTTTTTCACTTTTGACAGGATAGGTTATGGATGGGACACGTAGTTAGTTAGTTAGCAACAGACTGAAAACAACTTTTAGACACCAGATTAGGGCACAGACAAAACCCTCCCACAAACTTAGACTGTTTTCACTCGCTTAAAAAACCTATTGATAAGCCTTTTCACAAGAAAACAACCCACAAATCAATGGCTTCACCCGGTGAGACCTCTTATCACCTCCAACAGTTGACAGACAGACAGACACAGACACAATGTACACGGTCGTACCGTCGGTGAGACTGTCCTGCTCTTCTCCCGCTCTGTCCATTCGCTCTCTGCCGAGCCGTTAAAAACGTTGACCCGGTGTTGGTGGTGAGACGAATAACTTCTCACCCTCGCAGTTTGCTTTCCGTGTCCCTTTTTTATATACCTGTTCTTCACATGGTGTTTTTTTCTGCTGATGGGCTGTCGTCCGTCCGTCGGTCAGCCCCTCCGGTCCCACCGAGGGGGAGAAGCAGGCGCGGCTTGGAAGAGAGGAAGTGATGATGCGTTCACAGGCTGTCGGAAATAGCGGCAAATGGGACAGATGTAGCCTAAGATAGTGAAGAACACAAAATGATGATGATTATTATTATTAATGGTTGTAGTAGTGGTGGTGGTGGTGGTGGTAGAAGTTGTCAGGGGCATTTCCAGGATGTTATTAAAGTCTGTTACTACAATCTTAAATCCGCCCTCCTAATTCATCCCTCCACCCTCATAAAATGTAATCCTGTTTCCAAACAAAAAGGTTTATTTATGTCTTTGGTTGGCCTAGTGGTCAAATTTAAATATAGCACAATCCTGAGGACATCACAATCCTGAGGACATCAGCACTAATGTCCTGGTAGCTGCAACAGTAGTAGTTGTGGTAGAGGTAGTAGTAGTAATAATTGTTGCCATCAACGTTGTAGTGGTAATGGCTAGTACATCTAGACTACCACTACAATGTGATCTGTTGATGTATTTTTATGTGAATAAATTATGTTGCGGTATACACAGCATGACACCAAAAGCTGCACATGTGATGTGGTGACTGTGGTGAGGGAATCTGTTAGTATTTTGAGAATGGGTACACCACCAACAACACCACTACAGGCCTCTCTTGATAGAAATGAGAGGAGTCCTAGAGTATACTGTTGTATGCCATTGATTCCCTATCAACACATGACCTCAGAACAGTAATAACCTGTGAAATTAACCGTACAGGCTTAATGTGTGGATGTACCATAACAGAAATGGTATGTTCCTGTACAATGTGCACAAGCATATTTTATCACTGTAATTCTGTAATTCTTACTCATATTATAAAGCAACTACTGAATTTGTAGTTTGTGGCCTGTGTGTTTTCTATTCTTAGGGATCTGAAGGTGAGACAGGCCCCACTTTTATTATGTGACTTAATATAAGAAGACAGGGATTTCCGAGGAGTTACTGAATGTGTCACCAGGAGCACTTCAGCAGCATGGATTGAGGGGAGGGGCTTAAATCTGAGCCACACTGCCGCCTGCTGGTGTGAAAGAGAAGATCACTAGGGGCAGGTAGCAGAGCCTTTACCTTGATATTGCCAAATTAGCTAAATCTCTCCCTAGGCTGAATAAAAATGTTTAAGTTTAAATATTAAATACACGTAAGATGACAAACACAGTAACGGTTTTATGAGTGTGAGAAATAGACAGTCATAAACCTCTTCCATACCTTTCACATCTCTCATTTTAATTGGAGTCTCACTGCAGGATTTTCCCCACATCCTTCCTCGTAAGCTCTGTAATCTCCCATTCATCTCCTTATTTAATACTCTTACTGTCCCTGAGCCCAAGCAGCAGGGCTGACCTCTTGACCTGAAGCAGTATCAAGTTAACATTTCTCCCCTTCAATGGAGTCTGCTTTGAAATATCATCTCTTCAATTTGACCTAGGGAAAGTACCCTACTGTGTGCTTCCGAGCCAGAAAAACACACTGTGCAGAATACGCTTCTTTCTACAATATTATCTAAATGAAGATGGCACAGTGTTATGAACAATAACAGTACCACAGCATACATCTTCAAATATTACCTCCCTCTGACAAATGTAATATGTGATGGAGGGCTGTTGTTTTGGATTTCATTAAATTGCACAGGTGTTTGATAATGTGTCCAAGTAGAATCTTACAATTCAGTGTTACGGCAAACACTTGGTAATCCCTGTGAGTTAAAACCTTCATCACTCAGGACAGAAGAAGTGTTTTCTTGACAGTAAATATCAACCTACTTTGCTGTAATGTAGCCAAATTCAAGCTCTGCCAATATAGAAGCACACTCTTGTCCCAGGATCATCAGCTCTCCTTCATCACAATAAGAGTCAGTTCCCATCATGTCTGGAGGAGGACTCCATTATACTGTATTGTTCAGTCTCGATCACATGTGAGAGCATGTGATTCCTTGTTATCATGGCACAAGATGACCCTCCATGATCTTCATCAATAATACAGACCTAAAATTAAGCAGCATAAAAAAATGTTTCCCCCCAAAATCAAACGTTCACTCACAAATTGAGTTGCTTCTCAAATACCATTTTTATTTTCTCTATCGACATTTGAATTACTATATTAATATTGTTATTACATATAAGTTCCTTCTGTATTGAAATATGCTGTACAAAAAAATCTAATCAAATCAGAGATGACATTAGTCAAGGTGACCATTATAAAGGTCATCTGAAAAGCCAAAATGATGGCCTACCTTGGTCTAACAGTTGTCATATCAAGAGTTAAAGAACTAGAGTTGAGAGATGATGACAAAAGCTTGTGAAAGACAAATAAAAATAACATCATGTCCAGTACAAATAGTATTTACAAAGTGAAAATGAAAGAAAGAATAACTTTGTTTTTAAGACAGAAATGAGTTGTGGAAAAAAAAGTAGTTTTCCATGACAAAATACAATCACCTGACAAACAACAGCTACCAATCCTGATGGATCTTGGTCAGTTTGACAAACGAGCATTGCTTCCTCTCAACCTGTAAGTAATCAGACCTGAAGGTTTACTGTAGCACCCATTGGCTTATTGGTCAATTGTCACTTAACATTATTAGACCCCTTATGTGAACACAGGCTCAAGTGTAATAAAAGGTATTTAAAATACCTATAGTAAAAGTGATTCATTGAGATTTCTTATGCAATTCTGTCTGTTATATTGGCCAAAAATAAAAGAGAAACTAGCCATATGTGGCATGCAGTAGCACTTTGACATTTGCTTTTCAGGGTTATGAAAGAAACTTAATGGAGTCATCAGTACAATAAAAGTGCAGCTGGTTAATGCTTTGTTTTGCCTCACTCAGCATTTAAAGGGCAAATCAACAAAACAACAACGGATCCAGAAATACCATGCAGACAGAAAGATCAAGTTAAGACAAAAACAAAAGAGAAACACTCAGCCAGGGATGGAGGCCTTAAAATGCTGAGCAATGTATGCTGACACAACCCGTTGTCCCTGTACACATGTTGTGAGTGGTGTCTGTTCATTCTCAGCTCAAAGATACTAAAGAAAACAAAACTGCTTTTAAATAACTCAAAAACAAAACATTTTTATTTTTATTTTTTCAACTCACTGAACTGAAAACATATTAACACGGACCGCGTTAATCATGTTCACCGTTCAGTCCTGATTGGCATTAGTGGTATAAGTCTTGATCAGAGCACAAACAGTAGTTACATTTTTATCATATAAAAAGATACATCAAGAAAGATCTGATCCAAGTACATAAGCAAGATCTGTAATAATAACTATATTAGATTATTTAACTCAATATCTTCAGACCCAAAAGACAGAAATAACACTGTCAAAACTGGGCTTCAGAACAGTTACTATATCAAGGCGAATACTTGTTATTTTCAGAGAGGGGTCTGATATTGTGTCCATAAAACCGTCCAGCATTTATGGTAGTTTGCCTGAAAACATCAAGTTCATCATCATAAACAGCTTAGTGATACTGATCTTAAAGTAACCACAGTTGAAGGTAAACTCAGAAGTAAGAACTGTGGAAATGTTTTATGTGGCAACGACACCCTCATGTAATTTCTCAACGGTATAAAGCTTCAGCCCTTCAACTGGCTACATGAGCCGCTGACTGAGCTCCATCTTGCATCATAATCTTGCGGATTGTAACATCAAATTGTAAGACTAAACAAAGAAGTAGAGAGCGGATACAGCTGTCAGAGGTTCGGAGATGTTTCTGGGTCTTATTTGTACAAAGTACACTTCTTTGTGAGTCTAAGTCTCTGTAATATATTATACTAAACATTTGGCAACACTGGCACAGCTAGATAATAAGTCAGTTTGTCTTGAGTTCTTCAGTGACAGCTGATACGTGCAAATATCATGTATAATATATAAAAATATAATAAACAAACAAACAAAAATAAACTCATGGTGACTGCAGTGTGGAGGACCAAACCTGACCTCAAAGTCAGATGGAGTTCAGCTGGGTTGGAGAGAGAGTCTGGTCCACTTTGGTCCAGTCCAGTTTAAAGCAAGGCTGTTTCTCTGAACCTCAAAAGCTTCGAGGGCCGATCAGAGGTCCCCCTTAAGAACAGTGGACCACGTCCTTCTCAAAAGGCAGCAAAAATATGACACACATACTCACACACGCTCTCCCATACACAGGTTGTACATAGTATGTTGTCTACTTTCTCTTGCATTCACACACTGAAGCACTGTGCAACGTGATAAAAAAAAAAAAAGAAAATCTAATAGCAAAAACAAAACAATGGGTTTCCAAAAGATGGGTGTTTTTTTTTTTTAATAAGTTCACAGCTGCAGCATGTGGAGTGGACGGTACTGACAGGCTCTCGTCCTGGGCGAACTGGAGCTCCAAGGAGGGGGGGAGAGAGGTGATAATGAGAGAATCCTGCCACCAAAGCTTCAGTACTACACAGACAAACACCACCTGCATCACTTCATGAAAAAAAAAAGAAAACTGCACCCCCTGTCCATTATCCAGCCTCTCCTGACAAACCAATGCTTTCTTCTCTTCCTCCCTCCCCACCCCTTCCCCCCAGCTCCTCTACAAGTTGACCAGCTCATGTGCGACGAACTGTTTGAGTCTCTCCAGGTACTGTCCATAGAGCTCCACGTCATTGTGTCCGGCCCCCTCCACCCAGAGCGGCTCCACGGGGCGCTGGCAACGTTCGTACAGCGCCAGGCCGTGGGAGAAGTCGATGACCTCGTCCTCTGTACCGTGGATCACCAGCACCGGTGACGTCACCTTCGAAATCTTGTCGATGCTTTGGGGGAGAGAAGGAAACGACGGGTTATGTAGGGAAACACGTGAAGATAAAAGAAAAATAAATGAGTACTGTCATTATAAACCCCATCAATTAAAATTCACCAAGAACTAGTTCGCCAACTCCCACCAGAGGGAGCTACTGAGTCTATTTTTTTTTTTTTTTTTTTTTTTAAGAGCTGTGACTCAATAAGAAAAAAAAAAAAACACTTGGAATTGATTTGACATCTAAATTTATGGACCATTTTTACAAGCTTTGTGTGTGTGTGTTTTTTTCCTTGATGCAAGTTCATTCATACAGCGCTGTATTTTAAAAGCATGTGTACTCTGTTTATTTGTGCAGGGAGGCTGTGTGCCTTTCAGCGAATGCAATATGTGATACATTTAGCCTGGCCTTCACACATGCCATCTGTCTGTACAGTGCACTCACTTTGGGAAGGCGTCAAAGCAGTAGGTCTTCTTGGTGTCAGGGAAGGCCACTCTCATGCCAGAGGTGAGCGGGGAGTGGAGGACGACTGCGGCGCTCTCATAGCGAGAAGCCAGGTCCACCGAGGGCACGGTGCCAATGCTCTGACCGTACACGATCACGTTCTCTGGCCGAATGCCATACCTGCGAGAGAGAGACACAGAATATGTGAATATCACATTTTCGGTGATCAGGAACAAGATGTTTACACTACTAGTATCCACCCATATTTAGATAATCTGTTTGCTCTACCAGACGCTGGCAGGCGTCCAGGTTGGCCTTTTTGATAATGATAAAGAGCAGCTTGGCTGGCAAAATTGAAAGAGGAAAGGCTGAAATGTGATTTTCATAGTAAAAGGACAAACCGGCTGCTCGCTTTAATCACGATGGTCCAGTTCTGCTTTTTACCCATCACATGGTACATTCACACTGTTAATTAGTGTCCAGTCATTCTCTCATTTCCGCTACACGCTGTTCTATAAGCAAACACAAACCTGTGTGCTCACTGAGACTTACTCATTCTCTATTATCGGATGAAACATCCTGCCTGACTCAGTGATTGTACGGCCTCCTGAAACAAGCACAAAGATGCGATACAGGCGAGGTTCTCACTTTTCAAAGCAGTCTAATAGAAGACCCCCCACTGTAGTACCGTGACTCCAAAAGGGGAGGAGGGGAACGAGAGCAAAATGAGCAGAAAGAGAGCGAAAGAGACACTGATACTAGATTGAGAGTGAGGGAGAAACGGAGAGAGAGAGGAATAAAAAGGGAAGACATTCCACAGCTGATTATAGAGAACGTGACCCACTCTAGCAAGCAGCTAGTCAGCTGACGACCTGAAACCTAGTCTGAGAACACTGCATCACTGTCTCTACCACTGTACTGCTGGATAGTGTATAGTAAACAGCTACAACCAGCCTGACAAAACCTCTGCACGCTATTATTAAAATTAGGAACACTAACATTACAGGCCTAACATTAAAGCCTCTGCCGCTGCAGTCTTATAATACACAGTGATGAACAATACATGAGCACCTGAAGTCTGACACATCCAACTGAGATGGATTATTATAATTTGGAACTATACATACACAACCTTTGCAGAAGTACTCTGCAGTAATGTAGGCCTGCTACTATAAAGTGCCAAAAGACTTAACATAAGCACAGGCGCATCGACTTCAGACGGAGTATGGAAATGTACACACGCAGGCGCAGTCTCGCTCACAGATGTCATTAGTAGGAATATAGGACTTGTTTACCGTTGGTGTGTCAGTTGGCCTTCGCGGAGTATAAATAGGGGTGAAAATACTGGCATGGCATGGGAAAGTGTTACCGCAGACGTTTGGGTGATGCTGTGTTAACAGCACCATTAACTCTCAAGGTTGACTGAATATAATACACACAGCTTTCGTGGGCTGAAAGCTTATCTCTCATTAAACAAAATAATGTAGCTGTTCAAGGGAGGTGAAGAATAGAGGGGGTGAGGCCAAAAATCTCAAGTCTTTTTACAAACTGTTTCAAAAGTGACACCTTTGTCGTTTCTGATGTGGCCTGACAGCTTTGGAAAAAAACTCCCCGAAAAACTGATTCAAACATTTTATTTGCAGATAAATATACCATATACTGTGAAATTTCAAAAAGGTGCCATAGAAAAAAGCCTAACCGATGTGAATGCAGAATTCATTCAGCTTCAAAAGTGTCTAGAAAACAGGCGGAGAGAGGTAGAAACCCTTCATCCCAACAATTATCCACTTCCCTGATGACGAGCAGATAATTTCAATCCTACTTTTATATGTTTTTGTGTTAATTTGACAAAAACAGTGACAGAAAGAAAAAGTTACTGACTCCTCTTTGGCTTAGCGAGTTTTAGTAAAGTGAAGTCTGAATAACAAGGTTTAGGCTCAGCTAAAAGACAGCGACAGGTAAGTTAGGTGCTAACTCAGCTTAAGAACAGGGGGATGTTCGATAAAATCCATCTCACTTCCTGCTGTTGGGAGCTGTGAACTCTGCTGAGAGGTAGACAGACAAAGACCAGAACAAGTAAAGCAGTCTGAGAGATGACCGCCATTTTGTTGGTTTAGGCATAGATGTTTCAATATGAACTCCTCCCAGGAGAGATGACAGTAAATTGCTTGGTTAGGGGGCTGTTTGCTTGTTTACTTTCCTTTTACTGCTCACAGGCAGCATTCGATCATTATACATTCAGAGTGTTTAATTTGCTCAACAGAGCACTGTAACGCTCCTGGCTGTCACCTGTTAACAAGAGTCACAGATTGGAGCTCTCGTCACTACAGATTATCACTTGTTTACTGTTATGAATATTTTTATCAGTGTAATGTTATCTGTTATCACCTTTAACTTATGCTTATCTAGTCAATGTTCTTCACTATATCAGGCCACTAAAGCCTGACCAATCCTGAGACACATAAACACCTCACCACATGGATGTCACAACAATATGAGGCTTATGCAGGGAGGGTAAATTGAAACCATTTGACAGGCTGATCCATCAGGTGACATGACATGATTTCCCCAAACATACATTGGCGTGGTTGTCTTATAGCACACAACCGATGTTATTATCCAGAGCAACTGGGCGAGTGGGAGTGTTCAGCTTGAGGACACACATAGAAACTCGATGAATATGACAAGGTCACTCTAAGCACTTTCCCACTGTGTTCTCTTGGCACTGTTGGAAGATCATTGTGGCTTTTTCCTCTCACACATCCAGAGAAGGCCATGCAAAGGAGGAAGACAACTGCAGCACAGATCTACAGCTGCACTCATGTTTAAACGGCACTACGACCAACCCACCCCCCACCCCCCGGACCGGCTACCACAAGCCTACAATTTGCTCCTTTGCATTTCAGCTTGAATAGACCTCGCCGAGCCATTGCCAGCCATGCTCCATGGTTACACCCCTCCCCCCAAACCTTCATCAATTTAGTCTCCTGACACAAATCCAATCTATTATGCATCACATCCTCCCTCCTTCCCCTATTCTGTCTCTCGCTCCCTCTTGGCTGCCCACCTCTTGCTCCCCGAAGACCAAAAATATTCTCATCCCATAGCACTCACTATGACTAATAGATATTTGAAGATATCCTGAACATATGTACAGGCATTTTGCACAGATTAGTGTACCATCTGCACTACAGCGGGGGATCCTTCACTGAAGCCTTCAATGATCTGTTATTTTGTTTAGCGCCTATTACTCATTTCTTTCCATTCTATGTTTGTCCATTAAGATTTGTCTTAAGAGTGTATTTGTTACTCGATGCTTACACACATTAAAAAAGCGAGTAAGAGTGAATTTAATATTAAGATATGAGGACAATAATTACAGTATATGATCTGCAAATGCTACTAAGCTCTGCTCCTGTTGTTCTGTGGTAAAGAGGGCAATCAGGTGAGCGACGGCGCTCCACCCAACAGACACTGCAGCCTTTGTCTACAGATATTTCGAGTCGAGTAAAGTACACAATTCATATACATGATGGATTGTCCATGTTTGAGAGAAGTTCTCTTCATCATTGACCACCTGAGTTGAAGGATGGCGTTCTGATTTGGATCAATATGATGATTGACCAGGAAGTGAGTATTCCCCGTTTGTTTTTATTGGCTGCAGTGTGGGAAGACCTTGGTCTGAAAGCTCATTGGAAATCGGTTGCTAGGCTACCACTCAATATTAGACTTGCAGGATTGACTGCTGGCCCGCCTCCATCGCAGAGGGCAAAGAAAATGATACAGTGAAACTCTGTCCAAGACACACACACACACACACACACACACACACACACACACACACACACACAGACACGCACACCTGACACATCCCCCCTGTCAGTATGTGTAATCCGTGGTATGCTGACTCACATTAAGTGAATCATATGACCCACTCCCTGCTCAGGTGAAGGGAGTGCCTCATCCACCGTGCCTCAACAAAAGAACGCGGGAGGAGCGTGTGTGTGTCTGCGTGCCAGGCTGAGCAGCTCTGGATAGACAGTAGTCAAACAGGTGGTTGCCTGCTGTCATATGACTATGGAATAAAGCGAAAGCATCCTACGCAAGTGTGTCAACACTCAAGAGAGGGTGAACTTTCTATCAGCTGAATCATAAGGGGAAAAAAGAGATTGAAAAACAGCAACAGAAGCAGAAAAAAAAAAAAAAAAAAACAAGATCTGGTGTGCTCAAAATGTCAAATAATCAGAAAAAAAAAATACAGAGAGACACAGACAGCACTACAAGCAGAGAGAGAGAGTGAGAGAGAGAGATGCGAGGGCCTCTCTCTTCTTCAGGCTGTGCGTCTGATCTAACATGAGAGACTTGCACGAGGGGATGTAGGCTGCCGACTAATGCGAGGCCGTGCAGGGAGACCTTTTGATGTGATAAACACAATCTAGTTGATTCATGTTCAGCAAGGTCAAAAGACTGCTCCCTCTATCACACAATTATGAATTTGGTACAGACAGCTGAGTCAAAAAGGCAGATAATACATGATACAAGGGCCCTTTTTTTTTTTTTTTTTTACTAAGCTGTGTAGGTTCTGAATTAAAAGATTAACCACATACAAAAAGAGGCCAAGTGTGGAAGGAAACTAAATATTCAAAGAACAGTTAATGAGGTTACTTTCACATTTTCTGTTAATAAATCCCTCTGAGCTTGTTATTTTGTGTCCATGAATGAGCCATGAGTCTCTTTTTTTTTTAAAATTTTGACAATTATCCCTGAATGGTTGATGAAACATCCTTAATTTCATTCTCTCTGTGTTGAGCTGATACTATGTCAGGTGTTTGGAGACTTTAGCAGAGTATCACCAACTAAAAAAAGTTTGATGAGTGGCAAACATAAGAAGCTAGTGTTGATAATTCTGACAGCGGGGACATTGATATAGTATATAACTGGAGAGACAGAGCTCTCATGGAAAGATAAAGTGGCACGGATGTGGCAACAAAGGAAAAAGAGACTGTTACTGCTGATTGATGTATCCCAGCCACAAACTTTACATTTATCATTTGGTTAGACCAAAACAAGTATGCAAAATGGACTTTGAGAACAAACTTGTGGTCTTATCTTTATCATTTTCTATTTCTGGGTATGAGTAGGATAAATAAAATGTCCAGAGCAAGATATCCTTGTGCCTGGCCCCATCTCCAAAGTGCCTTGTGTGCCATAAAAGCAGCCATATCAACTCATTACATAATATTGCTGAAAGTCCTTTTTGAACCCTGTGATACTCTGTCAGTTCAATTTATTGCAAGTGTCTGTATTGTGGTGTCTCCAAATGCCTGGATTTCTGTCGAGGTACAGTCTAACATCAAGCAGTTTTCTTTTGAGATCTCCGATCACCATCATTCTGACATTTATTCTTCTGAGCTCTCTCACTAAGGACTGAGTGGGATGAGGTTCCCGAAAGTAAACGTCACCACAGGTTGAGATTCAGACTCGGATCAGATATTCACAAATAAGTTGACTTTGCTAAGATGAATCATCTACAGAAACAAAATCCTAAAACCTCGCATTGCCTCGGTATCTCCTGACCTGATCCTGGACAGTGACATTAAGACTGATAGACGCCTGTATAATTACAACTGTGTAAACACATAACAAGGCATTGCGAACGAGGAACAACGTCTTTACTGTGACAGCCAGAGGGAACTCAGTCTAACTTCGCTGAGGGGCTGATAACCATGAGACCACAAGGCACGGGACATACAGCATGCACACATGTTGAGGCTTCTTCAATATCAAGTTATTTCCCCTGTTCCTGGAAGCCTCTCGTTTGATTCTGAAGAGGTATCCCCTGAGATTAACCTACAAAAGGCATGGATACACAGTCTGAGACTGATGTAGGGCCGATACCTGCTCTGCTTCTTTTGATAAACAGAAGCAGAAGTGCGTGTTATAGCTATTACGAACGCAGAGGCTTCAGTTTCACCCCTGATCTAAGTGTAAAGGTTACGCTGGCCTGAGCAAATTAGGTAGTGCCGTATGGAGCTGGACTATGATCTTAGTGCTGTTATTCAAATTTCACTTACCCAGACAAACAAGACGTGAGTCAGAGGAACTTGTCTCAAACATGCACATGCAAAATTTTTATCAAAACTATATGCCTAAGCTAACATTAAAACAGCTAACAGTAAGGTTTTGCATTTGCTGTTACCAATGACCTGGCCCGCACACAAATCACCAAGCATAATTTGATAAAGCGGATGTTCTGCACAGCTCAGATTAAATGAGATTTCTAAACTAATATTCTACACTGGTGGTCACGACTATGTGGGTGCAGGAGATTCCTTGGTGTATCCAAAAAAAAAAAAAGTAAGCTGGAAAAGTAGAATAAAATGAGAAAAACCAAGAGCAGAACACAGTAGCTAAACACACACTGCAGTCCATTTGCATTTGAGAAGTGTGGTGACGTTATGGAAAGAAAAAAAAAAAAAAGGAGAAGGGTTTCATGCTGTCCTGAAGGCCTGTCATATGCTTTGGTCTGCTGTCCTTTCAGATCCAACAACTAACTTGAAGCTTTGACAAAACTGTTTGTGTGGCAGCATGGCGATGAAGCATTAAAACACAAGACGCATTAAGGCTTAAACGCTGAAGCGAAGGAATGTCCTGGATCCTGCATACAAATGCACGTAGACAATGTCTGATCCCAAGAAAAGCTGGTTCTTCTTCACAGCAGTGGCCTATTTCCTGTATGCAGTACCTTTATGATCAAGAGTTTCCTGTTTAACTTGCCAGCTTCCTTATTTAAAAAGAAGACCAACTGGTATATTCTATAAACTGGAAATAGTGCTGACACAGGAACATTAACATTTTGTTACCGATTATCGATGTTCTCTATCTCCACTTTTACATTTCTGCAGTGCAACACTTGCATTTACCACAGAGAGAGTTTACACCCACGTCAGCACTGACACAGGAGGAGCACTCCACACTACGAGCCTACTTCTCCTTGTGATTGATTCACAGTACTTTGGCTCTTCTTGTCCAGCCTTTTTAATTTGCCTTGAGCTGATATTACCCCCTCTCTCCTCCTCCTCCTAGTCATTTGTTTGTCTTCCAGCAGGAAGTATACAAAAACAACCAGGCCTACTGGATGAACTTTTATTTTCCCCTCATCTACATAAACAAAAGGGCACAAACATGATGGACACATTATTTTCTCTCTCTCTCTCTCTCACACACACACACACACACACACACAGACACACCTTCCACTCCCCCTCCAAATCCTGTCCTGTCAGAATAGGTGTGTAGCGTATGTGTCTTGCATACATACAGTACTGTGCAAATGTTTTAGGCACTAAAACCGAGTATGTTTTCAAACATAATGCAATGAATAGTTTTTATTTATCATTTAACTTCATAGGAAGTGTAATAAACTGAAAAAACCTTTGTCAAGATACTTGGCAGACAGGTTGTCTCTGTTGCTTTTCATGTAACCCCAAACTGACTTGATGGTGTTGAGATTAGGACTCTGTATTCTTCTTGTCACTGCAGAAGTTCTTTATGAGTCTGGCTTTATGTTTGGGGTTGATGTCATGCTGCAGAATTTAAACATCTAAAAGTGCCTTAAATGTCAGCACAGTACTGTATGTGAATGTATTATGGGTTTGTGGGACCCCCGATATAGATGCCCTTCTGGCCAACCAGCTCAGAAGACAAATAGAAATACAAATAGAAAGAGGCAAGTTACAAAGGACAATAGAAGGAGATGACGAGAGTGTGGAAGTCGATACAGCAAAGGTTCTGATACATGTATGGAAGGAAGTGAGGGAGATGGTGTCGGACAGACTGGTGAACTTTGCTGATCCTGTGGTCCTTCCCCCTTATATGGGAGAAAGGACTAAGGGATTTTTCAAAGACGCAACATCTATCCACCCATACTGTCTTTTTTGTTGTCATTTCTTTTAATTTTATAGATTTTGGTATATCATGGAGGTAGAATAAGAACATATGTTTTCTATGAGTTTACTCTAAATCCATTTTTTCAACAATATGAATTAAAATGCTGTAGAAATATTCCTTTAGACAGTTGGTATCAGTGGTTAGACGGCAATGTTTAACCACTGATAAGCCCAGGTATCGACTTATTTCATTGTCATTACAGCCCTATAAAAACAGGTTACTTAATGCAGACACCACCAGATTGAAGTACTTAATAGCTGTTCACTACAAAACTAAATACATAACTGCAGTAATCTGAAGGTGTGTCAGCTCAAAAATCACAGATACTGATAACCAATCAGCGGAAGACGATAAATGTATCAGTGAACTGATTTTTAGTCTATTCATAGCCTACAGAGCAATAAGATGCAGCGGAGCACCCACTCACACCTACACATGGTCGGCCAGCATAGTCCTAGAAACCACGCTCCCTCGTTATCGCCCACAGGAGCATCATGTCTTGCCTACTAAACTACCATTCTTCGTCATCTCCACCCATGATTTTATCAGGTCCGATCCATTCATCCATCCGCCCGGCTCCTTCTGTAGACTCTTCGCTTCATCTTCTCACTCTCACTTGTCCTGTTTCTCTGTGTTTCTGATTTAGTTCATCTACCTTGCTATCATTTCTCAATTGTAACAATCGAATCAGCGTGGTTTCTTCTGATTTTGTATCACATCTGCTTTTATTTCAGCGGTCCCCCATTTAATTTGGCACTGAGTGAAACGTCTTCGTAGCTGTGGACGTGCACAGCTTGAAAAAACAAGAACACTGGCCCATTGTTTTTATTCATAACATCATCTCTTGCTACCGATGCAAAGCTGTCAACCAGAATGACATGAACGGGGAGCTGCTATTAATATGAATCTTTTCTCACTGTTTACACAGCTGACAGTTTAATTTATGGCTTATGAGATGTGGAGGAAAAATTACGACAGGCCTGAGTTAACCTGCTACACTATAAAGCCACTGAAATTATTGTAACACATTGTCCGGGAAGGTTTACACAATTTTTATTTTCACCTATTTACATCTGTGTTGAGTGACTTCCTCTTCCCCAATTTTAACAAACTTGATTACATAAAAACTACAATTATGCAATGTATTTGATAATCTTAACTGGGTTAACGAAGCTTGGTGGTTGTCAAGCCTGATCTACATCACCATTTACGTTTTATTTGACTTTAAGTATTCCTGCTGTCACTGAGTGCCTCACACAGAGGAGCTACACTTGAGAGGCTCATATCTCCACTCCAAAGTAAATCAATATCAGGGTCTATGTGCTTTTCGGTTACTCTTATTTCAGCGCATTTATCTCTACAGATCAATCACTCTACAGGCTTTGCCAACATCTATGTACAAGTTCTCTCATCTCTCCTCCATCCATCCATCCATCCTCATCCTCATCCTCATCATCTCTTCTTACCGTGACCGGAGTGCCTGCCAGGCGGCGTCGACATCAGCGTACAAGTTCTTCTCTGAGGGCTTCCCAGAACTGGCCCCGTAACCCGAGTAGTCGTAGGAGAAAACGTTGCAGTTGATCCGTGAACCCAGGCCGATGTAGAAGCTACTCATCTGGCCCAAGTCCACTGCGTTTCCGTGGGAGAATAGTAGTGTGTAACGGGCGTTGGGTGAGCAGCGGACAAACATGCAGGCAATCCGGTTCCCTCTCGAGGTGCGCGTCATGAAACACTCGATGGCGTCCTTCTCGCGGGCCGAGTACTGCCAGTCAGCACGCTCTGAGAGGTGAAGCGTCCATCGGCTGCCGCTCTCGTCGCACATGAGGCTGTAAGTGGGCTCTGGTGGCAGGAAGGCCAGCTTTGAGGCTATCTTGCTGGGGCACGGTGGACAGCAGAACAGGCAACATAGCTCGCTGAGGGATAAGTGGTTCATCCTTAAAACACTGCGATAAGAGAGTGAGAATGGTTAAAATAGAGACATAAATCCATGTCACAACTGTAGATATTGCTTTTGAGAGCTGAGAGTGAGCGAGAGAACAGAAATAACCTCCTCGAAAGAGCATCTGGGCTCTCTAAAACAAGTGAAACACAAATTTGCCACACTAGCAGATTCATCACACGGAAAACACCACAAGAGCAGATGCATGCCACAGCACTCTTGAATGATGTTCTCTCTAAGCATTCACTTGTCTTTTGTAAAGTGAAAAAGCAGGGGTTTTCCGGGACTGCGGACAAAAGCCAGGCTGCTGCCTTTTTTAAAAAACACTATCAATTCCCCTCTCCGGAACGCATGGCCCTCTCCAGCCGGGATAATAAAAAAGATATAGCCCTGACCCTGATGAGTGTTTGTTCCCCGCCTGCCTCGAGGCTCCACAACCACTCAGACAGTATTGACTTAAAAGGGTTTCCCTCTTCTACCCTGCAGCTGGACCCCCACCCAAGGCAAACCTTTAGATATTCCAGGTGTCTTTGAATTGCAGCAGCCAGTACTGGAGATGTCAACAGAGCACCTTTTTGGTGACACCAAAACTGGTTGGTCAAGATGATAAAATGTCCTCCAGGAATGCAACGATTTATTCTCATTCATCATATTTCTTTAGCAACCACTTTGTAATTTGACCTGGCATAACTACACAAGCCTTTTTGAGTAGGGAGAAATGGATCATTATGTCATATTATGACAATGTGCTGTGGATTATATTTCCCACCATCACACATCCATGCAAAGCACCTTTTCTCCATATTTTAGTCACTAAACTGCTAAAGCTCTTACAAGTTTCATGGGAACTGTGAGTAAACAGCTCATTTTAAATCCTGCCACAGATTCTTGATTAGATTGAGGGCTGGATGTGGCCACTCCAGGACTGTTAAAAGGCATTCCTGTGCAGGTTTGGTTTAATATTAGGAATTGCTGTCCCAAAATTGCTATTCTTTTGCTATAATTGCATTTTGCTACTTTCATTATACCCCCTACAAGCTTCCCAGGTGAAGCTGCAGAAGAGCATCCAAACAGCATGGTGTGTCCACTCAAAGTGGGAATAGTGTGTTTCTGCTAATGTGGGATGTTTGGCCTATACCTGCAAGCGAAATTTCTGGTCTCATTAGACTATAGAGCTGTTTTCCACTTTATTTTAGAGTCTTCCACATGCATTCTGGCAAACACTAGTCCAACTATCATGTGAGTTTTTTTTCCAACACTGGCTTTCCCCTTTAAGACTATAAATGATTACTGTTGCCTGGTTCTGATCTCATCCATGAAAGTGGTAAATCTAAAGGAGGCACAGGGTTGCCACAGAACTCTTGGTGGCCTCCCTCACCAGTAGTCATGAACAGACACTTTTTTAAACTACCTTTAGCAGACTTACAGCTGTTTCCATCTTTCATAATTGCCAATACTTTGAGAGATATTCAAAGCCTTGAAAATGTTGTGTATCATCCCTGTAAGTGGTATTTTTCAACAACTTCATAATGCATGTTTTTCAATGGAATGGTCCATTGCTTTATGACAAGTGAAAGAAAACTGGCTAACCAGCTTTTAGACCCTCCAGGTACAGGTATATTAAGACTTGTCACATCTCGAGTACACACAGGTGACGTTAATTCAGCTTAATTACCTGCCACTTATGTAAACAACTGGGTGTACCTGAGATAATTTAGAGTGACTGCTTTTTATAGCCACTTGTAATCTATGAATACTACTTCTGCAGGGTGCTGTCACAACCCTAAAGGAGCATACAGCAGTAAAATACATACATTTGCTTCCCATATTTCCCAAAATAGTCCATAATCTCCCAGCCATGGAGACAGAATGGTGCCACGCATCGATTTACTATAAAATGGTGGTGAAGGCAGCAGTGTATTTAAGGAGATCACATTGATTCCAAGCTGGTTTGTTAAGGTTGGATACAGTTTATTTCCAAGTGTGATGAGCCAATAAGTCAGCAATACTAAACATGCAAGTGTGCCTGTGTGTGTGTGTGTGTGTGTTTTACGAAAACAGAGCAGAAAACTGATCGGTAACATTACCTGGACGGTGGCTGGACGTTTGTTTTGTTTTTCTATCTATTCTGAGCTGACAGTATTGGCAAACGTCGCCGTAGTCAGGTGTTATCTTCGCACCAAGCCAACTAATATATCTCCTTCTCGACGCCAGGAGATTCACAAGGTTATCCTCGGCCAGATTATCCTCTGTTCCGTGTGCTATGCGTTGGCGATGTCACTTGGAGTGTGTGTATCCCTGTTGGCAGCACAGTTGTAAGTTACTATAAGGCTAACTGCTTCGTCCTCCAGGTCCAGACAGCCTCTCAAACTGTCGTTTCTTTTTCCTCCGCTCGGTTTTCTCAACATATGGTCCTGAATGATAACGAGGTCGACTCATTCAAAACGTTAACATCTATATAGCTGTACAGCGACATGGATACATTCAATAAAGGTCTAAAAGAAACTAAATTCTTGTCTCACGTCCGTGGTGGCTTGCCAAAACTGTTCACAGCGGTATCTCTTTGCCTCTGAAACATCACCGCTTTCGTTGTGAAAATATCACTCAGCTTGTTATCTTGGCTTCTGCGGAAGGAGAGGCGGTGATTGGCCGCTTTACGGACCAATAGCGAAGAAGTTGCTGAAACGAGTCGACCAATCGTAAAACGTGTGGATATTTATGGGCGGCCCCTGTCAACAAGCGAATTGAACAAATTGTTTTGATTGACGTTTAGGAAAACCAATCAGAGATTACTATTTCGGGACAACGTCCCAATCAGCACCGATCAAGGCGTTTCAATCAGTAACTGGTGACGTCATTGACATAATAACAACTTTATTTACGGTATTTGTTCATGCAGAAGCAGTGTGCGCAATACGTGTATTTTTTTATTCTAACGAATTGTTTTTTATTTTTATTTATTTTAACCATTTTTGAGAAAAAGTGGAGGGTTCGTGTTTTGACCTCAATGACGTTTCATCTCTTTCCGGGTTAGCGCTCCTTCTGGCATGGTTGTTCGAGTCTTCTACCTATGTACCATGTGTAACTAGAAATCAGAAAATAGGATGAGTTCTCAGAAAGGTAATGCATCTCGGTCGCGAGCCCAGAAGCATCAAAACACCGTCGCCTTCAAAAACGACAAATACGGAGCGACTGTGCAAGTAAAGGTGCGTGAACCGCCTTGATGTGATGTGTAGTCAGTCTGCTGAGGTACACGGCTCAACTACGTGACAGCAGTTTTGAAATTAAAGTTACATTGTATATTTCACACAGTTAATAAAGAGCTGTTTTTTGTCAGTAGCCATGCTGCCACAACCTGTTGTTTTATCATCATGTTTCTGCTCATGTGATCTCAATTATAGAAAGCAAAATCGAAAATCCACGATGGGCTCTGCCAACACTGTAAAGATATTCTTGAGTGGAAAGTCAAGTACAACAAATACAAGACACTAACACAACCCCGAAAATGGTGAGTACACCTGGGTTTACACCCATTAATTAATTGCAGCTGCACTTCCATTTCTGTTCATGAATATCCCCACTAGGGCTGGGCTATATATTGATATTATATCAATATCGTGATATGAGACGATATATGGTGTTAGATTTTGGATATTGTGATATGTGATATAATATAAGTGTAGTCTTTTCCTGGTTTTGAAACTATAATACGTAACTATTCTGCATTAAAATGTCTAAAAACAACTAGACCTATGTTATGTATTTTGTTGAGTTGTGTGCTTACATTATCTCAAATGTTTCCAACAATTTTCAAACCCAGAGAAATCAGTAATATTAGGCTAATCAATTGTTTCATTTGGTCGCCTGCCAATGGCGTCATACCCCCTCTACGAAAGAGCATACCTGCACAAGATAATACGTCGGTATTATGGTTGCCCACCAGAAGCATAAATAAATTGACATAAATTAACTTTTATTCAGTTTCAAGCCACATTTTTATGATAAACCTTTTAGATCTTGGCCATTGTTAACTGTATCTTTTAACCTGATAAAGGATTTTAGTCATTGGACGTCTGGATCTTAAATTATCAGTGAAACAAGCTGAGAAAACGTTAGCAGCAGCTCGGCTAGCAGCCCGAGTTGTTTTTACCAGTTTTATTCCCAGTGTACTTTTGTTTTGGAGAGATGGAGACCTCTGCGGATTATTCGGCCCACGGTGAAAACCTGCTGAACATCTGTATCTTAAGTTATCAGAGAAGCAAGCTAAGCAAACGTTTACAGCAGCTCGGCTCGCAGCCCCTACCGGGCGTCCTGTGTCCACGGAACAGCGTCGGAGATCACTGATTTTTAATGTGAAACTGCTTCATTCAGTGTTTTTACCTGTTTTAATCACCGGACCTGTTTGTTTTGGAGAGGAGGAGACCTCTGCAGATAATTTGGCTCCCAGTAAAAACATCCTGAATGATGGACACTGAAGTAATCCTGGGTAAACTGGTTGTTCAACAATAAAGACAACAGCTCCCATGATTCCACGCTACTTCACACCGTCATCACGCTCCGCCTTTTGTTATTGTTTTGATTGAGAGACTCCTAGCGGTAGAAATGACATATTGTGCGTTTAAAGGCTGCATTACAGTAAAGTGATATAATTTTCTGAACTGATTACTAATGATTATTTATCAAAAATCTCGTTGTGTAAATATTTTGTGAAAGCACAAATAGTCATCCCTACAAGATTGATATCAAGGTATTTAGTCAAAAAATATTGTGATATTTGATTTTATCCATATCACCCAGCCCCAGCTCCCCACTCATTTGATCTGTCACAGTAAAGAAGAAAGTAATTGCTGCTGAACTGATTAATCATCAAAGCAACTTCAACATGGAGTATAATTATGCTAATAAACTAGTTAATGCATTCATTCATTTAAGCAAGTTACAGGTTCACAACAGCCAAGATTTGCAACTTTTCCCGGATTCATACCATCATAAATTATTACATGAAGCTACTGGTCAGGTATAAGACATAAGAAATGTTACAGTATACTTTGAACTCCCAACAAAGAGGCAGACTTTGATTAAAAGACGCCACTGTAAATTTAAACCAGACTCATGCATGAATTTCCCTGCAACATACAGTACAGGTCAGAAGTTTGGACACACTTTCTCATTCAACTGAGGTGCCCGAACAATATGTTTAGGTGTGTCCATCAATTGTGTACGTGCAGTGAAGTGTTGCTTCTTGGATTTGTTATTTGTTTTTATTTTGTGGGAAACAAACAACAGAGAGCTGCCTGTTTGTAGTTTGTCTCTGGTATGCAAATTGATGTGTGCTTGCATATTTTCATATTTCAGTGTCAAGTGTTCTCAGAAGAGTGTGAAGGATGCGTATCACATCATCTGTAAGCCCTGTTCTCTTCAGCTCGACATCTGCTGCAAGTGTGGAAAGAAAGAGGACATTGTTATTCCGTAAGCGCTGCTGTATTATTAAAAATATGTGTGTGCAAATGAATGTTAAGTCATTTTGTGTTCTGACCTTGCACACATTTTCACCTTTTCTGCTTACTGTTGAGGAAATCTTTCTCTGCTTAGTGTGGCCATGCTGGTCTTCTAATCGTATATGAATTAAATGATTCACAATGGTACATGTGTTCATTTTCTATAGGTTGGCTGGAAATATTATTATTTTTATTATGAAGTAAAAAGAAAAAAAGATTGTAATTTTCCTGACTGACTAGCACAAACAGTTAATTTTATTGCAAGTCTGCCATCTTGTGGACATGAGACACATTACAACATTTTTTATTTATTTATTTATTTTTTTTAAATTGACTTTGGACTGATTGACAGCATTTTACCTTCAGTCTTTACATCTTCATTTAATTCCCCTCTCACATATTGTATGCGTTTATTCTCATTATTTATTTATCTGCCTGATGACAAGATAACAGAACATAAATGTTTTTTTTCTTGTCTCTTGTAAGAGCACAAAAAAGATAGCCATTGACACCACCTCATGTTGTTTTTATGTCACTTTGCAGAGTTAACTCACACCTGGACAACACAGAGAAGGAAGAAGATGGAGAACAGAAAAGGAAAGGACGTGGGCAAGGAAAGAAGGACACGGATAACTTGGACAGTGATGATGATTATGATGATGATGATTTTGGTGACCTTGGAGATGATGATGAAGACTTTGACAGTGACTCAGGACCAAAGAAAACACAGAAGAACAAGTCTGCTGTACTTCCAGATGTGTCCCAAGTTAAGATTAAAGACTAAAGACAAAGAAAGGCTAATGTGCCAAGTGGACTTTTTCTGTTGTTTTTACATACAGTGTATACAAAAGAAGTTTTCATATCTATATACAGTATGTGGTTCGTGATGTGACCATTCTCAAATGAACTAAAGCAAATTAACAACATTGCTGGATGATAAGTTAATGTCAACAACAGCTGAGCAAACAGAAGCTCCCAGATGATTCAGAAAGCTTTTGAATGATTGTACATCCTTTTTTTTATTTGAGTTGGTCTCCATCGAAAGCCTGTCAAGTGATGAATGGGCTGTATAATGTACTGTACATTCTCCAGTCCGTTCACAAGCAATACCAGTTAGATATATATATTCAGTATTTGAATGTACTGTAATAAAAACCTGCACGCTGTGTACATTCATTTAGATACATTTACCCAAGCTATTTATTCTTTTGACAATAATTGAACCAACAGAAGCCTTAAAGTCTTTTTTTAATTCTGATAAAGACAGTCATTTCAAAATGTTAGTCTGTTTGCACTGTTAATGGCTGCAGATCAATTAATCTACTCCGGTCTTTTCTCTCTAATGTTTGCTGTCCCTGATCTGAGAAGCACCTGCATATTACTGGAAGATACGGGGAGAACCCCTTTTAACTTAGAAGCAATCAAGTATCAGTGTCACTAAAAGGAAGAAGTGGAGGATTTGTAAAGAGTAGAAGTGAAGAAGAAGAAGGAAGGAACAGTGAAGACATTAGAACTGACAGTGAAATATTGACCACACAACCAGCAGCTCTACAGCAGTGTATTTATTGTGGTAGATGAGATTTTCTGACATATGAAGTTTTTGGATCAACTAAATGTTGCAAAATATCACTATTTTAGGCCTGTCCCCCACCCCTTTTCCCTTTTGTCATTGCCTCTACACTAAACATAACTAAATTCAGTAAAAATATCAACTGATTTTCCTCAGAATAACTCATAAAGCTAATAACTGCATTTTTGAAGTAGGCTATATCTTGAATTCCTTCCTTAATATTAAAACTGGTGTGTAAAGCTGATATGTAATTTCCAGACAATGTACATCAAATATGGGCACAGTTCTGATTGTTGACTGTTGGTGTAGAAGTCTTTGAAAGTTCATTAAAAATCTGCTATATTTGTTCAAATTTCACCAAAATTTCTGCACACCATCTGTAACCTACACATGTATTGTTTTCTCATCCCATCTGCACACTACTGCATGGCTGAGAGATTTTTCTGTTTGGTGCTGGAACAGTGTGTAATCCCAAATCTTTATGGAAACCTTTTTGGCAGGAAGTTATCTTTGGACATGTGTAAGTTCTCGTTTTTCTTCATCCTCAGCCACCCTTGACACTTCCTGTCACTTGATAAGTTATTCACAGAAATGAGTCTTACATGTGTGCTGGTGTCAACCAAGATGAGTATGTGCTGTCATTCATCAAATGGTTGATAAATTTAAAAGAATGTGACAATATTTCAGTCCTTACTTCCTCATATGTGGCATCAGGACATATGAATGGATTAATTTTTGAGTTCAGTGCCTGGTGTGATCCTCTGTCTCTGCTCTCCTTTTACACTCATGACTTAACGCCAACCTCATATTGACCTGGTTTTGGAAATCCCCTAGTTTTTTCCAAGTAACAAGTTTACTTAAGTATCTGTTATTTTGAGTCAAAATTATCCAGATACCCATTCAACCTGCGGTCTGGAACAGACCCAATGAGTAATAACAAAACTAAAAGCCCAGTGGTGTTTGCTACATCAATGACACACCAACAATAAACTTACATCCTGTTACCAATGTTGATATAGTATCTAGCTTAGGTCCTATATAACAGTACTGCAATATATCTTACATTCATGAAGGTTATAGTGCTCAGTTTGTGTTGAAACTGTTTTAGTGAGGTGTGAACTTGATTGGGTTCATTACAGAATGCTAAATATGGAAAAATATTTGACATGTAAAAAATCATCAGTGAAAAAAGACTATAAAAAGAGAAATTAAGGATAAATTTGGTGGTTTTGCATTTTCCAGTCCTAATTTGTGGTTAGCAAACAGTTTTCAAGGTGAATTAAGAGCATTTAAAGTAATATTATGAACATGACAAAAGACAATGATGGAATGATATGGGAAGAGAAATTTCATCTGTGGTTTATGAAGGTATTATGTTAAATGTTTTCTAACCCCACTATACTGTGTGTTTTATTACTATACGGTGTCACTGCTGTGTCCTGCCCGTTGTTACCTTAAGATATAATATAAATCTAACCCAAACATTGAGAGGATATTCTCAGTGTTATTACCAATATAATACTTACCGCTGCACTTACCCCTATTATTACACTGTTCCCTCCTTGATTACTGTGTTATTATGAAGAAGTAAGGTGCCACTTATGTCTAATGGGAAAGTCCCGGAATCATGACAACATTTCCCAAACGTGAAGTGACGCACGTGAGAAACTGACTAAAAGGAACACATAACAAACCAAAGAGAGACCCAGAGGAGACGTGCGTGTGCTGCCTGCCACGTATCCTCACATGGCTCAGACTTCTAGCGGCGTTTGCGTCACATAGTAATTTCAAAATTCAAGTTCATTCACAAGAGGAAGTGCTCATATGCGAATGTTTCGACGTTAACCTGCCGTTGGCACTCCGAAAGACAGATGGTACATATTGTGCTTTAAGGTAATTTATTCATAGCCTATGCTGCTTAAATGCATTTTGAGGGCTAAAAGAATTAAATAAATATAATAAGTTGCTGCACAGTAAAGAAGTCGCAGATCCACTTGAACTTGAACCTTCTCTAAACTACTTATGAAATGATAGATGAGCTTTTTGATTAATTTTGGGGACACCACGGTTTTCTCTGCCCTCATTTTATCTGAGATTTAAGCAAGAGTGATGCGGAGTCACACTTTATTTATTTAATCTACAAAAAAGAAACGTTTGAAACATTTGCGCGTTTGGTGTCTCTGCATCTGGCCTGATGTTATTTCCCACCAAATAGCAACAGCTATTAAGTTTCTTGGCAGCACCTTGACTGACACGTAATTTAGGCTAATTGGTCACTCTGATTGATTATTAAACCGACACAGTTCAAAGGCGCAGACAGTTCTCAGATACATCCGCATTTGAACACAAGCTGTAAGACAAAAGCAAAACCTTGACACGTTTCCAAGTACACCGCTGACGTGCGTTGATACAGGGAGAAGGCTACTTATCTTCTTGACCGATCCTGCAAAACCCTTACACACACCCCATATTTCTGCGCGCTCCCATTGGCTGTTGATTGTCATTTCAGTCAAGTGGATCATTGCGTCCCCCTGTGTCGTGGTGATCACAGTTCCCAGAAAACAAAACCCCGGTACGCTGTTGCTGCGACAGGTCTAACAGCCCGACTCCGACCTGATCTGGTGAAGGGATGGCAAACTCTAACAGACCCTCCACGACTACTGCGCACATCTTCAGAGGAACATTTATCCACGCGACCCAGCAAACAGCGGTGCAGATCCTGGAAGATGCGCTCCTGGGAGTGGATACGGAGGGAAAGGTTTGACTCTAAAATATCTAAAAACAAATCTAATAACGGGTTTTGGTATGATTGAGAAGTTGGCTGTTTGAAAAAACGTGGGCTCATCTACATATGCCTTTGGCTATAGTTTGATAAACATTTATAGATCTAGTTATTCCAAACGTTGCGCACTAACAATTTGGTATAAAAGACGTCAGAGTTGATCAAATGTGTGAATCAGTTACATAATAAAAACAGCTGTTGCTTTCACATTTTGGCCAACACTACGCCCTTAAACACAAACCTATCATTACAATCTTAAGTAGCCTCTTAAAATACAACAAGGGGGATTCAAATTCATAAAAACGTCGTTAAGCCATCCAAAGAAAAATTGTATTGGCTCCATACTCATACACAAGGAAGTCATAGACTGGTTATTAATGAATTAATTAATTATGTAGTGGATAGAGATATGAAAAGAACTGTGCATCAACACCCTCAGAGACATGCACACAAAAAGGTTTTATAACATTACATAAGGAAGACACTCAACTTGCTACAGAAGTTGTTCGTTTAGATAAAAATTAGATACAAGTACACATGTATGATGTTTTCAGCTCTCACAGCTTATTCTTTTTTTTTTTTTTTTTTAACATCCAAACACTCATCCACACACTGTAGTTGTAGTTTATTCATACAGCCTAACCATTAATTGATTTCCTTTCTGCCATTAGATTGCTTTCATTCGGAAAGGCGAAGAGCTAGACAAAGTGTCTCAGGCTTTTGGATTCAGCCCATCTGAAGTCACTCAACTGACACAACAGTAAGTAGAATGTATAAATTATTTACTGGATATAATTTTCATTTACAGGGCTTTATACTTGTTGACTTCAATAAGTCAAAGACCTGTATTTTCTGCATCAACAATGATATTATATCTGTTACTCTACTATAAAATATCAGCATGCATCACTTTTTAATTTTTTTTTTTTACAGTGGATCATTTAGAACAATTTAGGACATAAAAACAATATATTTTAACCATTTTCATGGCTTGCTGCACCGCAGTGAGTTCTTCATGCCAGGGATGGTGGACACCCACATCCATGCACCCCAGTACAGCTACATTGGCACAGCCCTGGACATGCCGTTACTGGAGTGGCTCAATACATACACCTTTCCGATGGAGTCACGCTTCAAGGACATGGACTTTGCCAGAAAAGTTTACAATCAAGTAGTGGTGAGTTTGCCAGCATTATGCCTTTTGAATGAAATACATACAGTTAGCCAAAACGGAGTCCTGTGGCACACTGCGAGAGGTTTGATATGTTTATGATGGTAAACTATAGCTGATGGCATTACAAGCTGCCTCAGGAACAACTGGGAAAGTGAAAAATTCAATGACACAGCCTATTGTTACACAGCCTGTGATTTGAGAACAATTCAGTGTCTTAACAACACATAGAGAAGAGAAAAAAATGTTGTCTTAATCCTGTAAAATGATCCCTGTGCTTTACAGAGAAGGACGCTGAGAAACGGAACAACCACTGCATGTTACTTTGCTACCATACATACAGATGCTTCTCTCCTGCTGGGCGACATTGCACGTAAGAAGTCCCACAATCAAAACACACACGCACACACACACACACACACATTTTGATCCAATCATTTATATTGTTATTATTATTATTATTAGTGTATATTACAATGAACAGTGGATTGTTTTGAAGTTGCCAGTTTGTATTAGTAACTAGTAAAAAGTGGGAGCTGCTCCTATGATAAACAGAAGAAAATACTAGTAATGTAAGTGTGTTCTGTAAATGTTATCTTTGTCAATAGAAACAGAGAGAGAGTCCTCAGTCAGCACTTGTGCCTTGTCTGTATACTCATTATTATAATCAAATCAGCAGCTCAATATGTGATTCATGGGTCTGATATGTTTTTCTACCCACTGTGGCTGTTTCCCTTTGCAGCTGGGTCAGAAACAATCTTATTTTGTTCACCTTTATGCCTCGTCCTCATCACCTTGGTGTCATGTTACATATTACTGAGCACTCACATAAATACGTAACAATACAACCACACTGAATTGCACACTGGCTTTGGAAGCTTTACGCAGTCTTTTTGTGTGTTTAGGGTCATTGAACCTTCACCTTCATCCTGTTCTGAGCGGCTGTTTCATTTTGCTGAAAATCGTGGTTTTTCAGTGTGTGTGTTTGTGTGTGCGCATGGGTACATGTTAACTTTTTATTGTAAAAGACATCACAGTGAGACGTAGAGAAACCTAGAAGAAGGCTGGTTTTCTGTAGTTCTAGTTCTAGCTCTAATACATGTATTTAAAATTTTCTCATGCAACAATCTTGTAAGGTCCAAAGTCTAAGGTCCTGGAGAAGTCTGATTTAAACGCACATGTTCTGCTGTACTTGACTGGAACTGTTTAATGACCTGCTGATCATGTTCAATATCTGTAACACCATACTGGTTGCAGCAGAACGCTATATATAGTACATAACTCACCATTCGTTTCATGGAGTTATGTTATAACTGGTGGACGTCACCCTCACATGCTCCCCCTACCAAGCAAAATCTGACATGAAATTCATATAAATATGACCAATGTATAGAATTAATGATAACTAGAAAAGGCTACATTTTCTGAATAACATTTAAGTGAACTCTTATGGGCTCTGCTGAAAAGCCCCAAAACACTTAAAATAGTTGAAATACCAAAACAGTTGAAGTCATAGTTCAAATGGCATTCAAAATAGCAACACTGAAAGAAGCTGAAATAGCAGAGAAAATGTAAGACCTACAAAAGTTGAAGTCTAGTTGAAGTGTATGAAATTGAAGTGTTCATGTGCTCATGTATTATTAACCACCAAATCAGATATATTGGAGGCTTCAGAAGTGACGTAAATGTTGACATGAATGCTATTTACAAGTTGAAAATGATTAATTATCAAAATTTTGATATGACATGATCATAAGTTGAAGTTGGGCAGAACTACATTGGCAAACCTAATAATATGGTTATTTAACTCATAGTGTCATCATCTCAGCATTTTGGGTGACAATAAAATAATTTGAGTTGAGTCAAATGATATAAACCAGGATATCTTCTGTCTTACAGTAACACAGCCGTCTGATCTTTTGTTTGTTTGTTAACTCAGCATTTATTTATTTATTTTTTGGTACAAATAACACACGTTCGCTATGGATTCAACAAGACACCAGAAACGTTCCACTGGGACACGGGACACAGACCTCTTTTACAGAGGCCATTTTGATATGTTACAGCAGGAAAAGTGCAGGTATAACTAATAGTGTGAATTAGTACTGCATTCCACTTAGGCTTGTGGTAGTGAAGTCCTCATGGAACAGACATTAGTTCCACCTGGGGTTTTTCTGCTACAACATGACACAGCATTTCTGCAGTGAAAAATGTCATTATTACATGTTGACTTCATCATGTAGTTCATGCTGAGCTCTCCTGCTTTTCCTCATCCCAAAACTGCTCTATAATGTGTGTCAATTAGTTGGTTCCTCTGGAAATTGGAAGATTAATCTCCACTAAAGTGCAAATACCACTGGAATGAAAAGGCAGCATCATTGAAAGCCTTCTTATAGAGAGGTCCTTTGTCAGTATTTCAAGATTTTTGGAGACATTTCAGATGATATTAAGTTTATGTCTATATTCTTCCATAAAGCTCCTATACCTCCACCTCCACACAGGTGTTTTCACTTATTTTGTCTGAGCTCTTCTCAGGACTACAGTGTACTTGATTGTTTGTTGCATCTGTTAGGACAGGTCAGTTTATACATTACCATCCTTATTATCTCTGCTCAACTTTGTCTAATCTGCTAGAATAACACCAGGCTGTCTCGCGGATTAATCTGGCCCTGCACTACAGGATCCCCCTGTTGTAATCAACTGTTATTTGCATAACTGTCATACCATGTTCAAACTCGTATAACACACACATTTTCCTGTTATATATTTAGTCAATCAGGAACTGAAACCCCAAACTGTAGCCTGCATGACTTACATATCTATAATTCTCTTCCTTTCTGCACAAGCAAAAACTTGGGCAGAGGTATACCTAACACAATTACAACAAGTATATTTGTGAAAGGACTACATGTAAATTAAAACATGTTAACATTTTAATGCACTGGTTCTTGAGCTCTGGCATATACATATAAGTCTCATGTAAAGAGGCCCAGATGTACAGTTTTACTTGTCTACATTTAGCTTTAAGTATAGGCTTGCATATTTGACAGGATAGAAATAAAAACATTATCTTAACTCTGCACTGGGGATGGAGGTTAAAGACTTACAGAGTTTAAATGATAGGTTTTATTGTGCATGTCTGTGCGTGTAAGAGTCTGTGCATGCGCTTGTGCAATATGTATCTAGCTAGCTGTATTTCATGTATAGTATGTGTGTCTGCATGTGATTTCATACAACATAACAAGGATTAGGGCTTGTGAGTGACAGCAAGTTTAACTCTGACATGCAAAAGACCTGAAATGCTGTATTATGCTACAGACATGTGGACAAGGAAATAATAAAAAGCCTAAAAGCTTATAGCACCTGGTATTTCAAGGCAGTCTCCCATCCAATTATTAACCAGGCTGGACTCTTAGACTATTGGACGTGGCATTATGTCAGTAAGCAATTAACAAACACTATTGACAAAGTTCTGCACTTCGTCAGCCTCATTAGAGTTAGCATGTATAATTTAGAGCTCTCAAATATTTGTCACCTCCTGGGCAATCTAAGCTGCGATATCATAAACTGGTTGGGACTATTGGGTATGTTGTTCTTGTGGACAAAACTTATTGTTGAATGTATAACAAAAAGTGTAAAAGCTTGCAGCACCTAGAATGTCCAAGAAGTCTCCTATTCAAGTACTAACCTGGCCAGACTCTGCTTAGCATCTGAGATCAGAGCAGATGGGATGTGTTCAAATAGGTGTTACTTACTACATACTGGGCATTATGAAACATAGAGAAGAGGAACTCTTCCGTTAAGTGTTACAGAGAAAAGAAGGTGTGAGTGCAAAGCTCTTGTTGGGTTTGGACTGTCGTTCCTCTTCTTAAGTTGGGACAGTTGTTGCTCTTGTGAAAGAAACACATTGTTGAATGTATAACAAAAAGCCCCAAATGTTGAAAGCACACAGTATTCTCAGGCAGTCTCCCGTGCAAATACTAACCAGACTAGACCCTGCATAGCATCTGAGCTCAAACAAGGTCAAGCATGCTCAGGGTTTTATGGCCATAAGCGATTGGCACTGCCACACACAGAAATATAGTACTCCACTTTATAACCCTCTTTAGAATTAATCTTTAGATTTTATAGCTCTTGAATATGTGTCCTAGATACTCCAAGCATATATAAACATGATATTGTATACTAAAGGTCACAGTCTTGTTATCCTTATTTTTCTTGTAGATAAGTTTGGACAGCGTGCCTTGGTGGGCAAGGTGTGTATGGACATTAACAATTTTGTGAAACATTACAAAGAGTCCTCTCAGGAGTCTCATGAGGAAACCCGTCGGTGAGTATCAACCGTGTAATTTCCATGTATTGTAGATCTGTAGGTATCAGTGTGCTGAAAGGATATGAGTCTTAATTTTGCCCTTTGAAAGGATATGATGGAGATATGAGTCTTATTTTTGTTTAATGTATCAGTACAATACTGGGCCTTTTACTTTAGTGAGAACATGCTGAATACTGAAGACGTTTTCAGTGAGGAGAAATTCCCAGAGGCAACAACTTTAGTTACGCTGAATTTATTCAATGTGTCTCAGAGAAAAGGCAGAGGCGGGCAAGTTTCCGTTGAGTGCTTAAAGCCACTGCATCTAGTAGAATATGTCATAGATAGCGACAAAAACAACAGATATGTGACATATAGTTGGGATGTACAGTATGGTACCATGATGTAAGGTAACAGTTCATCTGTAGGCTCCCTTTTTAAACATGTATGTGCACATCACAGAGAATGTGCACCTGATCCTGAAGTAATATTTGCCTCATATGCCTGTTTTTGTTGCTAAAACTATGAGTGTATCCATTTTACAGAGAGAAATATCTCTGCAACCACAATCCCCTGCAGATGTTGTGAATGTGGCAGACCCAGACGAATTATAACTATTATTTTTTCCCCTCAAGGTTCATTGCAGAGCTCTTGGAAAAGAAGGTAAGATTCTATGATATGATCAATTCAATAAACATGGCAATAACAGAAAATGTAAGAAATATCCAAAGGACGTTGTTCTGTTTACCCATTCCTGTGTCTCCTCCCTCTTGGTTTTTTGGCAGTACCCTCTGGTGAAACCAGTGGTGACTCCCCGCTTTGCTCTATCCTGCACAGGAGCCTTGCTCGGAGAGTTGGGAGAAATCGCTAAGAATAACAACCTGCACATTCAGGTGAGCTCACCGTGGCAACCAAACCAGGCTATGTCCACAGGGGACAGTTGCCATAGAGACCACTTGGCGTTGGACCTGTGGGGTTTTTCAAAGAATGAAATTAATACACAGGCGTACAATTTTCAAAAACAGAAAGCTGACATGAAAGAATTTAAATCAAGTGTTGTAGAATAGCATTTGACATTAGTTATCCTGTTACAGCTTTTCACAAAGGCGGCGCCTCAGATTCTGTGAGAGTTACAGTCAGGTGTCTGACATATGATAGTGTGTTTGTCTATTTCCAGAGTCACATCAGTGAAAACGTGGAGGAAGTGAAGCTTGTTAAGGATCTGTTCCGTGATTCAAAGTCCTACACAGAAGTCTACCACAAATTCAACCTGCTCACTGACAAGGTGAGACATTTTTGTAGAAAAACATCAATGTTGAAATAAATGCCGAACATGGTCGATATTATTCATGATGGTGATGATTCACAGACAGTGATGGCCCATGGCTGCCACCTCAGCGATGAAGAGTTGGTCTTGTTCAGAGAGACAGGAGCCTCTTTGTCTCACTGCCCCAACTCCAACATCTCGTAAGTCCCGCCTGTTTGGCCAAATGCCTTGAACTAAAGTTCAGGAAGCTTTGTAGAACACAGATTTTTCCAATTGAATAGCACCTAATATGTATATCATATTTAAATGCCTGAATGCAAAAATCAGCAGTTGAACATTTATAAACAGATGAGACTTTATTGATCCATGTATAATTAGTCATCTCTCTTCATCTACCCAGGTTGTGCAGTGGTTTGTTGAATGTCAGAAATGTCCTGAACCTCAAAGTGAAGCTGGGTCTGGGAACAGGTGGGAGCAGAGCAGCTATTTTATTGTTTTAGTGAGTGTAGTCAGCTGAATGTTTTGGTCGGTCAGCTGACCATCAGCTGATCACCTCATTTGTATTTTGTTGGTTTAAATATCTGTCTGAAAGTAAAAAACAAACAAACAAACAAAATGTCTCAAGGCAGGAAAAATCTGAAAATTTGAAATGGACATGTATGCTTGTGATTGCTCGTGTTAGTTTGACCCATCTGATGTGTTTGTGGTCCTGCATCAGACGTGGCGGGCGGCTACTCGGCCTCTATGCTGGATGCTGTGAGGAAAGCTGTGGAAACATCCAAACTCTTGACCATCCAGGACCCAAAACATGACACGCTCACCTTTGAGGAGGTGTTCAGGCTGGCCACGCTGGGAGGCAGCCAAGGTAAGACGCAAAACCAGCTGTCACTCAGAAACAGAGGGAGCATTGTGTAGAAGTGACAGTTGTCAGACAAATTCTACACCAACAGTAAATTTTCTCGCTCAAGTGTCTGTATTAAAGACATGAAGTCACTCTGTATGAGAGTGCAGCAGTGGAAATGCCTGATTTAATACACCAGCAGCTCTGGGAAAAAGACATTTTTAATGATGACTGATGCAATTTTACAGGAGGGCAAAGAATATAACAGTGTCTTTGAATATATGTTGTTTCTCTAGCTTTGTCCCTGGATAACCAAACAGGAAACTTTGAAGTAGGCAAAGACTTTGACGCCCTGAGGGTGAATGTATCTGCTCCTGATGGACCCATCGACCTGGTCCAGCCTGAGGGACCAAAGGTTGGTAGTAGGGCACTGTCTGAATCTATTGGGTGGCATAAACAAGCACATTTACACATAAATCAAATAAAGCAAAAAAAAAAAAAAAAATCCTCATCACTCTCATTTCAGATTCTGTTGGAAAAGTTCTTGAATATGGGTGAGTGTCAAATTCAGATTATTTCAGACTTTTCAGACTCAGGAGTGCAGCCTACCATTTACTTTATGTTCGTCTCTGCTTCTTCCTCTCTTACAGGTGACGACCGGAATATAGTGGAGGTGTATGTGGCTGGAAAGAAGGTGGTACCATTCACAGAGTTAACAGAAGAGTAAACCTGTTGATCCTGCACACACCTTCACTTATCTAAACTCCCTAGTTTGAAGAGGACTTTAGATTGTAAAACGAGACACAATATGTACTGCATAACAATGATTAGCTTGAAACACTGCTGCACATTCATCATTTGTTGCTAAAACAAATAAGTGGGAAATTAATCATCAACATAAATACTTTACCGCTAAATTCAGAGGACAGCAAAGGCAACATGTTTTTAATGATATTTAATGAAGCTCAGCTCAAATTCATGCTGTCTTTCACATCTTTTAATACAATTACAGGGCTTTTAAAAAGGAAATAAGGGACTTATTAGGTTCTGTGAACATTGCACTTTTTCTGTAAATGCAGATGTGCTTGAAATTGTTTACTTAACTTAAGAAATGGGAACATTTTCTCTATCAAGGAACACTTAATTCAAAATCACCAAATTTGCTGCAATGGCTTGATAATTAACAAGCCACTTTTAAGTTCTCTTTGTTCATGTACATGTTGTTGTAGACTTTTTTTTATAACTTTTTGTTCTATTTACTTATACAGGTTTCCGTAGAAACTTACAAATATACAAATACAAGTAGCTTCTGTGATGTGTTACCATAAGTTAAGAAAAATAAATTCTACCACGTCATTATCAAACTGCTTCACTGTAAGAAATTTGAACAGGACAATTGTCCATAGACTTGATTGGCATAGTAACATACAGAAGGACTTTGTACTGGTGACATAAAGTAGCTCAGTTCTAAATGTAGCCGCAGTGCCTGACTTGATTATCTACAGTGGCACCCGTGGATCCCGTTCTCATGCTTGCGTAGCTAGAAAATGCTATATGATCAGAAGACTGCAATGGACTTGCCTTATAATCATAAATCCATTTTACACTTTACACTCCATTCAAATGCCTCGGTTCAGGTGCTTAAAATACAAAGGTTGATTCTATTACAGTATTTTATAGTATTCTCTTGACTTCAGTACAACACATTCAGTTTTTTATGCAGTACAGTGTCCTTGAGAATGAAGAGCTCAGTGTGGTGAAACTGGACACTCATGGTATCATTCCAGTGGTATGACTGTTCTCTGTACGGACTGAAATGATATGTTTATCTAAGATTTAGCCACACAAACCCTTGCCTTATTCACTTCAAATCTGCACCTTGATTTGACTCAGTGGAAAGTGATGCTGCACTTAACCTGGTGCCTTATTATCAGAATCAGCTGCTATTGTAATATTTTTTCGCACTAATCTTTAATTAATAATTAATGACTGAAAATGTTTTTTTTTACCACTGAGATCTTTGATTTTATAGACTGTACAAAATTGCAAACATTACAAATTGTCTTATGAATGTTGGGAAATTAAGGGAAATTAAATGGATTGATTGCTGATTATGTGTTTGTCTTGATAAATTAGACTGTATTTAAGATAAGTTTACTTTTCTACTGATTATAGCCAATTTATACGACAGCATATCCTGTAATAGTACATTTTTTATACGTTAAAGGTACTTTTTGTACTCTTTGGTGTTTCATGTTATGTGAGATTGAAATAAAGAATACTACCAAGTCTGTTTTTTTTATGTTGTTCAAATTTCATCAGCTGTTATTTACGCAGCAGGTATTGATGAGTGATCATTGTTATGCAATTGTCCATCGTTAGGGGTTACAGGTTTGAGTGATACTGGGTCAAAACGAAGCCTTGAGGTCACGCTGTAATTCTTAATCTCTCCTCGAGACGTCAGCTGTCTGTGATGTTTTGCTGAAAGCAGAAACCTCTCCGACAAAGAATAGATCAGCATTGCTATGGTAAGCCAAAGCCAGAGAGGACCCTTCAAGACAACACAGATAGATGGAATGTGTAGCCAAAATGTGTTGACAATGACCTAAAGCTCAATGCAACGTGACTTAAGATGTCAAGGGTAAAGTGCAGTCCTTTGTTTAGAAACGAGTGAACCAATTAGACTAATTTTTAGACTAATATTGTAGGCTAATCTGCTTGGGTTAAAGACTAACACAGACTTTCAGAAGATAGAATGGGAAGAGACAGCATCCAAGTTACACCAGCTTGGATGTTCGCTGTTTACGGTTCTCCTTGATCAAGTAACTTCAATAAACATTCTCAGCATTAAGACATCAAAGGCTCGTGTGTGCTTCTCTCCACTGAAGTGTCGACCATCGCTCAGAAATATCCACAACAATCATCACCCAGGATGTAGGCAAAAGATATGAATTGACCCTGCAACCCACTAACAGACCAGTCAACAGCTCTGTTAATAGATTATGTTCACCACCTGCGCCAGACAGCTGAAACATGAGGATGTCTATTGTCATGTCCTACTGACAGCAAAGCATCTGCTCCGTCTCAGATAGAGCCTGTGCACTGAGAAGAGATCATACAGTCACAGCCACTAGAGGGGAGCACTGAACTTCAAATTCATCACATATCTCATACCTCCAGTTACCAAGATGTCACAGGACCCAAAAATATATTTCCCACGATTCCAATATCCAGCCATGCAGACAGTTTTCTAATCAAGTATCAATATCAAGTATCCTTATTAAAGATTTATAAAAATGTAACCAATAGTCAGTAATAAGAACATTTAAGTTGCCATGTTGTGTGATTCTGAGATTAATTTTATGTGAGCACCACAAGCACAGTTCAGCTTTTTATGATGCATAAAAAGTTTTCCTCCACAGAACTAATGCTTACAGTGTCCCGAGAGTTATTCAACATGTCAAATCTGTGGAGTGGAGGAAGGATGTAGATATATGTCCAACATAGGAAGAAGCATGGTTAACCACTAGATTATTATGAACTTGTCCAGGAAGAAGTTTATCAGGTTTTTCATCATTCCATAGATAAAATACTGCTATATGCCAGACCAAAATCTGGCAATTGTTTAAAATAAACAGATTATTTATAGCCTAGTTTTCACATTTTTTGGAATAATCCTACACATTTCTCTAATCTATCACCTTCAATCAACCTTATTGATAAAGATAGTAACCCAGGTTAGAGATCAATGGTAGTTTCAGTAAAATCTATTTATAATAACATTATAATATAACTAGGAAATTTAAGGAGCTTCCAACAAAAACTGTGGATTGCAAATTGTAAAACAAACGTATAATATGGAAAGATCAACTCTCTAATTGAGACTCAGTATTGATACATTGGTTAATTAGCCTATAAGTAACCCTTTCATACATATAGTGAACAACCATCATTATGTATGAGATTGTGTATTGCCCCTGGAGACATAGACTGTTATTTTTTGTTTTTGTTTTTATTTTAATGTCATAAACATAAACCGAAGCTATCGGCATGGCTTGATACCAGTAGAGGTAAGTGAGAAAATATGGTTTCACTTAGCGTTAAGCACACTTTCTGTTAAAGGGAATAATTGAAAATATAAATAAATAAATAAATCAGGTTGACAGTTATTTTTAAACATGACCTATAGTCTACATAAGAAAATGGGAATTTTTTTGCCTGCCTATGTTCTCACCATGGTGCTTACAGGTATGTTTTGAAGCCGCATATCTGCCTTGAACATAACTCCGATTCAGGCTCAAGTGATTTTTTGCCCTCAGTTCGGTCTCTCTTTGAGACACTACCCCCCAGGCCGCCGCTTCATCAATCAATGTCACTCACTTCATGAAGTGTAAATTGGTTATGTGTGGTTAGGATTAAGACCGTGGCTGGGGTTCAAGGCTGTGTGTTTTGATTTATTGGCTACAACTTGAGAGAAAGTTGTGCCTGAAAGACTAAACTCAGGGCTACAGTCCAACTAGCCTACAGTCAGGAAGTGCTGTTGAGAGTCACGCAGTGGAAAGATTGTTGCACAATTTCATTTGCTCCCAGCATTTATTCCCTTATTGGGCGTCAAGACACTTCCAGCGCCATTAAACCTGGCAGGTAAGGGTTAAAGCAACAGAAAGTCTTCTTCGATATGACACTGTACGCCTGACAGTTTACCTCTATCTCTCTATCCATTCATTTGATGATGTTGTTTTGATATTGGCATTAATACTAATCAACTCGGAATAGTAAACATTAGTGAGGGTAGCTACACAATTTAGTGTCTCACAGTTTAATTTCTCTTCTTAAAATAAAACAAAAATTAATGAAGTAAAAATCAAGCACAATCTACTAGCCTAACTGTTTATATCTGAACCTTCTTCCAACACAAGTAAAACATGTACACACTGCCTTGTTTAACTTACTTTTTTGTGACATTGCTGATGAAAACGATGAAAACATTTGAGTATATGTGCCAAAAATAAAATATGCCAAAACCTTAATATCAGCATATAAATCACATAATACCTTTCCTCCCTGTCCTATGTAACAAAGCAATCTATAGTTTTGTCATATAACTACCGGTTGTGACCAGCCCAACCAAAAAGTTATTTTACTTTAGTTTTAGAGGCATGAAGAGGTGAAATCATACAGTAATTTGTTAGAAAACTTGCAAATTTTAGAAGAAAGTCAGAAATATGCTCTTTATGGTTCCTATCCTCCTAATAATCTCATGAGCCCTAGACTGGGAACTACTGGTCTACACTGGTGAATATACAGTATGTTCTCTTTGCCCTCCAGCAGCAAGGAGACGCCACCCCATCACACAGATCCAGCACCCACTTCAGCACTGAAACCAGCCATTGCTGTCCAGTGATGCCCTTGTTTCGGGCCTCGGGTGAGCGTGGGGTGAAGGCTCGGCCCAGACGAAGGAGGACGAGGAAGACGGAGTGGGCGGGGAGTTACGGGAAGACAGATGAAGACGGCTCTGTCCCCTCATTGACAAGGCTGTGTCTGCTGAGCCTCGCAGACAACATGAAGGAAGTGTGGGTGAAAGATTATGCTGACAAATACTTGGATCATTACTCATTCAGGCACATCATGGGGCCTTTCAACTTACTGCGTGAGTGAGGGTTTGTTCAACACTCAACCAGATAGTTAGAAAACAATCATCTGCCTGCTCCCACTACCACTGTCAGGCACCAACATACAGGTGTTACTGTGAATAGTTGAAGTGACTGCATGTGTTGTCCCTCCCTTACAGGTAACATGTCCATCAATGAAGTGAATTTTAGCAAATGCCATATACTGATTAACTGGTATCCACTGGTACACACTGTATTGCCTAAATAATTAATGAAAATGAAAGTGAGCTTATAATTTGTAATGTACTTTCCAATGTGTTCATTTTGTCTACAGATTAAATGATTTACAGAGTGATTGACTACTTCTTATCCCGCTACAACATCTCCCCATCTGTCTCTTTTTCTACTCTTTATCTCTCCCTATAGCGGGTGAGCTGGTCGAAGAGCTGACATGGTTGCTGTGTACCAGGAAGCAGTTGTCCAGAGCAGCCCTCCATCTCCTGCTGGTCCCCCAGCTACGAGGTCTGTCTCTGGAAAGGTGTCCTGGTCTGGCCACCTCCGCTGTCTGTGGCTACATTGCTGCACGTTGCCAGGTCAGACAGAAAGTAGTCTCCAGTGCCATGTTTGTTTATAGATGTGATGTAGATAGTAAAAATGGTTCTGTTTCTGTTGATCTCTTGAGTTCAGCGTGTATTTCTTTAATGTCTTGATGTGTCAAGTCAAGTCAACTTTATCTGTATAGCCCGATATGACAAATCACAAATTTGCTTCAGGAGTCTTTACAATCTGTATAGCAATACAACATCATCTGTCCTTAGACCCTGGATGTGTCCTTCTTTTCGTCTCAGGCTCTGCACAGTCTGGACCTATCAGGAGCACAGCAGCTGCCTTCAAAAATCCTGTCTGAAACCCTCCGCCATCTACCTGCCCTGCGCTCACTTTCCCTGTCTGGTACGTCCTGTGACAGATGTGTCATCAGGACCATCACCCACCACTGCCCTTTCCTGCGCCATCTAGATGTATCCCGCTGTAATTTCCTTTCCCCCGCTGCACTGCTTCCTCTTGGAGGTGGGCCCTTCTGTTCCTTCTCTAGCAGTCCTTCATCTTTTCGCTGCACCTCTACATCTAAATCCTCTAATTCCCCTTCCTGCTCTGACCCCTCTTCCTCCGTTTCCACACCTCTGTCTCCTCTCCCCCTCGGTAGTCTACTGGCTCTTCATATTGGGTTTGGGGAACAGGAGGGAGATGCTGTGGCGGCTGCAGCCTACCTGCTCCTCTCCCTGCCCTGCCTGGAGAGAGTGGCCATGGACGGCCTTTCTGGGGCATGCTGTCTCATCCAGCACGGAGAGTTTGGACAGACAGATGAGTTCACCGATAGAGAAGGAGTTTCCAGGCTGGACGAGGTGTGGAGGGAGAGGAGGCACAGGCAGGGCATGGATAGTTGGAGGAACAAGAGGGAAGGAGCAGCAGATGATGAGGATGAAGACAAGGGGGAGAGCATATTGTGGGAGGGGTGTAGTAGTGAGAGCGAGGAGGATGCAAGCAGAGACAAAAGGCCAAGCTGCTGTCAGAACCAAGCAGAGGGAAAAAGGCGAAGAAGAGTTTTGTCACAGTCAGGTGACGAACGTCTGACCCTGCGCCTGAGGGAAGTCAAGGGCTTAACTTTTGACTCACTGGACAGTTTAGGCCATTTATGTCCAGACATCTATTCCTTATCTGTCAACTGTGATGATAATGAGGACACTAGAGGAAGAAGCCAGGGGTCTCTGTTAGCCACAGGCCTCTACACTTGGTCGGGCCAGCTGCGGAGCCTCTCAGTACACTACCCAGGCCCTCTGGTGGATCTCCTTCCTGCCTTGCAAGTTGCAGGCTCCTCCCTGGTCTCTCTCACCCTGGAGGGGGTGAAAACCAGCCCTCACACCCCTCTACTGGAGGTCGTCCAGGCCTGTCCCAAACTCAGAGACCTGCTCATCTCCGCTGAGCCTCCCACCACACCACAGGAAGAAGAGGAAGAGGAAAATGAGCGGGATGATCAGGATCTTCCACGCCTGCCTAACCTCTGCTCTTTCACACTCAAGTAAGTCTACTGTTGATGATACAGTGCGTATTAAATTGGACCTTTCGCATGAAAGGATGCTGTGCACAGGACATTGTGACACTTTAACAATAACCTGTTTTAACCTATTAATCTTCTTTCATTCATCAATTCATCTTCTTTGTGTCTCCCATGTCACTACAGTTTCTCTTATGAGCACAGCCAAATGAAGCCCGTCATGTCCTGGATGTCCCTGAGGAGAGCGCTCAGGTGTCTCCTGACTGGTTCTCCTTTACTGGAGAAGCTCTCACTGGTGTCCTTGCCATGCCCTCTGAACTGCGTTTTACAGGATGTACTGCGCGTAGTCGACTTGGACCTGAATCACTGTCTTCCCATGCCGCTTGGACGGGTACAACATCTTAACCTGCCACGGACAGATGTGAAGATGATAACTGTGAAAAGCATAATGCAACGGAGCAAGAGACTTAAGTATGTAGATGTGAGTTACTGCTGGCAAATCAGTCAGCTTGAGTGGTTAGACAGCAAGAAGTTCAGTAAAGTCCAAGTTGTCTGGGTGTAGTGAAGAGACTGGCAGGCTCTGATACAGGAGCAACACTGCTGAAGGTGGATAAAGTATTCAAATAAAAATACAGTGCATGTTGTTTACAGAGTCAATTGTTTTAATGTCTACGAGTTTATGACTACAACACTATAAATTTGGTTATTTTTGTAACTAAACTCCCAGACAGATTGACCTTTCTGCCTGGTATTGCGGTTACAGTTTGTCCCATGTGGGACTTATTCCTACAGTGCCTTGAATGAATGGTATTGTGTTTTAAAAAACATCTTTTGACGATCAGGTTGTTCTGAGGTTATGGTGCGGTGTATAAACAGACAATATGTAATTTGTGAGCGAGTACACCATTTCTAATGTAGAAAGCTGTTTGTATATTGGTTACATTTACTCTATATAACAGTTCAACTAATGAAGCACACTATTAGTATTACAAGAAATGATAAGAAATAAGTCTATATATTTATTTTGTTTTTGTTATCAAAGTTTATATTTCAGAACTGATATGCACTGAACAGAAGATACATTGATTATTTCCCCTTTTTCTTGTACTTTTGTAATTTGCAATAAAGGAGGGGAAAACGTTTTTCCTTGACTGTTAACACTCTTTGGCTCAGTAGATATTAAAAGGGAGAAGGACCATACAGGACAACATCATATCTGAGGTTGGGCACTCTTAACAGAATAAAAGTAAAATTTAATAGGCAAGCAACCAAATTCAGATTTGCTTTATTGGCATGAACATAATGAAATACATTCTTACCAAAGCATACTGTTATGTGACATGAAGTTACATTAAGTAAGCGTGTAAGAAAAAAAGACAACAGCAACAATGACATTTTGCATAATAATACACTATACATACACTACACTACATTACATTACAGCTACATTACTAATAAAGGATAAATACATAATCTCTGTTTGTGGAGGGCAGTATTACGCTTTTCAGGTTACAGGCTGACGGAAATTCATTAGTAGAAGAAGAATGTTGGGCGGTTTTGGATGTACCCATGTTGTTACTAGTTATCCGGGAAACGCGGAGACAAAAATCAAACACACCATCGGGACAACCACGTCACTCACCGGAGACTTGCTGCCACATACTCTCGCAACATTAGCCAGCGGTTAGCATCTGGCAGCTCACAAATGTCCATTTTACCGCAGAGGAGGGGACTTTTACGTTTTTGTTAGTAAGTATCAGTTCAGTTAAAGGCAGCGTACGTATAAGTATACTTTGTTGACGCTGACGAGTTGTGAAAATATGTCAAATCCTTGTCTTTTAGCTGTCTTCCACTGCCAAACATACGATATTCACTCTCCTCAGACGCAAAGGAGACTAACGTTAGCTAACCCTGTCTGCTATATTTTTTAACAATATCATTTCTTAGCCATCATTGAAATCAGTTTAATTACCATTGACAATTTAGATATGTTTAAATCCCCCCTTTAAGCACGAATATAACAACGAAGTGTACCGAGTATGTCCACCAGTCAGACCACGATATCGTTAGGCCTTTCTCATACGAGAGCTAACAAGCAAATGTTAGCCGAGTGACGTTAAAATGTCCAATATTTTCCCTTAACAGGTCATGGCGGTAAGGAATGAAAACGGGATGGAGCCGTGGATTATACAAAACCTCCCTCCTTCAGCTGACTGATTGATGATTCATATTAAATAAACCAATAAGTTGAAGACAATCTGCATCATGGGAAGGTTGGTTTGTTGTCATATGTGGAGGGGATGCAGTTCATGAACCTTGTCATATCTTTGACATCTTAGGCACACTTTGCTCAGGCTCTCCTCTCTTCTATCTTTCGACAGGATCAGCTTCTCGTGCCTTTTCCCCGCCTCATGGCATTTTAGCCTGTCGTCCCAGGTTCTTCCTCGGCTCCTGATACCTTCCCTCAGACAGCTGCTCTTCATCGGCCTGGTGCTCTGCCTCATAGGACTCCTCTATCTGCTGCTTGTCACTGGAAAGGGGCACGCCAGCTGGATCAGAAAAGAAAACCACTTTCACAGGTAAACTAATAGCTTTTACCTAAGTGCATGTGTTATTATTATTGACACAGGCACTATTATCTTAATGTGAACAATACTTTGCTCTTCAAAAGGCACTTGGCGAGGGTGACTGATGTGGATGCAACAGATACAAGCAACCCCAACCTGAACTATGGCCTGGTGGTGGACTGTGGCAGCAGCGGCTCCAGGGTGTTTGTGTACTGCTGGCCCCGGCACAATGGTAATCCCCATGAACTCTTGGATATCCGGCAAATGAGAGATCAACATCGCAAACCAGTGGTCATGAAGATAAAGCCGGGTAAGATATGCAGTGCTTGGCTCCCCATAATCACAATAAAAGATCATTTAAATAATAGCTTGATTATGAGCATTAAATACTGAATAATTGGTACTGTTTGTTATAAGACTTAAGTATAAAATGAGAAACGATTATCATTTAGTTCTGTTAGTATAAGAGCTCTTTTCTTTATGTTTTTGTTTTCAGGCATTTCTGAATTGGCTAAAACACCTGAGAAGGCCAGTGATTATATCTATCCACTGCTGAGCTTTGCAGCACAACACATCCCCAAAAATAAGCACCAAGAAACACCCTTGTACATCCTGTGCACAGCTGGAATGAGAATCCTTCCTGAAAGGTACAATATGGTCTAATGAGCATCATCTCATACTACATCCAGAAGCCTTGGATATAAATATAGCTGCATGAAATATTCAGACCCCAAGTTTAAACAGCATAACACTTGAAAGAGAAAACTATTAATGTTTAATATGCTATACATTTTATAAAGTGTCTGTGTTCATTTACTCAGTCAACAGGAAGCTCTTCTAGAGGATCTGCGAACAGACATCCCAGTCCACTTCAACTTCCTCTTCTCAGATTCCCACGTAGAAGTGATTTCTGGAAAACAAGAAGGTAAATGAAAAGGAATAATAAGAACACACAGACATTATGTTCAACTAAAATGTATTGCAGTTGCAGCCTTATTGTATTTTTAATGCCTTTTTAGAATATCTTGATCATGTAATGACATATTTGATAAAAATTAATTTAAAATTTGCAGTTGTAGTATTCTCCTATGTATGCAGCAATGAAGATGATGATAAAAACATATATAATAAAATGTTAAAATTTGTTGTCTTGGGTTTTAGGTGTCTATGCATGGATTGGAATAAACTTTGTCCTGGGGAGGTTTAACCATGTGCACAATGGTAAGGACACTTGCAAGTAATATTTCAACAATTGAAAAAGTTAATTTTTGTTAAGTTTTTGGGACATTCAATAACTGATGTGTTACATGTTAACCAGCCTCCATAAAAGTGCTATTTTGGGGGCCTTTCCAAGGGAGACAAATCTGTAGTAAAACAGTCATCACATAATGTCTTCTGTCAATCTTTCAAGATGGTGAAGCTGTAGTAGAGGTTAATGTCCCAGGCAGCGATCAGCAGGAGGCGATGGTGAGGAAAAGAACAGCTGGCGTCCTGGACATGGGTGGGGTCTCCACACAGATCGCATACGAAGTGCCCAAAACTGTAAGCTTTGCTTCTCCACAGCAGGTTATTATCCACAACCAATTCTGTTTTTGTGCTGCCTTTGTTTTTTGTCACTCACCCTTTGTTCTTCTCCCTCTTCCAAACCTCTCTCATTCCCTGGTTAAACCTGTATGCACCATTTTTGTCCCGTGGAGACGATCTGCTCTCCATTCATCACTATTGAAGGCATACTGTAAGCCTGCTGCATGAGTCCATAGCAGGATTTAGGACTGAGAACATTATGTCTTTTATGTAGACAGTTGAATGTAATGGAAATTATCCCTGTCAAGAATTAGTGATGGATGTACCGCAGGTGCCATATAAGCTGCTCTCCCTTTTTGCTGTCATTGTTTTTCCATTACACCATGTGATATGTAATTGAATTTTCATCTTGTTAGATAGTTCCAGCTTCTGCCTTTTGAAATATATTAGACTTGACATTCCATTATTGAACTCTGAGCTTATGTGGCCTTAAACATAGGTCACCTGCTTTGATGATTAAAATATCTGACGCATGTCAGCGCTGCTTAACGCATATTGATAAATAAACAAGGCTATAATTTTAAGGTGTCATTTTTCCCTGGCTGATGGTTTTTTTTGTCTTTTAGGAGGAAGTTGCAAAGAATTTATTGGCAGAATTCAACTTGGGGTGTGACGCACATCGCACAGAGCATGTTTATCGTGTTTACGTGTCCACCTTCCTGGGTTTCGGAGGAAATGCAGCACGCCAAAGATACGAGGAGAGCATCATCAGAAATACTGCCACTCGAAATAAGTGAGAGCCACAGATAGATCTAATAGCTTGATTTCATTTTTTTTAAAATGTTTCCAACCGGTCAGAACACACTATTGGGTGTATTTACACCGTGTTTCTAATTTCACCAGGCTCTTAGGTCAGCATATTGGTGAGACAGCAGAGTCTCCCCTCCTGGATCCTTGTCTACCCACAGACCTACAGGATGAGATTGGTCCGTCTACACAGAAGCTGTATCTGCGAGGCACAGGGGACTTTGACCAGTGCCGACAGATTCTGCAGCCGTTCCTCAACCGCACCAATGAGACTCAAACCTCTTTGAGTGGGATCTACCAGCCAGCCATCGACTACAGCAACAGCCAGTTCTATGGCTTCTCTGAGTTCTACTACTGCACAGAGGATGTGTTGCGCATGGGCGGAGATTATAATGTTTCTAAATATTCCCAGGCCGCCAAGGTAAATCTTACAGTGAAAAATCTGGCACCTTATGAAATCTCTTTGCGTCAATGAGTAACTTTTGATCTCTAAATTTTTCAGAATGATTTAGCCTCAGTTAAAAAAAATGCATCACAGCTGTTAGAAACACCAAGTCTGAAAGTCAAAGTCCACTAAAGTTCAGCCAAATGTTGCCTGTCAAAAGGCTTGACATCACATCATCATCACAGTTTTGTCAAAAGTAACTTTTAGTCCAACATGTGAATGTGTGAATACATTTTAACTGGGCAGATTGAGCTCTGACTTGCCTTTGAATTTAATTAGTATATTGCTAGTTTTGAAATAATGATATTTGGGAGCAACATTGTACTATTTGTTGACGTCTTAATGCTTGAAACCTTCCTGATGTTTCCAGAGCTACTGTGCTACCCAGTGGAAGACTCTGAGGGAACGCTTTGACTCTGGCTTGTATGCCTCACATGCTGATCTTCACAGACTCAAGTAAGTCTTGGCTGATCAAACCCCTTGTAAATCTCATTTAACCATGTGAGCATACTGTAAAAAAAAAAAAAGATGGTTGTTTATCAATGGTTTTATGTATATGTCTGCAGGTACCAGTGTTTTAAATCAGCATGGATGTATGAAGTATTGCACTCAGGCTTCTCTTTCCCAACTAATTACAAAAACCTGAAGACTGCCCTTCTGGTGTACGATAAGGAGGTCCAGTGGACTCTCGGAGCTATTCTTTACAGAACACGGTTTTTGCCTTTGAGGTGAGTTAGATTTTCTTTCACAGGTAACCTGTTCATAGTGTATCACTTTACTAATCCAGCTGAAAATGATCATTTTAAGTCTCATCTAGCTCATTTTATTTTCCAAATGCAAGTGGAGGAATCATTTATTAACCGTCAGAGTTTTATTTGATAACAGTACACTTTAATTTTGAGAATGAATGGAGAGCTGAAACCATCATCACTACTTAGAATTGGCTGACAGAGGGCATAGTGCTAAGGCTTATAGAGTCAGAAACTTTTAACTTAAAACGTATCCCACTTATGTAATTAAACTCTGTCAATGGCAGACTATCCACACTCTGACATGAGAGATCACCAGCTTCTGTTAAATTCCAGTATCATTTAAAGTTCATAGTTTAAAGCCCAGCAAATGGGATTTATGTGTTTATTTGGATCTTTTTGAGCTCAAGGCTAATCTCCTAAGAGTCCATCTTAAAATTGCAATAAAACATTTTCAGAATACTATAGGCCTACAGCACACATACACATCATATACTGTAGACATATGAGGTCACTAATATGAGCTGTCCATGACACAGTGGTCTGTATTTTGATTCCCGATAATTTAACTTCAATTTGAATATTTTAATAAATTTAACTTTGGTGGATAATTGCTGTAAAGTTTGTGAATCTGCTATTGCTGTAATTGTTGTGTCATCCGCAAACACACTAGCATTTGAATTAGCTAAAGCTAAAGGAAGATCATTCATATAAATAATAAACAACAACAGTCTGTGGGATGAAACAGGTAAGCATGCGTGGTGAAGAGTAGGAACCATTCATGTAAATGCTTTCTTTTACTTAAGTAGTATGTCAACCAGTTAATTGGCTGTTTATTAAAACCATAATGAGTTATTTTATTTTTTTGAGCACTATTGTATGGTCAATCAAATCAAAAGGGACACAAATTTTCCTTGATCGAGGGCAGTCGTCTGTCATAGTTCACAGTTTCAGTAGAATGATTTTTAGGGTATGTATGCTGAGACAAGGTTAAAAGATTGTTTTCAGTGTATTTCCATATATGATCATTCACAACTCTTTCCAGGATTTTACTTGGTGATCAGAGCAGGCTGATTGGATGGCTGTTACATGCAGTCAAAGTGGTTTTAGCATTTTGGAACAGGACATATTTTTGCATGTTTCTACTCTGTAGGAAACTTTCCTTGTTGCAGAGATGGGTTGAATAAGTACTTAATAGGTCTTACAATGATGGAGTTTCAATAATTTGTTATATGAGGTTAGGATTTCCTCTATTTCATCCGGTGATATCTCTGGTAAACGCAACTTTTTCCCAACATAATCTATCTATGGCTTCTATCAATAATTCTTTTAAGACGTGATCTTTGAAAATCAAACTTGTAGTCAAGGTGATTTATTAATGACCTACAGTTTTGAAAAACATAAATACATCAACATTGTATCTATGTGCATTTGTATTAAGCCTGCATTCTGGGAGTGCAGTGTTATAGTGGGGTTATATGGTACATGAGCTCTTTAAGAGATGATGGTGCCTGACCATTAAGGGCTTTGTAGTTGAGGAGAAGGATTTTAAATTCTATTCTGGATTTTACAGGAAGCCAATGCAGCGAAACTAAAATGGGAGAAATATGATCTCCTTTTCTAGTTTTTCTCAGTACTTGTACAGCTGCATTCTGGACCAGCTGGAGAGTCTTAAAGGACTTGTTAGGGCAGTCTGTGAATAAGGAATTACAATAATCTAGCCTAGAAGTGACAAATGCATGGACTAGTCTTTCTTCATCTTTTTGAGACAGGATGTGCCTGATTTTTGCAATACTACGTAAGTGAAAAAAGGCAGTCCTTGAAATTTGTTTTATGTGGGAGTTGAAGGACATATCCTGATCCAGGTATTACATGCCATCTCTTGTGGTCATCTAGAATTTATAGAACCGTAGTTGCATTCATAGATCTCGTTTTACAGGTTTGAGCTGAAGGACTTGTTTAGATGAAAGCTCGAGATAAATAAAAAAAACAAGAACTGAAAAATCTTTTTTTTTTCTTCCAGGGACATCCAACAGGAAAGCCTGAAAGGAATACACTCTCACTGGCGGCACAGCTTCTCCTTTGTCAACAACCACTACTTATTCCTGGCGTGTTTCTTCATTGTGTTGTTGTCTATTATGCTGTACTTACTGCGTCTTCGCCGGATCCATCGGCGGACAGCGCAGCGCTGCACCCCCTCCTCTGTACCGTGGTTGGAAGAAGGCCTTGCCTCACCCACAATCCCTATCAACCTCTAAACTTTGTAGTACGTAACATCTGGACAGCTGTTTTCTCTTAGGCCCTCTGCTTATTCAGTGAGCCTTTTGAAGGCTGCTGTCCTGAAAACGGAGTTTTGGTAAAGTTCACTTAACAGAAAGATGGTACTGAAACTTGGACAAATAAGGAAGATCTTATGTGAGTCTTCAGGCTTAACTGAGCCATGAGAATATTTGTATTTAAGTTATTTTGTTTAATAATGAAAATGTCTTTCTCAAAATCATGTTCTTGCTTGCCACATACTCCTTTGTCATATTCAAATGGCAGCTGCCTCCAGGTGTCTTCAGTTTTATTTCTACTTCTACACAACTTCTCTCAATACATAATCTTTCATGCCAAAATAAATACAGTGTGTAGTAGGTCGTCTGTACTTTGAATTTCACAAAGTTGGACAAATCAATCACAGAGGCTATTTTTATTTTGTTTTGTATTTACATGTGGGCATTTGCCTTTCTGTATGCCTTTTTAGGTGCATGATCACATTTTTAAAAAAAATTGTTGTTAAATGATATAAGCACTCGCAGTTTCTACAGAAACATCAAATGCAATACAATTTATAATTAGAGAAAGGAGCACTAATGCAGTTGAGAGTGAGAATGCACAGTACTGCCCAGCTGGATTGGTCTGGTTTTTTCGTGCGCGAGTGTGTGTGTGTGTGTGTGTGTGTGTGTGTGTGCATCTTTCCCAAATTGTTCTGCCTCATATTCATATTGCGAGACAAGTAGCCTTTAATAGCTATAATAGTGCAATACGTGTCTTGTCACTGTTGGGAAATCCTATAAAACACATCCTGCTCTAACGTCTAGAGTATCAATCTCTCAAAGCCCTGCTGAAATGCTTTTGTTGGACTCTCTGACGATTACGTTGGAAACCGTTGCATATATTTACGTTGGGCTTCATTTTCAGAAGCTGTCATATCACTGCTGTGAGGGGATTGTAATAAATGAGAGCACATGCCCCATTATTTATATAAAAACAGTGTAGTGCAATGTTTTCACTGATGAATGCGAAATAAGAAATAAATGTTGTCACATTGCAATACAGTAAATAAAGGTTTTATGGTTTAATTGTCTGAGGTTTTTTTTTTTCCTGAGGCGATTAGACTCAACAAATTGGTGACTGTTCTGAAGCATAACGTCTACACCAACCACTTCTTACGTCACTGCTGAGAAGCCAGAGCTTATCCCAATCACATTTTAATCTTTGGGTAATTGAGATTAGTGCTGCCTGCCAGTATCTATCAAAAGCAGTAATCTGCAATTAGCCCAGCACAGGTACTGTAGGCTGTTTGATTGTGTGTTACAGCTGTGCAGAAACATTGTGACAGATGTTTTGTTAGACCACTGCCTGTCCTGGTTTTCACGTGTAGATTCACTTGTGTATTTATGACAAATATGCAGTAAATAGTGGTCAGCTGATTATTGATGATTATATAAACCAACGAAAGCACATCAAGTAGAAACAGCAACTCCGAGTGCTCTGTGTGAGGGCGGTGTTTAATACTTGATGTACTCTGCATGTGGGACACAACAGACCATCCTGTGTGGTCTCTCCACTAGGTGGTATTAGTAGCCTTCATTCATTGAATTGATTGTCCATTATAAATCCAGATATTGTTGCGTTTAGGGATTGGAACTTGAATTGGAAGATATATATATATATGTAGATATTATAAACATGCTCACCTCTCCTTTTAATACAAAAAGTTTGATTATAACTGAAATAATTGCTTGTTGTGGCACAACTTAGACTGAATATCATGGTCTATTTCACAGCCAAATGGCAGAATATGATCCTTGGACATAACGTTAAAGGACAGCATTTTAATAATTATACCTTTTACTTTGTCAAATATTGTTTGGTTAAGTGGTGTGTCGTACACTTTGCCTCTGTACCAGTACAATGTTTAGGCAGCTCTGATTTTAGTTTCCTCACTGAACATGTAAATACAAGTTGTAATGACACGGCTCAAACAAGTTGCTCCGTAAGACTTCACGCTTATATGCTGAGTCACTGACATATCACATTGCTACGCTGACACACCTACAGTGACACCGCAGTGTGCTTGAGGTGTAGAGCTTATGTTTCAGCCAATGGTGAGTGACACAGGATAGTTAAAAGTTCAAGTCCCAGTCATTTGCCTATGTAGATAATTAATGCTGTGTTTATTACTTTGATTATGTTATTCTATCAATGTAATAAACGCAGCGGATCAAATATTGTAAGCAGAAGGTAAATAGTAAATAGGAAGAAATAAGTGGATACATTTCTGGGTGAGAGCAGATCAACAGAGAAGCACTGAGTCTGGTGTGTGTTTAGGTTCTCGGTTAATCAGATGATACCCTGAACACAAAATGAAACCCAAATAGATCTCAAGGTGAAATTTAAACATCTGGCCTGCAACAAGAGACAACATGACAGTGCCAAAAACATATTATGAATTATTAAGAATAAGAGATGTGATGGAAAAATGCAGAGACATTTAGTCTAATTAAGATGATCGGTCTCTTGGAGGCTCCTAGAACTAATTTAATTGAATAAGTAATTAATTAGAACCTGTATGGTGGTAGTATCTAATGAACATGTGCACATACTTCATATTCAGGAGCTGAAACTGAAGCATGGATGTGATGCACCTCTTTATCAAGAGACTTCTGTATTGGCTCCAGGCTGTTTCAAATGACTATTCACATGATGTGAAGAAGGGACGATGTTTGCCGACCAGTATATTGAAACAAGGTTTGTGTAAACTAAAAGCTTAAAACGTATGTCTTTATGTTGTTTAAGGGTCTGATACAATTTTTTTTAAAAAACAGATTTTTAATTTAGACAGTAAGACCTTACAGTGCACCGCAATGTGGTTTTGATCTGTGGTTCCTCTGTGGTTTGTTAAAATAATTATCTTGATGAACTTTCTTGCAAATTATTTACAAACCCCAATAAACCAAAAGAGGTGCCAGCAAAAGCCCAAGTCTAAGCACCTGTCACTGGAACATTTTACCACTGCTACCACAGAAGCAGCTGAATGTTTTTCCATTGATTTGAAACTTAGTATGATAAAAGTACAAAACTTAAAGATTATAAGCTAAAGAACCTCGGTTCAGACGGCACTGACTGCTACAAAAAACATGCACATTACAAGTATAACACCATGTCTATAAAAGCTGTGTATAGACAAATAAATAAGTAATAAAACAATTATTTAAAAGTAATCATTCTGTCCTGTGTGTCTTTGTGTGTGTGTGTGTGTGTGTGTGTGTGTGTGTTTGTGTGTGTGTGTGTGTGTGTGTGTGTGTGTGTGTGTGTGTGTGTGTGTGTGTGTGTATGTGCAGTCCTTTTACTTTTCAAGATTCAAGATTTCTTTACTGTCATTTCTCAGTGCTCACATACTGTATATTGAAATGAAATTCTGTTTCTCTCAGACCAAAAACAGAGCATTTGCAGAATAAACGATTTAAACAAACTTCTACAAATATAAGATTACTAAAAATATACTTAACAAATATATTAAGAAAGTTTCAGAAACTCACAGGAATTATATAAATACACACATACTTAAATCTTAAATCAAATAAATCGATTAAACAAATTTAGTATTGCTACTTTTGCTGAAACAGCCTCTGAAATAGGATCTGAATATTCTTTCCACCACTGTGTAAAATCATATTAAACGAGGAGAAACTAAAAAATAGACATATGACCTTTTATGAAAATGAAAAGCTGCATGATCCCTCCCTGTATTCTCTACAGTATCAATGAACAGATGCTGTCAGATAAATGGACCAAACCTACTTATCTATTCAGCCCGGACTGTGCGATTACACTTTTTGTCAAACCCATTCAAAAAGTATGAAAAGATACAGAGACAGGCGGGGATGCACGAAAACTGTAACAGGCGGCAGGACTCTGAAGTGTCAGAAGGAATCCACCACGGAAACTTTTCATTGGCCGCCTGAAATCGAGAGCCCGCCCTATCTCCCAGTATCTGGGATGTGATTGGCTCATATTCGTAAAGAGGTACATACGTCACATGGGCGCTGGGACTCCCAGTAAAGTGTAGTGGTGATGTTGTGGTGATCCACGCTGCCGACACCTCTCTTCAGCGTTATCTCGTGCAAGTACACCGGCCTGGGAGAGCTCACCACGCATGGAGTTTGAGCTCGACCCGTGTGGTGGCAACACTGGAGATGTCGCAGATCAACGGCAAAGACAATGAGCCTTTCAACAGTGACGGCAGTGACTACGAGAGCTTGCCACCTCATGTCTCAGTGATGACCCACATGACAGCAGGAGCCGTTGCTGGCATACTGGAGCACACGGTGATGTACCCGGTGGACTCTGTCAAGGTAACGCACCCAGAGGGCAGCTCGGCACTAAATCACACTTGTTTTTGCCACCAGGGCTCATTCATTAAACTAGCTTACAATTCACTGCTAACTCTGCAGACGACCTGGCTATCGCTTGCTAACAAACGTTAGCTGTAAAATGTTCAAGCTGCCTATCATTAGTTAGCTTCGGTGTTAGCTCATTTAACAGCACGGCAGTCTGCTTCCTTTAGGTACATTGAGCAAACTAGTTAAACAGGCTAGCACACATTAAATCTGAAGTAAAAAACCCGGTTAGCTTAACTAAGCAGTCAGTATTATCACTTTTTTCGTTTTCGTCTTGATATAACTATTAACTTTGCTAACATACTGTAGCTCGTTGAACGAGTGTAACCTTAATTGACTCAAAGTCATTAGCAAGGGTAGTGCAAAGTTATGAGCATTTTAATCATGAGCTCATTTTGCTTTGTGTGTAAAGCAGTTTTTTCCTGAGAGTGTCAGGATGTTTTTCGCTCAGTGGAGCAAAACCACTAATCCTTGCTTTGCCTATTACTGAAGCAGGGTTACGTTGAGTGAAGGTCAAGTACCTGGATTAGTCATAAAATATGTCAAACTGTCTTGAAATGCAAAACTCTACTTATCAACACAACCCTTATTTTAACGCTTCAAAGGCAAATGATAAAGTTAATGACGCTTTATGTTGTTGTTAAACTTCTGTGTAGATACAAAGTAGACTTCTATGTATTGACGAACAACATGATGAAACTGTGACCTTTTTGGGGATCTTAGTTTGGTTGTCTGTTTGCAGGAGAGAAACCACAAATGCAACACATATTATAGAGAACCTCTTTCTTACGTCACAAAAGAAATGTTTTGGGCTGCAACGCTATCCTTGAATCTATCCATTATTATATTAATTCATCGTTTAGTCTGTTCAACATCAGAAAATTGTGGGGAAAAAAGGCCCATCACAATTTCCCAGAGCCCCTGATGACATCTTCAAATTGTTTGTTTGGCTGACCAAAAGTATATAATCCAGAGATACCCCATTAAAATTTACATCCTCTCCACATTTGAGAAGCTTGAATCAGAAAATGTTTCTCATTTTTTTCATTACATAACTTACAATACAATACAATGAACTTAACAAATTAGTTTTCTGTCAATTGACTAAACTAATACAATATATAAATGTTATGTGGTGGTTACTTACAGGGAAGAAAATAATGTATATCATGTAAAATCATTATTGTCTTCTGATTTCAGTTACATTCACATTAATAAGAAAGATGATTAAGTCGGTCGGATCTGACTTTTTGAATGATTGCCAGTCATGGCTTTTTAGCTTTGGGCAAATCTGAACAAGTGAAGGTCAAAACTGGTTTTACGTCTAAGTTTGTAATTAAATCTCAAATGACTGAGATGAGGCTCTGATAAATGACTGACTTGCTTAAATGCAGTGGCAGTCACAGAGGTTCACAGGTGATGATACACTTCTATCATCTGTCATTGCATGAGTTCACTCTAATGAGTAACATCCTAGTTTATTTATTTATTTTTTTAAGTCGCAGTTCTCTAAATGTAAATTCTGGCCTGTGTTAAGCTCGTTAAATCCTGGCATGTGTCTGCAAGGCAAATTGCTAACTGTTAGTTCGATTGTGAACTTTGCCCCCTGCAATCCTCTCTCTTCTGCTCAGCTATTGTTTTCCAACAATGTAGTGTTGTCTTGGTAATTTGGCTTGCTGCACAACCCCTAACAATAATCATGATGTGGCACAGACAACTTTAATTAACATACTGCAATGAAAATGTCAGCACATCCTCTTTTCTACAGCGTGATGCTCTGGACATCTTGAGAAATTAACTCATGGGCCTTTATTACACAAATCATTGTTAACATTTCCTCTTGAGGTTTTTTTTTTAAGTTTTCACAAGCACCATGGACCTGTAGGTGCCCCTTCAGTTTGATCCGTCAGTGTCTGGTTCCCCAGAATCAGTTTTGAAATTCCAGTGAGTTTAAAGTGATGAAAGAAGTCATTGTTCCTGTTTTATAAATGTTATATTACGTTTTCCTTTTCCAGATGGAGTCTTTAGTGCAAAGTAAAAAAAAAAAAGAATTGTACAGTTAGTGAAACATTTAACCACAAGTGTGTGTTTGATGAGGGAATGAATTGGTGTCTCTAATCAGCTTCAGATGAGATGAGCAGAATTTGTTTGTCTCAATGAGGATTGGTGTGTTTGTTTTGTATTTCAAAGTTCATTAGATTGTGGTAACAGTCCTCTGAAGATATAGAAGGAGACACCAGGGGTGAGCCTGTGCTAATAGTAGGAGGGGGATCTTATCGGTATTGTGCACACTTGAAATCAGCCTCATGCAGTGAGGGGTGTGTGTCTGAAACTGCTCTTCCATAGTACTGATTAGTGAACCGCCCAGAACTATCAAAGCTGAAATACTACAAATGATAGGACACAGTCATCTAATCTGCATGCTTGTGCTACAGTCAGTCCTGAGACTACTGGACTTTGTTTTTCACTGTACTTCAACTCTTGTCTCCACAGTTTCTCATAGTCTTATGTTAGGTTGGCAGCTAATATAAATCTTTCACATCATAAAATGTAACCCAACTGGATTAAGTAAGGGCTATACCAATGTACCAAAGACCAAACAAGCAATGTTGGCTTTTTTAAAACAATTTAAGCCTTTCCCCAAACTTAGCCAAATTTTAGTTGCCTAACCTTTATTGTAACTTGACCATTTGTTCATTACAATGATTTATTTTATTGTTGTTTGCATGTTCTGGCCTTTGGTTACTAGAGAAGTGCCGATGTTGTGTCTTAAGTGCACAAGATATCTTTTATCGTCAGGTATTCAGAAAGTTATCACTTAAAAAAACAGTCCCAGTGGAAATGTAGTAGGTTTCTTTGTCCTCAGCATAATTCACCATTCAGGTTATCTATAGAATAAACTAATATCATTGAACAGTTTAATCTACTGAGGACTTGATTGATAAAGTAGGCTCAAATATAAAATCACACTTTTGCCTCTGTCTTCAACAAAACAATGTAGTTTGTGAAGCATAAATTCAGACACAGAAACTCAACCATTCTACCAAGTTTTGTGTGCCCAAAGTTCCCAAATCTGAATCAAACGGAAATGTAATTGATACTTTATTGTTAACGTGAAGGAAGGAAACGCATGGGAACATGCTGAGGAAGATAGACTTGGCCTATCTCCTGGGCCAGCTCCAGATCTCCTCGCAAATAAAAACATGCTTTGTGCTGTCCGGATAACTTGGCATGGTGGAGTAAAACAAAGAGCTGCCTCCCACACCAGCCTTGGGAGAGACACACATCACTCAGACAGGACCTCGCCGCTGCCAAGAGCGCTTACTGTCAGAACAATGTGTCAGCATCACAGGGAACAATACATCAAGAAATCATGATTTGGCCTGCACCAGGTGCCCACTTTAAACCACTCACAGTCACGCATTCATGCTGAACAGTGACTTTAAAAGCTGGATAACTGTTATCAAATCTACCCCAAGTGGAGTAAATTATAAGAAATGACCTTAATATGTGCCTTTATTTTTCCAGACAAGGATGCAGAGTCTGCAGCCGGACCCGAATGCTCAGTACAGAGGTGTGATTGAAGCTCTGAAAAGGATTATCCAGACTGAGGGGTTCTTCAGACCGCTGAGAGGCCTCAACATCACCATGATCGGCGCGGGTCCCGCTCATGCGCTCTACTTTGCCTGCTACGAACGGGTCAAACGCTCCCTAAGTGACGTCATTCAGAGCGGAGGCAACAGCCATTTAGCCAATGGTACGAGTTTCCACGTCTCAACCACAAATCACTTGATTGTCACACTAGGCTAAGAAGTGCAGCCTGGAGGAGTGTAGTTAGGATAAGCCATGTTAATGCCATATCCTGTTTACAATAGCTAGGATAAAGCCAGATCCCAGACATGAATAATCCAAACATGCTATCTGGGATTTCTTGGTACAAATTAGAGTTTTCTTGCATGTAGACACCATGTTATGACTGGTGTATAAAAAAAAAAGTTAATTCACACAACCTCAGTCAAGATAAGGCTGATTCTGGTAACAAATTCAATTGATTACACAGTTAACAAAATCTTTTTGTTTTTTTACAGGTATGGCAGGTAGTGTGGCCACTGTTCTCCATGATGCAGTCATGAACCCAGCTGAAGGTAAGAAAAACAAATGACAAAATCAGATTTTATTTATTTTTTATTATTTTATTTTATTTTTTGGCCAAAGAAGCCCTTTGTCTTTAATTTTCTGAGATGGTTCTTCCTACATTTACTCATAGCTACCATTATATTAATTATGCTCTTGTACTGTACTGACCAGTGGTGTGATAATTAATTAATTTTGTTATAAGAATTAGAAAAACTTCAGCATTACTCAAAAATTGGTTTTTTTTGCCTTCTTTTGTTTAATTTATATTAAACTGTATTTTTGTTATATTTCTGTTATTATTCTATTTACAAATACTTCTACTGTTTTATTATTATTTCTATTAATTCACTTTATACTGGAAATAATAAAACATATAAAACATAAGTTTATAAAAATATATACATTGTTGGGGGCATGTTGAGTCATTTTCTTTACATGCAGTGTATAAAATGTATGTAATAAAACATACTAACGCTGTTCCTGTTTTCTTGCATGGTTCAGTGGTGAAGCAGAGGATGCAAATGTATAACTCGCCATATCGGGGGCTTTTGGACTGCGTTCGGACAGTGACGCGCACCGAGGGCATCGGGGCCTTCTACCGCAGCTACAGCACACAGCTGACCATGAACATCCCCTTCCAGGCCGTTCACTTCATCACCTACGAGCTGATGCAGGAACAGTTAAACCCCCACAGACTTTATCACCCCGGCACCCACATAGTGTCAGGAGCAGCAGCAGGAGCAGTTTCCGCAGCCATCACCACTCCACTTGACGTTTGTAAAACTCTGCTTAACACGCAGGAGAACGTTGCACTCAACTCCATGAACATCAGTGGCCATTTATCAGGAATGGCGAATGCCTTCAGGACAGTGTACCGGCTCGGCGGCTTTGGAGCCTTCTTCAAAGGGATCCAAGCTCGGGTTATATACCAGATGCCCTCCACCGCCATTGCCTGGTCAGTGTACGAGTTTTTCAAGTACTTCCTGACAAAGCAGCAGATGGAACAAGAGCAAAGACCCGGCTCCCTGTAATGGAAACCTCACCTGATGAAAGAAGGCTCCAACTTGAGGCAGCGTAGGCTCACTGTGTGCTGTTTGAGGAAATAACATCTGTCATTATCTCAAAGGGAAGTCACCGTGGTGGAGGTGCGACAGAGAATGGCACTCCTTATTGTTCACTTAGGTCAATCTATGTGGGTTTTCAAGTTAGGATGATGTTGCACAACCAGGATATGCGACAGAGATGGCTATTCTTAAAGGACAGATAACATGTAGAATAGCTGAACAGTAGTCTTTTTCCTCCTCCACCCCACAAACACATCAACCACAACTATCCAGTATCTTTTCTACATGTGGTGACCTTATAATTAAGTTGTCTTGAATGATGTTTATAGTTCTTAATATTGGAACTTTTTATTTATTTGGTTAGCTTTCTGAGGCTTGTATTTTATGGATGCGGAAGAAACACAATGCTGTTTGCTTGTTTTATTTCACTGTGTATTTATAAAGAACTATTTCGACACATTCCTTACTTTCACTCCACGGCGAAAGGAACAGTTGCGCCTTCCAAGTGCCTCATAAATATTAAAGGCTGCTTCACCTTTGTCTCTTTTGCACTGTGACTTTCGACAGAGCAAATCCTTATTATCATATTTTTGTTTGGTCCAAGCTGTATCCAAAAAGCTTCTTAAGATTCTGTGATGGGATTAAATATGATAGTTGGTCTTCATGTTATAACTGGTCAAATTTGTCAAATCTATGCACACAAAAGTGGTGATTTGCAAAATTTTCAGTTAGTATCCCTGTCACCAATTGCTCAAATGCCAGTCTGCAGCAATTCTGTCTTTTTTCTTCTTTTTTTTTGTTACTGCTTTAAGTGCAAAACACCCTTGTTTTCTTGAGAGAACTGCAGTCTCTCTCAGTATTAAGGTTTTTAGGCCGTAACGGTCCAGTCATTTGCCTTGTTGAAGTGCAGCACTACCACGCTGTCGAATCACGCACAATAATTGTCTCATTTAAAGAACCTTACCTGTCGCAGAAAGAAGGCAGCTTGTTTATATGTGTTCACACAAACATGAATACATATTTTGTGGGTGACTCTTTCTGAGAAACTCCATCACACAGATTTGAGTGTTTCTCCAGTAAGGCTGTTATTTTGGATGGTGGCCTTGTCTCAACCTTTACATACATTTGTACTGGTGTGATGTTTCGCTTTTGAGTGACGTATTTTAACTACAGTATGTGTGTCATATTGACCTTGAACCTAAAGGTTGTAGATTGTATATAAAATATTTTCAGAGTGTAAGATTTGCTGATACAGCGCAGACTTTTCGTGATCCATCATATTGTTAGTTTTGTTTGGAAACCGTCTTTGTTACCATGAGACCGTGAGTATAAAACCTAATCAAATCAGCTGGTGAGCAGGCAAAGCTATTTCTTTTTTTCCGCTCATCCTGTTGTACTTACACATTTCCTGTGTGCTCACTGCTCTCTTTAGCGTCTTGACTATTTTCCACTCGGTAGTCAAGACATTCCTTCAGATATTGATGTAATCCAGCAGGCAGCCAGATTTATTTGTTTTTAATTACAGAGTTTTTCTTCCTCTGGCAAAGTTCAGAGAGTTCGTCAGACTCCAGCGGTCTCACAAACCCTTTAGAAGCAGATTCATTATTCTTGTACAGTAGGGTAATTGTTAATATACCAAAGACATGCATTGTATTATTCTATGCATCTTACTTTGAACCTGTAATGATGTGTGTGCCTGCCTGCTGTGAATTGTCATTTTTTCCCCTTACAGTTTCCATTCAGTATAGCCTTACATTCTCTCTATTCTCATTTAGGTCTAGAAGCTTATTTTCTATGTTTGGACTGTGTTGAAAGTCTTTCTGCCTCAGCATTGTTTAAAAGGTGAAACATCCTGCAAAAACGTCTCATCGACTACTAAAATACTTGAGCAAAGGCAGTAAAAGTGGAAGTTTTATGTTGTAAGTTTTCACTATATTTGGAAACGTTAAAGATTGCATTTTGATCTAATTTTTATTGTTCAATCTGTCTTTTTAGACTATATAAAATATTTATATAAGCTATAGTTGCACATGCAATGTAGATTTCACATGAATGGATGAAAAGTTTTGTCTGCTTGAATATAATCGTGGCAACTTTAATCAGCATGGATTCACACAAATTAGTTAATCATGTTGTAAAAAAGTAAAATGAAGCCAGTAAGACTTGATTTTTTTTTTTTTTTTTTGCAGTATACTTGCCTATAACCCTCCTTTTGAGGTGTCAATTCATAATTCTCAAACCATGTTGTGTCCAAGTACTTTTTTATCATGTTGTAGTAGTGTTATGATTGTGCTCATTTTCTAGTACATGCTTACATTTTAAAGGAGATAGCAGAGCTGATATACTATGTGGGGAATTTCCCAAATGTAAATATTTTAATGCTATGTACGCACAAATGATTGAAATGGGAGTTGGGATGATTTTCGCTGAGTGCCATCTCCAGACGAGGAGTGCTTGGCAGTCGCACCATGCAAATATGAAATAATTGTGATGATGCTGCTACAGTAATGTAACACTGGAGCTGAAATAAACATGCAAGTGAGAAAGGCTGTGTTTTTGTTTCTGAACTAAATCAATATTTGCTGTCCTCAGTCAGAGCCTTTTAAGAATTTGGGGAAAATGCTTGTTTGGGTTGACTCTGAACCAACAAGAATATCATTTGGTTCAAAGAATACATTTTCTATGGTAGATCAGTAACAGTTGCAGCAGGATCATAAAAAAAACACCACCACTGCTAAAGTGGCTGAAAAGAAATGAAGGATTGGTTGATGAAACAAGCTCAAGGAAAATATTCATACTGTATACTTTCATTATGATTGCTGAAAGTAAAAGTTTCACTCTAGTCCTGCACACTGTGGATGAGGCTGTCATCATCACTTCAGTGATCAAATACATTATATATACAGTAATTAGTGTGTATATATATATATATATATATATATATATATATATATATATATATATATATATATATATATATATATATGTAGTCTGTGGGAAGGTAAGTTTTTTTTTTAATGCTGTGAGCACTGCAACCAATTCCACTCACCTCCATTGTGTTGATGTGGAAGCAGAAATCAGCACCAATAACACCAGTAGTGGTATTATGAGAAAATATGTTTATTCATTTAGGTGAACTGACCCTTTAAGGTATATATTTTGCTGTAGTTATAGTGCCACTAGAGGGCAGTATAGCACCATTTAAAGACTCATCATGGACAAAGAGAAAGTCCTCAAAGGCAGGGATGAGTTGGACATACTGATACATGATAATGTCAGTGTTTGAAGTGCTACTGGCAAGTCTTGAACTCGGATTTAAAATGATTTTGGAGGTAATCACTTTGCCACGACTAATAGTTCAGTGGAGACAATCATAAGAATAGAATAGAATAGAATAAAATGCCTTTATTGTCATTGCACATCGTCGTACAATGAAATTTGCTGTGCAGCTCCTGAAAATGGTTCACACATTCATCCATACATACACACCCCGTCCATGCAGGCAAGTAGCAACAAAGCAGACAAAAGCAAATTAAAAAGAATATATAAAATGATGAAAATAAATATGAGATACTTATCTTAAGTTGTATTGCACTAAAAATATTTTCTGCACATCAGACTTTGAAGTCAGTGTGTTGATTTTGTAGTGTATTCCTATTTTTCAAATTGTGCTTCTAGTGTAGCAGGTCCTCCATTAACATTGCTTCTCCATTAACATCTCATTTTTTGTGATTTAATGCGGAAAATCACTGAATTAATGAATTTCTTTTACCTGGACTTATCTCAAGTGTCCCTTGTATACTGCATCTGTATCCAAGACAAATAACAGAAAGCACAAACTGCCCCTTAAAAGTTATCAAAGAGCTGAATCAACTCTCACTATCGGTACTTGAATGCAGCAGGAATTCTTGTAACTTTCCCCAAAAAGATGGAAAAAACTGCTGTTATTACATTCCCAATTCTTCTTTGATTCTACATGGACATAACGTTTCAACCACAAATGTGGTCTTCTTCACATAAGGATGAGGGTGTGAACACATCTGCATATGATGACAAGTCACACATCATTATCTGTAATATGGAAAACTGAATATCACATCAACACTGTGTTAAAAGCAGGATTAGATGCATAAACATTTACACAATAAAGAAGTTAAATAAAGACTATTCGTAAAATTGCTGTGCAAAATTTGTGGATTTATGCTTGTGAGCTAACATACAAAAACAACATCTAAGGGAAAGAAAAGTAATACAAAAAGTGTGCACTGGCCTCACTGATGTCATATTGTTCCCAGTAATTCGTGTGGTAATTATAGAATGTAATTAATTATATTGTTTACATGCAGGTAAATACAATATGTCCAGTGATGTGTAATGACAGAGACCAAGACTGATCTGATGTTTTTATCAAGATGCAGACAGTGCATAGCGTTATTCAGAACCAACATGACTCAGGACACGTACACTTGTGCTGTAACGTTGTTGTCCCCGCACGTGTTTAGATTTCGCCCTTGTCCATGAGCGAGTTGTTTATCTGAAGAGTATGAACGCCCCCCTCAGCCCATGTCCTCTGTCCTTGTCATGCTTTTGTCTAATCACCCTAATCTGCAGTAAACTGTCTCACTACTTTATGTCTTTATCCCAAAGATAAGAGCACTGGAAAATCACAACTGGCTCTTCTATCTCTGTCTGCAGCTCTCCCAATTTCTTTACCTTTCTTTCAACCTCTCTCTCTCTTTCTCTCTCTCTCTCTCTCTCTCTCTCTCTCTCTCTCTCTCACACACACACACACACACACACACACACACACACACACACACACACATAGGTTTACTTAAGTCACTTTTGGGGTATTTGCATAGACTTACATTAATTTCCTGGAGACTTACTCTAACTCTAACCATAACCACTACTTGCCTAACCCTAACCCTTACCCTAACCTTAACCACTGACCCAAAAAAGTGTTTTACCAGTTGGGGACACAGCTTTTGTCCCCAATTGCACAAGTTGTCCCCAATCAACTGGTCTGGTGTGTGTCCCTGAAAATGACTTAAGTCATACCCACACACTCACACACAGTTGTGTTTCCATCACTTCAGAGGACATTACAGGGGTGCAACGGATCACAAAATTCATGGTTTGGATTGTATCATGGATTTGAGTCACGGATCGGATCATCACAAAACTTTGTATTCCATATATTCTGTAAAACACTTACAGCATGGAACTTTTGCCCATGGTCTTAAATGAAAACAACATTCAAAATATTCCAAGCTCAATTGTTAAATTGCAATATGAAGCATGATACCTTCTTCCTTTAAACATGGTAGTGAATGAAACAACAGCCTGTGTCCACATCATAAAAACTTCATGACTTACAAACATGAACACGCGTCTTGTCCTGCAGCTTAGTTTGTTGAACGAGTCACCAAATAAACATTCACCTGTGAAAAGTGCATCGCTAACGTCAGTTAGCAGCTACGTAGCTAATTAGCTGCTCAGCTGCAGCACATTGAACAGCATGTAAACATACCTGCAGATGTCACTACGGACAGTTAGTTGCTGGTTTGGTCGTTGCTCTTCAAAATCCATGTTAGCAACGCGCTGTCTGTCCATGACTTGTTTATTTTAAATGAGATATTAAATTTTGCAATTAATCTGCAGTTCACATGCGTGCCAAACCTTGGAGGGTGATCCGTATGGATCACGGATCAACTATGATCCGTTGCACCCATAATTGACAAACCCTAACCCAAACCTAACCCCTAACCCTTCATTTCCTGAAGACTTATCCTAACCTTAACCATAACCACCACGTCTCTAACCCTAACCCTAACCTTAACATAACCCTAAACTAACCTTAACTTTAAACCAAGTCTTCACCCTAAAATTAACGACTTACATTAAGGGGACATGCTTCTTGTTACCATAAGGGAGGCGAGTCCCCACAACATAAGGAATACCTGGTCCACACAACCACACCCACACACACACTGTTCGCAGCCACACAATCAATGCTAACCATCGGATGAGTTGGATGCAGCAGTGTATCTGCTGAGGGGTTGCTCTGTGGATCTGCTCTACTGGTACCGTAACATGAGGGATCTAGTTACACTATCCGAGGAAGTTTATGAGTGTTCCAATGTGAAAAGATCAGGGCTGTTTTAAACTCCTTATCAACTCCAACAAATTTGTCAGACAGTCACGGCATATTGGAGCACCGACAAAGGCCGTCTTTGTGGTCGGGTTTGGTTTTTCTCCTCATCGGTTTAGAGGATCTGCTTGTTTTTCAAAGCCTCATTGGCCACCTTGAAGAGCACCACGACGGCTCCACGACAACACTGTTCAATCAGATTCCTGAAAGTACAGAAAATTAAGATAAACTCTTGAGAACAGAGACTTAACACTGAGCATTTCTTTGAATTTACTTTATTTTCATATCCCAGAAAATCTTCATGTAGCCATGTACTTAAGGGCAAACTCCATGATTCAAATACCCTACACAAGAGGAGATAAAGTAATGATGTTGTAAACTCATCCTCACTGCTTTTCATCATTAACTTGCCAAATCCAGTTAATCCAGGTGGTTCAGGGAGAGATTTAGAGACATTCCCTGAGACTGAAGAGCAGACACAGACAAGAGGATGTTGTTTTTAGTCCTCTGTTTGTGAATCAATGTACCGTGTCTCTTTGAGCCCTGAGGAAGTGCAGGTATTACAATGGCAAGTGTAATAATAATAGCTCTTCTAACCTTCAGCTTCACTCTTCAACAAGCTCCTTTATCTGATGAACATGTCCATATGCGGCCCGGCAGCTGAGAGACACAGAGAGATACTGTCAGATTTTCAATGCCGTCAAAACAGATGCTATCTGCCCCTCTTCATGTCTAATTACCTGTTTACTCCAAGCGCTTTGAATGAATGGTGCAACCGCTGGCATGGCATTGTTGATAAGAACTCACTTTAGTTTAAGGAAATCATTAAGATTTACATTTCATTTCATATTTTTAGCTTGTACATTTGAAGATATGCTCAAAATTTGTATGCTCAACTTTTTGTGTATTTTACAAAGTATATTTAATATTTAAACTTCCCACTTGTTGCTGCATACATTAGTTTAAAATTGCTCATAAGAACATCTTTTGTAACTAACATGCTGTTTGAAAGAGGTGGTTAAATATGACAGTTACAAAAAAAACCCTTAGAAACATTAAAGTAAGTAATTAGTAATTAAAAGAAAAAGATTATGATAATCTTGGGACACTTGTTTCCCATGTACAAGACACGGTCACTAATGAGGGCAGTGACTTCACAAAGTCAGACAGGTTACTGGCGTGAGAGCTCTCAAGTCTGCCTCCCTATCGATGCCATCAGTCCTCTGCTCACACTTATGTTACTACAAACTTGACCTTCTTAACTATGTAAAGCCCTAAATCCTGCATGCCATCTTATCAGCGCTGTAAAGAGAGACACAGCACTGCTTCAGCCTGACATGCCAACCTGCATATAGCTATACAAACCCTTCGAAGGGCCACAGTGTTTAGCTTTCATTTAAATAGTTGAAAGTTGAGAAAAAGATTTTTGCTCTTTTGCCGTACTAAAGGTTTTGAGGTATAATTTCTAATTTATTCTAGAAAAGTCTAAATGTTTTGACTTCTCATCTATTAGGAGTGAATTATTGTACGTTTTTTGTTGTTAAAAAAGATCCATATCCCACCCTGCTCTTTTGGATTTTAAAGAGGATCCAAATACATGCTGAATTAGTGAAAAAGTCAGTTTGGGTTTTGTTTCTCAAATCTGAAAGTTCTTAGGCCAAAAACATTGGAAGTTGGGTCAGCCACTGAAGCTGTAATGCATGTGTCATAACCACAAGTTTACATGTTTTCATCCTCATTAAGTAGTCATGAATGGAGTCTCCTCTGGTTGAAGGTCTTATAATCGTTTTCCCATGAATGTATGTGTCCACAGTCTTACACGGTGGTAAAAGAACTGACATACAGCTACTCATGTAAGTCTGGAAACATGCACATTTTATCTTCATCTTTCCTCCCTGCTAAATAAACTTAGGTCTAATACTTTGTGTGTCAGTCTTGCAAAGAGAAAAAGTGTCCTAATTGTTTATATTTGGATTCTGGAGGTGGCAATACTTTGACTTTGTGGTAGGGTTTAACACTTGGGGATGCATCCTGCAGTGGAGATACAGCATATCAGTGGTAGTTATCTCAGAAAACCCCTCCATTCAGAATACAAACAGAGCAGATTTTCTGGGTAGCAGGTACATTCTGGGTAGAGAAGATCTTACCTGTAGCGGCAGCGCCCAGATAAATCTGAAGGCCTTTAAATTGAAGTCAGAGCAGTGAGATGTGATGGCTGTGGCGGATCAGCTGTCAGCTGACAAAGCACAGTGTGGCTTACTGTTACGTATCCTGCCAGACCTCATTCATGATTTCATTTCTTTTTATTGTTTGCAAACAGCATGTTTCATTCAACCTCAAAAACCAGACCATGTATGTAGATTGTTAAGAGGTGGTTGTCACTTGTGTGGCTACTAAACTATATCACACACTCTTCAATCAGTATTTAGGTTTTCACATACAGCGAACAGTAGGCTTAATATTTAGAAAAATGTATTTTACTTGAAATATTGAAGAATATTACTCAGGAGATTCACACAATCACGCTCAGAAGGCAATCAGAGCTAATTGAACTTGAAGATTCAGCTTTATAATAAAGGAGACAGTGAACTCACCTGCTGACAAGAGGCCATGTGATAATGAAAGATGACATCTGCATTCAAGACATGGATCATATCAATACACTCAGAGATAATAAACTGCATTCCATGTCCACGTGTGTGATACTTGTGGCAAAGCACAAAGCTGGCGCACACCTGCATGAGGTTAACATATGTTATTAAAGCTAAAGGCCAAATGCTCCTGCTATAGACCCAGATTTACATTATATGTACACGTTCCATAGACAAAAGTAGAAAGCATACTGTTTTTGTTTCATGTAAAACTAAGCTTGACTAAACTTGATTACACTGGAAAGTTGTAAGTTGCAGTGCATTTAAAACTGTCTGCAGAAACACTTTTATTGCAATAGATTTTTCTGTGTTGACATCGACATTTTTTTTTCTAGATCTAGTGTTTCTAATCTCTGAAACTAGTGAATCTTATATTCAGAATTGAGGGGAAAAAAACGTAATTTTATACATATCTTATACATATAAGTCTAGTTTAATTTCACCCCTATTTCACTGTTTGAATTCTAATAACATTAGTGATAACTATAACTGAAGTTATTATTTGCATGGCTAAAGCAATGGGATTTACAAACAATACAATGTTTGGGATGAGGTTTTAGCATGTAACTTACATTATATTCAAAGTTCCAGAGATTGAAGTATACAATCATGTAATTTAAATAATGAAAAATTAACTAAATGTTTCTCTATGTGGGATTCTCTCTCATGTTTTCCACACATTGTGTTTTACAATGGAAGCTATTTAAAGTAGTTATCTCAAGGTCTAAAGAAATATGTCCCAAAGTAAAATATATCTTGTTTACATACATTTATTTTTTTGTATTATTTATAAGTTGAGTGTTTTCTTTACTGAAAGCCAAAACAATAACTACAAGGTTAGATGGCATATCCGCTTCTTATTCTAAACAAACCTCTTACTTTTCTACATTTTGTATGTCCCGGAGTCAAAATCTGTCAACAAACAGGTTTTGTTGACACATTTGTCACTGTCACACACAGGAAAAGATCCACACGATGCGTTCCCGGCTTATGCCATGGTGGCACAAGAGAAACAGACATCTTCTGATTATACTAACACAACACGCATGGTCTGCCTTTGATTTAAAATAAGATGCACTTTAAACTACTTTTTAGAGCTTTTACCGTCAAGACAAATGAAATAGTTGTTCTCATGTGTTCCTACAATACAGCACACTGCTTTTTTATTGTACACTTTACATTTTAAACTAGAATCCCTCAAAATGTCTCAGATGATAAATTGCAGTTTAGTTGTATACAGTCCCTTTGCGTGATGTCACCTAAAGGAATCTGAAGAGCCGTTTATCTCTGTGTAATCAGGGTTGAGGCTCTTTAAAGGAATCAAGTCTCATTCTTCGACCCTCATTTACAATATCATGCTGATCTCAGTCACGCTTATCCTCTCATGTAGTTTTACTGCATTATCAGAGTCAGAGAGTTATCCACACAGTTAGTTTAAATCTTTCCGGTATGATAGTTGGGTTCTTTCTTTTTACCAAACTGTCTGTTTCCCAATATACTGCAACTAATTGTACACAGTTTATACATTCAAATAATATTTTAACTAACTTAACAATCAGAGTTTTCACACTTTCTTTGCATTTTCCTGTAATAAAGCTTCCATAACAAACAGAACCATGTTAAAATACATGTTAAAATTGTCAAGGTTTGCTAAAATTGTGCTTAAACTTTGAGTAAATGGGTCAAGCTCAACTTGTACTATAGCTGAGGTATTCCTAAAAACTGTACATGATGTATTTTCTGCAAATTTTGTAACACAGAACTTCAAAGAAAAGCAAAATGTATGTATGTATGAATTAATCAGCAATGCCACAACTGAGTTCATTTCAAATGGTTCATTGTGCAAACCCATGTCATATCCATTACCACAAGATTTGAATCACTTTGTATGAGATCATTTTTCTTAAAACATGAAAAAATACAAGATGATGTTATGACAAAAACAATCAAATGGTACACTGGAACTGGAAATCAATGTAAAAAAAACATAGAATCAAGTATGATAGTGAACACACGCCTAAATATCAGGGACACTAAAAATAGGTTTTATGATAACAAATCATAGCTCCATATATAATTTTTGTTTCACCATAACGTTGGCCCCCAGGGGCCACCATAGTCCCACAGGTAGGGTCGGTATTGATAGGCTTTATAGAAGGAGGTGATCAGTGATGATCGGACCAAATCATCCCTCAGACTCAGTCCCTCTGCTTTGTACACATCCTTACAGAACTCTGGTGTTTGCTGCTTTCTTTTTGTTTTATACCTCCGGTTCTGAAACCAGATCTTCACCTGGGTCTCGGTCAGTCTTAAAGTGCTTGCCAGGTGAGCCCTCTCTGGGGCTGACAGGTACTTCTGGTGGTTAAATTTCTTCTCCAGTTCAAGCACTTGCAGGTGTGTAAATGCTGCCCGGGAACGCTTCTGTTTCCCTGAGGACGTAAAACCGCTGGACTCTGAGGTGCTGGGACAGGATGTGCCTGACGACTCTGTGAATAAGAAGATGTGATTGGGTCATTGAGAGGGAAAATAAGTTTTTAACAGTCACAGTTTATAAATTTTCCTCTTTAAATCTACATCTTAAATCACACTATTACAACTTCTCATGATGCAAGCCTTTATCACATCTTCAAAAAACTTTTTTTTTTCTGAAAATCAAAGTCAAATACACAGAGTTTAGCTGAGTTTTCTATCAACTGAAAGCCACGCCTTCCATTGAGAGACATACAGTATGTATAGACTGCAGAAGCTCACCTGTCTGCGCTCCAAATGTTGACTCCAGCGGGCTGAGTTGCTCAGACAACTTTTCTGATTCCTCTTCCCACTCTGAAAATCTTTCCATCTTCTGTGAGCAGCACTTCCCATTAAATCTCGCGCTGTCCTTAACAGAGAGGATGTCCTCTATGAGGAAGGAAGTCAGAGGTTTGACTGTATCAGACATTTCCATCCAGTAATCCACAAATCGGACGCCTCTCAGTGCCAGAGGGCTGCAGTGGCCGACGTGGTGCAGCAATGTGTCTCCTCACACACACACACAGTCTGAATTTATACAAGTGCAGGGCGGGTTCACTGACAAGTGGAGGAGGCGGGACCACTAGCTGCGTTACTTTCATTTGTTCACCTTCTTAGGTCTTCATGGAAATTCCTAACATCAAATCTTTTGAAAAATATGTGTAAATAATATACTTTTTAATATTTTTTCCTCGAAATCCTTCTATGCATATAACATATTTTTGTAAAATACACAATTTATATGTTTTTTAATTGTGTATGCCTGTGCAATATGCTTATGGGCCCTTTTTATACAGATTTTACACACTCAGTTACCAGTTTATTAGAAACTAACTAAAACTATACTACTATACAGTGTAAAACTACTTCCCTGCAACATATCCTGCTTTTATTAAACTTACAATGTTCAGTTATTGTGATACTGTTTCAGAGAGCTGTTGATTCATCTTTATGGTTATTTAAGAGGCTGCAGTTTGTGTTGCTGTATTGTTTTATACTGACAGACAAAATATCAGAAACGTTGACTCCAGCGGGCTGAGTTGCTCAGACAACTTTTCTGATTCCTCTTCCCAATATAATGTGATGCAATTCAACAGCACCACAAACTACAAATAAACTTAAAGCTGAGTGCATTTACACCACAATTTCTGTATATTGTAGTTTAAAATCCCATATATTGTGTATGTTGTGTATGATGTATAGTGCATATCTAGGCTGAATAAGATATATACAAAACACGGGGTAGTAAACTAATGTAAAAAGCAATATGTTCACATTGAAAGTATGTTTATTGTACTTTGAACAGCATTCTAATTTTATTTGCATATCTGGCAAAACAACAAGTCCCCCAAGAAACACTAAAAACAAACACATCACACCAGATAGAAATGTTAATGCATTATAAAGTGGATAATCTCACTCATATTGTATATCAACAGCAGTTAGATGGACTCTTGAGCTCCATGCCCCCCTCAGCTCAGTGCAGTTACCCGGTTGTCTGCGCCTGCAAGGGGAGACTGCTGTGTCTGCTGGGAGAGGGGGAGGGTCAGAGTGGGTGGTCATACCTACTGCAGTACTAATGATTTGGACACATTTAGGCCGGCTCCTGAGCGGACACAGTCATTGTTCAGAGGCTGTTTATTTGTTGTTCCCTGTGGTTCAGCCTGACCTTTCTCCAGAGAATGAGACATTTACTAGCAGTGTATATGTCCCTCTGGGAGTTCATGCTTCATTTGGAAATGCGTGAATGTGGGGATGATAAACACGATCGTCTCCATGCCCCCTGCCCCTGCTGACTCCTCCAGCTTCTCTGCATCAACCACACACCAAGCAGTCACCAACACCTTAAAAACATATTGATCAGTGGATGCTTTATCATGGCTCTAATTCAATTAAAGTATCTGTCCAGTTAAAGTGCTGTCTACTTTGTGTGAAAGGTGCAATATAAGTTTAAACACTTATTTCCTAAACTTCCTATCAACTGGGGCAGCTAAGATGTACTTCCAGTGAATGGTTCCCTCCCACATCACCTATTGTCTGATAATATGGTCAAAAACACACCCTACAGCCTTAAAACCACTGTAATTATTATACAAACATGCACTGAAGACTTTAGACACGAAGCCATTCACCATTTCAACATTGCCATATTCTGAAGAAGTATGATCTTCTCTGCTGGGAAAACCTGATCAAATATAAAAATGTCCTCCTAATTTATAAGATTATACATGGTTTAGTTCCTCCTTAGCTCCTCTGTCTGGTTTCATCAACTTCAAATCTACCACAAACAGAGCTACTAGAGGTGCAGATAGGGGTTACTGCACAATGCCACTCAAAAAAACTGCATTTAGCCAGGCTGTCTTTTCCTTCAGTGCATCACATCAGTGGAATTCAGTACCACAATCAGTTAGAGAGTCTCCATCCTACTATTCATTTAAGTATAATGTTAAGAAATGGTTTATTGAGAACCAACAATGTCAATACTGAAGTTGTTTTTATCCACCTTTAAAATAACTGTATTCCTCTTGTACCTGTATCATCTGTACTGTATATGTGTTGTATAATTACTATATTAGCTGTATTGTATATTCTTTTTAGCATAATGTAGTATGTTTTTAACTATTGTATATACTGTATTATTTTTTATTATTCTAGGATGCCTGACGACATCAGGCAAAGAGACTTCTGATGAAAACTAGCCTTTTGGCCAACCCGAGTACATTTACGTTTGTGGAATGTTGATTAATGTCCATTGTCCCTTTTCAAAAAAAATAAACTGAAATTGAAATAATTTAATGCATGTGAAGCGTTATAAAAGCAATCAGTTTTTAACATACTGAGGCTCTTCTCAAGCATTAGCTGTTGTCTTGTCAACATAGTATTAAGATGACCTGTATGATATGTTTCACCTTGAATTCTTTGTCTGTGTCCGTCTGTCTGCCAAAGTATGTTGAACTGTAAGCACAGAAAGCCTTTATCCCTCAGTCTAGACACAGTTTTACACTGTTGGAGACGCAAACCCTCATGCTTACTCTTGGATCACACAGTACTGGATGGAATACATTGTGAAAGTAATGATTACACTGAAAGAAAAACACATTTTAGAAACTTTTTGATTATGCCAAAAAAAAAGACATTTCTTTGATCACTTCAATATCTCTTCAAAAATACATCTCACACTCATGGGCTGTCATTAAACACTGCTGGTTCTGCATCAAAAATACTGACTGAATTAGAAAACACACACACACACACACACACTGTCCAGTGACAAGAGCATGACAAAACCAGCAGTGAGAGTGGGAGTGTGGAGGGTGGTACTATCATACTTTAAAAATGTCTTTTTATTGAGGCTCTACACCAAAGGATGGTGTCATCCTCTACCTTTATTCTGAGACAATCTACATGATTGCTCATAGTTTTGAACAATGACATTTCCACTCTATGTAATGCATCCATTGCAAAGATGTTTAGCCACATAGTTGTACATCAGACATGACATAGTCAAACCTCTGACCTTTTAGCCTGGGAAGACATTTGTCTTCCGCAGTAGGTAATATGTGGTGACGATGTTTTCTTTGAGACACTGCGACTTGTTCTGCCATCAATCTTCTGTTGTTGTCCTGTTATTTTCTTTGTCTGAGATGAGCAGCGAGACCATGTTGTAACTGTACATGTGTTCGACTGTTATCTGCTCAGCATCAGCTTTGGGTTATACTGTATCCTGCACCTGGGTTATTGCACAAAGCCTTCACTCATTCACGCATATGTTAGCAGACTGAAGAGTTCAATTTGAGGTTAGCACACAAACCTCCATTAATACAAGATAATGTAGAAGGTTTGAACAAATTCAACTGGTTAGCAGGAGATGATTAACTTAATTTAATTTAACTACTGCAATAAGCAATTAATTGACTTTATACTTTTGTTTTGTTATATAAGAATAAAATAAGCCTATTTGTGTGTGATCATGTTAATGTGAAGGGCAGGTTTACATTGGTGATGTTGGAGTTTTCCACTAGATGGAGCTTTAAAGCCACAGAGTAACCAACAGAAAAAACCTCACAATGAACTATTATACCAAAGATTAAAGAGAGTGAGATGTTGTTCTAGTTCTTGGATAGTTTGGCTCATAACTACAAAATCAACCTTTTCTTGAGCTGATTTATCATCATCTCATCATCTCAGCACCAATCATAAACACCAGATTATCAGATTGGTATTAAAAAGATGTTTTTACATACTGAAGCCAAAGATGAGACATCTGCCTCTCTGAAACTGACGTTATGCTGTCAACAGTATGACTTGAGGGCTTTTTTTGAGTAAGCCATTCACTGATGGCCAGAATCACGTCATGCTTTATTTAAACTGACCCTCATGAAATGTGAATCACAACATTGTGTTCTGTAATCAAGCATCTTTATTTAGGGATTCTGGCTTTCATTCATACGTCTCTCCGTCACGTCTCTCTGTCTCTCTCTCTCTCTCTCTCTCTCTCTCTCTCTCTCTCTCTCTCACACACACACACACACACACACACACACACACACACATACAACAGCATTTTACCAAATACTCTAATTTTATCAAAAGCTGGTCTGTACAATAAAACACAACGACTGCACATTAGTTGCATTTTTCCATTACAGTAAGAAAATGTACAGATGTGGACACATTTTCGTAAAAGTCCAGTGAAAGTTTAATAGAAGTATTTTTCAAACTTGTTTTCTTTTTACTGTATTACCTATTTTCAGGACTTTTCTCTATTGATTGTAGTTTGTAAAAATATATATAATTAATCAATCAGTTAATTATCATTCAACATTTAGGGAGATAACCAGTTGAATTAACTTGCAACTTTTTTTGTTCGTTTGTTTGGTTGGTTGATGTAAATGTAAATTCAGGTAGATTTAAATGAATTGTATAATTATGTAAGATAATTAAATTTTAGTCGTTATTTCTTATCAATCACATTTCAATGGCTTTTGCAGAACTCTCTCTCTCTCTTTCTCTCTCTCTCTCTCTCTGACACACACACACACACACACACACACACACACACACACACACACACACACACACACACACACACACACACACACACACACACGCACACACACACACACACACAGGTTTTATCTGATCTCTTGAAGTGTCTCTGGTCTCCTCTCTGTCTACAGCTTCATCCTTATCTGAGCAGAGATGCTCCTCCAGCTCCTCTCTCCTTCTCCCAGAGGGGCTTCTCCTCTTCAGGGCCCCCAGCCTGTGTGTCTACGTGCATTAAGGGTGACACACTGACACACACTTACTTTTTTCTCAATTTCTATTATTTGAAGACAGAGCACGTGGACTAATTTTGAAGTATCCATAATGGAAAAAAAAAACAAACTTATACAGCATTGCTACAACTCTGTGGGAAATTTTCTTTTAACCATTAGTTTTGATGTAATGTTATAAATCCCACCACATCGCATTGTAGAATTAATACTATATTTGTATAAGCTGTCATATAATAATATAGTAATATATACAATTTTACTGTACTACGTTTAATAACCAGTCAACAGCATGGGATAAATTAAAAATGAGAAACACTTGTGGACTGCCAGTGAATTCTGTCCTATCTGTGTCTCGTCGGTGAGTGACAGGTCAGACTGGAACTGTTTCCCCCGTTTGATTGAAAGTTTTAAAATGTTAAAGAGCCACTCTGTCTGCGGGTTTGTTTACCAAGCAAAGCTCCGGGACAGGACAAGCTCTCCAGCCTTATCAGCGGATTTGTGAACGGGACAATGATGAGCCCAGTTTGATAGAGCAGCCCTGTCAGCTCAGATGTCACTTCATCCATTAGCTGTTTGATGGCTCTCTTTGATAAACAGCTCCACAACCAATTAACCACAGAGTTTCTAATGATCAGGTATGCTGTTTACAATTGGATCCTGAGAGGAAAATTACACATTTATAACTGGAAGTAATGAGTCGAGATAACTTGAGATAACTAGAATAACATTTTTTATTATAAAAGATAATTGACTTTTTAAAGCTTTGATGTCGGTCTTCTCAGGAAGAGGAAAAGTAGGGACCAACATCAAAATATTTGATCTTTCAAACATTTGATCGTAGACTGACTTATGTGACAAGCCCTTAAAAAATACATACAAAACAATATTTTTTATGTCACGAAAAGAACATTTCCAGAATAATTAATCTCCTCTTGTGGAAGCAATTTCAGCTGCATATAAAAGTAGTTTGTAGGAGATTAGTTGACATATATCAACCTGGTGTCACCAATCTGCGTACAAATAATATGACTTTAAACTTTCAAATTGCGCACAGGTGATACGCAAATTTAACGCCGCGTTTCTAAAGGTCCGCGTGTCATTTAACGCCGTTGGTCAGGTTTAGGTACAAATACCTGATTATCTATCCATCCACCCAACCCGCCTCCTCTTAATAAGCCAAAATCACCTCATAAAATGAGAGAAAGTCGCAATATATGACGTCACTTCTCTGGGAAGGATTGGTGTATCACCTGCACGCATAATTGGACTTTGGCATCTGCACCGCACGCAATTTGAAAGCGTAAAGTTATTTGTACGCTGATTGAAGACACCAGGCTGCATATTTAACTTGTAAAAACAGACTTTATATCATGACCTTTTTGCAGATTTGTAGACATTTTATATGTTTACTTCTTAATGTGTTACTATTTAACGAGATATAATCGAAAAGATAAAAAGAAAAATGATTCCACCCTCCAAGACAGCGTCTGTAACCAATCAGCCAAAATTTATTGTGCCTCTGACTTACAAAACACAAGAATATTTCCAACACAAAATATACAATACGAATTACACATTGAAATATTTGATTATCTTCTATCTTCTATAGGGAGCCCTCTTTTATTCCTTTTATCACCAGCCTCTTACACCCTGTAATGAAGCCTGGAAGTGTCCGTGGCTGAGGGGCCCCTCAGTGCTACCTGTTACATCAACCAGCTGGTTATTAGACATCTGTGCACTGTGATAACTGCATCCATACACACTGCTGTTTCCATATCCAAACACGGGGTTATAATGTCCAAGAGTCACATTGTAAGGTGCTGAGTGGGAACCTGCGCCGCACAGCTTTCCGTCCCGGACCAGCACCGGCACCGCCACCCTCCTCGGTGCAGGTGGATAACCCGCCAGCTCCAGAGACTTGTCCTGTCTTTGGCGCTTGCATTTGTACCTCCTGTTCTGAAACCAGATTTTGACCTGCGTGGAGGTGAGTTTGAGGATGTGCGCCAGCTGTTCTCTCTCCGGGGCGGACAGATAGCGCTGCTGCCTGAAGCGCCTCTCCAGCTCTGATACCTGGGATTGGGAGAAGAGGACCCGGGGCTTCCTGCGCAGCCTGGGACCGCGTTTTGAGTTTTTGTCACAGTCAAGAGAACTGTCAAGACCGCTCATCTCTGTGAAAAAAGTTTTAAAAATTAGGTTAAGTTTATTGAGATGAAGTGTAGGATACAAAATTTCAAAATTTGTTCAACGGCTGCAAAAAAATAAAATAGAATTAAATCAATTCAAATCAAATAAAAATCATAAAAAAAAACCCAAACCAAAACAAAAAAAACACACACACACACAAATTGTAGCCATATGTTTTAAAATAATTTAGTGTTAAAAAAACTGCTGATGCAGTGGGATGATATAATTTGTAAAAATGCAAGCATTTACTAAGTAACATCTGTAATGTTAAATGTTTAAAAATGGTCAGACCATAAAGACACTGAAGGAAAAATATTTTTCGGTAAGACATGAGAGTTTAGTAATTTGATTATTTTTTTTTTTTAAAAAAAAAAGACACCGTATTTCAACCAAATTAGTTATTTTACACCAGTTAACCTTTAATCTTGTAATTGATGTAAACTCAGTGAAAACGTCATAGAAAGGCACACTGTTCACTCTTTTTCCTTTAAATTTTGTGCGCCTGATTACCTATAATACCCATATTGTCTGTAATAACTGATCACAGTGACCAATCACTTTTCTATTGATAGTGGTTTATTAATAAAGAAATTCTTGTTAATGGTATTTGTTTGGGTTTTTAAATAAAGACATTTAAAGGTAAATGAAAATGTTTCAGGTCGTGGTGAGCCGTGTTTCTTCCCTGCTGTCAGGGATAAAGGCCCCAATCTGTCAGGCGGCCTAAACCCATATAACCATACACAGCGTGTATAAACTGGGACTGATATGATTTTGATGTATGTATTTTCTCACCGTGATCATTTATCTCCTCTTCTGCTGCTGAGTTGTGAGTATCGAGCTTCTCCTGCATCCCAGAGAGCTCTGCCTGGCAATCGTACAAGTCTCTGGTCCGGGACGCACCGTGCATGTGTGGATGATGCATCGAAACAACTTGCTCAGTCATCAAGAATTCACTTCCAAAGTCATGGTGGTGCTCCAGCTTTAAAATATCCTTGACTGAAAAAGGCGTCGTGCTCGATGAGCTGGGATGCATCCCCACTTTCTTATTGGCTGTAAATTATTTTGATCCGTTTTTACGCACTGCTCTGGAGCTGCTGCTGGACGGTTCCCTCAGCACACTGATGAGTGAGGGTCTGGGAAGATTAAAATCATTCAAGGGTCCAGCTAAAGAGCAAGAAGGAGATATGTGTCACCCCTCTCTAAAACACTGGCCAACACCCAGCCTGCGCACACACCTCTCCTTTTCTTCTCACTTTACACAGAACAACTCACATCACATCCACCCTTCACTTTGCATGAGGAGGTGCAATGTGATTGACATTTTAATGCAGTATTGGACACATAAACTACTGGTGCAATACACGTTTGAACTAATTTCTATACAAGAGGTAAAATAGTTTTTTCTTCAGCTATTGATCCCTTGAGTGGTAAGTACTGCAAAAACAAATAGCGTTGGCCTTTACTTCGTCTTAAAATTATGCTGCTCAAAACACTTTCTTCATTAATTTTAAATCGTTTTATCTAGAAAATGTCACAGTGGCAAATGACTTCTTGAAACAAACGTATTTGCATCGTTGGAAACAAGCGAAACTCTCAGACTTTAAAGAAGGTTTCTACAAGAGATTAATTAGCCTGTTTAAAAAGGAGTAATGTACCCAAACCAGCTTCTGCTGAGCCAAGCAAAGCCACTTAATCAGTAAGCAGGTCCTCGGGGGGTTGAGTGATCTTAGGTGATGTTGAACAGCCTTACCATCAACATTGTTTTCCAGCCACATTATTAGTGTTCTCAGGCCACAACAAACAGTAACATTACACCTGATGTTGTGGAAGTGGAGAGGCCGCGGCGCCAGCCTGGGATGCATGACTGAGACCGAGACGCGCGTCCACACAGACAGGAACAAGGACAGACACGGGCTGTCCCACTGCAGGACACAGCAAGAACTATGGGGGGCACTTAAGTCTAGTCGAGTTTTTTTTAAGGCAATGATTGAAATTGTTGATTGATCCTTTATTTGTGACAGCTGGAGTAATAACAGATGTCAAAATCCAATGGTAACACCATAATAATGCAGAACTATAATGCAGTCATCAAGTCTTGTTTCTCACTAGTAAGAAAAGATGAAGTCACTATGAGTTTATGTGATTAGTTAAAATGGATCAATTAATGAGTGTTAAGTCACAGTTACATACATTAGTGTGTATGTGTATTGTTCAGTGAATGATTTGTATTCAACCACCAAAACTCAGAAAAAAACTCACAATAGGTCAAAGCCGCAGCAACACATGTAGTATATAGAACGACTTTATTGTTAGATCAATGTGTTTGAGTTTGTGGCCTTCATCAGTGTCATTGTTCTGTGTGTACCTGCCCAGGAGCTGCAGATGGAAATTAACTAATAACTAAATCTGTCATAAATCATCTGTGCATGGTTCTTGTTTAATAAAGAATAATAATAACAATAATAATCCGGGTTTAAACTCACAGCCTCAGAATTGCTCTGCAGGTTACTTATATGTATCACCCACTGACTGATTGCACCACTGGATCCTGTTGAGTTTCCATGTGCCAAAACTGAACAATCGATATGATGTTCTTGAAAAAATAGGCAGATGATCTTTGCCAGTTAGATCTGTTGTCAGGTTAAATGTGGGGCTATGCTGGTAGATTACTGAGGTCATCGAAATCAGAAATATATATATATTTGTGAAGATTTTACCAAGCTGACAGAATGAACAAAACAGAGGTGTCAGAAATATGACCGGAGAGTCAGGAATCCACATCCACGCAGTCCTGAGATCAGGCCTCATCAGGCAACAAGTGAAAACACCTGTGTAAGTGAACCATGTTGTTCTGTCATTAGATTAGTTTAACTAGTTTAGTTTAATTATCAACTCCAATGTCCTCAGAAGCTGCAGTTTAAACAGCTCCTGTGGTTTTATTTTTAAACCCAGTTGCTGTGTCCTGTAGAAATCATCTAAATGCCACTAGAGGTCCCTGTTTCTGAGATTTAACTTTGAGTTTTTCTCCTTTATATACACACACAAAAAAGCACTATGCACACAATTCTGAAAACTTGAGGCTCATGTATCAACAAGACTCCAGACTGCTAAACTCTAAACACAATCCGATTGCTGTCACTCAAATAGAAATTCTAAATCACATTTTGGTCTCTGCACAAATTGCAAAAACATTGGCCTTCAAAATGCCACACCGTAATAACCAATTGGTCTCACACAATTCTCACCTGTTCAAACTGAATTGGCAAAACATTTCAATCATGTGTCAGAGCATAAAAGACGCCTCAGATAACCTCAGATATTCATACCTGAATATGTAACATGGCCTCATGAAGCCAAAACATATTTAAACTATTGGGAAAACTGTAAACCTGCTGCAGAAATGCAACATGACATATGTTGAGTTTGTCGGTGATATTATAGTCAGGTGAGATACGTGGATCATTCACTCACCTGAGGCTATACATTACAGAAAAATAATCATAGATGTATTGTAAGGCCAACTTCTCACAGCAATTTTCATGTAAGCTAATGTAATTTACAGATGATCGATGCTGCAGTAGATTGTAAGGAGACAAGAGTTATTATTGTAAGGAAAATATATTCTGTAATATGATTTACATTCATGATAATCAAGTGCTAATAGACCTTAAATGATGTTGTATTTTGTTCCAGTTATTTCTAAATTCTTTCCACTGCAGTTAAGCAACCGATATGGTGGGTAAGTGGACCTACAGCATTTACGTCACATTCCTCTGAACCTCTATAAGGGAACATCATCATACTGTACATGTGGTTCAGCTCCAGTTAAGCTGATTGGTACGGTATGTTATAGCAATAATAGTGAATAAGAATGTTAGCTTCTGTTTTTGCATCTCAACTGTAACATTAACCTGAATGCTTTTCTGTCTCAGCAGCTCCCTCCTGTTTCTATTTTTGTTTCCTCAAATAAAATTCACTTTATCTGCCGGTCATGTCTCTGGCCCTCAGTGAATGAGTCTGTGTGCATTGTTTGTTGTATTATATTTCCTGGGGTGCAATTTAAAAGGTGACATTCACAGTCTCAATCTAGGACATCCTGCAATAATCACTGCAACCAGGGCCAGACAAACCTACATAGAGGGGTCTGGGCCAAAAATGAGCTCTAGGCCCCCACTTAGTTTGTGGTATCTGATTAATACCAGGAGTCCCTGTCAATGACGGGACTTCAAAGGTGATAATAGTGCTGGTGTTAACTTATTATGCTTTAATCATGACTGCAGTATTTTAATTCATTAATATGGTCACAGAATCATCACCATACAGTGAACTTATTAATGAAACTCGTAGTGACTTCATTAGTTATGCATTACTTAAGCCTGTGTTTTGTAAGCTATTATAGTTACCAATTCAATAAAGTAATTTTCAGCAATATAGAGGTTAAAAAAATGTGACAAAAGTGATGCTTGGGGGAAATTATTTATGTCTTTCAAACACCTATGACCACCTGCAGTGTAAATTTGTGATTTATATAAAATTGTTTTTTTATCAGTGCTCAAATGTGCCAGTGGCCCAAAGCTGATAGGTCCAGGTTAGTAAATATGGGCATTAATTGTCACAGTTCAACTGTTTTTTAAAATTTACACAATTAAATACCCATTAAGATAACAATATAGATATTTAATGGATATTCTTTTTTCCCATGTATGGTCTATCATTCTTGAAATTCATGTTTTT